>NW_026947486.1:98674122-99424122 GCF_034190915.1 Cavia porcellus
GCAGATGTCAACACGACCTGACCTGAGGACTCTTATTGGCCCATGAGATTTTGAGGATATATTGACTTAGCTTCTAGGGAACCTACAAAGATGAGTTATTCAGGCAGTCATTGAACCTTTGGGTGCTAAACTGAGAGGATCCATTTCCAGAAGGGCAAGGGGTTGGAGGACGCCCAGGAGGTTTTGATTCAGAAGATCCAACTTGAGGGAGGTTTTGAGAGAGTCTTAAATTGACGTATTCAACAGTAAACATTGGGATCCTGGTGTAAATTTGGGAATACAGTGGTACCATAGATAATGTGCCTGTTCTCAGAGAACTGACTGCTGTCAAGGGGAGACAGTTAATACACTAGATGAATAAAGGAAGTTTGCATAGTAAGTAAGAGTTCTGAGGCCCCTGATACAGGGTTCCTTTAGGGTAGGTGGTCAGGGAAAGCTTCCCTGAAAAGTTATACAAGAAGTTGTGCTAGGATTTTTGGGCATGGAATGGCAGCAGAAGAAGCTGGTGGTGCAGGGATTTGAGGTGGTAATGGACTTGAGCTGCAGGAGTAACTGCGAGATGGCTCCTGTGACTTGGGTGGAGCCAGTGAGTAGGAGAGAGTGGCCAGCTGAGTCAGGGGCAGGCAGGCCCTGCACTGGCAGGGATGGGAAGAAACTCTGGGTGCTGGGATGGTCCTGAGGCAGTGTGGGTTAGCTCAGGTCTCACTGCGTTTTCAGAAGCTCAGGCAGCTTGCCAGTCTTTACATCGAATGTTTCACCAATGCACTGTGTGGTGATTACAGTGCCCCCTGAAGACATGATCCCTGCCTTGTGTGCTTCCTTCTATAGGCAGTACAGTGGTGGACACAGGGACCTGAGTCAAGATCCCTTCCTCACTGAGCTGAACAACTAGGCCGCACCGGAAGTGGTCTTTCAGAAGGCAGCCATGGTGAAGTCAGACATCTACAGCTTTTCCACGATCAGACGAGAGATTTTAACAGGTGATCAAGTTAACTAAGCCCAAATTTTTAGGTTGTTTTTCTGAAAATACAGGATTTAGGGGATTTTTGGTTTTGGTTTTAGAGACAGGCTGTCCTTAAGTTGTGCAGGTTGGCCTCAAACTCTTGATGGCTCTATGTCAGACCTCTGAATACTGGAATTACAGGTCTGTGCCAGTGGACCTTGCTTTGAAGATTGGTTTTAGGATGTTTCTTTGTGCTTATGGAAAATATGAGATTGCGATCTGGAAGAAATCTTTTTGTTTTACCTCTTCTTTAAGACTCAGCAAAGCTCTTCCACCTGCTTGTTAATGATAATGCATGCAAATATATGTTATTGTTTTTCAGCATGTTCAGGCTAAATGCAGGGCTTCGGGAATTCTAGGGAAGTGCTGTACCCCTGACTACATTGTTTTGCTCCCAAGCACCTTGTGTGTGTGTGTGTGTGTGTGTGTGTGTGTGTTGTGTGTGTGTGTGTGTGTGTGTGTGTGTGTGTGTGTGTGTGTGTATGCTTTAGTTCAGGCTGACCTTGAACTCAGCTTGCAGCCCAGGCTGTCCTGCAACTCACAGAGATCCTCCTGCCTCTACTTCCTGAGTGCTGGGATTACAGGTATGTGTCACCATGCCTGGCCGCAAAGCAATGGTTTGTAAAGTGGAGAGGTGGTATTTTAGTGACTTTTCACTAAGCTCTGTTTTTTATTCTTTTGAGGAAGGGTCTCACTGTGTATTTCAAGCAGACTTTGAACTCATTATGCCCCAGGCTGTCCTCGAGAGTGTGGTGATCTTCCTGGCTGAGCCTTCCAAATGCTGGGATTAGGATTGTGTGCCACCATACTAGACACTAAGCATTTTAAAATGATGATAAAATTGGGTTCTGAGAAATAATATGAAATTTAACACATGTAGGGTTCCATAGAGCATACATGTCACTTGAAAGAAATGCAGGCCTGTTGAAACTTACAGGTCTTTAATGTGAAGTAGTCTCATATGTGAGGACAGGAGGGCTTCTTTAAGAGAGGAACACAAGGACTTGACATGTAACTCAATGGTAGAGTGCTTTCCTATGTAGTATGTGCAAGACCCTGGGTTCTATCCCGAGCACCACAAGAAACAAAAGTTACTTAACATAAAATAGCCACAGCATACAACACACACACACACACACACACACACACACACACACACACACCTACACACAATGTGTAAAGGCATATTCACATGAGAAGTAAATAAGTATCAACTCCCTTTCCAGGTATTTGTAGTCTCAGAGACAGCACTGCACCTGGCATGAGGTGAAAGCATTGGGGTACTCAGCTGAATGCCATGAAGCATTTCCGGGCCCCCAAGGCTGCCAGAGGGAGAACCGGTATATAGAAGATATTGGAGTACTATTTCCTATCCCTCTGGCAGGGTTTTTCTTGGTAAATAGATAAAGTGACTTCTCATTTGTTTTTCCAAATCTATTTTATTTCAAGACTAAAAAGGAAGAGAAGAGGAAGAGGAGGAGGAGGAGAAGGAGGAGGAAGAAAAACTGCAACAAATTTTCAAAACACATCAACCAGGGGGCAGCAATGGTACCATACTTCATTGTGCACTGTCATCCACAGATGGCTTCTCATTTGTGACTGGCCTTCCAGATAGTTTTATTTCAGAAAAAAAATAATGTGTAGCTGGGGATTTAGCTCAGAGGCACAGTGCCTGCCTGGTAAGTGCGAGGTCATGAGTTTGATTCCTGGTAACAAACAAAACAAAACACTCACATGTAAAGGGATTGAGTGTCTTGACTGTGGCTACACAACTGCATCTGGGTCCTCACAGTTACTGCTCCCTTAGAGATGATGTCCCCTGGGATGACACAGATGGCTCAGTTATTAAGGAAACTGTCCTCTTGGGAAACTAGAAGCTGCTGTCAGGCTTCCCAAACTTTACCATGATGTTGTTAAGTCAGGTGTCCAAGTCAAGCAGAAAGACAGAACTATGAATCTTCAAGTTATCCAGTATATTCTGAAGACTGACTTACAGGTGAGCCCTGAAGTACTTGGGAGTTTGGTTCTACTTAGCCATCTTGGGAGAGTAGGCAGTGAGAGACCAAAAGGAATCTGGAGATCAAGCCATAAAAAGCCCTGGAAATCCTCATTTTACTATACTTGTGTGTTGCTGAGAAAGCCTACCTGCTTAACACAGTGTCAGTAGTAGGGATGGAGGGGTGGAGCTGAGGGTGTTAGCACATAGTGGGGAGGGGGCGCTGTAGGCACATACTGGGGATGCAGTGAATGGGAGCTATTACTGCTTTCAAGGTACTGGTATAACAATGAAGTAGCTAATGAGGACTACAGGGGATCCACCAAGAAGAGGGAGCTTATCTGACAGGTAGCTGGTTTCTACCAGTGACAGTCAGGAGATTGCAGATACACCTTTGACAGCATTTCTGTGTCAGAGGAGAATGCTGGAGCTCAGAGAACCCAGCCAGTGGAGCACGCCATGGTGCAGAGATGTGAACCCTATCCTGATGTCAGTGTCCATCTAGGACTGACTTCAGAACATCCAAAGGCCAGTGTAGGCTTGGTAATCAAAGAGCTAAAGGAATCAGGTATGGCCTCGACTCACAGGCTAAGCATTACTGTAAGACGAGTGGATTTAGAGAGTCACATGAACTATAATTAATCATCTACTTTAAACTGTACGTGCTGGGGAGGTAGGGGGTACTTTAGGGCACAATCAAGATCCTTAAAATTAATTAGTTAAACTTTTTGGGTTTTGTAAATACCTGGCTTGGATGCAGAGCTAAGTAGTAACAATGAATTTATTTATAGTGTGATTGCTTCTTTCTTTTGTGCTTTCTTTCTTTCTTTCTTTCTTTCTTTCTTTCTTTCTTTCTTTCTTTCCTTCTTCCTTCTTTCCTTCCTTCCTTCTTATTTCCTTCCTTCCTTCCTTCCTTCCATCCATGCTTCCTTCCATCCATGCTTCCTTTTTCTTTCTATTTTTTCCCTTTTTTCCATCGTTTAGCTATTTATCTCCAGCTGGCCTTAAGCTCTATATAGCCCAGGCTACATAGAGACTTAATACGGTTTAAAGTAAGCATCACTAACTCCAAAGATATTGAAGAATACCATCATTATCCTGGGACATGTGATTTCTAAAAACTTCAATGAAATGAATTGACATTAGCTGAAATACCTTGGAAGAGAGAACAGTATTTGTGTTCACTGGGTTTTAAATTATGTAAAATACATTTTATTTTACATATATGAAATTCAAAATATGAAGTAAATGTGTTTAGTTTTAAAATTTAAAAAAAAATGGTGTAATGCCAGGCATGGAGGCACAGACCTTTAATCTCAGCACTGGGAGGCTGAGGCAGGAGGATTGTTTGCAGTTCAAGGCACTGCTGGACTACATAGTGAGACCATGTCTCAAAAAAAAAAAAAAAAAACAAACAACAACAACAACAACAAAAAACACAACCTCCCCAACTCTCATAATATTGTATGTGTTTACTATGAATATCATGATGATGTGAAGTCCATATTTGTTGTAGAGTAGTTATATCTAGGTAATTACAAGTCAACCTGTTCACACAGTTAGCATTTTGTGCTAGAGAATCCACTCCATTTTTCAGGAATACTAGTCACCTTGCTGAAAGTAGGTCTCTCGGAGTTTATTCCTGTTGAGCTGTTGAATTCTTCGGAACTATGGTTATATCCCCTTTGACCAAGCTTCCCCTTCCGCAGCCCCTCACTACCTCACACCTACTCAGCATCTACCTCAGTAGTCAGCATTCTGCTACTTTACAGTATGAACGTTCTTCGCTTCCACCGATGAGTAAGATGTCGCAGTATTTCTCTTCAGTGTCTGGCTATTTCACTTACTTGTTTCCTTCAGCTCATCCCATGTTGTCACAAAGTCCAGTATTTTATTCTTACTTTTTCTAAATAATATCCCAGTGTATGTATCTATGTGTGTGTTTGTAAACTATCTCACATTTTCTTTATTCAATTTTTAAAATTCAATTTTTTATCCATAGTTCTTTTAGTTATTTATTTATTGTTTGCTTATTTTGCTAAGTTTTGTTTTGTGTTTTGTGGTACTGGGAATCAATCTCAGAACCTTGTGCTTACCAGGCAGGCGCTTATGCCACAGAGCTGCATCCCCAGCCTTTATTCAGTTTTTGAGGGACACCTAAGTTGATTCCATATTTTGAATATTATGAAAAGTGATGCACTCAACATGGGAGCTCAGCTGTCTCCTCAAAGGAGCTTTCAGTCCTTTATATTAGGTGCACCCTGCCGTGTGATTTCTGGATCATTGTAGTAGTTCTGCTTTTAATTTTTTTCGAGACAGGTTCTTGCTATGTTGCCAGGCTGGTTTCTGTCTCCTGAGTTCAAGTGGTCCTGCTGCCATAGCTCCTAAGTAGCCGAGACTAGAGGTAGATACTACCTGCCCGACTTATTACTGTTATTATTATATTTGAAGAATCTCTGTATTGTTTTCCCTAATGGCAATAGTAATTTAGATTCCTGCTGATTATAAGGATTTTCTTCTGTCCACAGCCTTGCAAAACAAACACTTGCTATCTTTTTGAGATGCTTTACAAGGTAAACTAGCATATCACTTTTGGTTTCTCTTTTTTGGTCATAAATGACAACACTAATCCACAGCTTTGAAGCCGGTTCTGGACCCTCCCCACACTGGTTACTGAGACTTGTGACAAAAGTTTGCTCAGTCATTTTAGACCAGTGCACTTTACCCTGATTAGGGGATTTATGAAGAAACAGCTACCTGGCATTGGAAGGTTTGGCACTCATGCCATTGACAGAGCAGCTGGGAGTGACATGAGAGGTGTGAGATGACAAAGAAACACCTAAACCTGTTCATCTTCACACTCTTTCCCCCAAAGAACAGAAAAGACCAAATAAGTTTAACATTTTGCTACCTACTCACTTATAGTTTTTATATCCTTTTAAAAAATTACACAGAGTCCAGGATTTAGCTCAGCCGCACAAGCCCTGCCTGGAAACTTCCTGGCACAACCTCACATCAATTTATCTTTAAAAAATCTCCAGTTTATCCTCTCTGTTGCTGAAAAGCACTCCATTGTATAAAACAACCATGTACTTTTATCCATTCCTTGGTTGATGGGCATTTGGGTTGTTTCTAAGATCTAGCTCATAGATGTATTTTGAAATCGTTAGGTTTCCCCCGTGGTTGAATTTCAGTTTTTTTCTTTTTTAATATTCTCTGAAGAACATGGTAACAATGTCTTATATGTAATGTTTTTCCTGCATTTTGAATTACTGCCTCAAGATAGATTCCCAGAATCAGAATTACTAGGTCCAAAAGTTTGGTCATTTTAGACCTTCTTCTTCTTCTTTTTGGTACTGGAGCTTGGACTCCGGGACCTCTGCAGGCTAGGCAAGGACTCTACCACAAAGCTACATCCCCAGCCCTTAAAGATTCTTTTATTCATAGCAGGCCTAATGATTCTTGATAGTTGTTGTCAAAGAGCTCTTTAAAGAAGCTGATTAAATGGACCTCACCGCTGTCCAGTCCTACTGAGAGAGTGGTGCATTATTGATATAGGGAAGTCATATCTGTACCACACATTACAGACAGTTTTCAACGATTAAGTTTGTGTGTTATAAATTTATGGGATATATAGAGAAAAGACTCACTTGTTATGTGGTGAAAAATACCAGGTCAAGACAGATTAATCTTTGCCAAAGTCCGACAGCTAACCCAGTCTGAGTTCAGAACTCAGTAAGGTCTCAGAATATTCTTCACAGTTCTGTTGCCCCATGACTGTCTGTACAAATGTTAGTTATTGTCACTAATAAGCAGGTGGGCCTGTTACCAGAGAAGTCTGATGGAAGAGATGAAACACAACTTTAACTGAAACCATCATCTGTGTCTGAGGCATCAACTCAGGGAATCAGACTCCTCTATCTGGTGAAGCTGTATTTCAATTGTAGATTTCTTCTATTTCTGAAAATCTCCCAATAAAAATTTTAATTTTCAAATCTGAACTTTGAAACTTTGAAAATGTTAAGGAATCTTCTAACCCAGTCTTGGTTGCACAGTCTCAGCCAGTGCATTTACCAAAGTCACAGAAGCAAGGAGTGCACCTTTCCCTGTGCCAACCCATGTAGAAGGGTCTGGGTTACTTGATTCTCTACAGGGCTCTACTGGGTAAGGAACCTTGCAGTCTGGCCCCGTTTGGTGGCAGCCAGGAGCCAGTGCAACTCCAAGAATGGGTCAGAGTGTCCTGGGACGGTTCTGGGTGGATTAGTGGGCTTTGAGTTCTGTTAGGAACTTGAACAAACTTATATATTTATGTTCACCCTGCTCTAAGTCCTCTCCCTAAATCATCTATGGAATTTAGGATCAGTGTAGGATATCTTAGACTTCTTTAAAATGTGAAGTCAGGAAACGTGGAGAAATACACTTAAATTGGAAAACTGTGTATGCAGTAATGTGTTTTGATAGACCAGATGAACTTTAGAGTGCATTGCTTATCTGCCACACACATACAGAGTCTGTTTGTTTCTCTGTGTCTCTCATGATGGTAAGGCCCAAACTGAGGGCCTCATGCATGCCAACCAACTGCTTTTCCACTGATCTACACCCACAGCCTCTGATGGATATCCCTAAATTCATACCCTGTAGTTCACTCTTTTTAAAAATTTAAAAAAAAATTGGTACCAGGGATCAATTTCACGACCTTGCACTTCTCAGGCAGGCACTTATGCTGCTGAGCTAAATCCCCAGCCTTGTATTTCACTCTTTAAAACCTTAGCAATATCTTCCCATTTTTTTCCTTTGAGATAATTCCATATTAAAATCAAAGCTTTTTTGACTGCAGAGTACATAAGGGCAATGCTTTTTCTTATTGTCAGACCTTATGGGAAATATTTCTATTTTATACATATGTACATACATACACACACGTATGCAAGCATATGTTAGATAACAGGCACAATGAAACAATATACAGCCAGGCACGGGGGTGCATGCCTGGAGCCATAACTACTCGGCAAGGTGAAGGAGAGGATCATGAGTTTGAGGCCAGTCTGAACAACATAACAAAATATTTTTTAAAAATATACTGTATAGTTATTTGATATATAAACTTTATTAAAGTATAGTCACTGTCACATATTGTGTCATATGTATTGTGACATACTATGTCAAGATAAAACATATCTGTTTTATCTTGTAAGAGTAAAGGATACAATGTCTGCTGTGGTGGTGGTGTTGGTGGTACTAGGGACTGGCACCCAGCTGCATCTCCAGCCCTTGTGAATGTTTATTTAGTGACAAGGTCTTGCTAAGTAACTAAATTGCCCAGGCTGTGTTCCAATTTACAGATCTCCTTACTCATTCAGCTACAGTATCTGTGTTTTGGGGACTGTGACCTTAGCAGAAGTGTGGAACATTTGAAATGAAAACAGGCATATATGGACATTCACCAAAGTACGAACTCAGTGGTCTAGAAAGAGTAGGCAAATTCAAATCAAACCCATTTTGGTAACTACTAGTACCGGAAATTTTAGATTTTCTTTTCTTTTCTTTTTCTTTTTCTTTCTTTTTTTCTGGGTGGGGGGGTTAAATCACCAAGAGCATGTGCCTGCAAGCTGTCTGCTGAATTCATCTGGAATGCAGCAGCAGAGGCTGTTTTAGGGATGACTAACTGGAACGCCTTTCCTGTTCTGTCATCAGTTCTCCCTTGCCCTTCCCACCAAGCCAAACAGGGCAAGCTAAGGGAGATGCAGCTGGCAAAGGCAACTGTTATTACACGTGAGCTAGAGTAGGGTCACAGTGATAGGATGACAGCTTTGTTTCCAGTTTTACGGTGACCATTCATGGTTGTTTCCCCTTGTGCGCAGTGGAGGAGAAAGAAAGGGCTGAGAAGGGAGCTAGTGGGGAGCTCCCAGTCCTTCCGTGGCATCCTCAGGGCAGTTTGACTTTGAAGAGTGAGGCTGTCTGCAGGTGTGGTCCCTTGTGGTGGTGGCGCCCTGCTAGGGGCCCTGAAACAATGGGCTGGCAGCAAGGTGTAGAGTTTCACAGGGAGAAGGAGGAGACAGGAGGATATGATGTCAGCTTGGTGAAAGTGGACAGCTGTGGTCAGGACAGTGACAGTGAGAAATGTGGCAGACAGCCTGGGCCACAAAGCTTCACTGGTAAGTTCAGTTGGGGAAACTGGGTTGAGTGAAGGCTAACAAGTTATATCAGCTCCCCAAAATGGGTTAATTTTCTGGCATCTCTTTTCTTTTCTTTTTTTTTCCTTTTTTAAATTTAGTTTTGCTTTCTTTAGCTTTTTGAGTTTTTTGAGATTGCGTCTGGCTGTGTAGTTCAGGCTGGCCTTGATGTCACTGTGTAGCACAGGTGCCTCCAACTCTCCCTTGGTTCTCCTGGAGAAGCTTTGGGCCTCACATTGAGCGTTGCTTCCTGGCTTCGGATGGGAAGACGTGTGCCATTTGGTTTCCAGGATGAACTCCTCAAGCTGACTTACTGGCATGTACGCGACTGTGCTTGTCATCAGAGGAGCTCGGGGCCTCCATGTCACTGAGCATAGCTGTGGTGTCTTTCAGGACAGACTTGGTCTTTGAGGTTGTGAGTGTGACTTCTCGGCTACAGTGTGCAAACCTCATCACACCAGCACAACTCCTTCACCCCGCTGCCATGGACTTTCTGGCTTTATTCCACTAGCACGGACTTTCTGGTTTCCCTGCACAGATCTGTAAAAGAGACTGGTGTGATTGCTTCTTGCGGGCTCTGGACCTCCAGTTGGACTCGTGGGAGGCATTGTCCTGAGCTCTGGGTTTTCCTCTGAACTCATATGGGACATTGCTGTGGGATTTGGGCCCCTGACTAAATATTCTATGTCTTTGGTGTTGCAGATAGATTTCCTACAATTTTTTGTGTTAACTCTGGGTGACCATCATAAAACAATAGTATAAACTCCATGTCCTGATTCTAATTGTTGTCTGTGCAACCCCTAACTACAATAAATAATATTCATGGAAAGAAGCTACAAAAATTTCTTCAAAGGAATGTGGATGCTTGAAGGTGAGAGAACCGAATCAGCTGTCCTTGTCACAACTGGGACTGAATATAGAAAAATAAGCAGAAAAACAAAGGGTAAAGTAGAGATCTCTGTTACATTTAATATTGCAGTTTTGTTTTTATTCTTGAGGTTACATTGTTGTTTTAACACTCATGTTCCTTCAGTTATCTTTAAACTGTGGTACCTGAAGGAAGGCAAGGTCAGAGCAGCCTCAGACTCCTCATGTGCAAGCCACTGTCAGGGTGTGGACTGTGCAATGTATCTGTGCCCGGGCAGCATTGGTGGTAGCAAATTGGGTCCTCAGCCTGAGTTGTTTGGGGTCCATCTTCTCACTTAAATTTTAGACAGAAAAATGGTCTCATCCCCACCCCTAGTGCAAATGGGAGGCTGAGACACAGGATGGTCATTCATCCACACTTACTCCAAGCAGTTCACCATTGCCTCTCTTCACCATGAAGGTGGGCAGAGGCATGCACACAAAGGAGCTGGGAAAGCCAGCTGCATGTCCAGCTGACTGCTGGGTAGTCTTCCTGAATTCCGTGATTAACGCTGCACCCAGCAGTAAAGGGGTAAATGAATGGCAATTTAAACGTGTTTTACTACATTATTAACAGGATCAGGCTATACCATCATCGTGTTCATTAGAATCTTCTGAGGACGAAACAGATCAGCTGTTAACTCCAGATCTTGAATATTTTATCCCTTGGCTGCTCAAGAAAACTTACCTTTAGAGGTAAAAATTGCTTCCAAATACTCTAGTATATTTTGAAATTTCTCCATTGATTCACTTTCTTTAAATCACTTTTCTTGAAAAAATAGCTTATACATGAAAATATCTAATGTCATATTCATAGTATTTTCACACATATTTTAAGTTTTTCTAAAATGCTATTTTTGAGAATGGAAGGTCATGCGATGTTTTCCCCAAAACTGTGATTTTTCCATTCATGGAACACTTTGTTCTTTCTTTTCTTTTTTTTTAAGAGGATAAAGCAAATGAAAATAAAATAAAATAGAACAAAACCATTTCATATAAAACAGTATAAGTGAGACAGGACTTCAAACCCTAATGAAATTAAAAATGGTTACCATAATGCCTATAATCAAACAAAACAAAGGGGACTAAAACCCAATCCAACAAAATAATGAAGATGATATGGTTTCCACGAGAGGATCACTTCCTGGTGAGGCCTTGTTCTCTCCCTACACAGTCCACGAATGGTGCCGACTCATAGAGAGAGGTCTGGTCCTGGCTGTGCAAACTCCTACAGAGGCCTGTGCATGGCACTGGTTTCTAGGAGGGGCCACCTCCTTGTGAGGCCTAGTTTTCTCCCTCTGCAGTCCATGAGTAGTGCTGACTTATGTAGAGAGTCTGGGTCTGGCTTTCCCCAAACTTTGTTCTTTCTTCCAAAACAGTTTTACCCGTTCTACCTGATTCACGTACTATTTCTTTGGAGAGGAAAATGCTGTCATTTTTCTCTGTGAAAACGAATCAGTCACCTATAGATGCGGGGAATTAAACCTAGTTGGTGAAATTTTAGTGGCAGGAGCTAGGATTAAAGACAAGGGCTCAGGAACAAAGATGACTGTCTTAGTACACAACATTTTTTTGGGCGTCTGCTAGCTTGGCAAGAACTTAATTTAATTTTTTTTTTTTGAAAAAGGGTCTCTTTATTCCATGATGGCCTTGAACTTGCAGCAGTCCTCATGCTGTGTAGCCCAGACTGTCCTCCGACACACAGCAGGCCTCCTGCTTCAGACTTCCAAGCACTGGGATTATAAACCTGCACCACCACTCCCAGCTAGAATTTATCTTAATTCGTAAAACAAAATTCATTGGATCCTCTTATGTAAGTTCTGCTTTACGTCCCCCTCTGATCTGCCACTTTTTTGGGAATCTTTCATCAGGATGAGAAGTGGAGTGGAAGAAAGGCAGAAATGCACATTCTAGTCACAGCATTTGCCTGACAAGAATCCTAAGATGCATCAAAAGTGTAATGCGCTGCCACAGTTCCAGCCTGGGGAGGTTCAGTTGGAATTTGGACAACCTGAAGAAAAGTCACAGAGCTGTGTGAATCTCTCACATGCCTTCAGTACCTCAGCAGGGGAGTATAACTAATAAAACTCTTTTAAATATGGTATTTTAAAAGCTGGCAAGTTGCCAAAAAGTTGTAGCACAGATACATGCTTCTTGTTTACATGTCCGGTTGCACAACATATGTTGACTGTCTAGCAAGCGGAAGGCCTAGGTGGAAAGCCTGAACCTGGCTATCTTTGGTATCCTGACCACACACTTCACCTCACCCCAAAGGGCTTTTTGCCCTGTGTGAAACTTCTGTGTGATTTTCCTGATGAGAAGTGTGCACGATTGTACCCATAATCCACAACAATAATGTAGGCTGCGGCAGCAGGCTACTAATAACTACCGCTCAGGAGTGTATCTGAGAATACTGCCATCATTATGAAGTTAAGGACACTCACCATTCTTGCAGGAGATCTCCCATCAGTGTTCTTCTAGTTTTTCTGGCCAATCACACAGTGCTTGACTAACTATGGCATGTTTATCTGATGAGTACACACAATATTTAGAATCTATTTAAGGCACAGTGACACCTCATGAGGCTGAGAATACCCAAAGCCATTCTGTTCTGCAAAGCAGTTTTATGTAATTGATGTGTTTCATTAACAGTCCTCAGGTCCACTAAGTATAATTAAAAGACTGGGCAGTATGCAAGACAAGAGCAGTTACTTTAGCTTTAGTAACTAGGGTGGCACCCTGGGTGGGGGCGGGCAGCTAGCAGGTAATACTACTATGTTGTGCTGCTTTCCTCATGCCCTGCTCTGAAAGCCTCTCAGCTGCTGGGCACAGTAGGTAAAGTTTTCAGTGTTCATGCTGGGTGTCCCTATGTGCAGCATTTTGTGCAGTGGTTGCCATTGGTCCTTTGGGAGTGTGTGCAAGAACATCTTGCACATTATTTTCAGACAGCCTGGACATCAGCCAGCATCATGGGAAGGCCTCAAGCTTGTGCTGGCAAAGTGTTTTACCCCACATGCAGCGATTATCAATCTGGCCAAGTTCCTGCATCCACTCCTGTGACTTTTTCTAGCCACCTTACCTTTTTTTAAAAGTTTTTTTTTTTTTTTTTTTAGAAAAGGTCTCACTATGTAATTCAGGCTGGCCTTGAATTCACCATGTGTCTGATCTTGAACTCAAGGCTTCTGCCTCCTGAGTGCTGGGATAACAGTCATGTGCCACTGTGCCTGATTATAGATGTCTTACCTTAGATAGGGTACATACTTCATCATTCCCTGGGTATACTAATGGGTTATGACCAGTGACATAATATACTGTTACTTGTTTTTGACGGCTCAGGGCTTAGAAATCTCAAATGGCTCTGTCGAAGGGAGAGGAATGCATCACTGTCTGGTCATTCAAGTTCCATTTGGTGATACATAACATTCGGCCCCATCTATATTGCTCAGCTGTCAGTATAAATCATGAATGGGGGTGGCTAACCTCTTAGTTGGTTTTATCACTGCACAGACAGAATATCCAACATCCAGTGTTGCAGGAGGAAAGGCTTATTTTGGCTGACAGTTCGTAGAGGTTTGGAGCCATAATCTGCTGGCTCCAAAGCAGGGTGGCATGGCACAGGGGATTCGCAGAGCAGAAAGAAACAGTTCATGGCATGGAAGGCAGAAGGCAGGAACCACTGAAAGCAGCAAGCAGCAAGCAGCAAGGAATGGCAGCACCTCGCTTTCCATTCCTTATATACGTCCTTTTAAGGGAGATAGCACTCACATCCAGAATGGGCCTTCCCATTATCCATACCCAAAACCTTGCGAGGCCTATCAGTGGATTAATTTAGTAATAATTCTGTTTTAATCCCAGCATCACATACTTTGTCCCAGCATCACACCTTAGATTTAGCTACCTTTGAAAAGTTTCATCTATGACTGCATGAGGCTTTGGGAGGACATCGAGACACAAGCCATAATAGCTAATGTGCTGCTACCAACCATAAAGCTTGCAGTTTGGCCCATTGGATGGTCTTTCTTGTTGCTGTGTCCAACCATATGATGTCCAGTAATGGGCTCCACTGCCAAAACTGTCCAAGCAGCTGATGGCCAGTGGCTTGAGCCATCCGCGTATGCGGTATCTTCAGGAATAAGGGCTTACTATTCATTTGTCCTGGAGAGTCTCAGAGAGACTCAGTGTACTTAAGACTGTATCTGTGGTCAAATGTGATGGTACATACCCATAATCATAGCGCTCAGGAGGTGGGAGGATTGCTGTGAACTTGATTCCAGCCTGGACTACACAGTGAGTTCAAGGCCAGGCTGAACTACATACTGAGATCTTGTCTCAAAAATAAAAAAAAATAAATCAGTGAAAATCCATTCCTGGTCCCTTTTTACATTTAGAACTAGAAACCTATCAGTTGTCAGAACTGTCCTAACTCATGCCACAGCACCCACTCAGAACTTTAAAGTCACATGGATATCTAACTCACCCAACTGGACTGTATCAAAGACATGTAAGGCTTGAGCCATCTTTATTGTCCTTTTTGCAGTCTTGTAGACTGCTTCCTCTTCTTGGTACCAGCCCCAACAGCTGCCTTTCTTTGTTAACCATATAGCGGGGAGTGGAACACCTGGGCCAGGTGCGGCAGGAAAGCTGTGCAGTGGCTCCACAGCCCTGAAAAGGTCTGTAACTGCATCCCCACAGTAGGCACAGGACAGTCCTAGATCTCATCGCTGACCGTATCAGAGATAGCTTATGTCGTATCTGACCAGAGAATCTCCCAAGAATCTGATTGTCAGTCCAGGCCCTTGTAGCTTGTCCTTGTTGACCACACAACCACATGTTTTGTTAGAAGCATTGGTACAGCTGCATCAAGGTCTGTAAGAGAGTCACACATAAGCAGAATACCATCAGTAATACATTTGAAAAGACAGTGGCTTGCGTCACAGAGCCAAATCTGACTCCACTAAGCTGTGACACAAGGTGGAGAGATGCAGATATCCTTGAGAGAGCATTGGGACAGTCCATATAAGAGCCATTCCATATAAAAACAAACTGGTCCTGGCTGTCAGGGATTGTGTCCTTAGAAAATAAAGCATTAGACAAATCTACAAAGTGACAAGTACTCACCATCTGACTAAAGCAATCCATCAGGTCTTCATAGAAGGGTACAGTGGTGTGCAGCAGGGAGGTGATCATATTTAGCTCCCAGGAGCCATTGAGATTTTTTAACCCAGGAGCTGTTGGGAGCCATATGGGAGAAATTTAAGGACTATGCACCAGCCGGATAATTCCTTCCTTCTCCAGTTCCTGGACCATCCAGCTGATTTCATCATGTCTGACTGTGGGTGGTACTAGTTCACAACGGTAACCCCTGAGGGTTCCAGCCGTGTTAAAGAGGGAGCGATTTGTGTGACCTTTTACATTTGCCTTCACAGTACATGTTCACAAGTCAAATTCGCCTGTAGTTATTTAGAGCCATAGTCCTTGGAGTATCTAAATCCTGAGAGATACTCCTGTAGTGGAGGCATACACTTTATATTCCTGGGAGATAGGCAGAAGTTGTCATTACCTTAATGCCGTGACACCAAGTAGCCATCTATAACTTTAATATTTGAGCCATCTATAACTTTAATATTTACCTGAGTGAGGTAGCACTTCAGGTCTTTGTCAGTCTTGGGCTGGTTGACTCTTGCTCCCTGTAGATCTGTCCACTCAGGTTTATGTGTGACCTTCGTAGGCATCCCTGGTTTCCCCTTCCCATCTTTGTCTGGGGTGTCTGTGCTGCAGTGTGGAGGGACTGCTGCTCTCTCCCTGCCTAAAGTCAAGGGTTCATCATCAGCCCCCTCGATGTTGAGGTTAAACATTTCCTGCTGTGTACACAGCTCCCACAGGACCTGACCTTGTACAGGAATGACTGCCATTTCCTCACTGTTTTGGGCACATCCCTGACATTGGCCCACACTTGGTGAATGGTTGCCATAAGCTATTCAAGCATGGAATGGGTTCGCTGACTGTACTGGTGGCTATTTTGCAGCCATGGCTAAAGCAGAGGTACCCAGTACACAGAACACCATCCATTTCTGAATATCACAATCGCAATAACCAGGCACCAGAGGTTCTCCTGGTGTTGCCTGAATTGCTTTCAAGATGGTACATGGTAGCCTCTGTCATTTGGGCTAGACTTGGTGCCTCTCCATGGGGTGCCATCGGCTGGTGTTTCTTCATTTTCTCTTGTCACCACTGGACTGCTTTCCTTGGATAGAGCTGGCTTCGTATGTTCAGCATTTGAGTTGTCTGTGTCCATGAGCTCTGTTATCCCATCATCGTGCACTCCTTCTGGACACAATTTATGAGCAAGAGCTGTGTCTTCTCCCAACTGATGCAGGGATCTCATCTTCATTAGGCTTCTGTATCAGCCCTCAGGGTAGTAAGGAGACTGCTAGGTGGATAGCTATGGTTTAATAAAAGCATGGATGCTGTCCTGGTTACTTTTCTCTTGTTGCTGAGATAAAATACTTGATGCCCAAAATTATGAAAAGAAATATTTCTTTAGATCACAGTCTGCAGAGGTTTCAGTCCATAATCAGCTGTCTCTGGGGCGGGTGGCATGGCACAGGGGCAACTGTTGAAGGTGGTAGAAGACAGGAATCTAATAACAGCAAAAAGGGGGAAAGAACAAGCCTGTTTTCCTCCTTTATGCTGTAAACAGGCTACACCTTTGGGTAGGTGAAGTATTCACACCATCTGGGTGCTGTCCTCTTGCCCAGGCTGAGGATGTTACAAAGTAAGGACGCTGGCACCCTGTTGAGTCACTTAGTTAAATCTCTGACCTTCTCAAATTGATAAATTGAACAACATCCTAGAGCAGGAAAGGCTTGTGTTGTACACCTCAGGATTTAGAGCTGTTGAGTCACTTAGTTAAGCTTGGAGACTTCTCAAGTTGACACAGTGTATCAAGCATAACAGTGGTATACAGAAAATAGAAACTTCACAATGGGAGGTAGAGTGGGGGAATTGCTAAGGGGGACATGCAGGACAAATCAGTACTTAACATTTGTGAAACAAGTTTGCTCTTTTTCTATAAGAGCTACAGAGTCATCATGCATAGAGCCTTTTTTTTTTTTTTTTTTTTTTTTTTTTGGTACCACGAATTGAACTCATGATCTTGTGCTTGCTAGTCAGGCAATTATGCCACTGAGCTAACTCCCCAGCCCACGAATATAGTCTTTTAAGAAGATGAGATTTAAGAATACCAAGTTGAATGAGGTTTGTAGCTTAATGGTAAAGCACTTGCCTGGCATGTGCAAGGCCCTTGCTATGATCCCTAAAATCAGAAAAAAAAATTTTTTTTTTCCCTCAACTCTTTGATCTGTCTACCTTCTGTGAACCTCCTTCCTACCTTTCTTCTTTCATTCCTTTCTCTCCCTGACTGTCTTCCTCCCTTTGGACCTCTCTCCCTCCCCCTTTCCTTTCTTTCTTCCTTTTATACATCTTGAGTTCCATAGAAGAGAACTTTAAAGGAATACGGGGTACATTTGCATAACCTCAAGGCTCTGATAAATCCTAGGGAAGATTGCTTTGAGGATTTCTTGCCTTCGCTTTCTGTTGGATCACAGATACATTTAGGGCTGGCAGGATCCTCAGAGATTGCTTGTCTCAGCCTTTCACTTTACAGATGAGAAAGCCGAGGCTCAGTGATCTCCCCTGATACAAAGGAAGCCCGGCCCTTCACCAGCTTTGTGACATTGCATGCTGTGTTATGTGTCCTCCCTTTCATTTTGGATACCACATATTGTAGTAGTTGGTGCTTGCTTTTTTACAACCTCTTGTCTCACTAGATTTTAGGCTCCTTGGTGGCGTATAGCACATGCAGTTATGTTCGCTAAGCAGCTGGGACAATTCACCCAAGCCACGGAGCTGGTTATTGACACAACGAAAACTAGAACTTAATTTCCAAGTCCTTCTCTACCTCACAAGCCAGAGATTCACAGGCATCTTAGTACAGAGTTAACAGCAGCCAGTAGTATGGATTCAACTTTTTAATTCTCCTTAACCCCTTGGAAAGTCTTGGCTCCTATCTAAGTTAGGAGTTTTCCATTATGTGACAATACTTTCCATTATGTGACCAGCTGCCAGAGGTGTGGCCCAAAGTGAGATAAAAGTGCTTTTAACTTGTCTTGCACACATTTTGAAGTTATGTATTACTGATGTCCATATAACTACAATATTAACATGAACCACTCCTTTAAAAATACATCCAACCTTTTGAATTACAAAATGTATAATGGATAGACCTACACATACAGTGATGGGTAGAGGTTTTCCTACAGAAAATGATACAAAACAACCCTAGAATTAAAGTAAGGTGTAATATACAGACAGATACGATGAATATTTTTTGGAAAATTTCAAGACACTACACAGTTTAGTTTAAAATTTACAAATGCAAAGAAAAAATTATAGAAAATGTGGATAAATACAAAATAATACATATATTTCTGAGCTGAAATTTTAGCTCAAGTATTTGCCTACCATGAGTAAGGCCCTGGGTTCAATATCCAGAAATACACACATGCACACACATGCACGCTAAATTCTTACAGACAATTTGAAATAAAATTCCATTATAAATATGGACAAATTATTTGGGCAAAATCATCGACATTATGTAAAAAGCCTAAATCTCCTTATTTAAAGATATAAATATAAGTAAATGGGTGTCTAGTCAAATAATGTGTAAAGAATTCTTGAATTATGCCAGGAAATGTGTGAGGTTATCAGTTTGACTCCAAGTACCAAAGAAAAAAATCTATGCCAGGAAGAATGGAGTAGATAGTGGATATTTGCCCACAGATTTGAGAGTGTAGTTGACCTCCCAGGATGTGAATTCCCTTTCTATGTTTGAGGAGATTGGTATTTTTACAAGCTTCTGTGGCATGCTGGGTTCCATCTCTTTCTACAGGATCCAAAAAACTGTGTATGACTTATTTCCTGCACTGTGGGAAGGTAGGATACAGGAACGTGTCTAAATGTATCCGGTTTGATGTTCTCCCTTGAGCGTTAGAATCAGGAGAGGCGACACCTTGTATGGACTCTGTGATGTGCCACCATCTCCTGTCATGGAGGAAGTACCCGTTTCTTCCTGCAGCAGAGAGTGGTGCTGCAAGGCAACTCACAGCTTCCAGGCCTCTCCTAGGTTAGCTTGGCTGGTGCCTGGGGCTCTGCCCAAGGTCTCTCCCACTTATCAGAGCAGACCTCATTCAGTTAGTAGTCAGTGTGCCAGTGTAAGCCCAGATCCCTTGCTGTACTCCAGATGGCTCTGGGCATCTCAGCTTCACAGTTACCAATAAGTTCAGCTGAGATCTCTAATTGAAATGACTAGCAGCCCTCTTTCCTCACAGTGCCACTCTTCTGTCCCTTCTCTTCACAGACAGCAGTGTCAAAAGGACTTCCAGTAAGACATGGATGTTGTGTGTCCACAAAGGCCCATATGTAAATACATGACCCACAGGGTAGTGGCACTGGGAGATGTTCTGGGGCTGTAGGAGGCAGGACTGTGGAAAACCCTTAGGTCATTGAAGGGATTCCCTCAGGTGGTATATGGAACTCAGTACTGTGGCTCTCTTTTGTGGTCTGCATGAAATGTGATCTTTGTTCCTACATACGCTCCTGTGGTAATATGCTATCCTCATCACTCTCAAAGGAGACCAAGCCAAAGGGGCCATCCAGACTTAATTTTGAACTTTCCAACTTGTCAAGCTCTTTACTTCCTGAGTGGCCAGTGTTGGGAACTTTATTACACTGACAGATCCTAACACAAATTTTTCAAAAATTTCTTGCCTGTTAATGTTTTTGTCAGTGTCACTTCTACAGGAAAGTGACATGTAACAGTATAGCATATTTAGTTGTAACTAAGAACATTCTTTAAAAATTCAGTGACTCTGGAGGCAGTGACTTAGCCAGGCTATTTCTGTAGCATTACTTTGGCTGTGGGACCACCCACTCACCATTTCTAAATCTTGTTTCTTTCCTCATAGTAGTTCTCTAAGCTTTGCACCAATTCTTCGAACTCTTCCATATCTTTCTATTGTTCTTTTCTGTCTGTATATAAAAGCTTTAGATTTATACTTTAGAATAAAACCTCTCTGTATTTAATGACCAAGGATGGTTCCCACATTGTATCGTTAACTGAAAAAAATTGCAAAAAAAAATATATAACATAGTGTGATTTCTATGAATTTTTTGCCTAGTACAATGTATCATGCATATAAATGTATGCATAGCCACTTAAAGTATTTCCAAATATATTTACCAGACTATTAATAATGTTTATCATTAAACAAAGTAGTGAAGTTAAATATGAGATGTGAAAGTTGTTAAAGTTAATACACTGTTCAGTTATTGAACTTTCTATAAAACATTTATTAATTTAGTTAATTTACCTTCAGAAAATGCCTTAAACCAAGCCATATAAAATGATGAGACTTCCTAAGAAAGAACAAAGAAGCCAAAACCTCAGGTTTCATAGATAATATGTTTTACTTATATTGGAACTAAAAATGAAGAATTAAAGTAAAAGCACATTGTTCGTGAGATGAAAATAAATGCCCTTCAGAACTAAAATTAGGAGTAGGAACAAAAGTGCTGCGTTAGGCAGGTTCAATGTAAGTGTGCATTGAGTGAAAACCTCAGGGAAAAGTGATTATTTGTGTAATTAACTGGAAATAAGGGGACAAATTATGAGAGATTCTTGCAGTTAAGGAATTTTCAAATTTCCTGAAAAAGCTTTAAATGTTCAAGTATTTGATTCTTTGATTTTATTTTACTGGAACGTCTCAGATATACCTTCATCATGGGGAATCTGTATCTGCCCATGCCGTATTTTAATTCTCCTTTTTTACCCATTCCTCCACTCTCCCTTCAGCCCTTCTTCCTTCTTTATTTACAAAGCTGTTTTTTCTACTTTTTCTTCTATTCTTTTTTCTTGTCCCTTCTTCATATTCTCTGGCCCATCCCTTGTGCCTCTTGCTATTTGAACATTTTCTTCCCGTTTCCCTATATCTACTATACATTTTGTTCCTCATTTGCACTTTCAGTTTCTCACATCAGAGAGAAAATATCAAATTTACACGTGTGCATTTGATGTATTTCACTTAGGAATATGGTCCCAAGGTGCACTCATTTACTTAGCAATGTCTTGGCTTGACACTGACTTTGTCTGCTTTCTTCCAAGTTCTGATCAGA
The DNA here is from genome assembly GCF_034190915.1 of Cavia porcellus. NCBI lineage: Eukaryota > Metazoa > Chordata > Mammalia > Rodentia > Caviidae > Cavia > Cavia porcellus. The sequence goes on from NW_026947486.1 coordinate 98,695,436, forward strand.
TGGAGTGTTCATTTCCGTCCTTCCGCTTACAGTTTATGAATTTTTGAATTCAGTGTTTCTTGTATGGAGTATACTTTGAGATCTTGGTTTTTGATCCATTATACCAGACTGTTTCATGTGATTGTTGAGTTGATACCATGAAACATGATGAGTTTACCTGGTATATACTGACTTTTCCTTTTCACATAACTTTCCTGTTGCAGGTTCACTTTATCCCCCTCCACTCAATTGCATGTGTTTCCTGGTGTGTTTATTCTGCTGGGGTTCCTGAAAGTGTGCTCCAGGAACTTGTTATCTCTTTCAAGAATGCCTTTCACAATACTTTGCAGTGCTTGTTTGCTGTTCATGAGTTTCCGCAGGTCTTTTTTGTCTTGGAAGTATCTTACTTCTCCATCAGATTTGATAGTTTTGCAGGGTACATCAACTTGGGTTGGAAGTTGTTCCCTTTTAGAGCTTGAAATACTTCACTCCAAGCTCTCCTTGACTTGAGTATTTTTGTTGTAATTCTGCTATGATTCTGATGCATTTTCTGTTATAGGTGATTTTTTCTTCTAACAGCTTTTGTATTCTGTTTTGGTGTAGAATTTATCAAATATTAAGTATTATATCCCTTGGTGTAGATATTTTTTTTCTTTTTATCATGTCTGGTTTGATAGTTATATGCTTCACTTGTCTGCATGTTAAATTTTTTCCCTGCTTGAAAACTTTTCTGTCATTGCTTCTGTGAACAGGTTCTTTTTTTTTTCTTTTTAAATGTATTTTAATTTGAAGAGATAAAATATCCAAAATTTTAAAACAATACTTAGGGGGTAACAGTGGTATACATAGTTCATATTATATATATTTTTCTTTCATTTTCTTACGCTAGTTAGACAAGAAAATGTTTACACATGCGTGTCTCATTTAGTTCACTTATGAGTAAGATCTAAAATTGTATCCATTTACCTATAAAACCCTCATCTATCCTTCTTTATGACTGAGTAGTTCTCCATTATATAAAAAAGCTATCTTTTTACGTGAACAAGTTCCTGATATAATATGTGCTATCTCCTGCTTTTTCAGTGATTTCGACTGATCATTTTTTATTTAAACAAAAAAATAATTAAAAATGGTAGAAACACTTTTAGTTCACTGAAGTTCAGGCTAGTTTCTGGCTGTGAAACTGAACCTGATTTATTCAGCTCAAACCATACTGTGTTCCTCCCGCTGGCTTGAGCTTGGCTTCCTGCCCTCCTGCCACTTTGAACTTGGCAAGCTCACTCTGACACTGGTAGTTACTAGCTGGAGCTGAGCCACAGTGCTCTGAGTTCTGAGCTCAGTTGTCCTCTCTTCAAGATGGCTACCTGGCAATTGACATCTCATAGAGGATGTATGAAGCGAAATAACTCATTAGTCACTGCAGCGCGCTGTATTTCCTGCTCCACTCCACTGGTGCATTTCTCCGTGTAAGCCTCTGAGGTCTCTAGTTGTCACCGTGCACCTACAGGTTCCTGTGGACCCTCTCATGCAGTGCGTCCAGGCTGAGGGAGAACGTGCTGCCTGCTAGCTTTTCCTTTTTCATTGAAATCTCTCTCTTCACTCTCCCTGAGGGCTCTAACTCTTGCTTCAGTTCCTTCTCGGGTCCCAGAGACCTACTTCCATACTACTCAGCTTCCTCATGTGGTTATATTCCAGTATCTGGACACCAAATCTTGGAGAAACACTTTCTCTACTGCTCATCACTCCACCATCTTCCCAGAAGTGTGCTGCTCATGTATTTTCTTTAAAAATCATTGGAGCATGTTCAGGTTACAAATGAGGATTCTGTGTTCTGAACACTGCCCTTTCATTCTGTGAGAGTGAAGTGCTAGATCATTTTCAGAACCATAATGCTGTGAGTAGCATATATACTTTTTCAATGTAGGCTTAATGTAGTTTCTCAAGAATTCTTTTTGTTAAATAAAGTAAGAAGATTTCCATAGTTTTTCTCTACAAAAATTAGAATTGCACAAGGTCATAATTTTAGGGACAAGAATTGGCTTGAATGTTCTATTCCTCCTGCAACACCAAGGGTCTTTCTGTGCACAAGTGCCAAATGTACCTTATTGGCTCAATTGCTATCCGAGTGGCCTAAATAACAACCAGGGCTTGCATGTTAGTAATCTTGCATCTACCTTTAGACACTCAACATTAGATATCAATTATTGTGAAATATTTGATAATTTGCAAAATAAGAAAAACCCTGAATGGCCTAATTGCTGAGGGTAACTTGATCCTTTAAGTTATATAATGGATATTTCCTTTTGATAGCTGTGGTTTATGACTTTGCTTATTAGTGATGTTCTGATTTTCTTCATATTGGCTTGAATAATTTGTGCATCCAATGTTGAAGTGAATTAATGACTCCTGTATTGACGGAAGAGTAGTCACCTCCTTTTCATTTAGATAAGTGAATACTCACTGCTGGCATGTGGATTTACTTTATTCGTGTTGTTGCCTCTTTGAGGAATGCAGACTTTATGATTTTTCACTGTAAGCAAGTTCAGCATTCCTAATTTCTCTATACCTTAGATAATATCAAAGATTGGAAAGAAGTCATTTTGAATGACAGAGTCTCGATTGCCAAATAATAATAGATCACCAAATTTGTACAGTAGTTAAAGAATTATATTTTATTTCATTTATAGTCCTCAGGGATCTATTATAATTTTTTTAGGAAAATGATTTGATACATGAATTGCATGAAGAAAGAGGCCTGAATATTTTCCATTGCTTTTTAAAATTTTTTTTAAAATTTTATTTAAAGAGAAAAAAAAAACAGAAAAAGGGTACAAGTAATACAGAATTTCAAAAAAAAACAGTAAGAATTCACTAGTTAATAGATTACATATTGTCATCTTAGAAGTAGTTGTTCAAATTGCAAAATTAAAGCATACAATGTGGATATCCAAACAGTGAGACTGCAAACAGTACTGTTCAATGATCAAAAAAAAAACTCAGTAATATGGTGATCTATTTTATACACTTAAATGTACATGAAGTTGTATCCTTTAGAGCACTTTCTTTTCCTCTCTTCCTCTATAATTGTATAATAACAAGTATACATTTTGTGTTTTATTACTCCCACAGTTCTTATTACTTTTTTTGAAGAGAAGAAAGCCAATTGTGACAACACAGGGTCAGTCAAATCAAAAGGATGGACATAGTATATGATGTAAAAACAGAATGCAAGGTGATCAACAATGTTCACCATAATGCCTCTTGCTATCTTAAAAAGAATTGCCTATATTATCAGGTATAATAAAATTGAACAAAAGAGTACAGAGCAAAACCAATAAAACTGAAACACTGGAGACATTGCAGAACTTCAAATGAAGATAATAGTCAAACCAGAATGGACATCATAGTGAATCTTACTGTCTTCAAAGTAGTTGCCCATACCCTCAAACTTTATACTATCAAGCAAAACAGAATAAAGTCAGTCAAAACAAGATGGTGAGAGCAATATAGGACTTCAAATCAAGTTAATAGGAAATAAAAGTGGTTACTATAATATATCCTGTTTTTTATTTATTTTCCCTTAATTAAAAAATAAAAAAGGAGATTGAGATAAAAGAGGACATAGCCACACAACCAATTTTCAACTTATTTTTTAATTAATTTCTGTTGTACTTCACCAAATCAGTCATAATATTTATATATCAGTGTTGATATTGCTGTTCTTCAGTAACAAACAATTAAATAGCACTGAAACACATTTCAAAGTTTTACTATAGCCATAATTGTTTTTGGCATATTAATGTTAATAATCAGTATCAAAATCAGAACATCATAAATCCCAAAATTAGTTTACCATAATTTTTCAGGAGTACATTGTACTTTTACTGGACAAAATAAAACAGACTTCTCTGAGACACTCCTTGCAGAACATAAATAACAAAACCCTGTTATGGATTAAAAACTGGTGGTCAATTTAACATCCAATGAATTAAATCAGCATGGTGCTGAGTGTAGATAGCCCACCTGAAGAAAGTCTCCAGCATATAAAAGACACCTGGAGAGGAAGAGTGTCGCATTATGGGTTCTCCTAAGTGTTGCTGTTTGGAGCTGCTAGTTCTCCTGGAGGAGGTTATCATGGTTAGCTTCCCATATATGAATTCAGCCCTTATCATTGGAGGAACTCAGGAGCTTGTTGCTGCGAGTGGCTGTGGTTCACTTTGGGGGAGCTCTGGTCCTTACTTGGAGCTTCATTTCCTGTCTCTGGAGGGGAAGATGATGTGCTGCTTAAACACCAGGCAAAGTTCGTCATGATGGATTCCTGGTGTGTACTCCAGTGTTCTCAATGCCAGACAAACTTGGGACTTAGTTGTCACTAAGGATGGCTGTGGTACTTTTCAAGGGAGCCCTGGCCCTTACTTTGAGTGTTGCTTCTTGACTCCAATGTAGAACCCTCAACCTACTAGCTCAGATCCTTCATTCCTTTGGAGTAGACTTTCCAGCTTCCACAGCTGCCCTTTGGGCCTTCGCAGCACAGATCCGTAAGACAGAGTTCCATGAGTCATTGTCATGGACTATAGGACTCCAGCTGGACTTGTGGCACACATTGTCATGGGCTGTAGGTCTTCAGCTGGACTCATACAGGACATTGCTGTGTAACCCAGTGCCTCAGCTAGATTTTCTTGTGTCTCTAGTGTTGTGGGCAGATTTTCTTCACTTTTTTTACTTGGATGACCATCATAAAATAATGCTATAAATTATGCATCCTGTATATGATTGTTCTTGCAATCCCTGACCCCTTGCAATATCCTTGCACTAAGACATAAACCCTTATTGTCCCATTTTTGAGATGAACTCTACTTCAGTTTAATGGAGCAGGCTTCTCATGAGCAGTGTCATTTTTAACTTTAATTAGTACAGCTTTACAGTACATAATGATTGCATTCATTATAGGCAGTGGATAAATGTACTAACATATTTCTTTTTTCCTCTTCCAACCACCCTCTTTAATTTTGTCAGTGTAATATCCATTGATTTACCTTATAAATTTTTACGGTTAATTATAGCATGTTATATTCAAAACCAGACTAATCTTCCAAAAATATATAAAACACATATGATAATTGTACTATTTCAAAATACACTTTTATATATATTGTCTGTACTAGCTTACGATAAGTTTCTCCTGTATTCCATCATTTGTCTTTTATTTTGATATATATATATATATATATATATATATATGAATAAAGTTTTTGTATAAAAGAAATCATGTGATACTTAAGCTCATGTGTCTGACTTGTTTCTCTTAATATTGTCTCAAGGTGCACACATTATCTTATAAATAAATTAAGTTCATCCTTCTTTACAGAAATTAAGAACTCCTTTATGTGTAAATACTACTTTTCTTTATTCTTTCAATTCTTTAAAAATGGTTTTTGTCTTTTTGAGAGAGGGCCTCATGAAGCAGTTCAGGTTTGCCTTCAGCTCACTTTGTATCCCAGGCTGGTCTCAAACTCAACAATCCTCCTGCCTCAGCCTCCTGAGTGCTGGGATTATGAGCATGTGAAACCATGCTTGGCGTATCACTTTATTTCTTGATGAGTATGTGTATATAATTGTAATATGATGTCTTTAATACATTCAGGAAGATACCTGGATGAGAATATGTCCATTGAATGAAATTTCTATATGTAGTTCTCTTTGGAGTCTCCCTAATGACTTTCATAGTGATATAGTAGACACATTTCCAGCAACAATGTAGAAGGATTCTTTGTTCCCTGCAGCCTCACTTGCATTTGTTGTCATTTGATTTCTTGGTGATAACCATGCTTTCTGGAGTAAACTAATCACAGTGTAGGCCTCATTTGTATCTCTTTACTGTTAAGACATGTGGGACATTTTCATGTCTTTATTGTCCATTTTTACTTTTGAGAAATGTCTATTTATTTCAGTGCCCTATTTTTTATTGTGATTTTTATTTTGGGGATCTACTATCTTTGGTTCCGCATAGAGTCTAGATATTAATCATCTCTCTGAGAAGAAGCTTGCAAAAGTCTTTCTCCCACTTAAAAGTTGCCTTTTACTCTGTTATTTCCTGGCTGTGCATAAGCCTTTAAATTTGATACATTCCCTTATTTTAGATTATTGATGTTATTTCTTGTTCAAATGGATTTCCTTTTATATATTTTGTTTTTAAAGAGGATAAAATTAAACATAACAAAACAGAACATTCAGATCATAAGATTTCAAAGACACAGACACAGATTTCAAAGCAAGACAACCGGAGACCTTCACTGTCTTTCATATTGTCTCTTGTTTTCTTCCAAATAGTCATCTGTATCTTCACATATAATGAGTTCATACAAAACAAAATTGTATAGAACTGATCAGAACAGGATAATGAAGGGATTTTAGGTCTTCAAGACCAGACAATAAGGAAGTCAACAATGGCTCCCATAATGTTTCTCATTTTCTTCAAAATAGCTGTATGTACCTTCATGTATGTTGAAATTAAACAAAACAAACAAGCTAAAATCATTCTGAACAAAGAATAATATTATTGTTTGATTTCACACCAGCCATGTGTCTGAAGAGTACATTAGTATGGTGACCATGGGCAGCTCACTTCCTATTCAAATGTCATTGTGACCTTAACTGTACTAGTGATGCCTTGTCTCTGTTATAAATGCACTTATCGTGTCTTTCTCTGGGGTGACACAATCCTCATCTTTCTCTCCATTGTGAAGGGGATCCTGTGGGGGAAGACTGAACTGAATAATTCCGTGGATTTTTCTTCTGATACTGGCATTCAGGTGGTGGTCACAGGCACAGGGGTGTTGAAGGATGTCTTTGCAACTGCTTGAGTCTCAAGAGTCATGACCACAATGTAAGAAAAGTGCACCTCCTCTGAATTTGAAGTGGGACCTTGATCTTGGATCTCTTTCAGGAGTTCATGTCTAGGGCAGTACTGGCTCCTAGCTTCATCAGCCACGTGCTTGAGAACGTCTCATCACTCTAGGGGGTGGTAAAGTGGTGCAAGTTCTTAGGGGTGACTCGCATTTGATTTAAAATGTTTTATTCTCTTTTATATGGCTTAAGGTGTTACAATGGATTGTACTGCACACTTTCAGGAAAGGTCTATGATTGCAACAATGCAGATGTTATGTATAAAGCTAAAATTGATTTTGCTAATGTTTTGACAATGGGTAAAGATTACTTAAAGGCTCATACAGCCATTTTTCTCCTTTTTCAGGAAAGACTTTTCAAAATATTCTCATGTACTTTTAGAGAATTCAAGAGAGTACTTTGAAACATTATTAGTGAACATCCAACCACATGGGAATGTACCCATTGTCGATTTGGAGCATTTGTGGTTTATGTACCTTAATCACAGACTGCCAGGAACCTTTCATAGTGCAGCCCCTGAAATGCTCATAACCAGTCTCAGTGAATGAATTTCTACGTTATGTGATGTCCTCTGGTAATATTTCAATGAGCTCTTCTGAATTCTCTAGGCAAAGGCCTTATCACTATGATACAACACTAACAAGAAAAGGCCTCTAAAGTACGGTTTTGCTGATGGAAAATAAACTGAGCTATGTGATGCACTCCATTTCCTGTGAATATGGGAATGCAGCGGTCACACAGAGTGGGAGAAACAGTAGATAAACCTCCTGATAAAATGTTTGTTCACAGGCACCATAACACATGTTGAATGAACTGAATTTCTACCCTGCTCTCTCAGCCTCTCTGCTGGTTATTTTGCTGACAGGAATTACAGAAGTTACAAGTTCAGGGGAGAGGAGGGCTGCTCTGAACAGGAAAGACAGAATGGTACTTGACCTGTGTCCCCTTCTTCAGGGACTGACATCCTAGAGTGCGGAGGTGTGGTGGCTGTTAGTGCTTCATGGTACAGGCCAACTCCTGGAGCCTGAACACAGGGGATCTTTGTGAAAAACTTGTGTCAGGCATTGTGTGTCCAAGGCAGTGTCTTCTGCCACTTCCCCATGCCTGCTCTTCAGAAATGCATATTATCATTGTAGAAAGCACAGTAGCTTTATAGTGGAGCAGGACCTTATTTGTGTTCCATGTTCTTTAATTATGCAAGACTTGGCTGCTTATAAATGCTTTCACTGTCTAGCTTTTCCTTGTATGGAATTGGGCTTTGAAAATAAACTTCAAGTTAAGGTGAATCTTGGATCTTTCATGACACAGTGATCCGAGGTAATCTTTTGAGGAACATTTATTTTTTCTGGGCAACAATTACCCTGGTTGAGATTAGCAGGCAGCTTCTAAATGTGTAGTCAATCATGTACTAAACTCTGCCAAAGGGACTAATGAAGGATAGCTGGCACTGAAGGAATGTTCCTCTAAGCATTCTACACAAGTGCACGTGAGTGCGTGAGCGCACACACACACCCTTCTTTCTACCTGTGCAGATCTGTTCAAGTGCCTTGAAAAAGGTCACACAGAAAGTATACACCAGCAGTCATCATGGCATGGCGTAAGTGGGATCCAGGGAAGTAGTTCAGCATTCTCCATTGGCAGGCATTTTTGGTCAGCTATGAGGGCTGAAGACAGACAAGGCGGCTAGGGAAAATAGAAAAATCAAGGTATATCATGTACAAGTACAAACTCCCCATGATGAATATAAGTATGTATATCTAAAATATACCAGTAACACTAATTTTAAAATATTGGGTGGTTTTGTTTTATGCACAAAGTGCAACACAAATATGACTCAGATTGAATCATTGAAATTATTACAGAGATACCCTAGCATTAATGCTCCTCAAAATACAATGTTTAATTTCTAACACATTTATTTCATCATTCTAGAAACTTTCTGAAGCATTTGTGGAAGTCCTTTCTCTTGTGTGTTTCTCATTGTAAATCTGTATTTTTTTCCGTGTCCTCAGTCGCTGGAGAACATTTAACTTCTATGACACTTTGAGCTTTGGGTAGAGCCAGGTGTTTTAAGGCACCATATCTGCTAAATAAGTGTACTGATTTTTCAGGGTAATGTTTTTTATGAGCCTGCCTTTCCTTTGGATGTCACTAAAAAACTGCATTCATCATATTTTATTACAATTCATAAAATACTCACTAAAAAAACACAAGGAAATGGTTCAGAAAATGATAAGAACAGTGCAATAGATGCACTCCACGTGAGAGGGAGGATTTTGAGGGGTTGACTGAAAATGCGTATTTGGTATAACTACTTTGATTTAGCAGACCATATTCTTGATCCATCATTGCACATATGTAAGTCATGCTATTCTGGATTTCATTTAAAAAATTTAAAAGGCACATCCTGATGTATCAGTCACACAAGGAGGTGGGGCAGAGAAGTTTGAGAGTCACTAGCATAGGTTCTGATTGCAACAGCAGAAAAGAAGAGCAATGGGCTGTGAAGAGGTCTTGGCCCAATACAATGAAAGGGAGCATATGTGGTCCAGACCCAGTAGCCTGGGTTCCACTTATACCCCACTAAAAAGATGCCAGCTCTTCTCTCACTTGTTGCTCTCGTAGCTCACGTTGTCTCTGTATGTCTTCTATCAGAGTCAAATCTCCCAGCCTTGGACCATGAGTCAATCAGGAATTGTAGAAGCCTGTCCCTGTGATTGCATGAGTCTTTGGGTGGGGACATCCAGGCACAAATTATAACATCTCATACATGGGCTAATTTTTTTTTTGTGTGTGTGTGGGGCCTCTTTGTGGCTCTTGAAGAAGAGATCCCAACATCATCTTGAACTGGGAGAGAGGATCATCGAGGTACTGACCTTAATTTTTATTTTTCCTGGGGAAATGTGATTCTGAAAGCAGAGTCAGGACCTGTGTGAGGCACAGTTATAGACAACTTGCCAATGATAACTTTGGTCCTGACTTCCATGACTGGAACAGGGAATAAAGAAGTTGCATTAAATTAAATTAGGGAGGGATAGAGCATAGGGAGGTACTCAGGGGGGCCCAGTACTATCAGAGAAATGAATAAGTACAAGACTGTTCAGTGTCAGTCAGGCAGTCTGTCTATTAAGTGGCGGTTACAGAAGTTAGTATTTCACCCTAACACAGGGACCTGTTATTACTAGGACGACAGAAGCCCCGCTCTTCCTGTTGATTTCTTTTCAAAGGAATCGATTTCAAATCCTTCAGAAAGTACTCCTGACTCTTTGGAGATGCATGTATCACAGGTCAGCATTCACAAGTGTATTGACTTCCTCTGTCGTTAAAACTCTCAGACAGGGCCTATGATTAGGTATTAGAAAAAGTACTAAACTCTGCCTTGAACTTTTGCAATCAGGCACTTTAGGGGTATTCAGGATCACCCGATGGTTATGGGCTTGACCTCTCAGAAAATACCTTACTGTTGATGGATTTTAATATCCGCATATGGAAGTGGAGACAATCAATTTGTTGAGATTCTATAGTTTTCTTAAATAAATTAAAGACCTAGTAAAGAAGCCTTCCAGTATCTGGGTAGATTTTGTGAGATGGAGAATATTGTTAATTTTGGTATCTGGGGTTCGGTGCACCCTGAAGACACATTTCTCTGCAGCTGAACTGTATGTGCTGCTGCTTTTGGTTTGCACAGACAGGCACAGCGCTGCTACAGCAGCAGTGTGAACTCTGCAGTTGGTAGCATGGTGCTAACAAGTTCTGATTTTGATGCCTACTGTCTCTATGATTGTGGGCAAGTTAATATTTTTTCCTGGGTCCTATTTTACCAGCAATCGCTTGCAAAAGGTTGGTTCTCTGGGCAGGGGAAGGTTAGCAGGGCCTTGAATTTGCCTCACTGACACAAGCAGGCCGGAGTACAGTGTCTGAGAAGAGAGAAAACTTGAGTCAAGGGAGGAAGGTCTCGACATGTGACTTGGGCTTTCTGGTGAAAGAGGTTATCTCTTAGAAAAGCCCTTTTTACAATTAAACTTTTAATTTTGCAATCATTCTAGACTCACATGTAGTTAAACAGAAATGCCCCATTATCAGTTACTTACTTTCTTAAATTGGCCACATTTTGCAAAACTGCACTCCACTGTTAGAGCTTCGTGATGAAATCGATCCAATCCACAGAGAGAACCATTTGCACCTGATGCCATCCTCATGCCTCTGTCCTGTCCTGTCCCACATGCTGTACTCCTGCTTCTCCCCCATCGGGTCCACATGGCTACATTTGGCTTGGGTACCTAGGCAGTCGTATCCTCTGTATAGTTCTGCAATTGCTACTTTTCTCGCCTCAGAGACATTTCGTGGAGGATCATGCAAGTTCTTCTGTGTAACGGTACTGACCACTTGGATTGCTAAGCCATACTCCATGGTATGCATGGCCAGCAAAAGGAAAAATTTACCTAACAAAGAACAATCCAGTATTTCTCAGCTTTTGATTATAAACCTAAACTGATATTATTATTCAATTTCTTGTAGAATCACATTTGCTTATTTTTTTCTCCGTGAAGCAAAAATGTTTATTATGCAATTTCACGTATATAGGAATTTGGGGTAATATAGTACAAAGAAGGGAGTTCTGAGCAGGCAAGCAGGTGCCATCGGTTCTGAGGCAGGGCGGCCTGACGAAAGTGCCTTGCACACCTTCCTCCGAGTCCAGCTAGTTTGGGACCCTTGCTCACCCCTCGAGAGGGAACTTTGTGGCTTCCGGGTGCACCAGAACAGCATGGTGCGTCCTGGGTATCCTGAGTGGGCCTGCAGGAGCCTCCCCAATTCTGGCCATGCTTGGAGGACTCTGGAGTTCTGAGCAGGCAAGTGGGTGCCATTGGTTCCAGTCTGGGAAGGCTGACTTAAGTGCCCAGTGCACCATCCTCCAAGTGCAGCTAGTTTGGCATCCTTGCTCAGCCCAGAGAGGGAACTTTGTGGCTTCCTGGTGCACTGGACCACTACAGCAGGTCCCAGGTGGGCCTAGGGCAGCCTCACCGCTACCGGCTGTGCTTGAAGGACTCTGGAGTTCTGGGTGAGTGGGCCCCATCAGTTCTGGGGGCTGAGCTTGGGCTGGCCTGCCCCACCACCGGTGACCCTCTCTCAATCCAGGGAGCTGGGTGGCCAGAGTCCTAGGAGCTGAGAGCATAGAAGATCTCCAAAGACCCTGGGGAAGCCTTGGGCTAACACTTGAAATTTGAAAAACAGAAATATAGGAAAATGAAAAAACGAAAAGACCAAATTACAATCTCAAAGCTCCAGCCCATCCATAAAAACTTAGGAGCAATGTACATGGAAGAAAATATACACCATACACTCGAAATACTGGGCATAATATCAACTGAAATAAAAAAGCAACTCTGGGAAGCCTTAAAGGAATTCAAACTAGAAATAATCTCCCAGGTAAAAGAAGAGATGATAAAACAATGAAGGAGATGCTGAACATATATAAAGAAGACACAGTTAAAAAATTGGAGGAACTGAACAAAAACATATAATCCCTGGATGAGCAATATAAAAAACAAACAATACATAACGCAGACGCACAGAGATATACAGGAAATCAAATATTCCATTAAAAGCTGTAAAAACCATCTCAATGAAAGTGAAGATAGAATTTCAGACCTCAAAGACAAGATTGAAGCTAGTGAACAGGAAAGGAAAGATCTTTTAAAATAACAAGGAATCAGCAAATAACAATTCAAAAACTGCAAGATGATGCAAAGAAAAAAAACATAAGATTGATAGGGATAAATGAAAAAGAAGGGGACAACATAAAGGATATCAAGAGGATATTTTGAGAAGTAATAGCTGAAAATTTCCCAATCATGAGATTGGAAACCGACATCAGGATCAGTGAAGCATATAGAACTCCAAATAGTCATAACCAAAATAAAACTACACCCAGACATATAATAATCACCATCCCAGAAATCCAACATAAGAATAGAATATTAAAAGCTATCAGAGAGAAAAGACAGATCACTTACAAAGGAAAACCTATCCAAATCACGGCAGACTTCTCAGCACAAACAATAAAGTCAAGAAGAGCATGGAGTGAAGTATTCCAGATCCTAAAGGAAAATGATTTACAACCTAGACTGATGAACCCTGAAAAACTGTCATTCAAAATAGATGGAGAAATAAGATACTTCCATGACAAAGAATAGCTGAAGAATTTCATGATCACCAAACCAACCCTGCAAAGAATATTGAAAGTCAATTTAGATACACTTAGGAAAAAACCACTAAGCAAAGCAGACAATTAAATAGAACAGAAAGATAAAGATACAACAGCAGAAAGATAACTTGTCAACAATAAACCAACATATAACAGTTATAACCATTAATGTAAATGGTCTCAATGCACCGATTAAAAGACACAGGCTGGCAGAGTGGATCAAGAAACAAAATTCAACCATATGCCGTTTACCAGAATCCCATCTAACGCAAAAGGATACCCACAGACTGAAAGTCAAAGGATGGAAACAATACTTCATGTAACAGGAACCAAAAATAAAGTGAGAGTAGCCATTCTGTTTGAAGACAATTTGAACTTTAAACCACTAATGATCAGAAGAGATAAAGAAGGTCACTACATACTGGATAGGGGAAAACTTCAAAAGGAAGAGACAACTATCTTAAATATGTATGCACCTAATTCCAGAGCACCCAGTTGTACAAAACTTTTATTAACAGAAATTAAAAGCTAAATTATCAGTAACACAATTATAATAGGAGACCTTAACACACCACTGACACCAAGGGACAAATCAACCAGACAGAAAATGAGCAAAGAAATAACAGAACTGAATCACTCCTGTGACCAAATGGACTTGATAGACATATACAGAGTGTTACATCCATCAATGTCAGAATATACATTCTTCTCAGAAGTACATGGGTCATTCTCTAAAACAGACCATATATTAGCTCACAGAACATATTTAAATAAATGAAAAAGAGTTGAAATCATCCCTTTCATGTTATTGGATCATAGTGCTATAAAATTAGAAATTAATGATAAAAGATACTGCAAAACTACCATAAACACGTGGAAACTGATAACACACTCTTGAGTAATCAGTGGGTCACATGGGAAATTAAGGAAGAAATTAAATAATACCAACAAGCAAATGAAAACACAAATACAACTTACTAGAATCTGTGGGATGCAATGAAAGCTGTCTTCAGAGGAAAATTTATTGCACTGAGTTCTCACATCAGGAAAACAGAACAGATACAGATAAATAACCTGATGTTACATCTCAAACATCTAGAAAAAGAAGAGCAAGTCAAGCCCCAAACCAAAGGAAGAGAGGAAATGATAAAAATCAGAGCAGAAATCAATGCAATAGAGAATAAGAAAAGAATCTCAAGAATCAGTGAATCAAAGAGTTGGTTCTTTGAAAGAATAAATAATATTGATAAGCCCATAGCCAACCTTATTAAAAAAGGGAAGAAAAAGCTCAAATTCATGCAATAAGCAATGAAAAAGGCGAAATCACTACAGACTCTACAGAAATACAAAAGATCATCAAAACCTATTTCGAAAACCTCTGCTCTCAAAGTTTGATAACACTGAAGAAATAGACAGATTCCTAGAAACATATGAAGTACCAAAGCTAGGTCAAGAAGATGCAAAACTACTGAATAACCCAATTTCTACTAATGAAATTGAAAACGTAATTAAGTCCTTACCTACAAAGAGGAGCCCAGGCCCAAAAGGATTCACTGCAGAATTCTACAAGAAATACAAAGAAGACTTAATGCTGACACTCCTCAAACTCTTTAATGAAATTGAAAGGGAAGCAATCCTACCTAAGTCATTCCTGGAAGCAAATATTACTCTAGTAACAAAACCTGAGAAAGATCCAACTGAAAAAGGGAACTACAGACCAATCTCACTAATGAACACAGATGCAAAAATCCTCAGTAAAATATTGGCAAATAGGATGCAGCAAATCATCAAGAAGATTATACACCATGACCAAGTGGGATTCATCCCAGGCATGCAGGGATGGTTCAACATATGTAAATCAATAAATGTAATCCACCACTTCAATAAAGCCAAAAGTAAGAATCACATGATCATTTATATAGATGCAGAAAAAGCCTTTAATAAGGTCTAACATTCATTTATGATATAACTTTACATAAAGTTGGAATAGATGGTCTTTACCTCAGTATAATAAAGGCCATCTACAATAAATCAACAGCCAGTATCATACTAAATGGCCAAAAATTGAAGGCCTTTACTTTGAAATCAGGCACAAGACAAGAATGTCCTTTATCATAACTCCTATTTTAGATAGTACTGGAAATACTACCCAGAACAATTAGACAAGAGAGAGAAATAAAAAGGCAAAGATAGGAAAACAAGAAGTTAAATTATCGTTGTTTGCAGATGACATGGTACTCTACATAGAAGACTGCCAAAATTCCATTGAAAGATGCTTAGATATAATAAATAAATTCAGCAATGTAGCTGGATACAAAATCAATACTCAAAATTTAATAGCATTCATATACACTAACAACAAAATCAGTGACAGAGAAATAAGAGAAGCCTCATCCTTAACACTAGCAAACAAAAAATGAAATATTTAGGAATTACTCTCACAAAAGAAGTGAAAGACCAATGCAGGGAAAATTATAATACACTGAAAAAAGAAATTGAAGACCATCTCAGAAAATGGAAAAACATCCCTTGCTCATGAATAGGAAGAATAAATATTGTAAAAATGGCCATTGTCCCAAAACATTTATACAGATTCCATACAATCCCAATAAGAAAACCATCAACATACCTCATAAATCTCGAGAAATCACTCCTAAAATTCATCCGGAATGAGAAGAGACCTAGAATAACAAAGACAGTTCTAAGCAGCAAAGGCAAGGCAGGATTCATCACAATCCCTGACTTGAAGTTATACTACAAAGCAACAGTAATAAAATTAACATGGTATTGGAATCAAAACAAAGCTGAAGATCAATGGAATAGATTAGAAGATATAATCACAACTACAATCACACTCAACCACCTTATCTTTGATAAAGGGGCCAACAGTTTCACTGGAAGAATGACAGTTGCTTCAATAAATGGTGTTGGAAAAACTGGAAAATATGCCAAAAACTAAAACTAGACCAATGCCTATCAGTATGTACTAAATTAAAATCTAAATGGATCAAAGATCTGAATATTAAAACAGAAACATTAAGTCTATTGGAAGACAAACTGAGTAAAACCTTGAAGACATAGGGGTAGGTAGAGAATTCATGAACAGGACTCAAACCGCATGGGAAAGACTACCCAGAATCAATAACTGGTATCACCTCTTACTAAAATGTTTCTGCATGTCAAAAGAAATCTCCAGCATAATGAAAAGAAAATCCACAAACTTGGAAAAAAATCATAGTGAACTGTCCCTCAGACAAAGGACTTCTCTCTAAAACATAGAAAGAATTAAAAAAAATCAGACCCCCAAAATTCAAAGATCTAATCCAAAAATTGGCATCTGAGATGAATATACACTTCCAAGATGAAGAAATAAAAATGGCAGATAAATACATGAAAAAATGTTCATCATGATTACTCATTAGAGAAATTCAAATTAAAACCACACTGAGATTCCATCTCACTTCTGAAAGAATTGCCAGGATCAAGAAAACCACCAACAACAAATGCTGCAGAGGCTGTGGGGAAAAAGGAACTCTCCTGCACTGTTGGTGGGAGTGTAGACTGGTGCAACCATTGTGGAGGTCAGACAGGAGATTTCTCAAAAAGCTGGGATTGGAAATCCCATTTATTCCAGCTATTCCACTTCTAGGCATATTCCCAGAAGAACTGCAAACATCATACCACAGAGATGTATGTGCAGCCATGTTTATAGCAGTACAATTTGTAATAGCCAGATCTTGGAAAAAATCTAAGTGTCCATCAACTGAGGAATGGATAAAAAAGCTGTGAAATTTTTATACAATGGAGTACTACTCAGCTATAAAGAAGGATCACATTGAGATATTTATAAGTAAATGGAGGCAGCTTGAGATCGTTCTCATAAGTGAAATAAATCAAACTCACCTGTATAAATACTGAAATTTTCCCTAGTGTAAGAAATGATACAAATACAAAAAAGTATGTGGTAATCATGATTCACCATTATGTGGCTTTGAAGCCTTATAAAGTTATCACTCATTAATTGGAATGGTTTTATTCTGGGCTGTTTGATATTATTGTCTGTGATGATATGAACAGCTTTTTGAAGAAAACAAGACATCATAATAGCTAGTGTTTATTTAACATCCACTTGTTTTGAAGTCTCATCAAACTGTTGTTCTTCTGTCTCCATTGATTTTATCATGTTGTGTCTTATTTGATTTTATTATATGTGATAGTACAAACAAAATTTTTGTAGGCAAAGAGATAATATAGAAACCATTGTTCGTTTTCTGTTAGCTGGTTCTAAATACCTTGTAATACATTCATCCTCTTGAATGGCTTCACACTGTCTTGCTATGTTTAATGCTATAGTATACGAAGTTATACTCAAATTTTTATTTCAAGGAAAGAGACACTATGGTAACTACTATTAAGTTCAGTTATCTTGTGGGGAAACACTGTGTTGCTTAAATTGTTCTGTTCTGACCTCTATTGTTATTCTGTTATGTCCTCTTTTGTCTCAATCACCCCCTTTTTTCATTTATTTTTAATTATTTTTTTAATTAAGGGAAAATTTTAAAAAAAATAGCAGGATATATTATAGTAACATTTTTGATTGCCTATTAACTCGATTAGAAGCCCTGTATTGTTCTCACCATCTTATTTTCACTGATTTTACTCTGTTCTGCTCTGTTTGATATTATCAATTTTGAGGGTATGGGTAAGTACTTGGAAGGCAATAAGATTCACTATGATGCCCATTCTGGTTTGACGATTATCTTCTTTTGAAGTCTTGTATTGTCTCCAATATTTAGGTTTTATTGGTCTTGTTCTGTACTGCTTTGTTCAATTTTATTACACCTAATGGTATAAGCAATTCTTTTTAAGGTAACAAGAGGCATTATGGTAATGATTGTTGATTACCTTTTGTTCTGTTTTTGCATCATGTAATATGCCCATCCTTTCTTTTGACTGACTGCTTTGTTTTGTCACATTTGGTTTTATTCTCTTCCAAAAAAAGTAATAAGAATGGTGGGGGTAATAAAACCCAAAATGTGTAAATGTTATAGTAAAAAAGAGAGGAAAAGAAAGTGCTCTAAAGGACACAACTTCAAGTGTGCTTAGGTGTGTAAGATAGATGACCATATTACTAAGTTTTTGTTGGATCATTGAACACAAGTGCTTGCAGTCTCACTGTTTGAATGTCCTCTTTGTATGCTTAATTTTGTAACTTGAACAACTATTTCTAAGATGATACTATGCAAGCTATTAACTAGTGATTTCTTACTGTTTATTTTTTTTTTGAAATTCTGTATTACTTGCACCCTGTTACTGTTTTGTTTTGTTTTGTTTTTCTTTAAATAAATAAAAATTTAATCCATTTAAAATCAGCTCCAAATTTTAAAATAGAAACTAAAGACGCCATCTTTGGGTGAGGATTATGGACAACTCAGTATCTCTCCCAAAAATGCCACCTTAGGTTTTACTTTACAAAGTAAGGCTGGTTTTAGATGGATGATTTCAAAAGTTTGATTTCTTTCCATATATGAGTGAAAGAGTAAAGAGATGAGACCTCCCCCTCCCCCACTGTTTTGTACCAGGAATCAAACTCAGGACCTTGTGCTTCTTAGGCAGGTGCTTATGTTGCTGCCTTATACTCCTGGCTTCAAACTTGGCCTTATACTCAGGAGAGACGCTGAAACAATGTCCCATTTGACAATCTGTATTTCCTCTCTGTGATAATTTGTTTTATACTAAAATGGAAATGTATATTTATTTTATAGAGAGAAAAGAAAATTCAATATCTACAGTACAACAACCTCCGCATCACTGCTATGCTATAGTGTTGTACTCATTCTTGATTTCAAAATTTTTTAATAAAATTTATAACTATTGTCTGTTGATATGCCGAAGAATTTGTCTTCATTGCAACCAGGATTTAAAAAATAGCAGCTATCTCTCTATACTCTATGGTTCAAAGTGCTTGATATCCAGATAAGATTATGATAGTTAAACTTACTGCTCCCACGTCAATACTGGAAAAATTGTCCTCATGGGTGTTCAATCATGAATGCTGAGAGACCTAACCAAACAAGAAAAAAGTAAGTAGGCAACAAGAGAGCCCGTATTTCAGTGTTTTGGCCCTGGCCTCCAAAGTCAACAAGGATCCAGGACATGAAGACTCCTTTCTGAGCTATCTGAACACTCTGATGAGTCACCAAAACTCCTGAAGTGAAAGAGTTTGGGCCTCAGAAGAAGAGAGTTGGTCAATGTACCTCGTGCTAAAATTTAGCAAATTTAATGCTCAAAATTCACTTTTCGTACCCAAAAGCCTAAATGTAGAAAACATAAGAATGTATCTGACATAATTATAAGCTAATACAGATTATCTTTGTTTTTTAAACTAATTTTGTAAGTTGAAACAAGAGAAACTTTATTAAGAAAGTATTTCTTTAGACATAGAGGTCAAAACCTTTAAGCACAACCAACGTCAGCATATAATAATGCTTTATTTAATAATACTGGTATGTCTACCATGTGACTCCGGAAAAGAAAGGGAAAGTCACACAACAGGGGAGAAAGTGGAAGAATTTGGTTTAGGCAGCTACTTTTTCAGAAACCAAGGGGAGTGTAGTCCAGCACTTTTCTAAGCCCAGGACATCCCCACTCATTTATCTTAATGATTATATAACATGACCTACGAAAAACAGTCATAGAATCGAACACATGAGCATATGCTGACCAAGGAAAAATGCTGAACATATTGTACACAGGGAATAATAGACACTATCACTACAAAAACAATTTTTGATGTTATTTAGAATGGCGAAGTGGGTAGGAGCAAGAAGTGTGGAACTAGGCTGTTTCACTTTCTATCTCAATTTGTGTCACCATTGAGCAAGGTGTCCCTAATCTGAGACCCTGACATTGATACAATGAGCCCCTGCCTCTGGATCTGAAGACTTATCTAAGCTTTTCTGTGGAGCGTAGGGGCTGCCAACTAGTGCAAACTTGGTGAGGGGTTTGCAGGTTTTGTCCTAAGGTTGGTCAGACTCTACCTTTTATTGGTTTCTGACTCGAGGCCTTTTGAACATATCTAGAGTTGGCAAGGCTTCATGTCCTCAGGGTGCTCATGTCCATTTACTTTGTTCTTCCATCTTGTACAGATTTGTCCACATTTGGTCCTTGGTGCACAGCCTTATCCTTCATGATATATATGTAGTAGATTTCTTTAGCTCTGTCTTCTACAGATGCTGGGAACCAGGTAGAGAACTCCCTGTATTTACTAAACTAGGAATAAAGGGGTATATATTAAAATTGCACAATAGGCAGGTTCGTCTATCTTCTGTCAATAGGAGAAAATGATGAGAACCCACATATTTAGTGATAAGGAATTGAAACAGAAAATGTCAGTGAAACAGAAAAGAGATTCTGGAGACAGAGCCAGATACAAGGCATAATGGAGGATAAGACAATGTGGATATTTCAAAGGGGACAGTTCCCCAAAGTAACCTCTTGTGATGATTGCCCGTAGTTAGTGTGCATGTTGTGGGGAAAGAGGAGGATGTAAACAGTGAGGAAGAGGCCTCTGACTCTACCAGATTACCTGCATTTCATCATCTGTCTCAGTGGGGTTCAGGGGTGCTGTCAACCTGAGGCATAGATAGAGACCAGTCATGGATAAAGGACAGTCTGAGACTAGTCCCTGTGCCCCTGCAGCAAACATGGAGGAGACATCAAACACTGTGTTAAAACCCTGAAGAGTTTTCACTGACATCCTAACTCAATCAGCAGAAACCTGGAGAGGCCCAGAAATAATTTTATGTCTTGTGTCTAGATGTCACCTCAAAGCCTCATGTGGTCATAGGGGAGGCTTTTCAGAGGTGCCTGGATCTAGACTGTGTGATGCTGGGGTCAAGGTGTGTGATTAATGTTTACTACACTGACTGACTGGCTTGACATGACTCTGGCTGTGTATGGTGGGAAGGCCCAGCCTTGTTGTAAGTTCCACTCATCCTAATGGCGGGCAGCCTGGATAGAGTACAAGGGACATATAAAGGCTGCTTCTTTGCTTGCTGCTTCGGTGTGTGCTGTTTGCTGCCTTCTGCCTGCCATGATCTGTTTCTCCCCTCTGCTTCACCCCTGCCGTACCACCTGCCTTGGAGTCAGCCATCTACACACTGAAACCTCTACACACTCTGAGGTACAGTAAACCTTTGTCCTCTAACTTTTTGTGTTGGGTATTGTGTCTCAGCAGCAAGAAAAAATAACCAAGACTGTACATGTACTTAACACTTTTCAATTCATTTCTGTTCATTCCTCATAACTTCTTTTCTGCACTGCTGAATGAATCCCTTCATCTGCCTTCCCTTTTAGAAAGATCTGTATCCTGGCTCTCTATTATCTAACTTTCATCTTTACTTTTTCATTAGCATTCTCATATAAGCAAAACCACATAATATTTAAGCTTGTGTGTCAGATTTATTTCATTTAATTTTCTAATCACAATTTGCATCCATTTTCTTACAAATAACTCAAGATACTCAAAAGTCTACAGTGATTTCTACACATGTTAGCTGAGACCACTGTCCTAATACATGCAAAATGAAGTGGTCACTTGTACTATCTTAAGTAAACTTTTATAGGTCACAGAAGCTGACAAATAATTTTGATTTAAGTGAAGCCAATGTCATACCAAGAAGATTTGTGAGATGGCCCTTTTAGAAAAGCTTTTAGAAAAGCGCTCTCCTCAAAACAATGACAGGAACACACTGGATATTTATTTTGAGAAAATAAAATGGGTCTGTAAGAAACTAAACATTGAGAAACAAGAGGTAAAGTTGATGGCAAGAATGAGGTGGCCAAGACCTGGGACCTGGGGATGCAGAAGCTAGGTGACGAGTGAGACAGAATGAGCAGGAGGTTAAATTCTGACCAACATCACTCATTCCAAGCACCTGCCTTACCAGTCACTGTGTGACTCCTTCCAGCCCTTCCTCTCAATAAACTTTCAGTGTCATCACAGCCTGCAAAAACATCTCCACTACCTTTCTATTTTTCCTCCCATCCCTCATTCTCAGTTGCTGTTTGTTTCCTCTCCCTTAGCCTGGCCTCTTCCATATTCTTAAGTTTACAGCACTTTAACTTCTCTGTTTCATTTCCACCATCCTTTCTGCTTCTGTGCCCCTTGATTTCCACACTGTAATGGAGCAGTGCCAAAATAAAGTCCCAGTCTATCTCACGGTTGCAGAAGAGGCTGAGGGACAGAAGAACCAGGGGCCTCTGATTACTCCTTGACCTAGATCCTCTGACTGGCCATGTGGCATCACACCTGGCTGTAAGAATGAGGAGGCTTAGGAGGAGTCAAAGGAGAAATGTGACTGGAGAGCAAGGACAAAGATTTCACTCAGTAACCCAGAGGACTAGCCTCCTACATATCATGGCTACCAAAACTCAGAAAGCATTTAGCACAGAGTGGGTCACTCAGCAACCTGTGGAGGTCATTGAATAATCTCACAGATGGATAAAAAAGATAGTTCAAATGCAAGGACTGAGGTAATAAAGCATGAGAAGCAGGACTTGAATATATAAAGGGGTTGATATTAGTGTGGCAGGATGTCCCAGAGAATTATCGTGCCTCACACTTGGTTGAGTCCTCATGGCAATTGTTGGCCATCAGATCACTTCTAGGAGAAAGTTCCCTACTCTGCAGGCATATGCCCTGTGTCCTCACCCTCTGGACTTTAAGGATTTACTCACAGGTTTCCACCAACAACCATGGCTGCCTCTGATCCTATATGTCACTTGCTGAGGTTCTAGCCTTCAGCACAAGAGTGTGAATTCCTGGGAACCTAGCAAACCTGGCTTCTCTTACTGCTTCCATGGCTTCCTCACCCACAGCCCACCGGTTCCTAAAAGTCAGGGCAAGTGGGAGCTGGGGAGCTCTAGGTCTCTGCTAAAATCATCATTGCAAAGCAGCCCCGCACCCTTAAGTAATCGCAGAGGACCACATTTTGACATGAGAGAGGTATGGGCCATAGTGTTCCTAACCCCCCCCCCCCCGCCCATTGATCCTCCAGTTTAGTTGATGTGTATTAGAGACTTGGCCTTGCCTCCAATCTTTGAAAACGAGTTATGGCAATGGCTTGAGTGAAAGAGACAAATAGTATGTCTCCAGGGAATCCAGGAATGTGAAAACTCTCCAGGAGCTGAAACAAAGACTTCTCTGGACACCCAGTGTTTACTAGGTTCACACAAGCTCAGCGGGTACAAGAAGTAGAGGGAATATCTGAGGCAAAAGCCTGTGAGCATGAAGAGGATCTTGAGAAACACAGACCGTTAATCTTGCCAATTACAGAACTGTTTGGTCTCTAGGTTGGTGGTTTTATTGCCCTTGAATCCCCTGAGTGAGGTTCAGCAGCCCAGAGCTGCAGCATTACCTTGTCTTCAGAGACTGTGGTCAACAGCTTACCCCTTACATAGCTCAGTCCCCAGCAGACATGGAAGCATGTTCTCTGGGATAACAGTGCACACCTGAGCCCAATCAGATGTGATGTGATTCAGGCACAGCTGTGATTTGCGACATGTTCTCCCTGGACCACAGAAGGCTCTTCAGTGTCTGGGCTGCAGCTGCTGTCCTTTCCTTCATTTTTCACATGCAAAACCTGTAATTTCATTTGATTTCCTAGAGGAGACCCAGAAGGGCCACAATTTAAGCCTGTTGTCTCAGACATAGGTCACTTCTGAGCCCTTTATCATCATTTGTATGTCAGGATTCTTGGAGATCTCACATTTATTAAGGATGATCTCTCAGGATGGCAGAAGGACTTGTGGAGCAGGAAGTTGCCGATCCTGTTACAAAGTCTTTTTCTTCACTGGGAAAAGGAAAGAAATGAAAGAAAAATACAGGTAGTTTCCCTCTAGAGTCTGTAGGTCTCCAGAACTCTGGGGTAGAGCTCCCCAGTAGCATGAAAGCAATGAAGTACAGCTTAGTTGACATCAGATCCCATGTGATGCTATTGGTGCCCATGCCCTGAACAACAGGAAGTAAGACAATGATCCTGAGCAACTGTTGGCAAATGATGGTCTATCAGCCACTTCTGACCTCTTATATTTTCCTAAATATGCCACATTAGACATCAGTCATGTAATGTACAATTCTCCCATTTAGAACATATAACAGAAAGATCTTTCATATAGATGTGGCACTTTTAAGACAGTTACCTCCAAGAAATTTTACAGAATATTCACTTTCTATAAAACCCAGTATGCGTTGCCTATCATTGCTTAATTCTGCAACTTGTTTTATAAACTAGTTTTATTGCATTATAAGGCCAGGTCACTCGTTTCCTTGCTCTCCAGGCCTGCTTTAGTACCACAATGGCAAAGGTTCATAGTTGTGGCAGAAACTACATGACTGCAAATTAACTAGTCTCCACCCACACCACGTTATATAATCTCATCTCTGCGTATCTGTGTTTCTGGGGATTCTCTGGGACTGTATCATGCATGGGGGTTCAGTAAGCAAATGAGAGCACTGACCTGGAGTATAGTCTGGTTTTCCCTGAGAATAGTATAAGCAGTATTCTAGTATAAAGCAGAGTCCAAGCTAAGATACATGCCCCAAAGCCAATTAACCTGGGTCTCTGCCCACTATTCCTTCCCATATACATGAGGAAACTGTAAAAACTTTCAGCTTACATCAGCTAGACCAAGCAGAGAGGGTCACTGGGCCCCAGAGTGAGAGATATGACAAAAGGAAGCCCCAAAGCTAAGAATAAAAATGCTTCAATTTCCACTTGGATTTAGAAAGCAAGCTAGGTGAAGAGGTACAGTGATACCTTGGTTGTCCAACTCAATTCATTTAAAATTTGTGTTTAAACGCTGGAATGTTCAGGAACTGAACATATTTTTCTCATAAGACATAAGATTTAGGAGGAATTCTACATAGCTGAAAAGAGATAGAGCTTCAATCCACAGCTACTCAGAGAAATTCAACTAAAACATATAATGCTCCCTGGAATCACCAAGAACAAGATTAAAGACTATATGGGTGCATAGTAACAGCTACCCTTCCTCCATGACCTATAGTTAGAGACGTATGGGAAATTGAACAGCCTTGGACATCAAGACTGTTGTACCCTGGTTTATTCCAACACTGCCAGAGGTAGGAGCAGAACGTCTCCTTATTTCAACTAAGGAAGATACAGACTATGGCAGAGGTGTGTGAGAGAGGCAGCAGAACTTATAAAGCACTGAATGGGATAGAAATAACAAAGAAGCCAAGCTAGAGAAAGAAGGATGATCTCAAGAGCTTTGAGGAACTACAGAAGAGGGCAGAAGAGAATGAATGAAGGGTAAAGCAAGGCATTATTGAAAGTGACAAAAGACTTAGAGAGACTCTTCACACATATGAAAATATGATTAATTATCTAAGGGGAAATTGAGGAAAGGGAGTAAAAAGATGGGTAGATTAGAGTGAAAATACAGGTAAACAATAAAAATAGGGAAAATGGGAAGGAATCCAAAGGAGAACAAAACAAAAATTCCTCTGGTGTCTACCATGAGCCCCAAACTACTGAATGACATCGCCAAGGCTGCAGGAGAGTTTGTGCTGGATTTGAAGCTGATCTTGTCCTCCAGATGCCATGGTGTGGAACCAGAGTCTTTAGCCAGCAAATTTGTATGCCCCTTAGTGGCCTCCCACTCCTTGCTCTGTTTCTCTTGGCAGTGTCTCACTTCCAGTTACTATGCTGTTTTCAGGCATAGATGGCACTGTTCACAATCCTGTGCACCTTTAGCTCCTCCTGATCCTCACTTCAGCCTTTTGCGTTCCTCTTCCCTGGCAAGACTCTGTCCTCTCAGGTCATTTGTTGCTATGTGGTGTGAAATGCTGTGTTATGGTCAGGTCCTCTGCTCCTTCTCTTGCAGTCCATGGCTGTCCAGTCTCAATTCTTTGTCCTCTAGAGTTCACATGCTGTAGCTAAATGCACATTGTAAACTTCACAAAGTATAAAAAAAAATCATCATTTTGCTAAGGAAACACCTCCACTACTGTCTTTCTTCATTTGGGAAGAGAAACTTTGATCTGTCTGAGACTCTCTACAATCCCATCAGCGAGCTCCTGATATCAATCCCCTAGATTTCACAATTCTACAATAACTTACGGTTTGATGCTCCAGAATGAATCACATATTCATTGATCATACACTTGTTCATGCTAAACAAACTTGGATGTGTCAGTGTCTTCAAAATATTTTGTTAAAGAACACAATTATTTTATAAAATCAAAGTCCCAATCTTAAAATATGCTTCTTGGGCAATGAAATGAAAGTTGCTTAAGGAAATTCAAAATCTGATTAGTTAGAATTTAATTTTAAAAATGGAACTAACAATATCACAGTAAAGACCCTTTAGAAGATAATCATTCAATATTGTCATTTACTTCCAAATAAAATTTTAATAGCACCAAGATGGGATCAACTAGCGTGATTAAAAGGATGAAAGCAAAGTTTTATCACAGCACTGGGTCATAGAAGGAAGAGGGTTGTTAAGGGTAGCATTGAAGAGATTCTTGCAGGAGGATCCAGTCAGATTTAGATGACTGCTTTCATCTACACAACAAAATAGTTTTTTGTTTTTTTTTTTTTTTTGTCTTTTTCGTTTTTATCGGTACCAGGGATCGAACTCACGACTGCCTGCTTGCAAGGCAGGTGCTTATGCCGCTGAGCTAAATCCCCAGCCCCCACAACAAAATATATAGCAAAGCCCTATGATATAATCAGTTATGGAAAATTACGGTTTTTATGTAAGCATAAAGTCGGATGTGTTAAGAAAGAAGTGAGTCAGAGAAGTATTTCTGTGGCTGCAAATTAGACACACTGCTCAGAATACATCAAAGTTTCATTCTTTTGGAGGAAAGCATTTGGGAAATATGAAAAAAAAATAATGGAAGTATTTGTTAGAAAAGCATTTGCCTCTGAGGAAGAAAGAGAAAATCTGAATTTTTCAGGACCTAGTACAGGTCATGGAACGCCTCCTGTGACTGCTCAGAGTGGGAAAAACAACTTCAGAAGAAACACTTGAACATATGGAGAAGAAGACAGAATATATGCTTCAAAAACTTAGAGCTGACACACTGAGGCCTCCTTGCTAAGAGGAAATGACTAGGCATGTGTTGCAATACTTCCTCAAATCCAGGGAGCAGAAAGTTAACCATCTATGGAAAACAAAAGAGCAAATCCCAACCACTTCTTCAGCAGTGGGATGTGGAAACCTGAGGAAGAAGAAACCTAGCTAAACCAGACAGCAAATCCACAAAGGAAGGCAGTCCCTCCCTGGGTTGATCAGTGGTGCAAAAGTTAGCCTACAAAACCAGAAAGGCGTTGAGTGAATGTGCAGGGATAGTGACCTCTATGCCCTGAAGTTGTAAGCTTTCTTCACCAGGACTCGCAGACAGAGGACATCAGCCTGGACACCTGACAGAAGAGCTTCCTGGACATCAACTCTCATCTGCAGATCACAGCCCTTGAGATTGCTTGTGTGAAAGCTTGTGAGAAGATGAGAAAACAGTGAAGAAACAAAGCTGGGGTCAGGTGTAGACCTTACTCGCTGGATGGGAGGAAAGGAACCTCCCCCTCACTGTAGGGGCATGTATTTATATATTTTAGCTACTTAATGTCTCATGACACTCTGTTGTCCTAAGAACCCACTGTTCGGATTGTCTTGAGGCTATGTGTTCTCTGGGCTGGAGCAGCTTTCTCATATGGCTTGCCCAGAGTGCTCTTTGTTCTTAGGACAGCCCTGCCCCAGCCCTACACATCAAACCAATTTCTAGCTTCAACAGTTCCCATCATGCAGAAGCCCATGAGGGTCTGAACACCACATGCTTCAGTCACTTGTCATTAGTAAATCCCATTGGATGTATTTTTCCCTGCCACTGGGCTGAGTGTGACCAGGTAGGGCAATGGGAAATCCTCTTGAGTAATTTCCCATTGCATTACTTTTCACTGGGTCAGTGTTTGGAATTCTTTCCATGTAGTCCTCTCTATATTGGGAACCACTGTATTCAGAACTTTGGTGTCCGGGTATACAAGCCAAAATTCACCTGCGGAATTTGTTTACATGAACACAAATATCTCAGTAATGAGTTGATGCCAGTTTTCACTTCCTGTATAAATGTACACAGGACATTTGAGTCATTTCATTGGGAGAACAGATGTGTGTAAGCACTTTTAAAAATAATATTCTAGTAATAGCAGCACATCTTTTGGTGTTTCTGCAACTGAATAAGGTTTACTGTAAAATTGGAGGCAGAGCTGGGCATAGTGGTGCACTACTGAAATCCCAGAACTTGGGAGGCTGAGGCAAGAGAATCATCTGCAATTTGAGATCAGCCCAGGCTGCAAAGTGAGCACAAAGCCAACCTGAACTGCACTGCGAAACAGAAAGAAAAAAAAGAGAAAACACACATACACACAAATTGGAGTTAGAGTGTCCAGCTCACCCAAGAGAAAGTCTTCCCCGGAAAGAGTATCTTTTTCTAAAAAGACAATGTATGATTTCTGTACCACATAAGTGAGACAAAAAGCCATGTGAGGAGGCTCACACTTGTAAATCTGGCACTCAGGACGCTGAGGAAAGAGGCTGGCTGCAAGTTTAAGGCCAGCCTAGGCTACAAAGTGAGCCCAAAGTCAGCCTGAACTGCATAGCCAGAGCAAAAGACCAAAAGACCACACACACACACACACACACACACACACACACACACACACAAAATTGGAGCTTGATTTGCCAACTCAATCAAAAGCAGTTCTTCCCAAGAAAGAGTGTCTTTTTCTCAAAAGACTTTCTCTGATTTCTCTACCACATAAGAGAAAAGAAAAACCATGAGAGGAGGCTCACACTTGTGATTCAGGCACTTAGGAAGCTGAGGCAAGAAGACTGCTGCAAAGTTGAGCAGCAGTGCGCACACTTAAAAGATGATGTCCTACAAGCATTAAAAGAATTCACCCAGCCTATCTCCTATGTGGAACAAGGATACTTCATTCATAAGTCCAGCTTCAATCGAATTGGCTGGGTACCAGGCACTCCGCAGCGATGGTGAGCCTAGGCCAGCCTCGGCTACACAGTGAGTGAAGGCCAGCCTCAACTGCATAGTGAAACTCAGTCTCAAAAAAAATACTAAAACTATAAAGAGACAAGAACCATCATTCTCTAAGCTATCTTGATGGGGCAACACAGTACACACAAAGAGGCTGACTCTGCAGTCCCTGCCAGCATCCATGTCTCGCGTTTTCCTGGGAAATGGAACACAGGAACCTGCTTCCACATGAACCCGCTGGGGTTCCTACATGACTTCCTTTCCATTTCACATTAATCATATACATTGACGGAGACAAGGCGTTTGGGCTGAGGTAAGAGACACTGCCTTGAACTCACATTGTCTACCCTACGTTTCTCACCAAGGTCCCCTGGCTTTAGCCTCCAGGAGGAGTCACTCAGCCAGTGAGGTTGCCACTACCAGACATTTATTCACTTCCATGCCATCCCTGAAAAAGGGCCCAAATGAAACATATCATCCCACCATTCCAGATCATAGTTGCTCTCTCTTCTTTCGAGTTTCTATATCCTATAAGTCTTCTCTAGACTGACAGAGTGGCCTAGAAATCAGGCAGAGAACAAATTTAATTCAAATGGGTCATCCTCCTGGTGTATGAGCCCTTCACCAGCAGTGGTGGCATCACAGAGACTCTGACCTGAAAACACTCTGATGTGGTCCAGTGGCGTTAATAATTCTATGCAGCTGATTTTCAGGGTTTCCCTTTCAGGGTAGTCTCCCCAAACTTTAGGAAGGTGTGTGAGCAAAACCTGAAAACTCAATTCAGAAAAAGAAGAAGAGGGAATATGTCCCAGGGGGAGACATCACACTCACATCAGCGGCACAGAGGCACTTGGTCACCACTACATTTCCTGGATCAGAAACTTGGGTTTGTGCAAATTTGCTCTGGGTATCTCAGGCATCAGTTTTCACTAGGTTGGAAGGAACAGTCACCCACATATTCTACTTAGATCAACCCAGAAATCTTTTTGAAAATACCTTAGAAAACAGTGTCCATTTCTATTTAGCAGTCTTCCTTTCCCTTCCATTCTATCAGATATTTCTCACTGAATTACAGGGAACTCATCACTACCCAGAAGACAACAAGCTTTACATGAGCAAAGGCAGAGCAGAAACTCCTTTGGCACATGCTGAAAAAGTCCTTTGGCCCCTGTTGGGTGCACATGTATAAATGACAGCTGGACCTCATCTGTGCTGCTTGTAGGCTGTATTGGAATCCAGGTAATTTCCTGAGTTGGCCAGGATGGGATTTGTTTCAGAACATGGGAATCCCTGATCCTGAGCTTCTGCAGGGAGAATGATTGTAGATGTAGTTTTCAAGGAAAAGTCCTGGCATCCACACAGGAATTTACTTGGTTTTAGGAAAGGAAAACACAAGTGGAAATGGAATCGTGGCCTCATGTAAAGGGGTTGCCCCGAGGAAGGGCTGCAATGGAGGAGTGGGATTTATGCCAACCACCAGGATCCTCTCCCCCAAGTGGTGGATTCAGGAAGTGAGACCCTGATGACACAAGGACCTCCTGTGTGCTGAGTCCTTCACAGATGGATCAAACACCAGTCTGAAAACATTCAACAGAACAGGAATATTTCGACTGTAACTGCGAGGAAACAGAGGATAAACGATGACAGGCAGACGATCTATGGGACATTGAGATGCACACCACAGACTGAAGGAATCAAGATGCGTGATCTCTGCTCTTTCTTTGAATTAGTGAATTGGTCACAGTACCTGAAATGGGAAGAACTGAAGGAACACTTGGCCAACTGATACATCAAAGCTGTCTTTTGTGTTCATGATGATTGTTAAATAAGTGTCCTTGCTCAAGCCTGCATACGCCCTTCTCTACCATGCCTTGTTACATACCTCCCATCCTCCTTTGTTACATAGATAGAGCTGCATTGAATACTGTATGTTCACGTTTTGCTACTTAGAGCAGAAAACAGTGCCCAAGCATCATTTCCACTGTCCACACATCTTGAAGTTTTGAGCAGAGTCTGTTTTACTACATCTGACTGCCACCTGGCACTGCAAATTTCCAGCATGGTAAAAATCAGTTATGGAAACGGGTGGGAAAACATCATTATTGTGTGTTTCTGTTCCTGAACCCTAAAATGAGGCCATCAGGTCTGTAAGAGTGTCACCTACATACTACAAAGGAACACAAAAATTGAGTGAGAAAAGGTCCCATTGCCTTGTGAAAAGAGCAGTTTTTCTAAGTGGTAGTTGTCATGGATTAGCAGTGCTCAACACTGATCTTGGATAGTAGTATAAAGTGAGTGAGCGGAGTGCAGACTACTGTACGTGTTGTCCCTGATTCACTTCTGAAGCAGGTTATGGTGCACAGTACAAGGGAGGCCTCTGAGTCAGGGAGGGAAGAGTGAAAGGCAATGGGAGACAGGGATGGTGGTAATCAAGGTGAAGCGTGAGATAGCACTGGTCCGCAGACTGAGTTCAAGCCAGCTGACCAAGTTCCACAAACATACATCAAGACTACTGTAAAGTCTTTCTTTTCTTTGAAAATATCGTGAGCAAACAAGCCCACTTTGGGAAATAGTACCATTCACGGGCCAGTGGAGACCAGGAACAGCCAGCCCAAAGCCTCTCATTGTGAAGTAGCACCATTTGCCAATGTAGGGGAGAGAAAACAAGGCTGAAGGCAAGCGAGCTCAGTCTGGGAACCTGTGCCATGTGTGTGCTGCCTCTGGACTGGGATTAGCCACACCCAAGCTTCTTCCATCATTCATGGTCTAGGAAGAGAGAGAACAAAGACACCTAAGCAGGAAAGCCCTGTCTGGGAACTTGCGTCCGGTGGGGGACGCTGCAGATCTGGGAATAGCCAGACGCCAGCCCCTTCCAATGTGTGGGCTAGCAAAAAAGATGTACCACTCCCTCCTCATCCCTTAAGTGCCCGGCTTATCTGGAAACACAGGCTGTGCGGGTAGCTCTTGAGGTGACATGCAGTTGCATGCATGTAGTGATTTGGTGCTCCATTAAGACTGGAGGGTTAGGGACAGTGATCTGATCATTGGTTCAGAGGACAGTGGTATATAGTGTGGCATCTAGGGGGATCTCCTTCTGAGAGTCGCAGCCATTGTTGATGTCCTATTATCTTATTTAGAAGTCCTGTGTCATTTCTATTGTTTTGTTGGGTTGGATTTTTATCCTCCTTTGTGTTGTTTAATTATGTGAAATCCGATGGCAGGAGCAGCCATTTGAAAGATAGCAAGATATATTATGGTAGCAATTTTGGATTTACTATTGCATTGCTTTGAAATCCTTGATTGCATTCATTGTTTTGCTTTGATTGCTTCTATTCTATTGTGTTCTGTACAATTTTTACCATGTTCAAAATTACCTGTAGCTATTTAGAAGATGTCAAAAAGCATTATGGTAAGTATTGTTGATATGATAATATTTTGAAGATCATATCTCTTGCACTGGTTTTTTTTGATTGGTTTTACTCTATTTTATTGCCTTTGAAAGAAAATTTTCAAAAAGCATATACAGAGCACATATTCTTAATTTACAAGATAAAATTTAACATACAATTACAGAATAATTTCAAAAGAATTCATTCAGATGTTAAATTTTTCCACTGTAAATTGAAAATTACACAAAGTCTTGTAAAGAAAACCTATGAATTGCACTAAACCAGATTTGCATTGGAAGTCATTAGGGCTAACTTCTTGTACTAAATACCCAACAGGTCCTATTTTATCTAAAAAGTACAATTAAGGAATATTCACATTTATCTAAAACTACAAGAGGCTCCCCTGAAAATCCATTTCCACATGTGCAAAACAAAATACAAGCATTTGAACAATACTGTGTGTAGTGCAACCCAAAAATAAATATGCAAAATGGTTTTAACTTCATGAAGGGAAAATATTCCTGTACCCACTTTAAATAAAATGAAAAATAGAATTCTGAATGATTTAAAGTTAACAGATCTGTGAAGCAAATGACTATGTTCATTTTTTGTAACATGTAAATAACTTCAAAAATTTTATGGGAGACACGCAGAAAGCATCAGGGTGATGTTTGCTTGACATAAGGATGATTTATGACCCAAGCTACACCAAAGACATAACGGTGTCAGTGCTAACTGAAGGTCAGAAAGGCTGTGCTTGTTGAGCTTTGCAGCTGCCAGTGACGTATCTTTAGTTCCACTTTGAAGTCACCAATTTTTGGGGTTTCATTATTTAGCTCAGGATGACTGCAAACTCACTATGTAGCACAACCTGGCCTCCAACTTACGGTGAACCTCCTGCCTTAGCTTCCTGAGTGCTGGGATTACAGGGTGCAACTACAAGCTCAGTGTATATTTGAAAGTTAATCCAACAAGTTGTATCATGTGCAGTGTATGTTATTAACAGTGTGAAACAACACTGACAGGCAGCTAGTGCGAGACAATCGGCTGTCATAATTTCAAAAATGTTCTCACTGTGATATGCTCCTGATGTTCAGACCCAAAATAATAGAAATATGATGTCTGATAAGAAATGAAATGACAGCAACTAGTGCCAGAGTTTAATCTTCAAAACTTTCTCTGTGTTTATCCAAGTCCATAAAACAAATGCTTAATCAGATACTGAAGACTGACAGCCACTGTGGACTTGGAATCAAACTCTCCTATCAAACATTTGCTAATCTTTATGTCCAAAGCACCACCATGTGGTCATGAACAGGACAGCTCAAAGCAATATTTACACCAAAAAATATGACCAGGTAAACTCACCATGTCAATCCATAAGTTAGCACAATTATAGGCCTGCCCTGGCTAAGGACTTTCCCTGTCATCACTTTGGAAGCCCATGATACACATCTTCTAGGGATTCCATAACATGCTATGTGCCTGTTTTGATGAAAAATGACACACACCAGAAACTTGGAGTCAAAATGAACCTAATTCATACATAGAAGATCGCGACTGGAGAGGTTACCCTGTTCCCAAACCCCATGTGGGCTAGCTACACAATCCATACTTCTGTGAGAAAGGCCACATTTTAGTGCTTGTTGAACAGCTCCTCCACGGTCCCAATTTCAAATAATGCCACAGGAATAGCTGCAATGGCAAAGAGAAAAACTCTCTATTGCTTCCAGCAGTCTAAGCAGAAACCGCTCCATAACTCATGAGAAACTCAGCTCCAAGATCATGTTCTAATAATGAGTTTGGACACTTATCTCTATTCTAACCTCTTACATAAGCCTTAGACTCCATTTCTAGTGTTTTCTGATTTTATAAATTGGCCCTACTACATTTCTCCAGTTCCAAGCTTAATTGTACCCTGAAGTCATGAGGACTTGATGATTTTCTGCGCTTGCCTTTACACATAAATTGGAGCTCTGTGGTATTAGGCAGAAACATAGAGAGATACTTGAGAGCTAAGCTGCTGGAAAATCACGTGGTCTCTGTTTTGAATATGAACACCCAATTCTGTGCACTTAGACTCCATAAGTCTCCTGACTTGAGTTTCACAGATCATTTCCTGTGAGTCATTTTCCTGTGGATGGACAAAAATACTCCCCAAATATAACACAAAGGAGTTGAGGTTTCTTTTGGCTTGGGATTCTAGAATGTACAATCCATGTATCCTGAGTGGCTGCAAGGCATAAATAAAATGGTGCAGCCTGCACTGGGCAATTTCTTAAGCTATTGAACCCAGTGAACAATGCGGGGTGGGGTATAGAGAGTGAGAAAGGAGAGAATGTAGGTTGAGGGGAGCTGAAGAAAAGGGAGAGGAGGAGGAGGAGGAGGATTAAGAGGAGAACAAAAGTGAGGACAGGTGCTGGGGATAAGAACACAAACTTATAATTCACACTCCCAAGTCATGCATCCCCTTCAAACAGGCCCCTCCTCCTAACAGATCATCTATGATCTCTTCAATGACATAATCCTCTGAGGAGGAAAGGGCTCCATACTTCAAGCAGCAGCCTCACTTCTGAACAGCTGAAATTTTGGGAGAATATTTCACAGCAATACCATTATATTTTTGACATTGCATTTTGACTATGTCAACGTTATTAGTTTTAATCAGTCTGGAAAATACTAGCCATCATTGTATCATTTCCTATGTGTTATGATTATGGTTATTTTTATGGTTTGGAATCATACTACTTGTGTATATATTTCAGCCACTCCTCCTACGCGATGTGCAACTTTGAGTTTTCTGGTTTTCAGTTTGTGTTTAAGATGGCTTAAGTTTGTGCTTACCTGTGTTGCAAAGACTACCCTCAAACAGACAACATCCCTGCCACATCCTCACAAATATCTGGGAAGACTGTGAAATCTTTCTGTTCAGGTACTTATTTCTTAATTTATCTGTTTGATTTGCTGAGAGTTGCACAAGATACTTTATTCATGATAGAAAAGGACTCTCATATGGCTACAACTGCAATGCAGATAGCTGGGCAAGTGTGTGTAGTACCTTGATTTCATCTGTTAGGTACATGTGAATAAAAACCAAACTATTGAGATGCAGTGACATAGAGAAATTTATGTGAAGCACTTCTCAGTTGCCTGACAGATACTAAGCACTCAGGTATCATGGTGATTTTGTTATCAAGTGCCTTCATGTTTAAAATCAAACTCCTGTCTTTCCTGAGGATTGACTATATCTTCAGAGACTAGATACATTTGCATTGATGAATGTATTTTCTCTTGGCCTTTTGTAATAAATAATTTGCATCAGACAGAATAATATCTGTATATTACCATGATATTCTAATTTTCATGTGTGTAAAGTCTCTGTACATTTATATCTCAACTACGGTGATACTTCTTCAGATATGTATATATATATTATATGTCTTCTCTTTATGTTTGCTACCCAGTTTCCAATGGACAATTTAGTAGGTTATTTTGTTCAGGGACAGTATAGGTTAGGCTACAGGATGAAATAAAGCTATGAGGTTTGATAAGCTACCTTGAAAGAGTAATTTTATGTGAGGTCTCCATAAGTATCTCTTCTTGAGGTAGGCAGAAGGTTTCTTGATACCCTGACTGTCTTTGACAAATCTAGTGGAGTTTATGTAGTAGACTCATAAACTACTGCTTAAGGGATTTTAGAAAAGAGTTGAATAATACTGTCAAAAAGGGTAGACATGTACACAGCATGGGTATAGATGTGCATAGGCAGAGAAGGTAGTTTGACCTTTCCAGGAGAAACAGGTGCACATGAGCTGATCTATGAGTATTGCTTCTTGGATAAGATATATACTTAATCTGATTTCAAGTAGATGAAGTCAACAGAGTAAATCAGTCCATGGCAAGAGCCCTGGGCTTTAGGCTTGGGATATTTTGGACATTTTTAGTGCTTTCATAGAAAAACCAAATTTACTAGTTGAAGGTTTCATTTTGGCATCACCTCACAAAAGGATCAACATAGACAACATAAAACATATGCCAGGGCTGAGGATTTAGCTCAATTGCATAAGCACCTGCCTGGCAAGTGTGAGGTCGTGAGTTCTATCTCCAGTAAAAAAAAAAAAAAAAAAAAAAAAATGGGAGCTAAAGATAGTGGATGGATAAGCCACAGGATACAGAGCCTCCCTGAGAGAGACAACTCAGATGCCCTAATAAAACATCCTGGAGAGGTCAGGACAGAGGAAGATGAATCCTCTCAATCCAGGAAGAAACTAAAGGGAAAAGAGTTGGTCAAACATGCAGTCCCAGGGCTACCATTGGAGCAGCTAAGATTAGCAGCCAGGGTGGTCTCCCTGGAGTGGCCCAAACTCGCACTGCCTCACCTCGCTGGAGCCACCCAAACTCTTGCTGCCACGACTCACCATAACCTTTTGAACTCACATCCCTGCAACTTGCAGGAGTTGCGGTCACACTGAAGTCAGAGGTCAGTGAGCCCAACAGAGAATGGAACCAGTAAGGGACCTTCATTAATCTATGATAAAGGCTGAGAACAAGATCCTCCCACAGGAAAGGGATGCCAAACTGGACAACATATTGGAATAGGGTAGAACAGGCATGAACTAGGAAGGGCAGTGACTTCAGTTGGTTACTCCCTTCCCAGAGCAGGTTGGTGGGATTTGCTTTGCCTTGGTCACAGCCATGACCAGCCCTGATGATGAGTCATCCCAAATTGATTCTGTATGTGCAGCACACAATAATGCAGTGAAGGCACCTGGAGGTTGCCTAGGCTGGAGGGAGGGGCCAGCCTACACTGCCCCGGCTTGCACCTCAATGAACAACAGCAAATTGGACAAAGCAGAAATCCCTAACCAGCGTGCTTCAGAACCATAACCAACAAGGAAAGGGGCTGTGACCTCCACTGTATCCCTGTATGGAAAAAACCAGAAGCATAACAAGAGAAAGAAATAATAAAAATCCACCAGCCCCCAACCATGAGAATATTGATCCAGGAGAGGTAAATACAAAAGAGAATGTGGCAATCAACATGCAATATCAGACATGATATTAGCAGGCATAAAGAGATATCTTCAGGACCTTGATGATGAGCTGAAATCTGAAATATTAGTTCAAGTAAAGCAAGATATAAGTAGATTAATAAAAGAAATGCTAAGCACCTCTCAAGAAGACACAGACAGAAGAATGGAGGAACACAAATGGAGAGAAAAGTTTGATGAAGAATATAAAGGAATCCTAGAATATATGAAGCAGATTCAAAGAGATTACCAGGAAATTAAGACTCCATTTAAAGCTGGCAAAACTGCTTGAATGAAACTAAGGATAGACTATCAAAACTTGAATACAGGTTTGCAATGCGTGATCATGAAAGGAAAGATCTCTTAAAAATAACAAGGAAACAGACAGTAACAATACAAAGGCTAGAAGATGACAAGAGGATCTATAATTTAAGAATAAAAAATGTGAGTGAAGGAGTAAAAACAAAGGAAATGCAAAGGCTACTCACAGAAACAATTAAGGAAAACTTCTCAAGCATAGGAAAAAGAAATGGTATTCAGATATAAGGCATACAGAACTCCAGCCACCTACAACCAAAACAGAGCTACACCCAGACATATAATAATCAAGATCCCAGAAATTCAATACAAGAACAGAATATTAAAAGCCATGAGAGAAAAGAAACAGATTATCTATAGAGGAAAACCCATCAAAATCATGGCAGACTTCTCAACACAGACAATCAAATCAAGAAGATCTTGGAGCAAAGTACTCCAAGCCCTGAAAGAAAATAACCTCCTGGGGATTTAGCTCAGCGGCATAAGCACCTGCCTTGCAAGCAGGCAGTCATGAGTTTGATCCCTGGTACCAATAAGAAAAAAAAAAAGGAAAGAAAATAACCTCCAACCCTCCAACCCTACACAACTATCTCTAAAAATTAATGGAGAAACAAGATGCTTCCATGAGAAAGAGGAACTAGGGAAATTTGTGACCACTAATCCAACCCAACAGAGAATACTGAAGGACATTCCAGAGAGAGAGAGAGAAAAAATAAACCAGGATTCCAAGTGACACAGAGGCCTCAATGAATGGGGCAGACAGTGAAATAAAGGAGAAAAGTAGAAAACCAATGGCAGAAAAATAGCATGGCAGAAATGAGACAGAGAAGGTTGGTTATACTCTCTAACATAGGTGGCCTTGATACACTAAAAAAGAAAAAGAATCAGGCAGAGTAGAGCAAGAGGTAGGGTCCACCAAGATACTCTGTATAGGAAATATAATTAAACTGAAAAAGGGTTTATGGACCGAAAATCAGATATGAGAAAACAATGCTCTATGTGACATGAAACCAGAGAGAAATAGGGGCAACTTGATCAGCACCTGCAGATAGGTTGGAAAGATAGGAAACTTATGTGCAGTAGAGAACTACTTAGCTATAATGAAGGAAAACCTTTAGGCTAAGGTTCAGAACCACTTAGGTAAATAGCAGGTTGCCCACCCCCAATCTAAAAACTGTTGGAGTTGGTGAGACCCAAAATGTGCAGCACCCTTTGAGAGTGAAAGGGGAGGATCAGTCTTTAAAATGAAGGCAGAGGATATTGTTAACAGTGTATCAGGATTTAAAACCCACATTGATGACACTGCTCTATTTTGATAGATTATATTCTGTTCCAGTTGGTCTACTTGTACTAAATACAAGGGCACTGACAACTATCCCAAAAATAGCACAACATAGTGCGGTAATAATCCTTAATTTCCTACTAACTTAATGTGAAGCCATGTATAACTTAAACTGATTTATCATGACTGATCTTAATTGAATCTGGTTGTTAGATTGCTGTTTTGCACTGACAGATTTTATTCAAATCTGTTATGATTGATATTATCAAGTCTGAGAGTATAGGCAACTACACTGAAGATGAAAAGATTCACTAGGATACCCACTCTGTTTGATTATTACCTGCTTTTGAAGTTTTACACAGTGTCATGGTTTATGTCTGTGGCCCCCAGGTCTCATGAGTTTGCATTGTGCATTTGTGATGGTTCATTGTCTAGTGCTTAGATTAATGGTGTCAGTGTTCCACCCACGTAGGAATGGAGCCAGGATGTGATGTAATGGCAGGAAGAAGGCGTGTCTTGCTCTCTTTCCTGGTTCCTGCTTGCTGTTTGCAGTCACCATGAACTGTGGCCCAGCCATGCCCACTTGCCTTGGAGCCAACCGAGTGTGGACTGAAACCTCCAAAAACTGTAAGAAATAAACCTTTCCTTTCCCAAGTAGGACTTCAAGTATTTTGTCTCAGCAATGAGTAAAAAGTAACTAAGACAGAATTTGGTACTGAGGAGTGGGGTCGTTTGCTGTGACTATACCTGACCATGTTTTTCGAGAGGCTTTGGAAATGGCTTGTGGACAGAGTTTGGAAAGGTTCGGACATGTTGCCTGGATGCATAGAGCTGGAACAGCTTAGGCTGTTTTGTAGAGGAGATTCTGGTCAGAGCTTAGGAGAACAGAAGGCTGATAGAAAGCCTCATGGTAAGGACCAGGCTTGGGAGGTTTCTGCTGGGAAGAAGGACTGCATTGGTTGTTGGACTCCCCATGATTTACTGTGCCTGCCTGCCATGCCTGCTGTGCTCAGTGAAGAGTCTCATAAGACTCATCTAACAGGGAGGGTGCAGAACCTGCTGAGGTTTTCCTCTCAGAAAAGACCACCTGATTTTCTGGGCTACAGGACACATCAGGGCCAGACCTGATGCTCAGAAGCAACCTTGTCTAATCCTGGGAAGTGAAGAGACTGCATCCTGGAAATTCTCCTGCAAAATCATCATCCTCACCTTCCTACAGTCCACCCTCCTGTGACCTCAGGCTTGAGAATTGTTATAACATGCAATGCCTCTTTGACCCACAATGAAAGCCATGAAAGGTCCCCAGGCTCTCCCAAGTGTTTTCTGTTGAATTCTTCCAGGCATTGATCTTCTGGATTTGGGGACCGGCATCATGAAAAACTGAAACTAATCAGTGAATGGGAGGCTACTTCATTGCCTTTCCAAAGCCAGGCATTGGCAGCCTCCCTTTAGTACTCTCCAGCTTCATGCCACCTCTAAGAAAATGTGGCATCATAGGGAAGAGGGCTCTTGAGGTGTCTGGAAGGACCCCTGACTGCAGTAATCACAGACAATTACTCTACTTTGTAATAAAGGAGATTGCACTGTCCACAGACAGCTTGGAAATCTTGTAAACAGAGTAGCATGCTAGCTGGATTTGAAGATTTTTGGCACCCTGTAGGACACGCAGAGTAAAACATTGCTTGGTGTCCTGATTCACACTAATATTGAGGTCAAGTATACTCATAAGAAAGTCATAACGCTTGTCTTTTTGATTCCAGTAGTTTTCAGATCCAAAATTTACGTAATTTTTTCAGTACTGTGTTACTCTTAGGGATTTCAATATTTTTATTTCTGTAAATGAAAATAAGAGGTCTTAAGACCCTTATTACTAAAATACTTAAGAATGACATAAGGTGGGATTGCCAGTTTGTTAACTGTAACTCAATACACCTATTGATAAAGCACACCTGAATAGCAATAAACTGTGGAACAGCATTGTAAGAAGACATCTGTGCAAAGCATGATTGAGATTCCAGCTCAGAAAACGGGAAGTCTCAGAATTTCACCTATGTAGCACACCAGACTACAAGAACCATGCCAACAGAGGACATGGAAAATGGCTTAAAATAACATCTTTCTGAGGGCAGATAGTCTGAGCCAAAGGGGAAAAGTATGTGGTTTTCACATTCTCTAAGGAGGAGGTGAGGTCACCAAACAGCTATGGAAAGAATCTACTAAGAACACCCATGGTGAATTAGGAGATAGTGCTGGGTTGACAGTTATGGAAGGTGTAATACACATCTATCCATCAAAATATAGTGCCTATGAAATAATGCTTTCAAATGCATGGAAAAGAAAAGAAGACAGAGCATAGAGACAGAACATAGATAGATAAATAGGTAGATAGGTAGACAGACAGATAGATAGATAGACAGAGATTGTTAGAGCAGAAAATGCCCAGAGTTTAGGACATGAAGAAGATTCAGAGTTCAGGTAGCTGACACTTTCCTTTCTGAAGGCCAGAGAGGAGAGAACAACAGAAGGAGAAAACATGCCATCCTAGGTGGGGGTTATTTGAGGATTCAGCAGACCAAATATGAGAACAAGTATGTGAAGAAAGTGTGGCCGATGCTGGGAAAGCATCTCCCCATCAAATGGATAAAGAGTAAGCCAGCCCAAGTCTCCAGGAGAAAAGAGATCAGTGATGCACCCCACCCAGGGAAATGAAGAGAACAGAAAGTCTCATCCTTCAGCTGGCACTGGCAGGGCCCTCAGAAGGTCTTGCCTGTGTCTTGTAAAAACATTTCTCTGCTACAAAGCCCTGTTTAGAATCCCTGCAATTCATCAAAAAGCAAGGCTTCAATGTCAAACCTTTACCAACTCACCAAACTTTTCAGAGCACAGCTCATGGATCCCTAGCAGTGTAGGAGATTTCAGCTGTCAAGAATAAGAATCTAAGGACACATCCAGCCAGAAACTATCAGAGACACAAAGCAGCAAGAAAGCACAACTCTGCTGAGTAAAGGAATTCTGAATAAAGGCATCCAGGTAGGAAAAGAGAGGAAAACTCTGGCCTTTATTTACACATGATTGCCTGTGAAGAAAATGTAGTAAAACTGTGCAGCTTAGACACAGTGTGAGCTCTGCATGTTTGCAGGAAATGCTTCCAATATATTTTGCCTAGCTGCTATAAGGGCTTATGAAAATTAACACTACGGAGTTCATTTTGCCTTTTAAAGAGACATCTTCTGTTATTAAAGCACTTACCTAAGAGAACTTGTAAGTTTTTTCTCTGACTCTGAAAGGCATTTAAACTTTTCTGAAAGCTAAAAGAAGGGAGCAGGCCTCTTGACACCCTCAAGACCATGGAAGGTCCTTATTAAGGCCATCTCTTTGAAATGCAAACAGCAGCAGAAATAGTGGAAATAACGCCTCCACCCTTCATTTCAGTTAGTGTTGGGGAATAGAAACCTAGTATTGGGGGCTCCTTCCCCTATGTGGCTAAAGTACCTCCAGTCATAAAAGATGTGTGATGTGCATGCATGAACTCCCTTAAAGAGTGTAAACATTAAGCAGATGAATACTTCTGGGACTGCAGTAATTACTAACTAAACCACCGATGTTGAAGGGAATGATACACAGGAATCTCTGTGAATCCTCATCCAAACAGGAGGGGGGGATTGAGAAGTTCAGATGTTCTATAATGTCACTGTACTGTATGTTTCTGCCTCCACTGAAAACATTTCCTCTAATATATTTAGGGACAGACCAATCTCTTGCACATGAAAAACTGATGAGACAAATCTAATATTAGCCTTGCAAATAAAAATTGCATTTATGCAGTTGCTATTCATTTTATACATGACTTCAATTCTCAATTCTGACATCACAGTGCAAATATATTTCAAAATGCTAAGAACAGTTAATGCTGAAAGTCAAGACAATGTTTTTCATGTCCTTGCTTTCCCCAAAATATCTTCAATGACCTTGTCTACTAAAACTCCAGAATCTCTCTTCTCCCAAGAACAAATGGAAGGAAAACTGGGAGAACCATTGATAAAACCAGACTGAGACACTGAATAGAAGTTGATTTTATTTTCATCAGAACAAGCCTTCATTCACGGGAGGTCGATCCAGATCCAAATCAATTGACAGGGCACCCAAGGAATCCCTGAACTAGGAAAGTGACTGCATAGGGCTGGAGGATAGATGATGAAAACTGAATCCTCTTTTGCAGCTTAGGCTTGTCCAGAAACTATTGCTCACAGCTTTCCAGTACTGGATAAACCAGGAAAAGGAGGTCCAGCAAGTAGGAGACAGAAACTTGTAGAAGGTGTGAGTTTTCTGAAGTTATCAAGCTAAAGGAAAGAAAAAGGGAATCACAGCACCCATGCTCAGGTTCCCCCTGCAGGTCTCTCCAATGTTGAGCATATAGTTTAGAGCCCACCACTCCCCACCCCGCTCAGGCGCCAGCGGGCTCCACACAGCACGACCTCTCTGTAGACAGCAGCTGTGGATCTGCGCTGGCCCCTTGGGGTACCCTCAGCACCAGACATCTGCTGTCCCCCACACAGCCTCTCGCCTCCCACTCACATATTCAGGTCGTTGCCGCTCACTGTGATCTCTCTGTGAACGCCCCTTATCGGGGGATCAGCTTCCAAGGAAAGATGTAGGTGAACAAATTCTGCATCCTTGGCGTCGCAGAAAGGCAATGAGAGGCGGCTGGTGGACATCTGGTTAAGGCGACTGTGACTTAGGCTGCTTTCTCCCTCTGGCCACCATGGCACACTACAGAGTCTCTTTGGCCCCTGCCCCTCCTGAAACCTCGTCCCACCCAGCCCGCTTTGCCTAGCCCTTGGGGTCCCCATCTCCACTCCCGTTCCCTGTGGGCAACTCTTTACCCTCACGGCGACCCAGCCGCTCCCGGACAACCTCCAGCCCCACCCTCAGGAAGGATACAACTCATGGAGTTCTCCTGTAGAGGTATTTCTGCTGCGCTCAGGCCCCTGCCCCATGCCCTGGTCCTCGGGGCGGTCCACGGCAGCAGCGCCTTCCACTTGTACCCATTCCCCGCCTTCAATAAGGTCGGCAGCAGCGCCTTCCACTTGTACCCAATCCCCGCCTCCAATAAGGTTGGCAGCAGCGTCTTCCACTTGTACCCAATCCCCGCCTCCAATAAGGTTGGCAGCAGCGCCTTCCACTTGTACCCATTCTCCGCCTCCAATAAGGTCGGCAGCAGCGCCTTCCACTTGTACCCAATCCCCGCCTCCAATAAGGTCGGCAGCAGCGCCTTCCACTTGTACCCATTCTCCGCCTCCAATAAGGTCGGCAGCAGCGCCTTCCACTTGTACCCATTCTCCGCCTTCAATAAGGTCGGCAGCAGCGCCTTCCACTTGTACCCAATCCCCGCCTCCAATAAGGTCGGCAGCAGCGCCTTCCACTTGTACCCAATCCCCGCCTCCAATAAGGTCGGCAGCAGCGCCTTCCACTTGTACCCAATCACCGCCTCCAATAAGGTTGGCAGCAGCGCCTTCCACTTGTACCCAATCCCCGCCTCCAATAAGGTTGGCAGCAGCGCCTTCCACTTGTACCCAATCCCCGCCTCCAATAAGGTTGGCAGCAGCGCCTTCCACTTGTACCCAATCCCCGCCTCCAATAAGGTTGGCAGCAGCGCCTTCCACTTGTACCCAATCCCCGCCTCCAATAAGGTCGGCAGCAGCGCCTTCCACT
The DNA here is from genome assembly GCF_034190915.1 of Cavia porcellus. Taxonomy (NCBI): domain Eukaryota; kingdom Metazoa; phylum Chordata; class Mammalia; order Rodentia; family Caviidae; genus Cavia; species Cavia porcellus. The sequence continues at coordinate 98,740,341 of NW_026947486.1, forward strand.
TGTACCCATTCCCCGCCTCCAATAAGGTCGGCAGCAGCGCCTTCCACTTGTACCCATTCTCCGCCTCCAATAAGGTCGGCAGCAGCGCCTTCCACTTGTACCCATTCCCCGCCTCCAATAAGGTCGGCAGCAGCGCCTTCCACTTGTACCCAATCCCCGCCTCCAATAAGGTCGGCAGCAGCGCCTTCCACTTGTACCCAATCCCCGCCTCCAATAAGGTTGGCAGCAGCGCCTTCCACTTGTACCCAATCCCCGCCTCCAATAAGGTTGGCAGCAGCGCCTTCCACTTGTACCCAATCCCCGCCTCCAATAAGGTTGGCAGCAGCGCCTTCCACTTGTACCCAATCCCCGCCTCCAATAAGGTTGGCAGCAGCGCCTTCCACTTGTACCCAATCCCCGCCTCCAATAAGGTTGGCAGCAGCGCCTTCCACTTGTACCCATTCCCCGCCTCCAATAAGGTCAAGCTCTTCAGGACCTACTGGTGCACCTACGTCGCCCTCCTCTCCCTCCGCACCTCCCTGGACATCTGGAGCCCGCATTTCTCACAAGGCTCTGGGGCTCCCAGCCCTCCGTCGAGTGCTACCGCAGGCACACAGGTTAGCAGAATGCAGGGAATGCCAGGAGCCTCAGCATTCTACTCACAATGCAGCTTGTGATGCGCACGGCGCCTGCGCAGATAGACCCTCCGCTTTAGGCGCCAGCCAATAGTGGAGTCCCACTGAAACTTCCATGCCACCCACGGGCCCCTGAGAGACCCTGTGGGCCATGCTTCAAAGGAGTGGAAGAAGTTAAGAATATGCCCCGCCAATGTATGCAACTTTGGAAGGCTATTTTAATTTAAAGGCATTTGAATCAGAGAACATGCACGTCCATTCTGACCTTCCTTCAGGTCTTAAAAGTTATAGAAGAATTTTTATTATTATTATTTTTAATTAAGGGAATTTAAAAAAAATAGCAGGATATATTATAGTAAATTTTTTGATTTCCTATTAACTCAATTTGAAGTCCCGTGTTGCTCTCACCATCTTGTTTTGACTGATTTTACTCTATTCTGTTCTGGTTGATATTATCAATTTTGACAGTATGGGCAACTACTTGGCAGGCAGTAAGATTCACTATAATGCCCATTCTGGTTTGACTATTATCTTCTTTTGAAGTTCAGTAATGTCTCCAATGTTTAGGTTTTATTGGTCTTGTTCTGTACTGTTTTGTTCACTTTTATTATACCTGATGATATAGGCAATTCTTTTTAAAGTAGTAAGAGGCATTATGGTAACCATTGTTGATTACCTTTTGTTCTGGTTTTACATCATGTAGTATGCCCATTCTTTGTTTTGACTGACTGCTTTGTTTTGTCACATTTGGTTTTATTCTCTTCCAAAAAAAGTAGTAACAATGGTGGCGGTAATAAAACCCAAAATGTGTAAATGGTATAGTAAAAAGGAGAGGAAAAGAAAGTGCTCTAAAGGACACAACTTCAAGTGTGTTTAGGTGTGTAAGACAGATGACCATATTACTAAGTTTCTTTGGATCACTGAACACAATTGTTTGCAGTCTCACTGTTTGAATGTCTACTTTGTATGCTTAATTTTGTAACTTGATCAACTATTTCAAAGATGACAATATGTAATCTATTAACTAGTGATTTCTTACTGTTTATTTCTTTAATTCTGTATTACTTGCACCCTTTTAGTGTTTTGCTTTTTTTTCTTAAAAAAAAAAAAGAAATTTCAAAGTTATATATGCCATCCTTAATGCTTAAGGAAATTTACACTTCGATTCTGATCAGAAGTCATGCCAAGGGAATCTAGTAGAGACCACGTTAAATGACTTTTATTTTTTTAACTTCCACATAGTCATGTTGACATTGTTTTACAACACTCTACATGTTCCCACATTCAGTGTACAAGGGTTGGGTCCTCATATCCTCACCAGTACTCCTGTATACATTAACATACGTTGGAAAGAATTGTGTATTTTCTCCCATTTGCATATGTCTCCATCAATGTAATTGTTGCACTAAGTTAAATACTAATGGAGGTGGAATTAAAACAATGCCTCTCTGATTGGCCAGCACAGAGCAAAGACATCAGAGGGTCTCCAGGTGATGTTAATTCCCATTGTCCCCTCATCTCTGAAGTGTCTTTGTCCTTCAAGAGCAAACCTTTTCCAGGCCATTTTGTGCTAGTTGCACAGGCTTGTTTCTCTCTAGGCCACACACATGCCACCGGCAGGTGTCTCTTTTACTCCTCACTGTAGACTTCTGCTCTTCCTCCCCAAAATGTGCTCTCAGAACTCTCATAATTCCCCTGTCTCCCATGACTCCCCTATAGAGCTGTTCTTCATGATTATTGAGCTGGAGGAAAACTTGGCACTTAGGAAACATGACCATGACCATATCACAGGTTGAATGGTCCCCAGGTACTAGACCACAAGCCATTTGATGCTTTGAGCCTTCTGGGACCATCAAGCCACAGCATACTCTATTCTATGTCTGTGAGAGTGATAGTAGAAATCACAACTGCTAAGATTGAGGCAGCGAGTATACAAGATGAGAAAGGAAAATCTACTAACCCCAGTAAACACCCCTCCCACACATAGTGATGGAAGTTTAGCAAGGGCGCGGAGGAGCCCATTAAAGGCTGAAACTAGGCATAACCTTGAGTGTTGATATAAATCAGTAAAGTTCATATTTCTCCTCCATCCAGTTTATCTTGTTTTTGTGATTTTTAAAGGAGTTTCAACTTCTCAAAAATGTGTCCCTAGTAGAAAGGGCCAGGCACAGACACAGAATGCTTGTAGTGTTGCGGCTGGACAGTGAGTTTCCCATAACACTCCAGTGGTAGTTATTTGTGCTTATGGAACTCTGTTTTTGCAAGTGATCCTGAGGATTTGACCTGTGACAGAATGTGTACATGTGGACCACACCAGCACATCTGTTGCTACTCCTTTTATAACCAAGTTTGCTCTTTAGAATCAGAGTAGGCACAGCAGCTTCTGTCACACACACGCACACACACACACGCACGCGCACACACACACACACACACACACACACGGACACTCATACACATCTACCAGCAGTCCTGCTGAGATGTTGCCTTGTGGCATGTTCACATTGGCAACTCCACTGATGTCATTTCTTCACTTGCGCCCCTATACAGGGCTCTGTCACATCAATATCTTTTATATTCCATTGACAGACTTGCCATCCTTGTTTCACATACTAAATTATGTTTCCATATGGACAGACTGAAAGATAGGCTTGCGTGTTGTATGATGGTGATACTGAACCTTTTAGAACCTGGCATGACATGTGTGCAAACGGTTCCAATCCCAACACCCATTGGTGATTCCTTGCTCTCTTTGCCGTATTTTCCGTTATTCTAAGTTTAGTGAGTGTAGTGACTTCCTTTGTAGCTACCTGCATACAGTAAAGACAAAATTAAAGAAAATTGCTGCATATATTATGCCAGTAAAGGGACTGAAGGCCAAGGACCAAATTCTGACTAATCTCTACAGGTGAAAGAGAAATGTTATAGGATTCTGGTACTACAGAAAGCAAGGAGTAGTGCCAACATGAGGTCTGCCTGGCACGCCCAGAAGCAGACATCAACAGAGGAAAATACAGTTTGACCTTCAATAGCTGGGTATGCCCCACACGCACAGAAAACCTGCCTTCATCTCTAGCGACACAACCAATGATGATTGAGAAGGAGCCAACCCCAACATCCTGAAGCATTTATTTATTTGAAATAAAATTAGAGCAAAAGCCAAGGAAAGAATTCCATTGTCTGCTCAGTGTTTGCATCCTACGATTAATAATGGGACTTGCTTAAAGTGACATAGAGTTGAGACTGGAATGAGAAAATTTGTATCTACAGCCTGGATTCCACCCACTTCTCTCTACAGCATGACTCAGTCAGTTTATATAAATGATTGCCCATTCCTGCCCCCCAAGTAGTAGCAATTGGCTTTATTCATTGTATGAGGTGTCAGAGATGGTACCCAAAAGTTGTCATATAATGTCAGGATATTTACCTCTCAGACTGCTGTGCTTTCTCAGCCAGAGAGATGCTGAAGACATGATGAGATCTGAGAAACAAAATTCTTGCTCTGCTTGTCTCATTTCTGGTCTCAAAGCCTCAGAGCCTGATTGTTTGAGGCTCACAGGAGAGAGGATGATGCACAGAGGCCCTCAGAACCATGGAACTTTAGTCTTTCTTATGACCCTAACACTGGCCACCACAACCCTGAGATTCCTGCTTCAGACCTAAAAAAGGTAAGTGGAAGGGGCCATGGGAATAAACAGCTTATATTCAGACACCAGAACTGACTTATTAATCTTACCATGGTTAAGAAGTTTAGTTATCTTGGTCCCAGAATTTTTGGCTGGGATGTTTAAAATCTCCCAATTAAACATTATGTGTGAGGAGTTCATGGGGATAAAGGCCTCTCCACAGATATCCTTGTCAGTGCTTAGCAGTTGTAGCCTCAAGTTCCAATTAAGATCTTATTCCCAGATACAGTGTTATGAATCCTTTTTAGGCTTTCAACCCAGCCTTGCTTATATCCCTGTAGTTACCAATGCTAATTTATAAGTGCTGTATGTTGCCTTGAGCAGTAGACAGTACCTGCTTCTTTATACTTAAGCATCCATCTGGGATTCTCAATGTACATACAAGAGGATAAGTAAAAGGAAATTTTTTGATGTGTGCTTTGGTGCTCTGCATGAAAATCCAAGGATTCTTATCTCTGAGAATAACCTGATGTAGGAGTCAGTGATGTAGGAGTCACTATTTTTTTTATAATGCAGATGGATGCAAATGTTTTCAGCTGTACTGCTGGCTGGTTCTTGACATAGACTTGAATGATGTATATAATTTCATAATGAAGTGATTGAATCACTCGTATTGATGGAATGGTGACACCTGTAAACATACTTCAATTACATTTTGAGAATGCATGATTCATTGGTCAAATTGGATATTACATTATCTGTATTTTTGTTCCTTTAGGAATGCAGAGTTTAGCAACTACCATCTAGTTTCACCAATCCTGATTTCTCTAAACCTTAAATAATATCAACAACTTGAAAGACATTCTGTCACGTATATCTTACAGTCCCATTCACCTAAGAATTGCAGATCTCTAAACTTATATTGCATATTAGCCATTGTTCCCTTTGTTCCTTTTGAATTCCTCAAGGGTCCATGTCCAATCCCAATTGTTAATCACATTGTATAAAATGTAGAATAAGCCCCCAAAATGATCAAAATAGTAGCAATTAATTTCTAAAGCAAGAAAATTTAACTTACTGTTTCACAACTTATTGACTTATATACCAAAGTGTAGTCGCATTATAAGCATTTCATGGTGCTTTACTGCCATTCTTCCTTAGCATACAATGGAATAGGACTGAAAACACATCAAAAGGATTGTTAGTCATAATTTTGCTTGTTGCATTAGTGCTAGTGATCAGTAACACAATCAGGAGAACAGAATACCCATTTCAAAGCTTGTTGCATATAGTTTTTGAAGTGGTAATTAGCACGGCTAATGGACAGAATGAAACAGAATTCTTAGATAATTTCTTCAGAGAAAACAAGTAGCTCAACCCTTCTTGTGTTAGGTAAGACCATGAGGATTGACTCATTGAAATGAACTGCAGTTCAGCTAATGAACAAGCAATAAACAAAAGCTGAAAATCATTCAGTCCTTCTTCAATGAGCAAATGGCTCCTAAGCACACTGACACACATCATGGAATAAAATCCAGCAACCAAATTGAGAAATATTTTAGCACACTGCAATGATACATTGTCAAAATGAGTCTGAGTGAAGAATAGTATCATTTGCAAAAGTTTACATGCTATGCAATACCATTTATACATTATTCAAGTGACAAATTATAGAAAGTGAGAATGGAGTGGTGTTTTGCAAGAGCACTGCATGTGGGAATGAGCAGCAGAGAGGAGGGTGGAAGTGATTGTGGGTGAAGCAATTAAAGAAAAGGACAGACAATTGTGCTGGTAAACTCTTATCTTCCAAGAGCATATACATTACTTGATACCACAGGTGTCTCAAGGCAATATCTCTGGACAGTACTGGTACAGAGGATTTGTGGGATAACTTGATATTCTTGATGCATTTCTAGAGCTAAAGGTAGAGTTGGATATGTTTGGGTATTTTTTCAGAAAGTGTTTCCTTACCTTGCAGAAGAGTCTCTGGTCTTAGAGGCAGTGAGTTCTCTGTCTTGCCACTGCTGCAACTCCATTCTCATACTTTTCTGTTCTGACTCCAATTTGGCTAACCACCTTCCCAATCACCTGTTGGTGATTTTCGCATAAGACAAAGCAACTTGGGAAACTTCAGGCTCCAGATGGACAATACCTTGCCTGAACGGATTATAATATTGTATCCAAGTGAGGATGGCACTGGCAGTGAGGTCTCCCATTTGAGCTTCAGGCAGTTCAGTAGCTGGAAAAAGTTGGGCCTCAGAAAGCCCTCAGTGCATTCTGGAAACTGTGCTGTCAGTGGTTGAAAAAAAAAGATGATTTCCGTTCAACAAGTTCTGGACTTGCACATGCTGGAGCAATTTCTCATTCTTTTACTCAAGGAGATAGATACCTGTGTGAACACAGACAGCTGAAAGAGCAGAGAAAGACATTTGTGCTTCATAACTACTTAATCAGGGTTAAAATCTAGAATATGTAAAGAACTCAAGAACTTAGAACCCTAAAATATATGAACTAACAAAAAATGGGCTACTTAAATGAATAGACACTTCTCAAAAGAAGATTTAAAGGCCATTAAATACATGAAAAAATGTTGAACTTCCCTGGCTAGAGGATAAATATAAAGTAAAACAACAGAGAAACTTCTTACTGCAGAAAGAGTGACTGTGATCCAGAAATGAAACGATAATAAATGCTATCAAGGCTGCGTGGAAAAACTAACACTGCTAAGTTTTTTTGTGGAAATTCAAAGTAGTACAGCCACTAAGTATATAAGCATGGACATTCAACAAAATACTAAAATTAGAAATTCCAAATGGGCCAGCTATTCCCCTTATAGGTATCTGCCTAAAAGGGCTAAAATGTCATAACACAGCATACTAATCATACATGCATTCCCATGTGTTATAGCAGAACATCTCATAAAGGCTAAATTTTGTAGGTGGCTACATGACACTCAACAGTGAATGGATAGCTACAATGTGGTATGCATATATAGAGGGTTACGGCTCTACCATAACTAGAGATAAATGTGTATCATTTGTAGAAAAAGTGATTTACCTTGGTTGTATAACATTGAAGGAATTATATCAAACACAAATCTAAATATCAAGTAACTATTCTCATATGAAAAAACCACAGTACAAATAATTTAATGAGCAAAATTGAAGAGATAGAGTAGAAAACAATATGATAAGTCTTTTGCAAATGAGAATGGGATCTAGATAAGGAGGAAGGAGAGAGTATAGAGGAGAAGGAAAGAAGAATTGGCATGTGTTATATGCTTGTAACTGCACACCACGATAAATGTAATGATTATGTACTGAAAATATGTATTAATAAAAAATTGAAGATATAGGATTGTCAATAACAGACAAATTTGATTCAAAGGGCACAATCTTTTACCAAATTCAAGCATCCAATCCTCTTAGGCAAAGAAATGACTGTTGCTTAAGGTCCAATCTTGTCTTTCAAGAGCAATTAGAGAATATTTAAAGAGAACTAAAACTACAAGTGCCTCACAAGTAAATCTATTTCTAAATGTATACAAAAATACATGCTTTGAAGAACACTTATTATGCATAGCCCAACATAAATTTAAATATGTCAAAATGATTTTAACAACAAGAAAGGGAATTATTTCCTATACTCATTTTTAAATAAAATGAAAACTAGGATTTTGTGTGACTTTAAGTAAAAAAAAAATGTCTGTGAAGCAAATGATTACATTCACTGTTTCAAAGTGTAAATAACTTAAGAAATTTCATGGGGAATATGCACAAGATATCAGTGTGACAATTTCATGACATACAGATTCTTATAACACAAGTTATACCAAAGACAAGATAGTGTCAGTGCTACTGGAGATCAAACAAGAGGGCACTTGTACAGTTCTGAACCCACTACTGCATTCAGAACTTTAGTTGAAATTGTGATAGTCAGAAAAACGATGGACTCCAAAAAAATTAAAAAGGAAGCACTTTATTAGTTGAGTTCAGCATTGACACTGTCCCAAAAAGCAGCCAGTGTGCCCCAAGCAGGGAGCTGCAGGAAGTTATAAAGCAGCAAACTGCAAGGGGAGGGATCAGGGTCTTAGGATCAGTTTGTCTCCATAAAAGGTAATTTGATTTAGTTTAACAGAAGTCAGAGAGGGAGGAACAAGTAGTTACAGGAACCAGGGAGGCTGGGAGGGGGCACATGGCAGGTATGCCACAAAATTGCATTGTAACTGGCAGTTACACAAGTTTTATAGGATGAGAACAAATTAGAAAAACACATTGAGTAATAAGTACAGCACATTTTGGGTTTCTAAGCTTACAGCATTCCCCACTGCTTTTGGTCATTAAGTCAAATCTTTGACTCTGTTGCATAATCGTATGTAGGTTGTATCCTTCTTGTCTAAGTACAAACATTTAAACAACTTGGAATTGGTCCTGGGTGTGATTTAAGAGGCACTTTATAACACATGGCCCAATGGTTAAGGCAAGTAGGAAGAGGATAATTGATTCTATTAGAGTGGAGAGCAGGATGGTCAGCCAATGGGATAGTGAGAACAGATTTTGAAACCAATTCTGGTCAATTTGTCATTGTTGCTCTCATTCATGGAGTCTTTTTCTAAGCTTATTCATGCTATCTTGTATGACTTCAGAGTGATTGGCATAGAAACAGCAAGCCTCTCATAAGGCCACGCATAGACCAACTATTTAAATAAATAACAAGTCTAGGCCACTGTGATTGGAGAACCATTTCAGCTAAAATGCCTAGTGACTCTTCTAGCTTAGACACTGAATGTTCTAAGGCTGCTAGGTCTTTATCTGAGTGCACTCAACTCTTGGTAATTTTTGTCACCAATTTTTTTTTTTTTTGTCTTTTTCGTTTTAATCGGTACCAGGGATCGAACTCACGACTACCTGCTTGCAAGGCAGGTGCTTATGCCGCTGAGCTAAACCCCCAGCCCCTTGTCACCAATTATTAAACTTACAGTCCCTAAAGCTGTAGCTCTGAATAGACCTAATCCCATAAGGACTGGGATTAAAACAGGGGCTGCTCAGAGCCACTGAGGGAAGTCTGATTCAAGATTTAGATGTTCTCATCCATGTGTGCCTGAATACCAATAAACCTGGGGAAACATATGGACTAAAATGTACAATTCAGTTTTCATAGTGAAAATGTCTAACATGACACAAGGAGTTAACCCTGAGGTGCAGGTGAACCATGATCCTTTTGGGGCCTCTAGATGTTGACTTGGTGGATAGGTAACATTGGGTATTACAATTTGGCTAAGGCATACATCACAATAGGGGCTAGAATTGGGGTCATAGGCAAGAGACCACACACAAATTGCATTCCCTTGAACCTCTCCTAGAAGTAGCATAGATATTTGCCTCCACCAACAAGGGGAGTTAGAGTTCAGAGTGGTGAAGTTCTGGATCTGGAAAGAGGCATTTGAGTCCATGGAAGCCTGTAGAGCCACCCCTATATAAAAGGGAGGTTGTGGGTCTCAGGCATAGCCAGCAGTGCTGGATAAGATTGGGATTGCTACAACTGAGATATAGGAACATTATGTCTAGTGAACTATATAGGTCAGATACAGGCTGAAGAGGCTGCAGTAAGGAGGTACCTAGGTTGGTTGTAGGAGCAGCAGTAGGAGGTTTGGGAGATTTTTAATGAGGGGAGCGGGCAGAGCCAGCGACCCAATGGTTGGCACAGTAGGGTGGTTCATGGCTTGTTCTCTGTGGATGTGTAAGCTTGTCCCAGGATCCTATCCAGATACATAGAGTCTGATGCCCCAAGTTTTTCCCCGAGCCAAGAGTAGTGAGGGACTTGTTTAAAAATAAATGTGAGAGGGTTACAAATTGAAACTGTATAGCTGGTGGGTTTTGAGGATCTTTTAAGATTTATGAAACGCACATTACTTCCCCATGGAGAAATAGAATTGCATCCCCAAAAGGCACAATAATATTCACCATGTCCTTCGTTACAGACCTTGTCATCAACAGGATTTCCAGAAGACTGTTCTCGGGGACAAACATAAAATTGTATTTCTTGTAGTTCTTTTTCTGATTTCAAGTCACCACAGAATTCTGAATCTGGGTTTCGGCTGGTTGGGGGATGGCTTTGGACTCCCATCTGGTAAGTGACCTTAGATAGGTCAGGAGTCTCTTCGGGGAAGAAGTTGCATAGATTTAGAGAAAGATTAGCATATGGGTTAGTGGTTTTAGCTAGAAGTTCAGCAATCAAAGTGTTTTTTAAATTCCAGGTATAAAAGGACAGGTTATGAACAAGGGACAATATAACCATTGCCCAACAACTGAGAGAAAACAAAATTACCAGGAGCGTTTTGACAGTTGCAGTTTCAGGGGATGTTCAGTCCGAGTGACAATCCACTTATCTGTATCCTGGGTATCCAGCGGAAGGATCTTGATGTGGGAGTGATATATCCAGGTCGGTTTTTCAGCTACCCTGACAGCCCTGGGAGTGCTGAGAACAGTGTATGGTCCAGTCCAACATGGTTCAAGGGAAGAGTGGCAAGAGTGGCATTTGAGCAGCACTTGATCTCCTGGGCTAGCAACCAGAGATGTCTCTTGTGCATGTGGCTTGGCTTGGTGGTCTTGGAAGAGTTGATGGATGGAAGTCAGCACAGGTTGAAGAGCCTGTAAAGACTTAATTAAACTGTGGTTAGCAGCCTCTGCCAAATGAGTCCTATCAAGACTAGGGACGAGGGGTGGCGGTCTCCCATAGACTGCCTCAAAAGGGGTTATTCCACTTATATATGGAGTACAATGAACATGCAAGAGGACAAAAGGAAGGAAACTCACCCAGTTTTTGCCACACTGTAAAATCAATTTGCTAAATGTTTCCTTTAGAGTTCGGTTCACCCTTTCAGTTTGAGCTGAACTTTGGGGATGGTAGGCACAGTGAAATTTCCAATCAATCTGTAATAACTGAACAACTTTATTAGTGATGGAAGCTATGAAAGCCGGGCCATTGTGGGACCCCATAAATAAAGGAAGGCCAAATCTAGGAATTATTTTATATAAAAGCTTTTTGGCAACAATTGAGACCAATTCGGTCTTCATCGGGTATCCCTCAGTCTATCTGGTGAAAGTGTCTACCAAAACCAGCAAATACTTAAATCCATGTAACCCTGGTTTTCCCATGTCTGTGAAATCAATTTCCCAGTGTTCTCTTGGAAAAGTTCCCCAGTATCGAATTCCTTCTGGGGTAGTGGTGACTTTGGTATTTACTTATAGACATTGTGGGCTTTACTGACTTCCTTTGCCCATTGAGTCAGCTTAGAAATGAACTACTTGTCCTGAAGCAACTCAGTTGAACCCCCTAGGTGTGAGGCTTCATGAATTTGAAAAATTGTCTCTTCCTAAAGCAGCACATATTAAAATTTGTCTGTTTGGCAACTGAAACCAAATTTCAGGGGATATGTGTTTTGCTTTTAGTTGTCTTGCTAGTTCTTGGTTCTATTTGGAATAGATCAATGGAGGCAGGCAAGGGAATGGCAGAATTGGCAGCAAAAGTGTTGCAGGTTGCATAGGTGATCTTAGAGCTGCTTCTCGAGTTCTCTTATTGGTCAACGCATTTCCTATAGCTGTTTTATCCTTTCCTGTTTAGTGGCCCTTGCAATGCACCACTGCAACAGATTTGGGTAGCCAAATGGCTGCTAACAGGTCCAGGATAAAAGGAGCATTTTAAATTTTTGAACCAGCAGAGATCAGGAGCCCTCTCTCTTGGTAAATGGCCCCATGTACATGAACAGTAGCAAAAGCATAATGGCTATTCATGTAGATAGTTGCCCTTAGTTCCTTAGCCAATTTCAGGGCCTCTGTGAGGGCAATAAATTCAGCTCTCTGAGCAGAGGTACCTTGATCTAAGTGTTGAGCCCAGATGACCTGTGTCCTTGGGGTCACAGCTGCCCTTTCCACCCATTTACCTTCAAAAAGGAAGCTACTGCCATTGGTAAAGTGCTCAACATCTGGATTTTCTAATGGAGGATCAGTGAGGTCTTGATGAAGCCTAGTAGTCACAGAGTGCGGGTCCTGGCAATTATGAATAGGCACCTATGGATCACCATCTAGCAATAGGTTTGCCGAACTTAAGACAGTAGTTTCGTTGAATTCAATGAGGTCATAGTTAAGCAAGAGGGCCTGGTACTATACAATCTATGTATCTGAGAGCTGTCTGTTGGATGGGGTTCTGAGGAGGTTTCAATTGCATGAGGTTCCACAGTTTGGAATTTCTGCCCAAAGGTTAATTTATTGGCCTCTTTTATTATAAAGGCAGTGGCTGCAATGACTTGAATGCAGTTCAGCCATCCCAAAGAGACTGAGTCCAGCCTTTTTGAGAGATAGGTGACTGAAGGGTGCAATGGCCTCAGCATATGAGTCAGTACCCTCTTTGCTCTGCAATGAACAGCAGGAAGTGTTTGGTCAAATCTGGTAAGACCAACGCTGGAGCTGGGGTTAGGGTCTATTTTAGTTTTTGTAATGCTTGGCTTTCCCTCTTGGTCCAAATGGGTGGGTCATAAGGGGTTCCACCAGTTACAGAATGGAGGGGTTGTACTGGCTCAGCAAAGTCCAGAATCCAGAGTTGGCAATAGCCTGTGGATCCCCAAACTTTCGAATCTGTCTTTTAGTCTGAGGTTCAGGAGTTTGAAAGATGGCCTGAACTCTTTTGTTTGAAAGTGAGCAATTTCCCTCCACAAGTGTATAACCTAGGTAAGTCATCTCTTATGTGCATAGGTGGTCCTTTTTAGTTGAAACATGGTAGCCCAGGTATCTGAGCATGTGTAGCAAATCCCTAGTGGACTGTAGGCAACCTTCATAGTTAGGGGCTGCTAACAGCATGTCAGCAACATATTGCAACACTGTGACTCCAGGGTGTTCCTCACAATATACTTGGCTGTCCTTGCCTAAGGCCTCCTCAAACAAGGTAGGGGCGTTTTTGAACTCCTGTGGGAGCCTAGTCCAGGTCAATTGGCAAGAACCCCCAGTGTCTGGGTCTGTTCCATTCAAATACAAAAATAGGTTGACTTACTGGCACAATTGGAAGAGCAAAGAAGACATCCTTGAGATCTAGAAGCTAGTACCAAGTCTTATCTGAAGGCAAAAGACTTAGGAGTGAATAAGGATTCAAGACAGTGGAATGAAGAGTAATGACACATTTGTTCACCTCCCTTAGATCCTGAACTGGATGATAGTGTGTAGTCCCAGGTATTTGGACAGGGAGCAGTGGGGTATTCCAGGCCGAAGTACAAGGTATTAGAGTATTTGCTTCTTTTAATCTCTGTATGTGTTTCGAGATTCCGAGTTGAGCTTGGAGACTGAGTGGGTATTGGTTCACCCTGATGGGAGTCACATTAGGTAAAAGTTCGATGACTAAGGGAGCATGATAAATAGCCAATCAAGGAGGATTAGCCTGGTCCAAACAAGAGGGATCTCATGTATGAAGAGGTTCAGCAATTTGGCCTGAAGCTTTGAGGGCACTTTTGGTGGCGCAACCATCAATGGGTGTCCCTCAGCAATGGGGGAGGTTATCAGGAGACTTATAGGTGAGTCTTCAGTAGCTACTGTGCCCTCGAGGTGAACAAAGGAATTACCCCCAGAAAAGCTAGTATTTCCCTGGAGCTTATGAAGTAGGCCCCAACCAAGTAGGTGCTTGCGACATTCAGGCATCACATGGAAAGAGTGAGTTAAAGTCTGATTTCTCAAGTGGGTGATCTTAGTTCGTGTCCATGGGTAATGTTGAATGTTACCCACGTCCCCTTGAATGGCTAGAGTATTTTTGGACATCTCCCCAAGAGGGTGCTGTAATACTGAGTAACTGGCTCCAGTATCAAACAGGAAATGTATGGGTTGCCCCCCCCCCCGTTAAGGTTATCCAGGGATCGGGGTGGGGGGGGGAGAATGGATGAACCTTGTAGTTGTCAATCTTTTTCCAATAGGACCCGAGGGATGGTTTCCCCTTTCTCCAGTTTGGCCTATAATTTTGGACAATCCTTTTTCTAATGGCCCAATTCTTTGCAATATGCACACTGATTTTGTCTAGTGGGGCCTTTGTTTGTTGGTCTTGTCCTTTTTTGCCTTGAGTATGTCCTTCTGCTGTACGGCCAAGATGTTATTTAATTTCTTCTCTTGTGGGTCTTACTTGTTGTCAAAAAAAAAAAAAACTTTGGGCTATTTTTATCAATTGACCTATCATCATTCTTTCAAAACCCTCTAATTTTTGAAATTTTCCGTTAATATCAGGGGCCAACTGAGAGACAAATGCTATATTAATAGCTTGCCTATTTTCTGGTGCCTCCTGGTCAATAGGTGTATATATGATAGGCCTCTAGGAGGGGCTCAAGGATATCCAAGGGAGACTCAGAAGCCAATTGTCTTACATCAGTTACTTTTTATAGATTAGTCGGCTTTTGGGTGGCAGCTTGGAGTGCCATGCGAAGAGTCTGGCGATATTGATTGAGAGCGTCCTTACCTCCATCTGTGTTGGGGTCCCAGTTGGGTCAGGTCAAAGGGAAAACAGCACTGAGCCTCATTGGGTCCAAAATGGTTTCCCCATTAGTGTTGAGGACAGATCATCATGAGGAGATGCAGATTCAGTTCCTTGGATTTGAAGAGAGTCTGCAAAACCTGCTGGCAGTCAGCCCAGGTTTGCTGATGAGTGAAACAAATGGTCTCAAGGAGAGATATTAGAGCCTGAGGGTTTTTATAGAAAGGCAGATTCTGTAATTTCCAGTTGTACAAATCACTGGTAGAGAAGTGGACACAGGCGAAGAAAGATCCCTGAGAGGAGTCTGGTGGAGGGACTTTGCAAAGAGGTAGGATAGAGGTAGGTCAGTGGAGTCAGGGTCGGTTATGGCAGAGGGTGGTGGGGGACAATGGCTGCAAGTACCAGGTGGACTGGGAGGGTTAGGGGCCTATGGGGAGGGTTCTGATGAGCTTGGGGGGATCAGGATGGTAAGGAGGGGGCTGAGAAAAAGAGGAGGGGAATCATTGGGAGGAAGTAGAACAGCAGGAGATGATGACACCTTAGTTTTCATCATTTCCATGTGAGGAGGTTTTGCCCTCCAGGGTCCTTCCCGTAGGAGTTTTCTTACCAATGAGGGTGGATCCTGGATCAAGTCAATCCAATCTTCGATACAGACCACTTCATCAGGATGCATGGCAGGTTTATGAGGGGGTGTGAAAATGACTTGATGGACCTGTTGAGAGACTTGTAAGTTGAAAGTTCCCTGTGAAGGCCACCCTACATCAAAGGAAGACCATTCAAATTCGTAGAATATTCTTAGTTTCTTAGGGTAGACAGGATCTCCAGGTCCAGCAGCTTGATCCCTAAAAACCTTAAAATGATTAAGAACAAGTTTCAGAGGTGACAAAAGGGAGGAAGCTGTATGATCCATAATGGTGGACACACAAGACAAGGGTACAGATGAGAAGACAAAAGACAAAAACAAGATGGCAGAAGCCCATCACAAAGGCAAAGCAAGATGGTGAAAGCTTGCCAAAAGACAAAGACAAGATGGTGGAAGCCTGCCCAAATGGGAATAAAATATTCCCCAAAGTTGGTGATGTCTCGCCACAAATGGGATCAGGCTTAATGCTCTGATTTCCCCAAAGTGTGGTGCACCATCAGAACAAAAACATGAGCAGACGACACGGAACAAAATGAAAGTACAAATACCTGTCTATAAGAAATAGCCACATTCAAAAAGATCTTGGTGTCTGATTCCTCAGAAGTGTCTGATTCATCTGAGGAATAGGAGTCCAGGGGATGAACCCCCAAAAAAGGTGGGATCCTAGACAAGCCCCCAAATGTGATGGTCAGAAAAATGATGGACTCCAAAATTTAAAAAGGAAGTGCTTTATTAGCTGAGCTCAGCATCAACACTGTCCCAGAAAGCAACCAGGGAAGTGTGTCTCAAGCAGGGGGCTGTAGGGAGTTATAAAGCAGCAAACCACAAGGGGAACTTCGGTCAGGGTCTTAGGATTATTTTTTCTCCATAAAATGTAATTTGCTTTAGTTTTACAGGAATCAGGGAGGGCGGAACAAGCGATTACAGGAACCAGGGAGGTTGAGAGGGGTTTTCATGGGGGGTTATGCCATAAAATTACACCTTAACTGGCAATTACACAAGTTTTACAGGAAGAGAACAAATTATAAAAACACATTGAATAGTAAGTACAGCACATTTTGGGTTTCTAAGCTTATAATAGAAATTATACTTTTTCAAAAGATAATATATGAAGAAACTATATTTGAATTTTCTTTGGGTTCGTACTTTTTAGGAGGGTCTCACTATGTAGTTCAGGCTGACTTCAAACTCACTCTGTAGCCCAGCCTGGCCTCAAACTTATGGCAATAATCCTGCATAAGCCTCCTGAATGCTAGTGTTATGTGTGTGCACCATGAAGCTCAATGTATATTTGAAATTTAATCCAACAAATTGTATAGTATGCAATGCATGTTGTTAAAAAATTTAAAACCACACTTAGAGGCAGCTAGTGAGAGACAATCAGCTGTCCTAATTTCAAATCTTCGTCATTGAGATACTTTCCTGATGTTCAGTTCCAAAATATTAAAAATATGTTTTCTGATAAGAAATCAATTAACAATGGCGAATGCCAAAGTTTAAACTACAAAACATCAGTAATTACCCCAAAAGTCCATAAAGCAAATGCTTAATCAAATACTAGCCTGTGTGGACACAGTCAACTTTCCCATCAGTGTATACTAATTTTAAAGTTCAAAGCACCACCATATGGTCATGAACAGGATGGCTCAAAGCAATATTTAAACAAAAAAATAACAAGAAAAACTCATCATGATGATACATCAGGTATCACAATTGTAGGCCTAACTTGGCTAAGGAATTTCGCTGTCATCCATTTGGAAGCCCATAGGACACATAAGATATTATGTACTTGATTTGATGAAAATTTTAACAAGCCATTAAGAGTCAAAATGAACTTGATTCATACATATGGAATCTTCACCTGAGGGGTCAACGTGATCCCAAACTCCATACGGGAGAGCTACATAAACCATACTTTAATGAGTCCAATCACATTGTCATGCTTGTTGAAGAGCTACTGTGTGGTCCCAATTTCAAATAATGCCTGTTGGGAGCCACTGAAACTGGAAATTTAACAATGTGCCTGGTTACAGCATGACTGGGGTACAGCTGTCCCCAAAGCCAAAAGCACACATGGCAAGCCAGGAGAAGACGTTGCTTCAGCCCAGAAAAAACCTAAGCCCCATGACAACCCAAGCATGAGCTGCTAGACAGCAGGGTTCAAATTGACATCACCCTTCTGAGTATATAATAAAATGTGCTGCAGTTGTTGAGTAGTTCCTTTCCTCTCACAAGAAAATTAAGGGCTCCACATGACCCCAGCTTTGTCTCTTCTTTAGTTTTTCATCCTCTCGTGGTCCTTCACACAAGAAACTTCAAGAACCATATGCATTGTGGCAAAGGCCACTGAAATATCTGTGACAGCAAACAGCAAACCTGTCTATTCTCTCCATCTGTCCATATATATGTATATCATATCCCCATAGCTCATGACAAACTCAACTCCATGATCCTGTTCTTGTAGTATTTCTGCACAATGCCCATTTCTCCATATTCTAACCTATTATGTAGGTCTTGGCCTCTGTTTCTAATGACTTCTGATTTCATAAATCTGTCCTATCACATTCATTCAGATTCAGTTTATTTGCACCCTCTAGCAAGGAGCACATTGTGGCTTTTTTGCTCTTGCCCTTACACATGGATGGTAGTTCTTTGGTAGTAGATGATCACATGGAGAGATGCTGGAGAGCTATGAGGAAGAAAATGATGTGATCTCTGTGATGAATACTAAAATACAGGTTCCTGCATTTAGATCCTATATGTTCCTGACTTGTGCTTTACAACTCAATTTGTGTGAATTGTTTTACTACGCATGGAAAAAAAAAAACTTGTGGTATTTGAAGGTTGTGTTTCATTGAGATATTAGATATAAAACGGAGGCATCTCAGACAATAGATTGTTTGTCACCCTATAGAACCCAGTGGAAAATGAGAGAGAGAAACAAGAGAGATCAGCAAGGGGTAAAAGAATGAAAGAAGGAAGGAGGAAGGGAAGAAAATAAGGGGAAGATAAGAGGAAAAGGACTCAGCGGAAAAGAAGAACAAGAAGGAATAAGGGAATGCTGGATGAGAATACAAACTTAAAAGTAACCCTTCCAAGTCAACCGTCTCCTTAGAACAGGCTCCTCCTTCTATCAGAGTGTTTACCTGTGAACTCTTTGAAGAACTCACCCAGTGGTCAGTAAAGTGCCTCACAGTGCAATCAAAATCCTCATCTCTGAACACATGAAACTTTTGGGGAATATTAGACCACCTCCCTAAAATGATATTTTTGCATTAGTGTCATGTCAATGCCATCAGTTTTAACTGGTCTAGAAAGAATAATCACTAATCACTAATTACCCTATCTGTTGTAATTGCGGTTGTGTCAAGGGGTTACAGTCATGCTACTTGGCCTTGCATTCTGGCCACTCATCCTATGAGAAGCAAAACTTTGGATTTTCTGTATTTTTGGTTTTGGTTTTGACACAGGGTCTCATTATGCTGTCTGTACTGCAGCAAACAAACTGAAAGAGATAACTCTCCTGTCACATTCTTTAAACTATCCAAGAAGACTGTAATGTGAAACACTTCTCTGGTGATAATTGTTTCTTGACTTACCTGAGTATTTTGACATGCTGGGAATTGCAGTAGTTATTTTACTTATTATGGGACTACAACCAGTCCTAGCTCAAATAGCTGGGAAAGTTTGTGTAGTACCTTTCCATGGTGTCTTCATCTATTAGGTGAAGATTAAATATAAGCCAAACTATTGTACTGTAGTGACATAGAGGAACTTTCTGCTCAGGATTTCTCTGTTGCCTGATACATACCTGGCACTAACGTACCAATGTTGTGACTTTATTACCAACCTTCTCCATGTTTCAGACCAAATCTCAAAATATATCCAGGAGTGTACCATCACAGACTAGATGTATCTGCATTTTTGAATACAGTGTCACTTTGTCATTCATGTCAGCAATTTGCATCAGATACAATTATGTCTGAATATTTTTACATGAGTCTATATTTTTCATATATGTTAAAGACACTACATTAGTGTTTTATTTTTTCTTTTTTTCAGACATATAAATTTGTATAATGTTTTATCTGTCTCTCTAAATTTCCCAACGAATTTCCATTGGAAAACTTAATAATGCATTCTGTACAAAATACACCTAGCATACAAGATGAAATACAATGCAACAGAATATGTCCCTTTTAATCATTATAGTTAAGTTATTTAATTGACATGTAATAGATCCTGATCAATTTCCCATTGCTTCTGTCTCCTAGAAACGGATGGGTCCTGTGATGCATTGCTCTGCATAGCTCACTATGATGAATGTTGGATAAACCAGTCCCCATCTGACAAGCCATTCTGCTTCTGTGTTACCTGCTTTCTTACCTCATATAAGCCCTAGACCACCATAGATCAGGTCCTGCTATTTTGGAAGTGACCCTGATCAGTGCATGTTGACATAAGTAAATCAGCCTCCTAATTCTGGATGTCATTTCAGTGTTTCTGCTTGTCATTACCAATGGAGGATTAACAATCTATCCAGGAAGACTAATTTCATTGGGAGCATTGCATAAATATCTTTTCTTAAAGAATTCAGAAGTTTTATTAGTCTCCTGCCTGGCTTTGTAGAAACTGTGGTAGACTCATAATGCATTGGTAAAGGCTTTTAAAAAAAGTTTAGATAATGTTGTAAGGAAAAGGTCAATGAGATTGTAAGATTGCATATGGTTTATGGATAGAGAAAGTTGATTGAATTTTCCAAGAGGAATAGGCTCACCGAAACTGGTTTACAAACAAGCCCCTTTTCATGAGGATATATACTTGATCTGAATTCAACTAGACAAAGATGAGAGAGAGTAAATGAGTCCTGGACAAGTACCCTAAATTTGATGGTGGGAATTATTTCCAGTTTTAGGGCTACAGTAGCAACATCCAATTTGCTGTTGGAAACTATCATTTTGGCACTACCAAAAACCTTCAAATACACATTATAAAATCATATTCCATTTACTTCAAAGAGATATTACACTGAAAGAGGGTGAAAATTAATTCTTGCAGTAAAGATTCCATGATGAAACATGAGCTAACATTTCAGCACATGGCTCCCTGTGAGTGCCCAGTAGATCCTCTGTGATACCCTGGGACACAATAAGTAATACAGCACTATAGTTCAGACAGGCATGCCACTGGAGAGACTAAAATACATCAAGCAAAAAAGCACAGTCAAAGAACACTTGGGGCAGAAGATAAAGCAATATCCATTCGTATTACAACAATTCTGTGGTCCTGATTAGATTCTTAAACGTGAATATTATTTGTGTGGAAACACAAGGAGCACTTACAAGTTAAAAAGAGCTAGAACTAAAGACCTGGAATGTCTAGTTCAACACTCACTGGGTGTCATTTCCGTACCTGGATCTCTCGACAGCAGGTTGACTGAGGAGGAAACCAACCCTGATGTGAAAAGTGTGCTCCTCAACTGGCAGCAAAAGGAGTGACAGAGAGGAGTCAGAACCACTTCCCATTGCCAGCCACTTGGAAACCACTTGCTAGCACTCTCCAAGCTTATGTCACCTTTACAGAAAAGAGAAAGCACAGGTAAGAGGGCACCTAGGTGTTTGAAAGGACCTGTGAATACAGTGATCAGAGACAATTACTCTACTTTGGAATATGGCAGCTTTCATTGTGCACACACAGTTTGGAAGTCATGTGACTAAAACAGCAAGCCCCGTGGCTTGGATTTTTATTGGTTTCCTCTAAGAGACACAGGACAGTACATTGCCATGAGGAGGCATGAATCGATCATAGTGACAAACACATCCACACAGCAAGAACACACAATCAACAAGGTTTTCATTTTCATAAAAGACGATAACTAGTCCTCTCCTAGAGGACAGTGGCAGAGCACCTGAGGAACCCCTGCCCCAGGTAAGTCACTGCCCATGTGTGGAGGACAGATGAAGTAAACTGAATCATCTTTTGCAGCTCAGGCTTGTGCGGCCACTAGGAACAGTATCCCTTGAACATAGGAATCAACTGGCAAAGGTGGTTCACCAAGGAGTTGATAGAAGCCTCCAGAAGATAGGAATCTTCCCCAGTTTACAGGCTAAATGGAAGGGAAATAAAATCACACCGATAGTGTAAGGTTTATTTGTATCCAGTCCTTTGGCTTATCATTTAAATGGCCCCTTTCATGTCCTGTACAGCACATGCTCTCTGTTGACTGCAGCTTGGGGATCTGCACCTGTGCCCCTGCACGTCTTCTCAGCCACAGACACCTGCCAGATCCTCACCCCACACCTACCACAGCCCACAAGTTATATACTCAGGTCACTGCCGCTCACTGTGATCTCCCTCTGAACTCCAGGTTCAAGGGACTCAGGTCCTGGAGTCAGCTGTGTGTAAGCAATATGGGCATCCCAGTGACAGTGGAAAGGCAACATAGGTGGCTGGTGGACACCTGGTTAAGACGACTGTGAACCAGGCTGTCTTCTCCCTCAGGCCTACCTGACCCCTTGCAGGGTCTCTTTGGCCTCCTATCCCTCCTGTAAGCAGGGCCCCACACCAGCTCACTTGTTTCATCCACCAGGGCTCCAGCTGACTCTTCTGTCCCCATGGGGCTCCTCTTTATCCCCCTGCTCCGTCCAGTCCCGGACCACCTCCAGCCTGTCCCTCAGGAAGAATACAAACTCCTGTAGTTCTCCAATGGGGTCTCTAGTGGAGGATGAGGATCTCTGCCAGGCACTAGCCTCTGCACTGTGACCTGGTCCTTGCTCCCACTGGTGCCCCTACCCTTCTTCCAGTGGTGCTAGGCCCTCAGGGACCCCCTGTTATATATGTGTCCCCCTCCCTCCTTTGGCACCTCCCTGGGCATTTTACGGGGCCTGCATGGCTGACCGAGCTCTCTGGCTCCCAGCCCACATGGATTGCTACCTCAGACTCAGCGTCTGGTTAGCAGAATGGTGGCAAAGCTAGCAAAATGGTGGCTCAATCTTCCACCCACAAGGCAGCTGGTGACACACATAGCGTCTGTGCAGATGGGCCCTCAGCCTTAGATGCTATTCCTTGGTGGAGTCCCACAGAGAATTCCATGCCACTGATGGGCATCCTGGATACCCCATGGACAAGAGAGAGCAGGCCTTTGGTTGGGAGGCTCGGCCTTTGGCGCTGAGGGAACCTAGGACTCCACAGAGCACAAGCAGACAAGCCCCTAAGGGAACTTTCTGAGATGTCTTCAGTTCCTGACTTTCAAGGCAGAGCTGCAGGTGCCTGCTCCTTCTGACTGGGCAGTGTCTGTCTCTCTGTCGTCAGTACACGTGGAAGATGGTGAAGCAATGCAGAGCCAACCACTACCCACCATCCTCTACACAAAATACTCAGGGGTCCCAATCCTCTCAGTTGCCTCTCCCTCCAATACTTTGTCTTGTTGTCAGCACCACCCTGAGGTGTACAGCAGGTCTTGTCCTCTGCACTGAGTAGAATCACATCAATTGAGGAAAAGTGAAAGGGAGGGAGTTAAGAGGTGGGCAAGGGATAAGCTCTAAAAACATTTGGAATGACTTGAAGGAAGCCTCGTATATCTCTCTCCAATGCTGACATTCTGTAAGGTCTGACTGGCTGCCCGAATCTTTAAAATAGTATGAGCTATGTCCCTCACAACTGTGAGAAAGCCAGTGTTTGCCAAGTGGTGCTCTTATGTTCAGAGCAATGCATGGTGAGTTTAGGGACCAGGCAGCACTGTAATTTTCTAACTTTCTGAATGCACTTCTGTGTCTGGCTTCCTTTACATATCCACAATTTGTTTGTGTACTCTAAGTGACTGCATGTGCAATGCCATGGAAAGGACAGAAGGTTCCTTGTAATGTAATGCTATGATAGGATCCCTGGCTGTGGGTATTCTGAGACTGTTAGAAACACTGTCATCAGAACAACAGCTCTGATTCTGGGTGATTTTTTTCTGAGCAAACAATTGTACTGGGAGAGATGGGGATGTGGCTCAGTGGTGCAGAACGTGGTTATCATGTACGAGATCCTAGGTATCTTGTCTAGCCCACAAAACCGTTAAAAAGGGCAATTACTTCCATAACTCTTTTGAAAGTTTTGGTTGCATAATTTATTAATAAACAATGCTGATATTAGAAGTGTCTGATGTGGGTGATCATAACAGTAAATGTTATGTCTGTGATATTATGGTGACTGACAAAGAATCTGTCATTGTAACTATTATTCATCTCTTGGAGTTTATGTGATTATGTTGCTTTCAAGATAATAACAATGAGTTATAATGATTCCAGATTAGACTTAGAGCTTGGAAGTAAAGAACTGAAAGGAAAGCACAGAGCCCACATTCATAACCCAATTCTGGGTTTCCAGGTTGGAGGACTCAGTAGGTGACAGTGACCAGGCACAGGTCAGCAGTCCGAGGTCCTGTGTAACTTGTAGGGGTTTCAGGGTCCAATGGTAACAGTGGTGGTTCTGGGGAAGGAATTTTAATGGGGTGATGGTGGTCCCCATGTGTTTTGTCCCTGTGCTTCCACATGGATTCTTTTTTTAATTTTAAAGCAAAGAAAACAAAACCAAAAAAAAAAAAAAATGAGAACAAAGGAGATCAGAACCGAACAATGCATGCAACACAGGTCCTCATAATAAGACAACAAGAAATCAACAGTGGGTATCATAATGTCTCTTGTTTTCTTCAAAATAGTTCTCCATACTTTCACACAAATAAGTTCAAACAAAATGAAATAGTATAAACCCAATCAAAACAAATGAATGAAAAAACAAATGAATGAAAGCATTATGGGCCTTCAAAACCAGACAATAGGAATTCAACAATGGCTACTATCATGTCTATAGTTCTCTTCAAAATAGCTGTCCATATCCTCACACATGTTGAAACTAAGTATCAGGAAAAAGATTAACACCATTCAAAACAAAGAATAGAAGCATTATAGGGTGGGATATCAAAATAATATGGTGGGATATCAGGAATGACTCCCATAATGTCTTATTTTCTTCCAAGTAGCTGTTCATACCAACACACAAAATAAAATCAATTCTTGTAAACTCTTTAAAGAGAAGTCCTAGGCATGTATATGCCTATACATGTACATTTATTCATTCTGTATTGGAGTGAAAAAACAAAACAATATACAAGAAAAACATGAAATAAAAGAGAGAAATAAATAACAATAACAAGGAGCCTAAACACTAACAATATGGGCTTTCAAAACGAGGCAATAGGAACATAACTAAGGTTATTATATTGCATAGCTGTCCTCCAGACAGTTATGCAAGTTACCACGTATGGACAAGCAAAACTAGTACTATGAATGTTAACTTTTCAAAGAACTAATAGAATTAGTCATATAATCAACTTAGTTATATTAAGTGCATATATACTAACGTGCACCTTTTTCCTTTTCCCTTCATTGTTTTCTCCTTTTCCTTATCTGCATTTTCCCCTCTTTGAGCAGTTTCTTACCCTTTCACAATATTTATTGAAAATTTTGTATCTTATTTAGTCTTCCAGTTTCTTACACTAGGAAGACAATATGGTATTTTCACATGTGAATTTAAGTTCATGTTTCAGAGTTCTGCAATTTTCACTGAATAGATCTTTTACTTCATTGTTAGATTGATTCCTAAGTATTTCATTTTTTGGGAAGGTATTGTTAAGGGTACTTTTTCTTCTCTCTTAGTGTGTTTTGTTGTGTAGAGGAATGCTATTGATTTTTGGTGTTGACACTGTATCCAACTATATATCTGAAGTTGTTTAATAGGTCTAGAATTCTTTCAATGGATTTCTGGGGGTCTTCTTTGTAGAGTATCAGGTCATTTGCAAAAAATCATAATTTAACTCCTTCATTTTCTATGCTTATTCTTTTTATTTCTCTCTTTTCTAATTGCCCTGGCTAATATTTCCAGCACTATATTGAATAGTATTTGTACTAGACAACCTTGTTTCTGATGTTAGAGTGAAAGATTTTAGTTTGTGACCAATTAATAAGATGCTGACAGTTAGTTTGTCATAAATAGCTTTTATCATATTCAAGTTAAGATCATCTATTCTGATTTTCCATAGGGCTTTTACCATGAGTGAATGTTGGACTTTGTCAAATATTTTTCTGCATTTATTGAAATAATCATGGGATTCCTGTACTTGGCTGTACTGATATGATGTATTACATTTATTGATTTGCTTCTGTTGGACCTCCCTGCATTCCTGGGATGAATCCCACTTGGTTGTGATGTGTAATCTTCTTGATGATTTGCTGCATTCTGTTTGCAAGTATTTTATTGAGTATTTGTGTAGCTATGTTCATTAGAGAGATTGGTCAGTAGTTCTCTTTCTTGGTTGGGTCTTTCTCTGGTTTTGTTATTAGGGTAATACTTGCTTCCAGGAATCCATTAGGAAAAATAACTTTCCTTTCAATTTAATTAAAGAGTTAGAGGAGTTTTGGCCTTAAGTCGCTGAATTTCTTGAAGAATTTTGCTGTGAATCCATCAGGACCTGGGCTTTTCCTTGTCGGTAAGGTTCTATTTGTATTTTCAAGTTCATTCACTTAAATTGGGTTATTCAGAAGTTTTACATCTTCTTGTTCAGCTTTGATAATTCATACGGTTCTAGGAATCTGTCTTTTTTATGTGTTATCAAACCTATAAGAGTAAGGGTTTTCAAAGTAGGTATTGATGATTTTCTGTATTTTCACAGGGTCTGTAATGTTTTTGCTCTTTTCATTCCTTACTGCATGAATTCGAGGTGGGTTTTTTTTGTTTGTTTGTTTGTTTTGGTTTGTTTTCTTTTTGAAAATAAAGTTGTCTAGGGATTTATTAATTTCATTTATTATTTCAAAGAACCAACTCTTTCATTCATTACTGTTTTCATAGTCTGTATTGCATTAATTACTGCTCTGATCGTTATAGTTTTCCCCTTATTTTGTCTGTGGGCTTCACTTGCTTTTCTTTTTCTCAATGTATGAGGTGTAGCATCAGGTATTTATTTGTTTTGACACTGTTTTCTTGATGTGGGATTTAGCAAAATAAATTTTGCTCTGAGGACTTATTTCATAGCATCCCACAGGTTCCAGTAAGTTGCACTTGTATTTTATTTCCTTGTAGATATTGTTGACTTTCTTCTTTAATTTTATCTGTGACCCTTTGTTGTTCAGGTGTGTATTATTTAATTTCTAAGTGTTTACATTGGGATATGGCCTATATTGCCAATCTGTGAAAGCATAAATAAAAGAAACAAGTGGTAGATTTTAGGGCTCCAGAAGGATCAAAACTTTCCTGCAGAGTTCTTAATTCTGAGGCTACAATGAGGGCTAATACCAAGAGCATCTCTGGGCCACTCATATATATTACATTCCCAAACAAAGAGCAGGGATACTGAGGAAAGTGTGGGCAATGATCAGCATCTTGGGAGTCATTTGCAAGGTTTTGTAAGTAATAAACTGTGCCTAATTGGGAGAACCATCTTATGTCCATGATGCCATTTATGGTAGGAGTGAGACTGCAGGAGATAAATGCCTGCTTCTACAGTCTCTAGTTGTTTAGTAGGTGTTGGAGCCAAGTGCCCTTAGCTGTGGCCTTATCTTGCCTTTTGTGGTATCTCTGGCATCACAGACCACTATAGATCTCCACCAGGACTAGTGATTTATACAGGTTCACTTACTATGAATCAGTTTCAATCACCAATCAAAGGACCTAGGCCAAGGGCTGACTCATAGATAAACATAGAAAACCAATTAGTTAATTTCAAAGCCTGCTCAGAGCCACTGAATAGTGGTCTCCAACAAGTTTATGGATTTTTGACAGGAGTTTTGGCATTAATTACCAGTTTCATGGCTCTATGGTCAAATAATATGCATCGGATAATTTTTATTCTTTTGCATTTACTGTAGCACATTCTATGGTCTAGTATATGGTCTATTTTAGAGAATGTCTCATATGATGCTCAGAAGAATGTATATTCTGATGCTGTTGTGTGGAATACTGTACATGTCTACTAAGTCCATTTGTTCAGAAGTTTGATTCAGTTATTTCTTTGCTGATTTTCTGTCTAGTGATCTGTCTCTTTGTGTCAGTGGGGTGTTAAGTTCTCCTATTATCATTTTGTTATTGCACATTTCATTTTTTTACATTCTAATAATATTTGCTTTATATATCTTGGTGCTCCCATATTTGGTACATATGTATTTGAGATTTCTATCTCATCCTCTTGCTTTTTTTCTCTAACCAACATGTAGCAATTTCTTTATCTCCTCGAATGATTCTTCATTTGAAGTTCACATTATCTACAAACAGAATAGCTACTCCTTATTTTTTGGGGGGGCTCCTGTTGTATGAAGTGCTGTTTTTCATCCTTTGAACTTTCAGTCTATGAACTTCCTTTTGGGTTAGATGGCTTCCTTGTATGTAGCATATGGTTGGATGTTGTTTCTTGATCTATTCCGTCAGTCTGTTTCTTTTAATTGGTGAATTGAGGCCACTACCTTAATGGTTATAACTGATAAATATTAGGTTATTTTTGTCACGTTATCTTCCTGCTGATGGTTCTTTAACTTTCCCCTCTGCTTACCTGTTTTCCCTGCTTGGCGGTTTTTTCTATTGGTGTTCTTGAAGTTACACTTATTTTTATGTCTATCTAGGATATCTTTCAGTATTTGTTGCTGGGTTGGATTGGTGTTCATGAGTTCTTCACATGTTCTTTGTCATGGAATAATCTTATATCTCCATTGGTTTTGAAGGATAGTTTTGTAGAGTGCATCAATCTGGGATGGAAGTTGTTTTTCTGTAAGATTTGAAATATTTCATTCCACATTGTTCTTGACTTGACTGTACTGATAAGTCTACTGTGATTCTGATTGGCTTTCCTTTACAGGTAATTTGTTACTTTTCTCTAACAGCTTTTAATATTCTGTTCTTATGTGAAATTTCTGAGATATTCATTGTTATATATCTCTATGTTCATTTATTTTGTTTATTGCTAAGTGGAGTTCCATATTATACACGTATCTCCTTTCTTACCCGTGTTTGGGACATTTTAATCTATTATTTCTCTAAATAGTGTTTTGATAGCATTTGTGTTGTCACCGTCTCTTATGAATACACCTATCAACAGAATATTGTTTTTGTTTGCATTGTCTTGCAACTGTTGAATTGTTATTTCATGATTCCTGGTTATTTTTAAAAGATCTTACCTTTTCTTTTCACTAGTGAATTCTTGTCTTCGAGGTCGTAAAGTGTATCTTCACATTCATTGAGGCAGTTTTGCCAGATGTTGATGGAATTTTCATTTCCTGTGTATCTCTTTGAATTTGTTTCATGCATTCTATTTCTTCTATCATTCATTTAAAGTTTCCATCATTTTGCAGTGCCCCACCCCTTTTTTTCATTACGACTTCTTAAAATATATTCAGTATTTTTTCATTACATTTATCATTACTTATTTTTCTGGGAGGTTATTTCTGCTCTGAATTCCTTTACAGCTTCATAGTGTTGTTTCTTTACTTCTCAGTTGTTATCCTTTCATTAGTTTCAGGTCTATGTCTTATACTTTCTTCTATGTCCGTGTCTCCTAGGCTTATTTTGTGTGTGCTAGACACTTTCGATTGAATTTGCTCTTTTGTTTTCTCATTTTCCTGTATTCCCCAGGGGAAGCTAAATGCCAGGTCTCAGTTTTTTCCTGGGTTGAGTATGTCTGCCCATACTTTAGGGAGTTTCCCTAGTTGTGTAAAAGAATGTAAGCAGGCCTTACTGGGCTCCTAGTGTCAGTCAAATGCTCCCAAAATGGAAGGAATATGCTGGGTGGACCTGCAGCACACTCCACATGTCATGTCGAAGCTCTATATCTGCTTGAGGTTGCTGGGTGGTATCTTCTCAGGTTCTGAGTGGCATACCAAGGCTGAATGGCTAGACAGAGTATACTATGTAGGCCTTCAACTCATATCACTCAGCACAGCACAGCTCCCCAGCTGCTCGGGGGTTACTGGGTGGGGCCCTACCATGTATCGCATGACATGCCAATGCTGCACACCTCTAGGTGGAGTTTACTGTACAGGCCTTCAGCTGGCACCACGCAGCCCACTGCATCTCCCTAGTAACTTGGAGTTAGTGGTCAGGGTCCAACAAGGACCTAAGCCATGTAGTAAAGTCCTTGGCTCTTTGGGAATGCTGGGCGGATACTGACCAGGTTCTCAGTTAAGAACCAAGGCTGCAAGGCAAGGAGGAGTTTTCTGTGTAGGCCATCACCTTGTACCACAAAGTACAGGATGCTCTCCAGTGACTTGGATTCACTGTGCAGGGCCCTACGCGACCCGAGATATGTAGCAATGTTTCCTGGCTCTTTGTAGATGCAGGTTGGGGCCCTACCAGGTTCCAAGTGAGGCACCCATGCTGTGTACCTAGGTAGATTAGACTGTGCAGGCTTTCAGCTTGTCCCACACAGAGCATGAGGGTTCCCCTAAAAGATAACTTAGTCAGATGACTGTTTCTTTACTTCATTTGCTATCATTTTAGAAGTTACAGGTTTATGGCTTATACTTTCTTCTATATCTATGTCTCCTAGGCCTGCTTGGGAAGAGCTGGATGTTTGAGACTCTGTTTTGTTCTTTCCTTTCATCATATTCCTCCATTCCTCAGAGCAGAAAATGCCAAGTCTCCATTTTTTCCTGGTATTAGGATGGCTGTTCCTACTGCAGGGTGTTTACCCAGTTTTGTGCAAGTCTTTAGGCAGGCCTTACTGGGTCCCTAGTGGCATTCAAATGTACCATGATTTAGGGGACTACACTGGCAGATCATCAGCACACACCACGTGGCTCACATCTCTCAGCACACTGCAGCTCATCAGCAGCTTGAGGTTGCTGAGCGTGCAATACCAGGTTTTGAGTGGTGTACCGAGTCTGAACAGCTAGATGGAGTGCTTTGTAGGCCTTTAGCTCATGACATTCAGAACACCAAACTCTTCCACTGCTTGAGGTTGTTGGATGGGGCCCTACTGGGTTCTGCATGACACATCAAGGCCACGTTTCAGCATAGTCCAATGCTTTAGATAGGTGGCTGGCCTCTCCCTGAGTCCCACCACTTCCAATGGCGCGGGCTCCAGCTTCCACACTGAGGCTTTTCTGTTCCTGTTATAGCACCAGGATTGCATTTCAAGTTAGTTTCTCTCAGCCCAGTTCATTCTTAGGTCAGCAGGGCATATCTCCACTTGCTTATGATTCCTTACTCCACACCATTCCTGAATTCTAAGCTGAGTCTTTCAGAAAGCCTACGTAGCTGCTGCTATCTGTCCGCCATGTTCTCTCAGAAGTCCTCTGGGTTAAGACTCTTGATGTTACATGTGATTTTCATCAAAAACCAAGTTAATGTGTCAGGTCACATAAGGAAGTCACAGGACAGGGACTGAGGCTATGGCATGTTTCATTTGTGTGAGTGCTTCAATTTCTTCCAAAGTCCAACTGATTTTCTCTCTATCTATTCAACATATCATAAAGGGACCTATTCTTTTCCACAGTCCCCGGTGTCTAGATCTGGCAGAATCTGGCTGCTCCAAGGAATTCACTAAGCTCTTTTTTACAGCCAGACCATGGAATGGAACAAGTGACTTCTTTTATACCTATGCTTAAGATTTGGAATCTATTTTCTAAGTGAAAACCTGAGTATTTGACATTTTGTTTACAGATTTGAGACTTTTTCCAGGAGGCCTTCTATCCAGTGTCACATAAGTGATGGAGGAGATTACAGGTTCCCTCCCAACAGTCCTGTCTAGTGGGACCACCAAGCAGTAAGTCATCAAAGTAGTGCAGGAGTGAGCAGTTGAGCAGTGTTTGTGGGAATGTGGCCAAATCAGCAGCCATAGCTTCCACAAACAATGCAGGAGAAATCTTGAAGCCTTGAGGGAAGTGAGTCTCATGCAAATTTCCTTTTTCCTCCTGTGTCAGGATCTTACCTTTAAAATGTAAAAAGATATCAACTGACAGGCACTATTCTCAGGAGAAAGCATCTTTTAGATCTAGACAGGTAAAGCATGTGACATCAGGAAGAAGCAAGCCCAGAGACTATATGTATTTGGCACTGTTGGGTATAAAATCACCGTGGCTGCATTGACTGAATGCAGATCTTGCACTGGTTGATAATCTCCACTGGATTTTTTATGGGGAAGTAATGGGGTATTCCAGAGAGACCGAGAGTGCATTAAAAGTTCAAATGGTTTCAGGTGGGCAATGTGTGGATGGATACTGAGATGGCTTCGCTAGATGTAGGATACTTTATAATAGCAACCAGAGTGGCAGTAGGGCTGAGCCCAGTAGTGATGGGGGCATGGTTTGTAGCAAGTTCTAGAGCTGAATCTTCAGGGCATGCCCATGGTATTAAAGTTTTTAAACTCTCTAGATCCTTTTTGCCATATGATTAGCTTGATATAACTGTCACTGTTCTTCATGGGGAGCTGATAAAGTCAATATCACGCCTGTAGTCTCAGGTTGGAACGAAAGAGAGGTTGTTTCTCCTGACTGAAAGTTACGATGGCTGTCAGTTTACGAAAATGATCACATCCCACAAGAGGTATAGGGCATTCAGGCATGTATAAGAAGTGGTGTTTGATGTGATGCTCTCCAACTTCGCAAGTCTGACTTACACAAATTTCTATATTCAGAAGGTACTCCTGTGGCCCCAACTACCTGCATTTCCCTTGAAGTCAGGGGCACAATGCTTTGGGTACCAACAGAATATTTGGCTCTACTATCTATCATGAATAGTATTGGCTTTACCACAATTTTGATTGTGACTCTGGGCTCCTGGGTACCCAACAGAATAGATTCAGATCTGTCCTACCCATTGTCTTTGAAAATACAGAGCAGGGATCCAAGGGGTGACAAAATGAATTAGCCAGCATCCAGTTGATCTTTTACACGGGGAGGATATTTGTCTTTCCATTGTCCCTTTGCTTGCATTGGACACACTGTTTTGGGGCCAAAGATAGGTCTTGAATTTAGGTACCTTTACAGTTCGGTTGTTTCTTTGACATCGGTGGCATGAATGACTTTTCTAGTACTCCTTGGGGAATAATTTCCCATGGGTATTTTCAGTGTTTTGTCTCAGTCATCAGACCAAAATTACTAACATATTTGGAAGTCTCATGTAGTCTCTCATAAAACTTTACTGAGTTCTCAGTATTTTCTTCAATCACTTTAGCAATCTTTGACATGCTCATTGCCTTTTTTCCTTCCTCTTGGAAGCTAGCTCAGAGGTTCAAACAATACCGTTATGAATCTATTTAACCTGTAATGTAGTGTAGTCATTATTTGGCCTAGTCACTGGAAGATGGTCATTCCCCCAGGCTGTGACATCAACAACTGTCTTGGGGCTTGAGCCAGATGACAGCACAAACCCTTCCTGTGTTTGAAGTTCCTCTCCCATACTGAAACATGTCATGAGGATTTGTTGGCTGTCATCCCAGGTGAGCTGATGTGCCTGGAAGATTGAAGTCAGCAGAACTATTACGGTCTGGAGGTTTTCCTAGTATGAAGGAGTAAGATGATTTCAGTTGCGGAGGTAAAAGCAGATGAAAGACTGGTAGTACAATTGTTTTGGTTCCTCTTGTCCACTAGGATATCCCTACAGGGGCATGGGGATAAGGACTTAGTGGAGACGATCACAAATGGGACCTGAATAAGGTGACTTGAGGGCTGGGCAATGCCAGAATTGGTGTGGTATTGGTGTATGTTTTAGGGCTGAAGAGTCTGAGAGGCATCTGGCTGCTGAGAAGAAGATGCCAATTGGATTGACAGAGGAGGTGTTGCTGTTAACATTACATGTAAGTGGTCACCCAAACAGAGAGAAGGGACATCTTTTTTAGAATCACCAGGAAGAGTGGGATAAAGCTTTTTGGTTCTTTAGGCCTTTTTTATATGGAGCTTGTGATTTGGCTGATTGTCTTTGATCACCAGAAGTCACATTTTCCTGACAGGCACAGACATGGAGCCAAGGCTGACAGATCTGAGACAGCCCAAGCCACGTGTCAGTGCATGGAAACTGATTATGACAGCATTTGTTGGAATGTCCATCTCCTTGTTCCAGATTCAGCAGATGATTCCTACATGCAGGTCCCTCTAGTGACCATGCAGGGCAGCGGTGCATCCAGTCAAACTTGCAGAAGATACAGAGTTTCTGGGCTTTCCCTTTTACTCCAAAATCATCTGAGAAGCCTTTCTTAAAGTTTTCTATCAGGCAGTCTAGGAAAATGGCTTTGCTCTGGCATGACCTCTTACTGACACTTATGTTGTGTGTGTAATTTGCCATTGAATGTTGTCATATCAGACAAAGTGTGTGTGTCCCTCCTGGAGGAGAGACCACATTGGCACCCACATATCTGCTCGGCTTGCACCAAGTTTTGGGCCATGTGGCCTAAACTTAGCATTGGTAGGTTCTTCTTTATGCCTCCTCAAGCTCTGAGTAGAGCTTGCTTCTAGTATTGCAATAGATGAGTTCACAGAACCACAGATGACAGCTCATTCAATCTCGGAGCTCTGAGGCCCCCAGGGCGACTCCTCACCATAGAGCACAAATGGAATGACCTAATGTTGACGTCATCCATTGACTTTCAGTCCACACATTCATAGGCAGGCACAGGAGTCAATACATTCCAGGACCCAACCCATGGATAAGGTCTAGCTAAAGCCAAAACTGACTGACCTAACTTGGGCAAGGAAGAATCAGTTCCTCCTTTGTCAAATTCAGGGGATTGATACTTATGGACTAACTGAGGGATATCATGGGGCAATCCTATCTTGCCTGAGAGACAGAATCGTTTATGATCCATCTCATTCTATTGGTCTAGTGAGGTCTTTGGTGTGACACAATGGCTCCCACTCCTGGATGACTGAGGATACTCTGAGAAAAGGGACTGCAGGGTGCCCCTTCTCATCTGCAGCACAGGGGGACAGTTACTGTTTCAGCCAGTAGGTCTTTATGAGTGACCCAAATTGTTTATCACAGTGCCTTTCCAGCCGACACATGAAGAATATTTCAAAAACCTAGTATCAGACTGAAAGGAAGATTCCTTGCACCAAGGAGTTGGAAGGCAATCTCTTTTGCTGGTTAGGTGGTGGGAAGTTCTGAATCAGCTTTGTAATACTTTATTTGCACACAGGAAGTAAAAAAACTGATAGCAGATAATACTATAATTGGCTATATAAATCATGCCATATGTTGTCAGGCAGATTTCTTTTAGGCAGGTCTACTTAAATTTTTATTATAAGGCAAGAAAATTCTGGGAGGGGATGATGGATGAGAATTAGAGATGGAGAGAATTAAAGATGTCCTTCACTGGGCCATCTATCCTAGGTAGAAGTGCTATTGAAGCATTTTGGAAAGACAAAATACATTTTTAATGTAGGAAAACACAGACACTGCAGTGAGGATGTGATGACAGGCTCTCTGTGTGAAGCAGCTGGATGCAAACAGCCAAGACTGACAGAGTTATGCAGTTTAACTATGTGACAGGCAGGATAAGCATATCCTGTCTCAATATAGCATCAGGCTATAACTTATTTTTAATTTTCTACTAAAATTCTGTTACATAACACATTGGTGCACGCACATTGCTGTGGTATTAAGTTTTCAATTCTTCTGGGAAAATACCCAGAAGGGGAATAGTTGGATCAAATGAGACCTCCAGTCCTAGTTTGGTGATCTGTTAGTATTGTTACACTTTTGAAAATTATTTTGAATTTTTATTGGAAATCTCCTAGGGCAACAAAATTAAAAATTAGGCAGGTTTTTTTATCAGCCACAATCATACAATAAGAAGTCTAAATGTTGCTACTAACTGTATTTACCTCAGGTCAGCAGATATAAACCTGGCTTACGTGCCATGTTCATTTCTTTCTTTTTTCTCCCTCCTTCCTTCCATTCAGTTTCATTTTCTGAATCTGGCTGGAGAAGTCTTCATATATTGGATAATACATGATGCATGGATTCAATTACAAGGTGATACCACGAAAAATGTCATGAGCAATCCAGGAATCATGAAAAAAATGTGTAATTAGCAGAGAAATCCCTGATAAAGAGCTGCCAAAGATATAGTTCATTGGTAGTGTGCATAGCACACACAAGATCTGTTTTCAGTTCCTAGAGTATAATCCAAAGGAAGGGAGAGAGAAAGTGAGATAGAGAGGTAGAGAGAGAAAGAGAGAGAGAGGAGAGAGAGAGAGAGAGAGAGAGAGACAGAGAGAGAGAGAGGGAGAGAGAGAGAGAGAGAGACAGAGAGAGAGACAGAGAGAGAGAGAGAGAAATAGTGGAAAAGTTGCCCAGAGTTTAGAACATGAAAATGATTCAAAGTTGAGCTAGCTGATGCTTTCATTTAAGAGGGCCAAAGAAGAGAGAGCTGGAGTGAGACTTCTACCCAAAATCAGTGGAGATCATTTGAGGATTTAGCAGCGCAGAGAGGAGAACAAGCACATGAGGAAAGTGTGGCAGATACTGGAAAAGCATTTACCTTTCAAATGTATGAAGAAGAAGCCAGCCCAGGTCTCCAGGAGAGAACAGTGATGCACCCCACTCACAGAAATAAGGAGGTCAGAAAGCCTCACCTTCAGCTGGCACTTGCAGGGCCATCAGATCTTGCATGTGCCCTGTGGAAACGTTTATCTACCACTGAGACCTGCTCAGAATCCCTCAAGTTCATTATCCAAGCAAGGCTCAAAATGTATCAAGCATTTACCAACTCACCAAACAACATTCCCCAGCACAGCTCTTGGATCCCTCTAGCAATACAGGAGGTCCCAGGGTCAAGGATAAGGGTCTAAGGAGACATCCAACCAGAAACATTCAGAGACACAAAGCAGCAAGAAAACACAACTCTGCTGAGCCACGGAATCAGGCAACAAAAGGAATCCAGGTAGGAACAGAGGGAAAAATGCTGACCTTGATTTATAAATGATCGCCTATGAAGAAAATCTAGTAAATCCGCACAGCTTAGACACAGAGTGAGCTCAACATATTTTCAGGATATGGTTGAAATATATTTTGCCTAGGTTCTGTAAGGACATGTGCACATTAAGACTAAGAAGTTCATTTCTCCCTTTTAAGAGACATCTCTGTCATTAATACACTTACCAACGAGAACTTGTCAATTTTTCCACAGACTTCGAAATGCATTTAAACTTTTCTGAAAGCTAAAAGAAGGGAAAAGCCCTCTTGAAACCTGTATGACCATGGAAGGTCATTGTCAAGGCCATCACTTTGAAATTCAGGCAGCAAGGAAAATTATGCCCCCACCCTCCATTTCAGCTGGGAATGTGGGAATACAAACTTAATTTGGTTGACTCCTTCTTCTATGTGGCTAAAGTAACTGCTGCCATAAAGGTTGTGTAATGTGTATGTACAAACTCTCTCTCAGAATGTGATCACTATAAATATGAATGTACTTCTGTGACCTGCAGTCACTACTAAGGAAACCACCAATGTTGAGGAGACGCACATACAAGAATCTCTGAGAACTGAGATCATTCATAACTAAGGTATAGCTTATTTTTTGCTTTTATTTGAAACTCTGTTTTGGATACATTATTTATGTAATTGCTATTCATTTTATATGACTTCAATTCTCAAATCACAGTGCAAATGTGTTTCAAAATGCAGAGGATAGTTAATGATAACAGGCATCACTTAATTGATTTTCATGTTCTTCCATTTCCTAAATTATGCTCAATTACTTTGTATATTTAAACCTCAGAATCTCTCCTCACCTAAGGACAAATGGAGAGTCCCTGATAAAAACAAACTCAGGCATGAAAGAGCAGTGCATTTTATTTTCAGCAGAACAAACATTTATGTACTGGAGGACAGTCTAAAGAAGAAACAGGACCCTCCCAAATCATGTGGCAGGACACATGCAGAATCACTGAAATAGGGAAGTCAGTGCTAGGGCTGGAGGATAGATGGTGAAAACTGAAACCTCTTTTGCAGCTGAGGCTTGTCCAGAAACTAAGTGTTGACGCCATCCAATAAGGGAAACATCATGGAAAGCTGGTTCAATACATAAGTGATAGAGACATGTAGACGGCGGGAATCTCTCGCAATTAATAGGCTAAAAGAAAGGAGAAAGAATCACTGCACTCGTACTCAAGTCCCCCGTGCCCATCTATCCAATCTTCACAACACAGTTTACAGCGCCACCACCCACCACGGTCAGGCGCCAGCAGGCTGCACAGAACAAAGCCTCTTCATAGATTGCAGCTGGGGGTCTGCGCGAGTCCCCTGGAGGCCCCCTCAGCCCCACTCCTGCCCGTTCATCTCCACCTGCTGCCCCTCACGCAACACACTGCTCCCCACAACTCACATAATGAGGTCGCGGTTGCTCAATGTGACCTCCCTCTGAACTCCTGGATCCGGGGGCTCAGCTACTGTGGTGAAGTGCAGGAAAGCGAACTGTGCATCCGAGGCCGTTTTGAAACGAAATGTGAGCTTCCTGTGGAGATCTGGTTAAGGCACTGTAACCAAGGCTGCCTTCATCCTCGGGCCATCTGGACAACCTAGAGGGTCTCTTTACCACCGCCTGCCCCTGTTCTCCCTTCTTCAACTGGGCGCCCCCAGCCTGCTTCCTTCAGCCCTGGTGGGGCTCCTCTTTACCCCACTCCCTACCCCCGCCGTTCGGGGCCACCTCCAGCCTGTCCCTCAGGAAGGATACACCTCCTGTTGTTCACTAGTGGAGTCGCCAGCGGAGGCCGAGTCGTTTCGGCCAGGCAGTGGCCCCTGCCCCATGCCCTGGTCCTTTGGGCCCTCCGAGGCAGCGGTGCCATCTGCTCCTGCCCCTTCTCTGCCTCCAATGGGGTCAGGTCCTCCAGGACCGCCCGGCATACCCTTGTCTCCCTCCCCTCCTTCAGCACCTCCCTGGGCGTCTTCAGGGGCCTGCATGGCTGACTAAGCTCTGTGGCTACCAACCCGCATAGAGAGGTACCTGTACAGACACTGTGTTCTGGTAACAGAATGAAGGCCACGCGAAGTGCCTCAAAGGACCTCCCACAATGCAACGGGCGATGAGCACAGCGCCTGCGCAGATGGGCACTCAGCCTTAGGCGCCCCCCAATGGCGGAGTCTCAGGGAAACTCCCATGCCACCCATGGCCCCCGGGAGACCCATGGGCCAGAGAGAGCCAGGCCTTTGTTTGCAGGTTCTGCCCTTAGTGTTGAGGGCACTTAGAGCTCCACAGAGCACAGGCAGACAGTCCCCAAAGGAAATCTACTGAGCCGTCTTCAGTGTCTGCATTTCCACAGAGAGCTCAAGTTTTCTGAGGCTCCTGACAGGGTAGTGTCCTCCAACACACGTGGAAGAAGGGGAAGCAAGATAGAGCCAAGCACTGCCCATCGTCCTCTACACAAAATACTCAGGTTTCCCATTCTTCTCAAGTGCCTCTCACTCCTATAGTTTGCTTTGTTCTCAGCACCAAGCTGATACATAGGGCAGGGACTGTCCTCTGCACTGAGCAGAAGTACAGAAACTAAGAAAAAGTGAAGGGGAATGTGATCAGGGTTAGAGAAGGGGGAGGATAAAACTTGGACGAGACCTTCAGCCCAAAACTACTGGAGATACAAAGCATGAAGTAAACATAACATTTCAGGTGGAGAGAAGTCAGTGAAAAAATCATCGGGGTTAGAATTAAAAAAAAAAAAAACTCATGCCTTTATTATGCGCATGAACAGCTGCACAGAAAAATTCATAAATATAAATATGAATGGGAACTGATTATGTTTACAGTGTGCAATATGTTTCACAGGGTTGCTGTGAGGACATATATTCTCCCTTGTGGAAGAGTTTTTGTCTCTTACTGAAGCAATTATTTAAGTGCACTTGTAAGTTTTCATGTGTGAAAAGCATGTAAACACATGTCAAAGATGTAGAAGGGAAAGGCCTCTAGACAACTTTGTGAGTAAAGTAGATCTTTTGTGAAGGACCTAAGGACCATCTCTTTGAAATGTGAACAGCAGGGAAGCCTCTACTCTCTTTACTAATGTGCTAGACATTTCTTAATCTGTTCACATTCACATATGATGTCTAAGGGTCACGCTCTCCATTTATTTGGACATCAAGGCACCTCAGTTTCTTTTTCTGTTAAAATCTTTAGTTTTATAGACAGAGGCTTGGTCCTGTGGATGGACACTGTTTAATTCTTAGGATGTCAGGAATGAGCGTAGCTTTCATCTTCATGATTTACCTTGGCCTGAGCACTGGCTACATCAAAGCTTTTTGTCTTCACCCCTAAGGAATGATAAGAAGTTAAGAATATGTCATGCCAATATACACCACTTTGGAAGGCTGATTATTTTCATTTAAAGGCATTTGAATCAGAGAAAATGCTAGTCCATTCTGACCTTCCCCCTGGGTCTTAAAATTAACAGATTAAATTTCTAAATTATATATGCCCTCCTTAATGCTTAAGGAAATTTACACAAATGACCAGAATTTGTGCAAGAGCAATTCAGTACAGACCACTTTAAAATAACTTATATTTTTTCTAACTTCCACATAGTCACGTTAACATTGTTTTACAACATTCTAAATGTTCCTACATTCAGTGTACAAGGGCTGGATCCTCATATCCTCACAAGTCCTGATGTTCAAATTAACATACATTGGAAATCAATTTGTATGTTTTCTCCCATTTTCATGTGTCTCCATCAATGTGATTGCTGTCTTAGGTACTAATGGATTTAGAATTAAAACAATGCCTCTCTGAATGTATAGCACAGATCAAAGAAATAAGAGAGTCTCCAGGTGATGTGGCAATTCCCATTGATTCCTCATCTCTGAAATGTCTTTTTTCTTCAAGAACAGACCTTTCCTAGGGCCATTTTGGGCTACTTGCAGAGGCTTCTTTCTCTCTAGGCCACAAACATGCCTCCTGCAGCTGTCTCTTCCACTCTTCACTGTAGGTTTCTGCTCTTTGTCTCTGCAAAGTGCTCTGAGGACAGCCATATTTCCCCTGTCTTCCATGTCTTCCACGACTCCCCTGTAGAGCTATTCTTGATGATTCTTGAGCTGGGGGAAAACTTGGACACTTAGGAAACCTGACCATGATCATATCGCAGGTTGAATGGTC
This sequence comes from Cavia porcellus, assembly GCF_034190915.1. Classification (NCBI taxonomy): domain Eukaryota; kingdom Metazoa; phylum Chordata; class Mammalia; order Rodentia; family Caviidae; genus Cavia; species Cavia porcellus. The sequence goes on from NW_026947486.1 coordinate 98,780,829, forward strand.
CCCAGGTTCTGGACCACAAGCCATTTGATTCTTTGAGCCTTCTGGGACCATCAGCCCACAGCACATTCTACCCTGAGACCAAAACATGATAGGGGAAATCACAAACGCCAAGGATGAAGCAGCGCATATACAAGATGAGAAAGAAGAATCTATTAATCTCAGTACACATCCCTTTACACACACACACACACACACACACACACACACACACACAAACACACAGAGTAACTGAAATATGGCAAAGGCATAGAGAAGCCCAGCAAGGGCTGAAACTAGTCATGAACTTGAGTGTTTATGTATGTTGGTAAATTTCATTTTTGTGTTTCATCTAGTTTTCCTGATTTTCTGTGATTTTAAAAGTGCTCTCCAGTTACCAGCGATGTATGGCTAATAGTAAGGGTTGGGTGCAGACACATAATATTGTAGTCTTGGGTTACTTTGCTGCACAGTGCGGTTTCCCAAAACTGTCAGTGGTGGTTATTCATGCTTTATAATACCTCTGCTTTGGTATGTGATATTCAGGATTTGACCTGTGACAGGATGTCTACATGGGGACCATGCCACCTCATCTATTGCTATGACTTTATAACAGACTTTACTCTTTGAATCAAAGTACATATTGATCATGCTGTCTCACATACACACAGACAAAAGGGCAGATAGACAGACAAGAAGACACACACACATATCTACCAGCAGTCCTGCTGAGAATGTTCCCTTGTGGCATGTTCACATTTGCAATTAGCACTGATGTTATTTCTTCATTTGTGTCCTGTACATGGTTCTGTTATATCAGTATTTTTTACATTTCATTGACAGCTTTGTAATTCATGATTTAATTAGTACATTTTTGTTTCCATGTGGACCAACTAAATAATAGGCCTGTGTGTTTTATGATAATGATGCTGAAACTTTTAAAGCCACATGTGTACCAATGGTCCCCCACCCACCCTTTGGTGACTCCCGGCTCCCTTGGTCATATCACCCTTTATTCTAAGTTAAATGAATCTCGTGAATTCTATGCCTAGATCTTTGTATATAGTAAAGACAGAATCAAAGAAAAACTGCTGCATGTATTATTCCAAAAAAGAGACTGAAGACCAAGGAACAATTTTAACTAATCTGTAAAGGTGAAGCAGCAAATATAGTGTAATAGTACTACAGAAAGCAAGTAGCAGTAGGAAACTGCAGTCTACCTGGTATGCCCAGAAGCAGACACCAACAGAGGAAAATAGAATTTGACATGGAATATCTGGGTGTGCCCCACACCCACACAAAACCTGCCCTCATCTGCCAGAAACACTGCCAATCCTAAATGCCCAGAAGCCACCCCAACAGCCTGTAGCATTAATTTGTTTCAATTAAAAGCAGACAAGACAAAATCCAAGCACAGGATCTCATTGTTTTCTCAGTGTTTGGATCCCTCGCTTGGTGATGGGACTTCTCAAGGTGACACAGAGCTGGGATTGGACTGAGAAAATCTATATCTACTACCTGGTTCCCACTCACTTCTCCATATAGCACGACTCAGTCAGTTTCAACATATGATTTCCCCATCCTTTCCCCTAATGCCAAGTGAGGTTAAGATTTACTGATTGTGTGAGGTGAGTGATGTCATGTAAAGTCAGGATATTTACCTCTCACAGTGCTGTAGCTTCTCAGGCAGAGATGTTGAAGAGATGATAAGGCATGAGAAACAAAATTTTTCCTCTGCTCCTCCCCTTCTGGCTCTCCTAATCTCAGAATCTGACTATTTGAGTCTCACAGGAGTCAGTAGAGGCACAGTGGCCCTCAGGACCTTCAAACTACAGTGCTTCATACAATCCTAACACTGGTTACCACTACCTTGTGATTTCTGGTTCAGAGCTGAAAAAAGGTAAGTAGAAGTTTGTTAATCTTGGCCCCAGAATTTTTGGCTGGCATGTTTAAAATGCTATACTTTCTTCTCAGACTCTTGATCCAGCCTTGACTGTGGCCCTGTTGTTGCAGATAATAATTTATAAGTGCTATATATTGCTGTGAGTAATAGACAATACCTGCTTGTATATACTTATACATGGGTCTTGGGATTCTCAATGTATGCACAATAGGAGACATTAATTAAAGAACATTTTTGGTGCTTACATTGTTGCTTTGCATGAAAATCCAAAAAGTATTACCTTTGAGAGTAACCTGACACTTTCAGTGATGTAAGAGTTACTAGCTTTTTTAAAGCTGATGGATCTGGCTGTTTTTAGTTTTTCTGTTGGCTGGTTCTGACATGAAATTGAATGAAGTATATTACTTGTGTTGAAGTGATTTGATGACTCCTGCATTGATAGAATAGTGGTGTACGTAAAATTAACTGAATGGCATTTAGAAAATACATAATTCAATGGTGGAATTTGGATATTATATTATCTGTAATTTTGACTCCTTAGAAATGCAGAATTTAGCAGTTGTCAACCTAGTTCAGAGATCTTGATTTACCTACACCATAAATAATATCAAAAACTGACATGAAAATATTTTAACACATATATCTTAGCATCCCATTTGCCTAAGAATTGTAGATCTCTAAACCTAAAGTGCATATGAGCCATTGTTTCCTTTGTTCCTTTTATATTCCTCTTGTCCATGTCTAATCTCAATTGTTAGTTAAATTATTTAAAATGTGGAATAAGTGATAAGAATAATCAAAATAGTAGTAATTAATTTTAATGCAAGAAATTTTATCTTACTAGTTCACTGGTTATTGACTTATACACCAAATTGTAGTCATATTATGTGGATTTGATGGTGCATTATTGCTATTCTTCCTGTGTGTACAATGGAATAGGACAGAAAGACATCAAAAAGGGATGTCGGCCATAGCTTTGCTTGTTGAATTAGTGTGTGAATCAGTGTCACAATCAGGAAAACACAATATCCATTCCAAATGCTTGTTGCACATAGTTTTTGAAGAAGTAAATAGCGTGGTTAAAGGGAAGAATTAAACAGTATTTTTGGAGAATTCCCTTGGAGGAAATAAGTAGCACAAACTTTCTTGTATAATGTAAGACCCTCGTGAGGACTGATTTACTAAAATGAACTGCAGTTCGGCTAAACAGAACCAGCCATAACCAAAAGCTGAAAAACATTCAGACCTTCTTCAATGGGCAAATGTTTATAAGTATCCTAATGCACACCATGCAATACAATCCAGCAATCAGATTGAAAAATACTTTAGTACAGTGAAGCTGTCTTGTATCAAAATGGTGCAGAATGAAGAAAAGATCCATTTGCAAAAGTTTATATGCCTTGCAATTCCATCTATACAGATTTTTCAAAAGATAAATTTATAGAAAAGGAGAAAGGAATTGTGATTTACAGGAGTGCCGCATGTGGGAAGAAGCAGGAGAGAGGTGGATGGAAGAGACTGTGGGTGAAGCAATTAAAGAAAAGGACAAATCAGTATGTGGTAAACTGTTGTCTACCAAGAGGGGATACACGTCTATATCCTGATATTAATGCTGTACTATGATTTTCAAGGTGTTCCAAAGTGAGGAAGCTAGGTAAATGAAACAGGGAGTATCTCTATTCATTTCAATTAAATTAAATTTAGAATAGTGTGATAATTAAAATTTAAGTTTAAGAGTCATTGTAAGGGATTCAAACTTCCACTTCTAATCTCCTTTCCCCTTGATAGAGTCATTGTATCTTCCTATTAGGTGCAGTCCTTCTTGCTGGTTTCCTTAAGGCAATTCTAAGGAGCCTCCTCCCTCCCACCTGGCCAGAGACTCCATCCTCAGCAGTTGCCTTTGTGGCTGGATGATCTCTATGGGAGCAGGGTATGCACACACAGTGCAGGCTTCCTGTCAGGGCCCAGGGCTTCCTTGAAAACCCAGCAGCTTCTGTGCCTTTCCTAAGGCAAAAGCCCTTTGACCAGCAGATCTCTTCTTAATGCATTATTTGTGATCTCAGTGTCAACCTGAGCTTATTCATGACCACAGCAGGGCGCAACAGAAAGGAGGAATCTCATTGGAGGATTCTAAGGCGAAGCTTTGATACAATGCACAGTCCTTCTGTTTACACTCCCAAAGTGAAAAGGATTCTTCGTATTCGAGGTTATTTCCATTTTATGACCATGGTTGATTTGTGTATATGTGACTGTGTTTGCAGGGTGTGAGGAGAGTGCTCTGCCAGCACAACAGTTCTTTTGCCTTAGCCTCTCATGTCTTAAGAGTTCATGCATGATCCACCATGCCTGGATATTTGAGGGTTTGTATGTTTCTCTTTTATTTTTATGGTTTTTCCTTTTTTAAGTACAAGAGACAGATACGGATGCTTTATGAATATTTCCATCTGGCTAATACCATTGGCCCTTGGACAATTTAATTTAATTCCCTAAGTCTCCAAACCACTCCCTTATTTGTATTCAGATGATGACAGCAATATCCAGCTGCTAATATTTGAAGAATGTTAACTGAGCAAACATATGTAGCAGTATTAGAGCAGAGTGAAGCAAGTGAACTCAGTAAGCGCCATTCCGTAGGAAAGACAGTACATACCTCATGGCCTGTTCTATGCTGTCTATCTGTCTCATGGGAAAGTCATTTGAGTAGTTGAGACAGGAGAGGTTGCCAGAAGTGCACATGTGGTTATTAGGGCAATGACACATACGCAATGAAAAATGAGAGATGAATCATGGGCTGCTCTTGCAAGCAGGCATCCAGCAGACGTCTTAGTACTGGAAGGCTTTGACGGGAGCCTTAAAGAGAGATGAATGTTGATGGCTACTAACTGCTAGTGGAAGATTTCCTCTTTCATTTATTATCCACTCTTCTTACTTCAGAAACACCAGAGTTTCCTCATTAATTTGCAAGCGTTGATCCAGGTCTACTCACCTGTAGGAGTCATCCACAGAGTTGGATGTTACTGTGCTGGTGCCCATGGTATGTGAGAACAATGTTGTCCAATCCTGCATTGTTCTCTGCATGAGAGACTGAGATGCTGAGATGTGTCCAAGAACAGAGTATTCAATTTTCATTATTTCAATTTGGAACCACAGGAGGTTCAAGGCAAAGTCTCTGGACATTACTGCTATAGAATCATGGTGGGATAATGTAACATTCTTGCTATGTTTGGAGAGATGAAGTCAGAGTTGGTTATGGATGGGTATTTTTCCAGAATTTGTTCCTTTGACTCATAGAAGATTCTCTAGGCATAGAGGCAGTGAGTTCTCTATGTTTTCACTTCTACTATTCCATTCTCATAATTTTCTGTTCTCTCTCTAATTTGGCTACCTTTATAACAACCTGTTGGTGATTTAGCACAACAGAAAGCTAATTTTGAAACTTCAGGCTCCAGATAGACGATACTTTTCCTGAACAGATTACGATATTGGTTCCAAATTAGAATGGCACTGACAGTGAAGTCTCCTGTTTTGCATCCAGGCAAATAGTTGGAAACAGTTGGGCCTCAGAAAGCCTTTAATGCATACTGGAATCTTTGTTCCCAGTGGATGAAAAAAGAAAAGATGTGTTAGATTCAACAAGTTCTGGGCTTGCACATGCTGGAGCAATTTCTCATTCTTCTATTCATGGAAATAGACACCTGTGTGAACATAGACACTTTAAAGAACAGACAAAGATGTATTTGCTTCTTAGGCTACTTAAACAGGACTAAAATCTAGAATATATAAAGAACTCAAAAGCTTAGAACTCCAAAATAGATGACTAACCAAAAAGATGTACCAGTTTAATGAAGAGATACTTCTCAAAAGAAGATCTAATGAACAGTAAATACATGAAAACATGTTCAGCTTCCCTGGATAGCAAAGAAATATAAGCTAAAACAACAGCGAAACTTCTTACTCCAGAAAGAATGAGCATGATCTAGAAATGAAACACTAATAAATGCTATCAAGTCTGTGTGGGAAAAAGGAGCACTGCTAAGGTTTTTGTGGGACTTCAAATTACTATAACCACTAAGTAAATCAGCATGGACATTTGGCAAAATAGTAAAGTTAGAAATTCCAAATGGGCCTGCTATTCCCCTTGTAGCTATCTCCCCAAAAGAGTTAAAATATCATACCACAGCATATCAAGCATACATATGTATCAGTCCCACATTTTCTAGCAGTACACCCAATAAAAGATAAAATTTGGAAGTGACTTACATGACACTCAACAGGATGAATGGATAGCTCCAAGTGGCACTCATACAGAGTGGGTTACTGGTCTATCATAACTAGAGATAAATGTGTATCATTTGTACGAAAATGACCTACATTGGTTGCATAATGTTGAAGGAAATAAATCAGCCACACAAATTTAAAAACCAAGCAACTGTTCTGACACAAGAAAACCAAAGTCCAAATAAATTAAAGAGAAAAACAAAGTTATAGAGTAGGAAACAGAGAGAGAAGTTGTTGCAAATGAGAATGGAATCTAGAGATGTAAGAAGGGGTGGGGGAGAGTTGAGAACAAGAAAAAGAGTGAGGATGTGTTGTATGCATGTAGCTACCAGCCACAATGAATGCAATCATTGTGTACTGAAGATATGCATTAATAAAAAATCAAAGACTAATACAAGATTGTTGATAGCGAAAACATTTTTTTTTCAAAGAACACAAGTCTTTTACCAAATCCAAGACGTTATCAGCAAACGCAGCTCTTAGACAAAGAAATGACAGTTGCTTATGGTTCAGTCTTGCCTATAAACAACAATTAAAGAATATTCACAGGGAACTAAAACTACAAGTGCCTCACAATGCAATCCATTTCCAAATGTGTAAAGAAAATACGTGCATTTGATGAATACTTATGGTGCATAGCCCAACATAAATTTAAATAGCTCAGAATGACTTTAATATCATGAAGGGAAAATATTTTTCACACTCACTTTTTAAATAAAATGAAAACTAGGATTTTAGGTGACTTAAAGCAAAAATAATACATCTGTAAAGCAAATGGCTACTTTCATTGCTTACAAAGTGTAAATAACTTCAAAAATTTTATGAGAATCATACACAGGGTATCAGTGTCCAATTTCGTGACATACAGATGATTAATGACACAAGCTACTACAAGAATAAACAGTGTCAGTGCTACTGAAGGTCAAACACAGGGCCGCCTGAACAACTCTGAGCCCTCCACTGCATTCAGATCTTTAGTTGAAATTACCATTTTTCAAAAGTTAACATATGAAGCAAGTATATTTGAATTTTTATTTTTTTATCTTTTTAAGATAGGATTTCACTATGTAGATCAAGCTGGCTTCAAACTCACTTTGTAGTGCAGCCTGGCCTCAAACTTAAGGTCATTCTTCTGCCTTAGCCTCCTGAGTGTTGGTGTTATGGGTGTGCACCACGAATCTCAGTGTATATTTGAAATTTAATCCAACAAATTGTATGATATGCAATATGTATTACTAAAAAATGTAAAACTACACTGAGATGCACTTAGTGAGAGACAATCAGCTTTTATAATTTCAAATCTTCCTCACTATGACACTTTCATGATGCTCGTTTCCAAAATCATAAACATATGCTTTCAGATAAAAAAAATCAGTTGACAATGGCCAATGCCAAGGTTTAAACTACAAAACCTTTGTAATTACCTGAAATGTCCATAAAGCAAACACTTAATCAGATGGTAAAGGCCAATAGCCTGTGTGGAAATGGAGTTAAAGTTTCCCTTCAAACGTGTACTAATTTTAAAGTGCAAAACACCACCATATGATCAATAATATGATGGGTGAAAGCTATATTTAAACAAAATAACAGGAAAAACTCATCATGATGATACATCATTTATCACACCTGTAGTCCTAACTTGGCTAAGAAATTTCACTGTCATCAATTTGGAAGACCACAGGAAATGCCTGCTTAGGATACTATAAGATATTACGTACTTGATTTGATGAAAAATTTAACAAATAGGCCATTGAGAGTCAAAACAAACTTGAGTCATACATATGCAATCTGTACCGGAGGCGTCATCATGTTCCCAAACCCTACACAGGCTAGCTTCACAATCTATACTTCAATGGGCCTCATCAAATTGTAGTGCTTGTTGACAGCTACTGTGTGGTCCCAGTTTCAAATAATGCCTATTGGGAGCCATTAAAGCTGGAAATTGAGCAATGTGCAGGGCTCCAGCATGGCTGGGGCAGAGCTGCACCAAAAAGAAAGAGCACCCATGGCAAGCCAGGAGAAGTTGTTTAAGTCCAGAAAAACACTAGTCCCCAACACAACCCAAGCATAAGCTGCTAGACAACAGGTTTCAAATTAAAATAACTATTCTGAATATAAAAAAAAATGTACTACAGTGGTTGAGCAGTTCCTTTCCTCCCTCCAGCAAACTAAGTGCTCCACCTGACTCCAGCTTTGTCTCTTCTTTATTTTCTCATCCTCTCATGGTCCTTCACAGAAACTTCAAGAGCCATATGTAGTGTGGCAAATGCCATTGAATTATCTGTGATGGCAAAGAGCAAAACTGTCTGTTTTCTCCATCTGTCCACATATGTCTCCATCATGTCCCCACAGCTCATGAGAAACTCAACAGCATGGTTATGTTCCTGTAGTATTTCTGTACAATGCCCATTTCTCCGTATTCTAATCTGTTACATAGGTCTTGGTCTCTCTTTCCAATGGTGTCTAATTGTATAAATCTGCCCAATCACATTCATCCAGATATAGCAGATTTGCATCCTTTAGCAAGCAGAATATTGTGGCTTTTTTCCTCTTATCTTTACATATGGATGGGGGTTCTGTGATACTAGGTGATCACTTGGAGAGACATTGAAGAGCTGTGCTGAAGAAAATGATGTGGTCTCTGTGATAAATACTAAAATACAAGTCTTTGCACTTAGATTTCATATGTCTCTTGATTTGTGCCTCAAAGATCAATTTGTATGACTTGCTTTACTGTGCATAGGAAAAAAAAAAACCAAATACAACTTTAGGGATTTGAGGGTTGTTTTCATTGAGATATTAGAGTATGCAGTCCATGCATCATGTGTGGCTGTAAGTCCTAAACAGAATGGAGGCATCTCAGAAAAGAGGTGGTTTCTCACCTTATAGAACCTGGGTAAAAAAGAGAAAGACAGACAAAAGAGAGATTAATAAGGGATAAAAGAATAAAGGAAGGAAGGAGGAAAGGAAGAAAGAAAGGGGATGATAAAAGGAAAAGGAGTCAGTGGAAAGTACAACAAGAAGATATAAATGAACTCTGGATAAGAATACAAACTTACAAGTCATCCTTCCAAGTCATCCATCTCCTTAGAACAGGCCAGTCCATCTATCAGTACATTCACATATGTACTCTTCAAAGAACTCACCCACTGGTCAGTAAAGTGCCCCATAGTCTGATCAAAATCCTCATCTCTGAACACATGAAAATTTTGGGGAATATTACACCACCTCCTTAACACGACATTTTGCATTCACAGTTAGAGTCATGTCAAGGCCATCAGTTTTAACTTGTCTAGAAAAAATAAACCATCACTAATTAATGTATGTGTTGTGACTGTGGTTATGCCAAGGGGTTGCAATCATGCTGCTTGGATTTACATTCTGATTATCCATCCTACCAGAGGTGAAACTTCTTGTTTTTTCTTGATTTTCAGTTTTGGTTTTACATAGGGTCTCATTATGCTGTCTGTACTGCAAAAACTGGCCTCAGACAATTTTCCTGTAAAATTATCTAAACTATCTAAGAAGACTGTCATGTGAAACACCTCTTTGGTGATATTTGTTTCTTAACTTACCTTTGTATTTTGACATGCTGGGTATTGCAGTAGTTATTTTACTTATTATGGGACTACAGCCAGCCCTAGCCCAAATAGCTGGGAAAGTTGTGTAGTACCTTTCCATGGTGTCTTTATCTGTTAGGTGAAGATTTAATATAAACCAACCTATTGTACTGTAGTGACATAGAGGAACTTTCTGCTAAGGATTTCTCTGTTGCCTGGTACATTCTAGGCTCTAACATACCAATGTTGTGATTTTATTATCAACTTTTTCCATGTTTCAGGTCAAATCTCAAATGTTCCCCAGGATTGTAGGTACACTAGATCCATCTGCATTTTTGAATACATGTCACTGAGTCATTTGTATCAGCAACTTGCATCAGACACAAAATTTTCTGAATGTTTTTCCATGATTCTATCATTTTCATATCTGTTAAAGAATCTACACATTAGTGCTTGTTTTCTTATTCTATTTCCAGACTTGTATATGTACATGATGTTTTATCCTTGTCTCTAAATTTCCCAATGACTTTCCATTGGACAACTTAATAACTTATTCTGGATAAAATATACTTTAGTCTACAGGATGAAATGTAATGCAACAGAAAATGGCTCCTTCAATCATCATGTTTCAGTTACTTATTTGACACGTAATAAATGCTCATCAATTTCCAGTTGCTTCTGTCTCCAAGAAATGGCTGGTCATTGTGATGTGTAGCTGGTCACTATGATGAACGCTGTACAAACAAATACCCAGATGACAACCATTCTGCCTCTGTGTTTCTTGCTTGCTTATATCATATAAGCCCTACATCACCAGACATCAGGCCTGATATGTAGCGAGTAACCCTGATTAGTGCCTGTTGACATAAGTAAATCTTCCTCTAAATTGGAGCTGTCATTTCAGGTTTTCTGCTTGTTCTAGCCAATGGGAGTTGGACAATCTACCCCAGAAGAGTACTTTCACTGGGGCACTCCATAAATATCTTTTCATAAAGAATCCAGAATTTTTCACGTCTCCTCCCTGGCTTTGGAGAAAGTGGGTAGTAGACTCATAATGCACTGGTAGAGGCTTTTAAAAACAGTTTGAGTAATGTTTTAAGGAAATGATTGATGAGATAGATGTGTGGAGTGTAATATTGGGTATGATTTATGAGTAGAGAAGTTTGGTTGAATTTTCCAAGAGGAATAGGCTCACAGAAAGTGGTTTACAAACAAGTCCCTTTTTATAAGGATATATATACTTGATCTGACTTCAACTAGACTAAGATGAGAGAGTAAATGAGACCTGGGCAAGTACCCTAAATTTGATGGTGTGGATTATTTGAAGAGTTTTAGGGCTACAGTAATACCAAATTTACTATTTGAAACTATCATTTTGGCACTAACTTTCCAAAAGGAGCAAATACGCATTATAAAACCATGTCATTTATTTCAAAGATATATTATGCTACAAGTGGTGATAATAAATTCTTGCAGGAAACATTTCATGATCAAACATGAGCTAATATTTCAGCACATGGCTCAGCCTAACTGCCCAGTTGTTCCTCTGTGAGGCGCGGGCACACAGTGAGTGAGGGACCACTGCAGTTCTGACATGGATGCCTTGTCATCCTCAGAGAGACTTGGAGAGACTGAAAATACATTAAGCAAAAAATCAGTCAATGAACAGTTGGGGAAGGAGAAACTGCAACATCCATTCTTACCACACCAATCTGGGGTCCTGATTAAATTCTGCAAAGATGAATGTTAATTGTGTGTAAGCACAGGAAGGACATTCAAATTAAAAGAACTAGAGGTAAAAACCTGGAAAGTGTATTTCAAAACTTATTGGGTGTCACTTTGGTACCTGGATCTCTTGACAGCAGGTTGGCTGAGGAAGCGACCAACCGTGATGTGAAAAGTGTGCTCCTCAGTTGGCAGCAAGAGGGCAGACACAGAGGAGATGTCAGAGGCACTTCCAATTTCCAGCCAATTGGAAACCACTTTTTGGCACTCTCCATTCTTGTGCCATCTTTATGGAAAAGGAAAAGCACAGGCAAGAGTGCACTGACGTGTTTGGAAGCACCTGTAAATACAGTGATCAGAGACAACTAATCTGCTTTGGAATAAGGTAGCTTTCATTGTGCACTAACAGCTTGGATGTCACAAACAAAGTAGCAAGCGATGTGTTTTTGATGTTTATTGGCTCCGTGTAAGAGATACAGGGGACACATTGCTGTGAGGAAGCATGAATGACTGATCGTGGTGACAAACATACCCACACAAGAACACGCAATCAACAAATTTTTCATTTTCATAAAAGATGATAACTAGTCCTCTCCTGATTTTTCTTTCTTTTTTTTTTTTTTTTAATTTAAGAGGAAAAAGAGAAAAACACAAAACAAACCAAAGCGGCGTAAGGGTACACGCAATACAGAACTACAAAACAAAACAAAAAACCATAACAGTAAGAAATTACCTGCTAGTAGATTACACACTATTTTCTTGAAAATAGTTCCTCAAATCACAGTATCAAAGAACACAAGGTGGACATTCAAACAGGGAGACTGCAAACAGCTGTGTTCAATGTTCCAAAAACATTGATAAAGTCAGCTATTTAACACCCCCAAACACACTTGCTGTTATATCCGTTAGAGCTCCTTTTCTTTTTTTTTTTCCCTCTCTTTTTTACAACAAAATTTACACATCTTGGATTTTATTACTCCTTAGTGCTTATTACTTTCTTTGGGGGGGGGAAGAATACAGTCAAATATGGCAAAACAAAGCTGTCAGTCAATACCAAGGATAGACGTAGCACATGGTGTAGAACAGAGTACAAGTTTATCAACAATGGTTATCAACGTTGTCCCTTGTTTCCTTAAAAAGAATTGTCTATCTTATTAGATATTATAAAGTTGGACAAAACAGTAGAGAACAAGACCAATAAAACTTAGGCATTGTAAACATTACAGGACTTCCAAAGAAGACAATAGTCAAACCAGAATGGGTATCTTAGTGAATCTTATTGTCTTCAAAGTAGTTGCCTATGTCTTCAAACTTGATACTATCATATAGAATGGAACAGAGTCTAATCAGTCAAAACAAGATCGTGGGAGTACTACAGGACTTCAAAACAAGTTAATAGGAAATCGAAAAGAGTTACTATTTATATATCCTAATTTTTTTGAATTTTTTCTTTAATTAAGACAAACATAAGAAATGACTAAATAATTTTTTTTGAAACAATAAGGGGGAGATTGAGATAAAACAGGACATAACAATATAACAATAGAGGTCACAGCATGACTGTTTCAATAACCTAGTACTTCACCACCTTATAACCTGACTTAATAGTAGTTACCATAGTGTCTTTTTCCTTGAAATATTTGGGTAAAACTTCATATACTCTAGCTTCAAATATTTTCATATCAAGAAGCCCAGAATAAATCCTTTCTAATTAATGAGTGAAAACTTTATAAGGCTTCAAGGCCACCTAATGGGGAATCATGATTACCACATATTTTTATATATTTGAATCATTACTTACATTAGGGAAACTATTCGGTATTCACACATGCGAGATTGATTTATTTCACTTATGAGTATGGTCTCAAGCTGTGCCCATTTATTGATAAATATCTCAATGTGATCCTTCTTTATAGCTGAATAATACTCCATTGTATAGAAATACCACAACTTTTTTATCCATTCCTCAGTTGATGGGCACTTGGGTTGTTTCCAAGATCTGGCGATTACAAATTGTGCTGCTATAAACATAGGTGCACATATATCACTGTGGTATGATGCTTTCAGTTCTTCTGGGAATATGCCTAGAAGTGGAATAGCTGGAATAAATGGGATTTCCAGTCCCAACTTTTTGAGAAATCTCCAGACAGATCTCCACAAAGGCTGTACCAGTCTACACTCCCACCAGCAGTGCAGGAGAGTTCCTTTTTCCCCACAGCCTCTCCAGCATTTGTTGTCGGTTTTCTTGATCCTGGCCATTCTTTCAGGAGTGAGATGGTATCTCAGTGTGGTTTTAATTTGCATTTCTCTAATGACCAATGATGATGAGCATTTTTTCATGTATTTATTTGCCATTTGCATTTCTTCATCTGAGAATTGCATATTCATCTCAGATGCCCATTTTTGGATTGGATCTTTGAATTTCGGAGGTCTGAGTTTCTTTAATTCTTTGTATGTTTTAGACAAGAGGCCCTTGTCTGAGAGAGAGTTCACTAAAATCTTTTCCCAGTTTGTGGGTTTTCTTTTCACTATGCTGGAGATTTCTTTTGACATGCAGAAACTTTTTAATAAGAAGTGGTCCCAGTTATTGATTCTGGGAAGTATTTCCCGTGCGGTTTGAGTCCTGTTCATGAATTCTTTACCTACTCCTATGTCTCCAAGGTTTCTACCTATTTTGTCTTCCAATAGATTTAGTGTTTCTGTTTTAATATTCAGATCTTTGACCCATTTAGATTTTAATTTAGTACATGGTGATAGACATGGGTCTAGCTTTAGTTTTCGGCAAATGGAGAGCCAGTTTTTCCAGCACCATTTATTAAAGAGACTGTCGTTCTTCCAGTGAACCTGCTTGGCTCCTTTATCAAAAATAAGGTGGTTGAGTGTGTTCGTAGTTGTGGATGTATCTTCTAATCTATTCCACTGATCTTCAGCTCTGTTTTGATTCCAATACCATGTTGATTTTACTACTGTTGCTTTGTAGTATAACTTCAAGTCAGGGATTGTGATGCCTCCTGCTTTGTCTTTGCTGCTTAGAATTGCCTTTGCGATTCTAGGTCTCTTCTGGTTCCAGATGAAATTTAGGAGTGATTTCTCTAGATCTATAAGGTATGTTGATGGTATTTCTATTGGGATTGCATTGAATCTGTATAACAGTTTTGGGAGAATGGCCATTTTCACAATGTTTGTTCTTCCTATCCATGAGCAAGGGATGTCTTTCCATTTTCTGAGATCATCTTCAATTTCCTTTTTCAGTGTATTATAATTTTCACTGTATAAGTCTTTCACTTCTTTCATAAGAGTAATTCCTAAATATTTCATTTTTTTGCTTGCTAATGTGAATAGTCCAGTTTCTCTTATTTCCCTCTCTGTAATTTTGTTGTTCGTGTATAGGAATGCTATTGATTTCTGAGTATTGATTTTGTATCCAGCCACATTACTGAATTTATTTATTGTATCTAAGAGTATTTCAATGGAGTTTAGGGGGTCTTCTATGTAGAGTATCATGTCATCTGCAAACAATGATAATTTAACTTCTTCTTTTCCTATCTTTACCCCTTTTATTTCTCTTTCTTGCCTAATTGCTCTGGCTAGTACTTCCAGTACTATATTAAATAGGAGTGGTGATAAAGGACATCCTTGTCTTGTACCCGATTTTAAAGTAAAGGCTTTCAATTTTTGGCCATTTAGTATGATGCTGGCTGTTGGTTTGTCATAAATGGCCTTTATTATATTGAGGTAAAGACCATTTATTCCAACTTTCTGTAAAGTTCTTATCATGAATAAGTGTTGGACCTTATCGAAGGCTTTTTCTGCATCTATAGAGATGATCATGTGATTCTTATTTTTGGCTTTATTGATATGGTGGATTACATTTATTGATTTGCATATGTTGAACCATCCTTGCATTCCTGGGATGAATCCCACCTGGTCATGGTGTATAATCTTCTTGATGATTTGCTGGATCCTATTTGCCAATATTTTATTGAGGATTTTTGCATCTGTGTTCATTAGGGAGATCGGTCTATAGTTCTCTTTTATAGTTGGGTCTTTCTCAGGTTTTGGTACT
This sequence comes from Cavia porcellus, assembly GCF_034190915.1. Taxonomy (NCBI): domain Eukaryota; kingdom Metazoa; phylum Chordata; class Mammalia; order Rodentia; family Caviidae; genus Cavia; species Cavia porcellus. Next base: position 98,796,337 of record NW_026947486.1, read on the forward strand.
AGAGTAATATTTGCTTCCAGGAATGACTTAGGAAGGATTGCTTCCCTTTGAATTTCATTGAATAGTTTGAGGAGTGTCGGCATTAGGTCTTCTTTATATTTCTTGTAGAATTCTGCAGTGAATCCATCTGGGCCTGGGCTCTTCTTGGTGGGCAAGGACCCAATTACATTCTCAATTTCATTAGCAGAGATTGGGTTATTCAACAGTTTTATATCCTCTTGATCTAGCTTTGGTACTTCATATGCTTCTAAGAATCTGTCTATTTCTTCTGTGTTATCAAACTTTTGAGAGTAGAGGTTTTCGAAATAGGTGTTGATGATCCTCTGTATTTCTATTGGGTCTGTAGTGATTTCTCCTTTTTCATTTCTTATTGCATGAATTTGAGCTTTTTCTTTCCTTTTTTTAATAAGGTTGGCTAGGGGCTTATCGATTTTATTTATTCTTTCAAAGAACCAACTCTTTGATTCGTTGATTCTTTGGATTGTTTTCTTAGTCTCTATTGCATTGATTTCTGCTCTGATTCTTATAATTTCCTCTCTTCTTTTGGCTTTGGGCTTGACTTGCTCTTCTTTTTCTAGCTGTTTGAGGTGTAGCATCAAGTTATTTACTTGTATTCGTTCTGTTTTCCTGATGTGGGAACTCAGTGCAATAAATTTTCCTCTCAGAACGGCTTTCATTGCATCCCACAGATTCCGGTAAGTTGTATCTGCATTTTCATTTTCTTTTAGGTATTGTTTAATTTCTTCTTTAATTTCTTCTGTGACCCACTGATTACTCAAGAGTGTGTTATTTAGTTTCCATGTGTTTGCGGAATTTTTGCAGTATCCTTTGTCATTAATTTCTAATTTCAGAGCGCTATGATCCGATAATATGCAAGGGATGATTTCAACTCTTTTGCATTTGCTTAAATATGTTCTGTGAGCTAATATATGGTCTATTTTAGAAAATGATCCATGTACTGCTGAGAAGAATGTGTATTCTGATGTTGTTGGGTGGAACATTCTGTATATGTCTATCAAACCCATTTGTTAACAGGTGTGATTCAGTTCTGTTATTTCTTTGCTCATTTTCTGTCTGGTTGATCTGTCCCTTGGTGTCAGTGGTGTATTAAGGTCTCCTGTTACAATTGTGTTACTGATAATTTGAGTTTTCATTTCTGTTAATAATTGTTTTATATAACTGGGTGCTCTGGAGTTTGGTGTGTATATATTTAAGATAGTTATCTCTTCCTCTTGGAGTTTTCCCCTTACGAGTATGTAGTCACCTTCTTTGTCCTTTATGGTCATTGTTGGTTTAAAGTTCATGTTGTCTGCAAACAGAATGGCTACTCCTGCCTTTTTTTGGATTCCTGCTGCATGAAGAATTGTTTTCCATCCTTTGACTTTCAGTCTGTGAGTATCTTTCTGGGTTAGATGTGTTTCCTGTAAACAGCATATGGTTGGATTTTGTTTCTTGATCCATTCTGCTATTCTGTTTCTTTTGATTGGTGCATTGAGATCATTTACATTAATGGTTATTACTGTTAAATGCTGGTTAATTGTAGGAATGTTATCTCTCTGCTGTTGGATCTTTATCTTTCGGTTCTGTTTAATTATTTGCTTTGCTTAGTGGTTTTTTCCTTTGTGTATCTAAACTGTCTTTCAATATTCTTTGCAGGGTTGGTTTGGTGTTCATGAAGTTCTTCAGCTGTTCTTTGTCATGGAAGTATCGTATTGCACCATCTATTTTGAATGATAGTTTTGCAGGATATATCAGTCTTGGTTGGAAATCATTTTGCTTTAGGATCTGGAATACTTCACTCCATGCTCTTCTTGACTTTATCGTTTGTGCTGAGAAGTCTGCTGTGATTCTGATAGGTTTTCCTTTATAAGTGATTTGTCTTTTCTCTCTGACAGCTTTTAATAATCTATTCTTGTGTTGGATTTCTGGGATGGTGACTATTATATGTCTGGGTGTAGTTTTATTTTGGTTATGACTGTTTGGAGTTCTATATGCTTCACTGATCCTGCTGTCAGTTTCTGATCTCATGCTTGGGAAATTTTCAGCTATTACTTCTCTAAATATCCTCCTGACATCCTTCATGTTGTCTCCCTCTCTTTCATTAATCCCTATCATTCTTATGTTATTCTTCTTTGCATCGTCTTGCAGTTGTTGAATTGTTGTTTCCTGGTTCCTTGTTATTTTCAAAAGATCTTTCCTTTCCTGTTCACTAGCTGCAATCCTGTCTTCCAGGTCTGAAATTCTATCTTCACTTTCATTAAGGCGGTTTTTACAACTTTCAGTGGAGTTTTTTATTTCCTGTATATCTCTGTGCATCTGCATTATGTATTCTGTTTGTTTCTTATATTGCTCGTCTAGGGATTCTATCTTTTTGTTTAGTTCCTCCAATTTTTTATCTGTGCTTTCTTTAGATATATTTAGAATCTCTCTCATTTCTTTTATCATTTCTTCTTTTATCTGGGAGATTATTTCGAGTTTGAATTTCTTTAAAGCTTCCTGGAGTTGCTTGTCAATTTCAGTGGCTATTGTGTCCGATATATGAGGTGGATGGGATATATTTTCTTCTATATACATCGCTCCTAGGGTTTCTTGAGATGGGCTGGAGGTTTGAGGTTGTAATTTGGTCTTTCGTTTTGTCATTTTCCTATATTTCTGTGTTTCAAGTGTTACTTGAAAGCTTCCTCAGGATCTGTTGAAAATCCCCTTCTATGTTTGGAGCTACTGGGACTCTGGCGCCGCGCTACTCCAAGCCATTAGGCCTACAGAACCAGTGGCCCTCCTCTGCCTGCTCAGAACTCCGCAGTTCCAGACAAGCTGGGCCTCAGGGACACTGTGCGCCCACCTGCCCCTTGGAAGCTCCACAGTTCTTCAATCGCAGCCGGGTTAGGGTACTCACCACAGGCCGCAGTGCTTCAGGAACCTGTGGACCCTCCCTGGTTGCAGAGATATCCACAGTCCTCCAGACACGCAGAGAGGCCAGTGAGGGCACCCCAGATCTGCCCAGCTCCTCCTCTGCAGACCTGTGGCCAGGCGCGGCAGCTAAACAGGCTGGGCTAGGCTGGTAGTGTGGGCCAGCCCACCTATTGTGAGCTCAGCAGGTCTCCAAATGAAGCCGGGAATGGGGAGGCTGATGTGGAAGCCTTAAACCCACCTCTCTCCTTCACTGCACCTGGAAGCCTGAGGGAACTCCAGCAGTCTGGGCGCAGAAATCCAGAGTCCTCCAGACACACAGAGAGGCCAGTGAGGGCACCCCAGATCTGCCCAGCTCCTCCTCTGCAGACCTGTGGCCAGGCGCGGCAGCTAAACAGGCTGGGCTAGGCTGGTTGTGTGGGCCAGCCCATCTATCGGGAGCTCAGCAGGTCTCCAAATGAAGCCTGGAATGGGGAGGCTGATGTGGAAGCCTCAAACCCACCTCTCGCCCTCACTGCACCTGGAAGCCTGAGGGAACTCCAGCAGTCTGGGCGCAGAAATCCAGAGTCCTCCAGACACGCAGAGAGGCCAGTGAGGGCACCCCAGATCTGCCCAGCTCCTCCTCTGCAGACCTGTGGCCAGGCGCAGCAGCTAAACAGGCTGGGCTAGGCTGGTAGTGTGGGCCAGCCCACCTATTGGGAGCTCAGCAGGTCTCCAAATGAAGCCGGGAATGGGGAGGCTGATGTGGAAGCCTTAAACCCACCTCTCTCCTTCACTGCACCTGGAAGCCTGAGGGAACTCCAGCAGTCTGGGCGCAGAAATCCAGAGTCCTCCAGACACGCAGAGAGGCCAGTGAGGGCACCCCAGATCTGCCCAGCTCCTCCTCTGCAGACCTGTGGCCAGGCGCGGCAGCTAAACAGGCTGGGCTCTCTCCTGATTTTTCTACAATCAAAACTATGCATCTTCTAAAATTCTTGTGGCCAAAATAAGATAGAATTTAAAGTATATAAATAATGCTCAATAAACCTGGTACAAACCAACAAAGCTAACAACAGCAATAAAACACCAAGGCAAAAATAAGTATGTGAGATGCTAGATTAGGTTTCCAGTTTAGAAAATGTGAAGTCTCAGAACGTTACCACTGTGGTCCAAGAGACTAGAAGAAACATGCAACAGAGGTCAAGGCAGATGATTTGAAACAATGCCTTTTTGTGGTCGTAGAAACCAAACCAAAGAGGGGAAAACATGTCATAAAGAACCCACAATCGATGAGGTTTTTATTTTCATAAGAGATGATAACTAACCCTCACCCAATTTTTTCATATACTTGTGAACACAAAAAATATTCCACATAAATAGACAGAATATACTTTAACCATAATGGTATAATGCATTGGTGTGACAGAGAATTGAAAATCAAGTCTAATGCTCTGTTAAGATAAGATGTCCTCATCCTGCCCAGCACACAGTTAAATCTTTAGACTCAGTTTAACCTTGACTGACCATGCAGCTGCAACTTAGAGGTAGTCCAACCTGACTCAGTCTGACTACATTCACTTGGGCTTGTTGTAGTGTCTGACATACAAACATATTCTGTTCAAGAACTGCCCATCTGAGATAAACTAGTCAAGGACATGCCTAGTTCAACCACCTGCTAGACCCAGCTCCTTCCTTATTTTGTCCCACCTTACGATAAAAAACCCTGTGACTAATGTGCTTGCAAACATGACTCGATTCATGCAGCCAATTTTAGGATAATCTGCTATCAGCTTTCACACTGCTTGCTTATGAAACGTATATAAATTTGTTTCACCTTCAGTCGATGCTGGAGTTTTGGACTTGACCCTGCCAGTCTGATCTAGTAATACACAGCTGCCTTCCAATTCCTTTGCGCAAAGGGTCTTCCATTTGTTTTGACGTCAGATTGCCACAACAGTGAAAGATCAGGTATGACCGTATGTTGGAAAACATGATTCTCATGTATGTATCAGCTAGCAGGTATTATACAATATAAATCAAATAGGGAAGGAAACCATGAAAAACTGAAATGAAGAGAGGGAAGAGACAGGTGGAATTCTGAGCCCCCAAAATGCTGAAGTTTAAGACGTGAAGAAGAGTCAGAGTTTAGGTAGCTACTGATGTACGGTCAGAGGACCAAAGAACAGAGAGTTAACGAGATAAAGAACCCTGCCCATCCTCAGTGGGACCCATTTTCAACGGAGCATAGATGAAAACAAGCATGTAAGGAAATTATGGGCCTTGGAAAAGGATCAGCCCTCAACTGGATGAAGGGTACACCAGCCCAGTTCTGCAAGAGAGAAGAGATCAACAGCGGAGCCCACCATGGAATTGAGGAGGACAGGTAAGCCTTGTCCTTAAGGAGGCGATAGCAGGGCTCTCAGGTGGTGTAGCCTGCACTCTGTGGAAACATTTTTCTACTACTGAGAGCTGCTCTGGTCCCCCATAAGATTCCAAAAGTACAAATCATTCCAAGACACCAAACAATATCCCAAAACACAGCTCATGGATCCCTCTACAGAAGGGATACAGAAGTCCCCTGAGGTCATGCAAAAGGGCAGAACTTGACAATCACTGAAACAGAAACTACTAGACATACAAAGCAACAAGAAAATGTGACCATTCATGAGGAATGAAATAAATGAATCAAAGGCCAATAGATCAGAAAGAAAGAGAAAAAAACTGCTACTAATTGTACAAGATTATTGTCTTAGTTACTTTTTACTCATTTCTGAAACAAAATATCTGATGCCCTAAGTTGGGAAAGGAAAGGTTTATTTCTTACAGTTTTTCAAAGTTTCAGTCTCTACTCATTTGACTCCAAGGCAGGGTGGCATGGCCCTGCCAGAGTTCATCCTGGTTTCAAACAGCAAGGCAAAAACTGGCAAAACAGAGAGACAAATCTTCTTCCTGCCATTACATTGAATGCTGGCTCCACCCGTATGTGGGTGTAGTACTGACATCATCAATCCAAGTTCTGGACAAGCAACCAATCACAAATGCATAATGTAAATGCATGAGGGCTGGGGACCACTGACATAAACCCTGACATTCCACCCCTGGCACCCAGTGAGAGAATCCACTCCCCATTTGTAATGTAATCCCCCCCCCCGAGCTATAGAACAGAGCAGTAAGGAATGTGTCACTCCCTAAATCCTCCTTGAGATATCGGGGCAGGACAGGAAGGAATGCATCTGCTAGTCATTAACCACAAGATGATCTGTCCTCTGTAAAGATAAAGATAAGTAAAGGAATGTGCTAGATTAGACCAGGACTCTCGGTCTCCATGGTTACTCAGCCCCAGATCCCTCGAATCAGCATCTGCCAAGTCCTGCGCCGTTCAAAATTAACCAATGCGATCTGCTTCTGTAAACCCGCTTGCTTCCCGCTTGTGCCCTTAAAAACCCTGCACAAATTCCCCTCGTGGCCCTCCGCACTCCTTTGCCTGGAGGACCCCATGCGCATGGAAATAAACTTTTTTCCCTCACCAAGAGTTGAGTCCTTGGGGTCTCTTTCCCTGCGGCGTCGGCCCTAACATCTTGGAGGCCCCAGCAAGATAGCACGTCTCACGGGAGGTGACCTCAACGGCTCTGCGGTGAGTGAGTACGACCGGTCGCTTCTTATTTTTACTCTGAGGATCAATCTACCGGTATTTTACGCCCCGAGCCAAACGGCTCCGATCTAGGGGCAATTTTTGTTACCAGTTTTTGTTATCTGTTATCTGTTCTCTGTTCTCTGGTGACCGGGGGACGCCCCACACGGTTTTCCGTGACTCACCGTTTGCGATAGGATTTTCCTATCGGTTCGGGGAATTTCATTCCCAATCTGTGGTCCGTCCGGGCCCATTCGGAGACACCCTCTGAGGTGACTCGTTCGGGGAATTTCATTCCCAATCTGTGGTCCGTCCGGGCCAATTCAGAGACACCCTCTGAGGTGACTCGTTCGGGGAATTTCGTTCCCAATCTGTGGTCCGTCCGGGCCAATTCGGAGACACCCTGTAAGGTGGCTCGTTTGGAGTGAAACTGATGCGTGAGAGTGAGGTGGCTGGCCTGTTTGTCCTGTGTGTCGTGGGTGTTGTGATTGGTTATTTGTTGTATCGCGCTTGCGTTAACCGCCCTGTGACTATAGAACATCATGGGACAGTCGACCTCATCCCCATTGTCCCGCACCCTCGACCATTGGCCAGAGGTGCGGAAGAGGGCTCACAATCTCTCCTTGCAGGTCAAGAAGAGTAAATAGCAGGATTTCTGCTCGACTGAGTGGCCTACTTTTTCTGTGGGATGGCCACCAGAGGGGACTTTCCACCTTCCCCTCATCTTAGCAGTTAAGAACATCATCTTCCGCCCCAGATGAGAGGGCAGGTCACCTACATCTTGGTATGGCAGGACATCAGGGAGGAGCCCCCACCGTGGGTAAAACCCTTCCTTCCTCCACCCTCTCCTTAGTTGCCTGTTTAAACTTGTTACTAACTTAGGGGCTTGTTGCCCATTTCTGTTGTAGGATCCATATGGCTTATTAGATTCAAGGTTCATGATAAGAAAAATTATTTCCTTTAGCTGACCAAACTGTACAAGAAGCTCCCTTTGTTTGTGTCTTTAATGTTGTGGCGCCTTGTTTAATATGTAAGACTTCAATTGATTGCTTGCAACCTCGGCATGCCTTTTTAAAGGAGTATTTTATTTTTTTCTCTCTGGTGAAAATGTAAACATGTGCACATATATATGTATATCTATGGTTGTTAAGAGTCATGTCAACTTTGCCAAGTAAAAACCAGGCGATACTATATTTGAGCCAGTTAAAAGGTTACAGTTTTGTTTTTAAAATACAGCATTTTTATGTGGTAAAAAGACATAAAATAAGCATTTTTTTAGACTACTAAAAGGTGACTTCAAGGGTTTTGTTGAAAACTTTGATGTTGTCTGAGAAGTGAGAAAAAAGGTAATTGACTGGTAATAGTAAAAAGAGGGACAAAGAGAGTGGTCTTCAAGTAAAGGTGTCTGGCTATGCCAGAATATAGAAAAAGATTAAAGCTTAATTTGAGAGGTATTATTGTAAATTGTAGAAGGCTCAAGAGGATGTAAATTTTATTTGTCTTGATTTATAGTACTACAAATAACAGGTTTGACAAGAAGTAAATGTGTTCAGAATTTGACAGTATTAGATCAGTTTTGGTAGAAGTATACATAAGATTGTACTTTGCTGCAAAATGTTTTCATTAAAATGAGATGATAGGTGATACTAGAAATAAGATACAAGTTCTTGCATGTGCTGTAAACATCTGGGAGATTATGCAGCACAATTTTGTTACCTGTGAAAAAGCCCTTTTTGTTAAGAATATAATTTTAGTAAAATGATGGCCTGTCACGTGACACCTTTGGACAAAAAGCAGTGTGCCATCCAGATGAAGCCGGCTTTCTGATCCGGAATGCCAAAACCATGTTCTCCTTTTGTGCCACCCTGACTGAACATCCAGAGGTAAGAAGGTTTCCCAATATTGCCAGTTGTTCTCTTTGTAACTCAGTCGGCCCCACATGTTAGACAAAAATTACAAAGGTTTGAGAGGTTTAAGGAAATGCCCCTCAGCCAGTTAATAGAGATAGCACAAAAAGGTCTTTGAGAACTAAAAAATTTACAAAAAGATAGCCAAGGTGTTAAAATTGCTCTATGAAAGAAAACTTTTAAAAAACAGACGAGACTTTCTGGAGACAGTTGGATACTGTAGGCTAAATTTTTCTGAAAAGCTTGCCTCTATATGACTCCCATAAGGGAGAAACTCAAAATTCGCTGAACTGTACTGATGAATGTGAACAGGCCCTCCAGCAGCTCAAGCGGGCCTTGACAGAGGCCCCAGCCCTGGGACTCCCTGACGTTACCAAGCCTTTCATCTTGTTCATAGATAAACTCAGGGACGTTGCCAAAAGAGTCCTAACTCAGGACATTGGCCCTTGAAAGAGGCCTATAGCCTACCTCTCCAAAAGACTTGATCCAGTAACAGGAGTATGGCCCCCTGCCTTAAAATACTAGCTACTGTGACAATGTTACTTAAGGAAGCGAAGAAACATGCTTTGGGCAAGTGATTTCTGTGGTAACTTCTCACAGTTTAGAGACTCTTATCAAAACCCCTCCTAAAAAAAGGCTCTCAAACACCAGAATTCTACTGTCAAGCCCTGCTTCTAGACCCAGAGTCAATGATATTCAAGACTTCTTCAGCTTTAAACCCAGCCACCCTTATGCCTGATGATGATCCGGAGGAACAAAGGACACCTCTCTCCATGAGTGCGCTGACATCCTCGAACTGCAGCAGAACCTACAGGCTGATCTTACTGACCAGCTTTGGGGAAATGCCGACAACTGTTCGATGAAAGCAGCCTCATCCAAAACGGCAAATGAATGGCCGAGGCAGCAGTGACCACCGAAAAGGAGGTACTCTGGGTTAAGCGGGTAGAGCCTGGCACTTCTGCCCAAAAGGCGTAGCTTATTGCTTTGACTGAGAGGCTAAAACTAGCCACGGAAAAGAGGGTAAACATTTTTTTTTCTGAAGATATCCCTTTGCTACTGTACATATACGTGGAAGCCATCTAAAAATGCTCCACAGATTCTAGATTTGCTAGCCGCTGTCTGGCTGCCTCAATGGGTTGCTATTCCTTACAAGGCTCACCCAACCGGAGATGACACTGTCACCTTAGGAAACAGTTTGGCAGATCAAGCTACTTGAAAAATAGCAACCACATCGGAGGGGTCAACCAAGAAAGTAACTGCTCTAATACTAGTCCTCTGACCTTGTCAGAGCCAGTCTACACAAAGAAAGACCTACAGTTGGCATCTCAACTTGGAATAAAGTCTCCCACCCCAAGGGGCTAATACCAGTTACCTGATATACAAGTACGGTTACTGGAGACACTAGGGCAGGAGCTGTTATACCGGGCTCACCAGACTACTCGTTAAAAAAAAAAAAAAAAAAAAAAAAAACTAAACTTGTGGATTTGTCCAGAACTCAGTATTTTATTCCAAAACTCTACAAACTGACCACCTCTTCGAGCTCTAGATGCCCACAGTGCTTGTTAGTCAACTCAGCCAAGAGCTCTGCGCTGGAGACCACCCGACATCAAGGAATTGTTCCAGGAGAACATTGGAAAGTAGGCTTTATGGACATGGTAAAACTTAATTTACAGGGACACCGCTATCTCTTGGTATTAATAAACATTTTTACTGGCTGGGTAGAGGCTTTCCCTACTAAGTCTGAGTCAGCCTTAGTGGTAGTTAAAAGGCTATTGCATGAGATCATACCTTGATTTGGCCTCCCACTATCAATGGGGTCCGATAATGGCCTGGCTTTCATAGCCCGAGTCACCCAAAAGTTAGCCCAGGCATTAAAGATTAATTAAAACTCCACTGTGCCTATCAGCCACATAGCTCAGGGCAAGTAGAACGTATGAACCAAAGTCTCAAGGACATTTTAGCTAAGCTGTTTTCAAAAACTGGCAATAATTGGATGAGCCTTCTTCCCTTTGCACTGTTAAGAGCTAGATATACCCCATATGTTTCTAGAATTTCCCCCTTTAAAGCCATGTTTGGGAGGCCCCCGCCATTGGTTCCAAGATTGTCAGAAGACAAATTAGCTAAAATTACTAATCGAGATCTTAAGTCCCTGCAGACACTGCAACCTGTGTTGGCCTGGATCCACCAGCTGTTTAGACAAAAACACTTGGACCCGCCTTCAGAGACCAAGGCCCCAGGGACTCCAGTCTTGGTTCGATGTCACCACCATGACTCCCTCAAATCCTGCTGGGAAGGACCTTTCACCGTGGTGCTCAGTACCCCCACTGCCATCAAGGTAGCAGGAAAAACTGTGCGGATTCACTACACTCATGTAAAGCCACGGGAAACAGCAGACAACGAGGGACATACTCAGTGGACTACACAACAGACTGGTAACCCTTAAAGTTAAAAATTGACTAAAGCACAGTTAGATTATGCTGGTCATGAACTGTTTTAGCTTGCTTGTTTTGATTTTAATAACATTGATGCCAACCTTGCATGGCGGCTTTGGTCCCCCTGTGAGCAAAAAAAAAACAATTGTTAAAGATCTTTGTATGGGAGCCCCCTTTAGAAAATGTAAAACGGAATTCTCCCCTATCTCCTTCCCTTGATAAGACCATTACTGACCTTAATCCTAATCCTAGCCATTGCCCCTTGCCTTATTAACCGGATTACCCAATTCATAAGGGGACAAGTTTCTCAGGTCAAAGTAATGGTCATAGGTCAACAATATGAACCCCTAGCTACAACATACCTCTAAGATTAGAGGTCATCTACAAGAAAAAGGGGGGAATGAGAGAATCGACTCCCCGTTTGTAATGTAATCCCCCCCCCCGAGCTATAGAACAGAGCAGTAAGGAATGTGTCACTCCCTAAATCCTCCTTGAGATATCGGGGCAGGACAGGAAGGAATGCATCTGCTAGTCATTAACCACAAGATGATCTGTCCTCTGTAAAGATAAAGATAAGTAAAGGAATGTGCTAGATTAGACCAGGACTCTCGGTCTCCATGGTTACTCAGCCCCAGATCCCTCGAATCAGCATCTGCCAAGTCCTGTGCCGTTCAAAATTAACCAATGCAATCTGCTTCTGTAAACCCGCTTGCTTCCCGCTTGTGCCCTTAAAAACCCTGCACAAATTCCCCTCGTGGCCCTCCGCACTCGTTTGCCTGGAGGACCCCATGCGCATGGAAATAAACTTTTTTCCCTCACCAAGAGTTGAGTCCTTGGGGTCTCTTTCCCTGCGGCGTCGGCCCTAACACCAGGACTCATATACATCTTTTGAACAAAAAACTTTTAGTCCATCTCCAAGAGTTGCCAATGTCCTAACAGTTTCAGCATTGCTGAAATGTCCAAGTCCCAAGTCTACTCCAAGATCTATGGCAAACTCTTAACTGTAATCCCCTATACAAATGAAACAAGGTTAAACATTTCTGAAATGCATAGGCACAAGACAAACATTACCATTCCAAAAGTTACAAACAGGGGGATATAAAGCATTGGAAACAAAGCAAGTCCAACATCCAGCAGGATGACCATTAAGTCCTAGAGTTCCATGCTCAGCATCTGAAGCAATCTGGTTACAAACTACAAAAGGCTTGGGTGATTCCAACTTCATGGCACTTACAGAGATTTTAGCACCTGCTGCTTTTCTCTTAAACCCTCTCTGCTTGCTTTTTGCAACTTTCCTTGGATGATCCACGTTCCTGATTTTCCAAATTTCTGAGATCTCCACTGTACCTTTGGCTTCACTCTCATATCTTTACAAATTTCCCTTTCAGGGGCACACTGCGTGGCCTCATAGGCCCTTTGCAATCAAGGTGGAAGCCATCTTACACTCAGAATTTGTGCATTTTCCTTGTACCAAAAATCAGCACCAGGTGTATGCCTCTAAGCTTTGCTGCCAGCTGGAGCAGTAGCTAGGTTTTTCTCTGTCTTGGCTGTAGACGTCAATTGCCTCAATCACTGGGTTCTGTGAACCTTATTGTAAAGAAATCTTCTCTATGTTGCTGCCATTCTGGAACCTCATGTGGCCTTGGTTGCCATTCTCAGACATGTGCTGTTCAGCTTTCTCCTCTGAGCAAAGTCACTTTTGCAGTTTTGAGGCTGCAAAGCTTGGAAACTTGCTGATTCCTGGGATGCCCCAGGGCCATCTTTCTTATCTCTGTACTTCTTCTCAGCAATCAAAGTCTCAACACTGCCTTTACAATCCACAGCTTTACTGGAGTTTACTTTCTGGCCAAATTCACAGAGTTATAAATTATCCTGCTGGGCTCTTTACTCTTGATTTGCAACATAAGGCTGGCTAAAAGCCCCCAACATTAGCCATGCCACAGCCTCAACATTCAACTGCCTTGAAATTTCCTTTTCCAGATTATTCAGTCTATTGTCCTTAGTCTCAGTCTCAGGCAAAGTCTCTAGGCGTGAGCAAAATGTAGACAAACTTTCTTCCAAATCATAACACATATTGTGGGAAGTCCAACAACCAGTTCAGTCCTTATTCCCAACAGAAACCTCCCAAGCCTGGTCTTTACCATCAGGCTTTCTATCAGCCTTCTGGTCTCCTGACCTCTGATCAGAATTTCCTCTTCAGAATAGCCTAAGCTGTTCCCACTCTATGCATCCATTATACATGTCTGAAACTTTCCAAACTCTGCCCCCAAGCCATTTCCAAAGACTCTCAAAAAACACAGTCAGGTATAGTCACAGCAAGGACTGCACTCCTAGGTACCAAATTCTGTATTAGGGTTTTACTAGAGAGAGCAGATATAACACGAGATATACCAAAACAAAAAGATAGGCTTATGATTGTCAGCCACAGAGTCAGATGAGGAAGCATGCAGAGGATATCTACACTGTGGAGCCTGAAGAATTCAATTCAAGGTCTGTAGTTCAACCTAGTGTCTTGTGCAAGTCCACACCAGCAGGCTGATGGGGCTGGGACAGAAGGCTGAAGGCTCTAAGATGAACGACTGAAGAAGAGTCTATGCTGGAAAGCTGAAGAGTCTAACCAAGAGAAGATGTACAAACCAAAGGGGAAGACTGGAGCTTCTCCAAAGAATGGAATGCATTTGTACTTCCTCATTCACTTTTATCCCCCAGGTGATGATCCACCCTAGGGTGGATCTTCTTCTACATTCTTAGGTGTAGAATTGCTAAACCCAAGTAGTTAATCTTCTAAATGTCTAAAGTTGACAGAATCAATGAACCACTACAATCATGTATGTAGAAAACTTGATAAATCTACAATAATTAGACATAGTCTGAGCATAGCATGTTTGAAAGAAACTGTACAATATATATTACAGAACTATTATAAGGATATGTGCAAATTAAGGCTATGAGGCTTAATACTTCCTAGAGTAGAGACAACTCCTCCTCTTGCTAAAGTCTCTATTAAGGAAAGTTATAAAATCTTTCTCTGTCTCTGAAAGGAACATGAATATTTTTCAAAGATAAAAGAGGGGAAAAGGCATCTTGCCACCATTAGCAACAAGTAAGGTATTTTTCTAAGACCTAGGAACCATCTCTTTGAAATGTGAATGTCAGGGAAGATAGTGCCCCTATCATCACTTTTCTCTGGAGGGTCGTAGTGTTACCCCATTGGTTAACCTAGATCCTATTATAATAGTTGTAATATGCACATTTAGAACCCCAGCAAGGGATGCAAAAATTATGTACTGCAAAAATGCACCAATTAAAATGAAAATTAAAATATACAAAATATATTTATTTTCCTTTGGACAAAGGAAATTTTGCTTAATCTGCTGAGGCAGCCATATCAATACACCCCGCCCTTTGGTTGATTAAGAAAAGAGACTTATTTTCTCACTGTCCTAGAGGCAGCTGTGCATGATGAAAGTGTTGGTAAATATTTTTTGGTGAGTACTCTGGCCCTGGCTTATTCGTAGCCACTCTCATGGCCTTTCATTAGCACCTGTGCCCTGAGTGGGTAACAGAGCCCATGTATTTTGTTAAAAGGATAACAATCATACTGCATCAGACTAGCAAACTCAGGGCCTCCTTTAGGCTTCACTCCACCCTTAGAGATGAAATCCCTGCATATAACTACAGACTGCTTAGGACATAAATGTATAGTACATGTGAAGACAGAGACCCTCAGCCCATTACATTGAGTGACTCATATACATAGGGTTACCAGTCACCATATACACTGCAGACAAACTATGTGTGAGTGATGGGCTGTCCAGCCTGTCCTTTCTGAGGATGGGTGTGGAGTGGGTGCATCTGCCTAGCTGCAGAAAAGAGGAAGACTGATTGCTGCCCATGCAGTCTCCTAGCAGATAGACTTCTGCGCAGAACATCACACTGTTATTCAAACATAAAGCTGTTTTCTATGTTTGTGCAGATGCATTCCATCTGAGTTGCCAGATGATTTTACTTCTAAGTATTTTTCCTAACATTGTGACAATTCCTATCATAGAAATTCAACTCTTTGTCTCAATGGTTTTCTTCACTGATCTGACCCAGGAAAATAAAGCCACAATTTTTTCCCAGGGTTTCTGGATTCTTTGCTCTTCACCAGAGAAATAAGCAACTAATTTTGTAGTTATTTCTTCTGTTTGCTTGTTTTTATATCAAGGAAAAGATCTAGCAACAAAGCTATGATGAAACCGGCATTCTGGTGTGAGGATACCATTCCTGGAGAGAGATTTTGCACTATAGATGTAGAGCCTCAAATTGGTAGGTGGATGAGTAAAAGAATGTGTCTGTATGAGCTGGAATCAATGCTAAGCACCCCACCATGCACGCAGATGCACATGTGCAGAATCTGAATGAATGCTCGTCATCCAACATGGCAAGTGGAAGGACTGTGGGGACGTTAAATATTCAACTATTACACTATAATACATATATTTTGCTTGTAGTTTATAAAATGGTTTTAAACTTTTTTAAGAAAGAGGTCAAACTCACGTCACATGGAAAAATTTCAGAAAAAAATCTAACATTAGATTGCAAATGAAATCTTTTACATTTTTCAGTTGTGACATATTTCAGCTATGAGATCAACTCTCAGAGTACATATATGTTTCAAAATGCTGAGAGTAGTTAATGCTGACCAGCAAGACCTAATTGATTTTTATGTTTTTCCATTTCCTAAATTATCCTCAATTACCTGTCCAAATCCCAGAATCTCTCATGCCCTGAAGACAATGGCAGGAGGATTTGGGTGATTAAAAGCTGAAAAGAAACTCAGTCATGAAAAGGCAGTTCATTTTATTTTCAGCATGAACAAACATTACTGCACTAGGGGGCAGTGCAGAGAAGCAATGGGGCCTGCCCAAAGAAAGTGGCAGGGCACCTCAGGAATCCCTGCCCCAGGGAAGTCACTGCCCAGGGCTGGAGGGTAGATGAAGAACACTAGATTCTCTTTTGCAGCTGAGGCTTATTCAGATCCTAGAAAAACTAATCGTCCAACACATGAATTATGCAAAGCTGGTTCAGGAAGTGGTCACAGAAGCCTCCAAAAGGCGGGAATTTTACGCAGCTAAACTGCTAAAGGGCAGGGATAGAGAATCGCACCAACAGTGCTCAGATCTCTTTTGCTCTGCCAGTCCTCAGCTTATCACTTACAGCGCCCCTGTCAGGCCTGCAAATAATACCCTCTCCTTAGACTAAAACTCTGGGGTCTGAGCCTGTCCCCTGGATACCCTGTCAGCCCCAGAAACATACTACCCCCCTCCCCGCAGTCCATCGCCACCGATGACTTTCACAGGCAGGTTATGATGGCTCACTGTGAGCTGTCTTTAAACTTCATGAGCAAGGCACTCAGGTCCCTGAGCCAGGAGCATGCAGGTAACATCAGCGTCCACAGAATAGCGGAAAGGCACAGTGAGCCGGCTCGTGGACACTTGGTTAAGGAGACTGTGACCAAGGCTGCTTTCTCCATCCTGCCACCTGACCACCTTGCAGAGTCTCTTTGGCCCCCTGCCCATCCTGGTAGCTCGGCCTCACCTCAGCCTGCTTCCTCCAGCCCCCATTGTTCCCTCCTCCTCTCCTGACTCTGAGGGGACCCTCTTTACCCCAACCTCACATCCGTGCCTGGGACCCCTCCAGTTCGTTCCTTAGGATGGATACAACTCCAGACGTTTATGACTTGGGTTTCCAGCCAAAGCCCAGATGCCTCTCCCGGACACTGGACCCTGCGCTGTCGCCTGGTTCTGATGACATTCTCGGGGCACAGCGCCTTCTGTTCTTGCACCTTCCCTGTCTCCAGCGGTTCCAGGGCGTCCAGGCCCACCTGGTGCACCAGTGTAGCTCTCCCTTCAGTTCGCACCACCCTGGACATTTTCAGGGACCTGCATAACTGTCTAACCTCAAAACCTGTGTGGAGCACAGTCACATGAACAGCATCCTTCTGAGAAAATGAGGGGGATGCAATGCGCCATAATCTTTCCCCCACAATATAGCAGGTGACGCCCTCAGCGCCTGTGCAGATGGGCCTTGAGGTGCCAAACAGCGGCAGAGTACCACTGCAACTTCCATGCCATCCACGGGCTCCTGGAAGACCCTGTGGGTCAGACAGAGCTGTGCCTTTGGTTGGGGGCTTGGCCCGTGGTGCTGAGTGCACCTAGGGCTCCACAGAGCAGAGGCAAACAGGCCCCTAAGGGACATCCTGGGCTGTCTTCTGCTCTTGAATTTTAAGGCAGAGCTGCAGATACATATGCCTCCAGACTGGGAGGTGTAAAAACATGGATATGGATGTGTCAGTGTGAAATGATACTTTTAACACTTTGGAGAAGAAACATAGAAGGGCCAAACATGTATCAAATGTAATCTTTAGTTTTAGTGTTTTGGGTAATCTCCATATTGATTTCCATAGTGGTTGCACCAGTTTACTTCCCCCCAACAGTGGAGAAGGGTTCCTTATCCCCCAGAGACTCAGCATCACTTGTTATTGGTTAAGTTCTTGATGATATCCACTCTTTCTGGAGGGACATGGAATCTCAGTGATGTTTTAATTTGTATTTCTCAAGTAATTTTGTATATTCATTTTCTCTTTGTTCTTCTTCATCTGAGAAATATCTATTAATTTCAGATGCCCATTTTTGGATTGGGTCTTTATTTGGGGGCAGTCTGACATTTTTAAAGTTTTGATTTATTCCAGATACTAGCCCTTTGTCTGAGGAATAGGTATTAAGAAGATTTCCCATTCTGTGGGCTGTCCTGTCTCTACTCTGTTGGTGATTTCTATTACTGTGCAAAAGCTCTATAATGTCATGAGATCATTGTTGGTGACTCTTGATACTACTTCCTGTGTGATTTTGGTTGTGTTCATAAAGTTTTAGCCTACATATATGTCCAGAGCTTTACTTATTCTATGTCACAGCAGATTGTTTGTTTTTATATTTAGAAATTTGACCCATTTCAATTTTGCTGTATTATGATTAGAAATATGGATGTTTGGCAAATGGAAAGTGAGTTTGTCTAGCACAATTTGTTAGAGAGACTATCTTTCTTCCAGGGAAGATCACTCTTCTTTAGCTTCACTGTCAAAGATAAAGTAGCTGAGTGTGCTTGGGGTTCTTTATGAGTACTTTATTCTGTTCCGCTGTTCTAAGTGTCTACTTTTTTGCTAGTCTCCTGTAGTTTTTAATCACTGTAACTTTGTAATATAACTTCAAATAATACTGCATTGTGATGCCTCCTGCCTTGCCCTTGCTGCCCAGAATTCCTTTTGCCATTCCTGGTCCGCCGTGGTTTCATATGCATTGCAGGATCATTTTCTCTAGTTCTGACAGCTATTCCATTGGGATTTTAATTGACATAAAATAAAGTCTAAATAACAATTTTGGATGTAAGGCCATTTTCAGTACCTTAGCTCTGTGTATCCAAGAGCAAGGATTCTCTTTCCATTTTCTGATATCTTCTTCAGTTTCTTATTTTGGAATACTGTACTTTTTAACATAAAATTATTTTACTTCTTGTGTTAGGCTTCTTCCTAATTATTTCACTTTTCTTGATGCTATTGTGAAAGGTACTGTTTTTCTGACTTCTTTCTCAGTGAGTTTTTTTTTTATTCATGTTGAAGAATGCTCTTGCTTTTTAGCTCCTTAGAAGTAGCAATGAACTGTGAAAACTCAATTTAACAGCTGCTGGACAATAGAAAGATGAATAATATAAGGATAATTGTAATAAAGTAAAATTTAGAAGATAGTGCAATAAACATGAAAAAAAAATGTTCACAGACGTTGTAGGAGAAAACTTACCAATTATAGAAAAAGAATTTGACATTCAGATAAGTGAAGCCAGCTAGCCATGTTCATAAAAAAACTATACAAAGGCTTATATTAACATTAACATTACAGAAATTAACATTACAGAAATTCAAAGCAGTTAGAAAATCAAAAGCTGTTTAAAAATAACATGTAAAGAATACCCATCACACTTAAAGCAGACTTCTCAGCATGAAATCTTATATCTAGGGGAACATGAGGTATTTGAAGCATAAAAGAAAAGAAACCCTAACTCATATTGATGTGTCACACAAAGATATCTATCAAAACTGATGGAGAAATAAGATACATCCATGATGAAGAGCACTTAGTTAAATTTATTATAACCAAACCAGGACTCCAGAAGTTTCTGAGAGATAGTTTAGAAAAAGACAACAATTTCAATCTTTCCAATAGAATCAATCCACAAAGCTAAACAAGCACTTAAAGAGAAAGGAAAGAAAGGGAATCAATAACAGGAAAATAATAATAGTACAAAATAAGTCAATACTTACCAGTCATAACTAACAATGTGAATGGTCTCAATTCATCAGTCAAACTCATCAATCCATTGGAAGAATGGATCAAGGAACAAGATTTAACAATATTCTCCACAAAAGAAAATCATTTAACTAAAAAAATGTATATAGAGAAATCCATGGATAACAATCAGTTCTGTATGCAATAGGAACCTGGAAAAAGCAGGCTTAGCTACTCTATTTGCAGACAAAGTAGATTTCAAACCAACATTGATCAGAAGAGATGCAGAAGTCACCACATATTTTTCAAAGATTGAAACTTGATCCATATAACAATCATAAAAACACTTGCATCCAAATCTGATGAACCAAAGTATATAAAACAAAGCAAATGTATAATAAACATGGGATAAGCACTAATACTGTTGTACTGGAAGAACTTTAATATGCCATGGCCACAAATAGATTTTAAAATAAAACTGTATAGACAGAACAACCAGATTAAAAAAAAATCAACAAAGAAATGTCACAGCTGAAAGGATATAATAGCATGTATATTTAAGTGTGTAGGAAGAAAACCATATTACTGAGTTTTTGTTGGATCATTGAACAGAACTGTCTTCAGTCTCACTATATGCATACCCACTTTGTATGATTTAATTTTGTAATTTGGACAACTGTTTCTAAGATGACAGTATGTAATCTATTAACTAGTGATTTCTTACTGTGTATTTTTTTTCTTGAAATTCTGTATTGTTTGTACCCTTTTACTGCTTTGGGTTTTTTTTCTCTTTAAATAAAAAAAACATGAAAAGTCACAGCTGAATCAAACATTTGAACAAATGGGTTTAAGCTGATATCTACAGTGTATTCCATCACATAACAATGAAATAGACATGGTTCTCAGCACCACAAGGGATTCTCTCCAAAACAGACCACATACTAGCTCGTAGAACATACTCAAGTAATACAAAGGGGTTAAAATTATCCCACATAAATTTCTAGGACACTGTACAGTGAAATTTGAAACAGTTGGCTGAAGAAATCACAAAAATACATACACACATGGAAATTAAGTGATACCTTCCAGAAAAACCAATGGGGCAAAGATGAAATTAAAGAGACATTAAACAGTTTCTACAATTAAATAATAATGCAGATACATACACTGGAATTTATGGGACACAATGACTTAAATTCTGAGATGAAAATTTATAGCAATGAATTCTGACATCAGAAATACTGAGTGAGCTCAAATAAAGAATCTAATGTTCAATCTCGTGCTTCTAGAAAAGAAAAGCAAGTTAATCTCAAAGTTCATATGAGGAAGAGAATTTTAAATATCATAACAGAAATTATTGGAATTAAGGGTAAGAAAATACAAAGAATCAATGAATCAAAGATTCACTAAAAAGTTAAATAAAATGAACAGAACTATAGCCAGTCTTATTTTAGAAAGAAAAGGAAGACTCAATCCCTGCAATTGGAAGTGAAAAGATCAAAATCACAAGAGATCTTGCTGAAATCCATAGAATCATCAGTACCGACTCTGACAACTTGTGCTCTAGTAGGTTGGAAAACTCAGAAGACATAGACAGATTCCTAGATACATATGAATTATCAAATCGAAGTGAAGATATAAAATATTCTATGTAATCCCATATTAATTCATGAAATTAAGGAATTAATATTCAATCTACCAAAGAAGAAGAGCCCAGGTCCTAATGAATTCAATGCTGATTTCTTCAAGGACTTTAAGGGATATCTAATACCACTATTCCTCAAAAACTTTAATGAAATTAATAGGAAAGTAATGCTTTTCAAGTCATTTCTGGAAGCATTACCCTGCTATCCAAACCAGACAGAGATCCAGTCAAGAAAGAGAAGTATAGGCCAATCTCTTTAATGCACATAGAGGAAAAAATACTCAGTATGATACTGGTAAAAAATTGCAGCAAATCATGAAAACTGTACTACAGTACTACCAAGTAGGACTCATCCCAGGGATGTAGGGATATAGGGATGACACATTATATAAACATAAAGAAAACCAATAAACCATATTTATAGAACTAAGAACAAAATCCACATGATCACCTCATTAGATGAAGAAAAACATTTGGACAACGTCCAACAACCATTCATGATAAAAACCCCACAGAAAATTAAAACAGAAGGTATTTATCTCAATTTTATATTTTTAAAAAATTAATAATTTAATTCTTTGCCATTTTTGAGACAGGATCTCATTCTGCAGTGATGTGTGGCTTTGAGCTCATTCTGTAGCCCAGGTAGGGGTCAAACTTGCAAGTATCCACCTGCCTCAGCCTCCAAGTTCTGGGATTACAGGCATGCACCCGTATGCTTGGTTCAGGTATATTTTTGTACCAGGAATCAAACTGAGAACCTTAATAAAATTCTTCCATGAAAAACTGACAGAGAGAGAGAGAGAGAGAGAGAGAGAGAGAGAGAGAGAGAGAGAGAGAGAGGTGTTAGTAATACAGAAGAAGCACATTAAATTTGGTATACTGGTTATGGAGGCCAGAAATTATGAATTGAGGTTTTGTTCTGGCAGATCCCATTCTTGCCTTGCTCTGCATGCTGCACTGGAGCATGGAAACTCCTGCTTCCTCCTGGCCACAGCTGAGGACTCAGTGTTCTGTGATGCCATGGTGCTCACAGGGCAGGATGAGACCTTCTATGGACAATAAGGGGAGGGCAAGGACTGAGGTGGGGGAAGGATCTTAAATTGTTTCTTTTGTGATGCTAAACTGGTTCATTCTCCTGCCTCGTTGCTGTTCCAGGAATAGCATGCCCTCCCTCCCCGCACTTCTCACTGGCAAAGTAAATGTGGGCCAGCAGAAGGGATCTGTGTCTTTACCCAACCTGAAACTCTGACTGCCCAGCCTCCCTTTATGCATTCCTGATGTCGTCTCTTTTTACTTCTTCCTTTGCTGTACCCCTCTGTATGTATCTGGGAGTCTTGGCACCCTGGAATATTGGTAACTTCATGCAACATATTCCCATGAACAGTGTATAAGGACTCCTAACTCCTCATATCCTTGCCAGCATCTTTTGCTTTATGTAAACTTTTTGATAGATGTTTTGACTAGGATGAGCTGGAAGCTCAGTGCAGTTTTGAGTTGCGTTTCTCTAAAGCTTAAAGATGTTGAATATTTTCTTTTCATAATCTTATTGGCCACTCATAGTTCTTCTGAGAAATGAGTGCTCAATTGATTTGCTCATTTACTAATTGGGCTATTTTGTTTTGTCTTCTGTAAAGCTTTTTGAGACATTTTTGAAACGGTTTTGGCCCAGACAGGACACTGTAGCCAGGAAAGCCACAACCGGAAGCAGGAAGCCCTATCTCCCCTGCCCCTAGGAAGTTGCCTGTGACGTCATTTCCTGCCCCTGGAAATTTACCTATGGCGCCAAACCTAGGACCAATGGGCTACCTGTGCATCCCTAATGCCCGCCTTAGGTTCCACCCCAAACCGAGGCTATTTCCAGGCACCCATGCCACGTGTCCACTGGAGAGATCGCCGGACGCCAGTGGTGGGGGTGCTGGTCATCTCTCTCCATGTTCTCAGAATAAAGGCTGCTTTTTATTTTATACTTCTCATCTTTTGGAAATATTTTTCATCTTTTGGAAATAATCCTAGCATTTGGTGCCGTGACTGGATCGGCAGGCGATTGAGTCCCGGGACACACCCAGTTGAGTTCCCTAGCGGATAACCAGATAACATCCTGGATTAATCCCGAGGTTTTTCCTCTCCCAAGACGTCCCTGTCACCAGCCACCTGCACTCAGCATCGGCCAGATTGATTTAAGGTGAGCACTCCCCAGGGAACTTTTGGCACTGCACAGCCCCAGTTGACTGTTCTCCCTGTCTGAGTGGGTCTGTGCATTCTCACGTCCTTAGAACAGCCCAGGGCAGGGTTCTTTCTGGGCAAACCTGTGTCCACAAAATCTCTCACATTCTTTGGGTTTGGATAGCCCAAAGTAGAGGTTTTTGGGACCGCCCACACTGAAAGAATGCCTCACTTCCCTTAAAGCCTTGCGCTTTCACGGGCAAAACTGTTACTGACCCCACATGGGCTCCACTCGTAAATCTCTCAGTGACGACTGGAATTTACGAGTTTTTTGACCTCCGTTTTTTTTCTTGCCTGAATCAGTCATGGAGAACATATTTTCTAACTCCCAAAAGACGCCTTTACAATGCCTTATTTCCAATTTACATACTCTAAAAATTAAAAGTACCATAAAAACTAAACAATTAACTTTTTACTGCCAGAAAGTCTGGCCAACCTACCCGCTTATTGGCAAGCGTTGGCCCAAACAAGGAACATGTGACCCCTGCATTCTCAGGAACTTGTATGATTTTTGTCAAGCTGGCAACAAGTTATTAGAACTCCCTTATATTCAAGCCTTTCTTATTCTGAGAACACGCCCATCTCTCATTAAGTCTTGTGCTCCTGCTCAGATACTTTTAGTTAACTCTACTGCACCACAAACTTTTCCATCCCGCCCTCCGGTGCTTTCCTGGCCACTGCCTGCCTACAACCAAACTCATTCCCTGCCATTACCTCCCGCCGGATCACTCTCCCCTCCCCCTATGCCTGATTATCTCAGCAGCTCTAATCCCTCTCCATCACAGATACCTCCCAATGTGCGATCATGTCCCTCTCCGCCATCCAGGACCCATAACTCTCCCAGCAGCTCTAATCCCTCTGTTAGCACTTCCTCACAGTCTCTGACTTCTCCTGGGAATTCTCTATCCCCTACAGCATTCTCACCGCCGGCCCACCATACTAGGTCTCCATCACTATGTCCTTCCAGCAGGCCGCGTGATTGTTCCAGCTTGTGCCGGGAACAGTCGCCATGTTGCAACCCTCTGCCACGTGGCATGGCGCCGCCATGTTCAAGAGGGTCACATAGTGACAGGGCGCTGCCATGTTTGGGGTCATGTGACAAGGCGCCGCCATGTTCCCAGGACCCTCACTGTCAACAGGCACCCCCATGTGGCTCCTCTTGTGAAGTGCAACAGCCGCCCTGTTGCAGTGCACATGATGCTTCATTGTTGCTGCCGACAGCAGTGCTCTCACTGCAAGGCACACACTGAGACGCCATCTGCCTGTATTTCCCAGGGTGACCAGCAGCAGCTCTGTAGGCCCTCTACAGATGATTGCTCACACGTGCCTACTGGACGGATGGCTGCCCAATGGCCCTCTGCTCCAAATCTTCTCCTCAGGCTCTGCTACCGCTTCGGGAGCAAGCTGGCCCCAAGGAACTTGTTAGCATCCATGTGCCTTTTTCCCTTTCTGATCTATCTCAGATTACCCTTAAATTAGGTAGCCTCTCTGTTGACCCACAGAATTATATTGGGCAGTTTAAATTTATTACTAATTGTTATGATTTACATTTGAAGGACGCTTATGTGATTCTAAATACCACTCTCAGCTCAGAAGAATGGAATCAGCTGCGGCAAGCAGCTCAAAAAAAAGCTGATCACAGACATAAGGTAAACACTGCTGATAATGACTCTGGGCCTATAGCTGTGCCAGAGGAGGTCAAACATACTAACTATAACAAACTTTTGAAACAGGTTCAGGAGGCTAATCAAAACCCAGCTGTGTTCCCAAATTGGCTCTCTAATCCTCGTGCCCTGCAAGCAGTTCCAGCTTCGCATGCTGTGTCGGGCCACCTCCCAGGCCCTCCCCCATGCGCCGTCCCAGCCCCTCCCTCTCCTGTGCACTGTCATCACCGCCACTGCCACCTTATGTGTTTCCAGGGGCAGTCCCAGCCCGCCCCTGCATGCTTCGTCCCGGCACTTGCCCTACCCCATGCTGGGCGTGCTCTGCCGGCAGGCCGCGAAACAGCAGCTCAGTGGCTCCGCTCAGGCATGCTTTTTTTTTTACAATTCGGCTCTGCTCAAGAGATGCTATTTTTTTTAGCACAATTCTCAAACCATTTAATCAAGGTTATTGGCCACCTGATAATTTTACCAGCCTTTTTATCAATCAAAGCCTTCACCAATCTCCTGTTTAACAACTAAGGTTATAAATTCCTTTTTGCTGGGAACCACTAGCTCTATTTCAAGACAAGGGTTTTCTTCAAAGTTTTATTTTATTTGTCTTGGTTCATACTACTTGGTTCATACAAAATAACAACTTTAAAAAGTAAATGTGTTAAAACTTTGACAGTATTAGATCAGTTTTGATAGATTTATTCATAAGATTGCTAAACCTTTACTGCAAAATGTTTCCATTAACGCCTTTTTGGGCACACAATTTTTTTTTGTTAATTCTATGTGTCACCCTATAAAAAAGTGATGTGCCATCCAGATAAAGCCTGCTCTCTAATCTAAAATGCCAATATTAAACTCCTGCATACTTACTTAATTCTACTGTAGTCCAAATCCCAAACAAACAAACAAACAAACACCTTAGAGAGATCTTAATATTTTTTTAAAAAATGTTTTTAACACTTGTGACACTTGGAGTTCTGAGGCAGGTAAACCTACACAAGGTGGAGCTGCCTGAGCCCCCATGGACATGCTCAAATGCAGCAGAAGACATTGGACAACAAAATGCCCCATCCTGGAGTTCTTTGAGACCTTACCTCAGGGCTGCTGGACTGTCCTGGCCACCAAGGCGTGGGTAAGCCATCCTAACTTCTAGCCCTCACAGGAAATGTCGAAATTGCCAGATTCGTCACCCACAGAAAATTGCTGCTGAAGACTGAGGGGGTTCAGGGCAACAACAGCCCCCTTTAAGGTGTCCATCTCAGAGTCCAAGTCGCACTAAAGTTTCAGGTAAGATATTCTCTATATTTGTGAACATAGAGGCCATATATACAGAGTTCTTCCTGAGTATTCAGGCTGCTATATTAAGTCCTCAATCTCTATGATGGGGTATTGATGGTCAACCTATCCCATTTACAAACAGGGCCTATTTCGTGCAGGTCCCAGTCCTAAATCTTAAAATGCATTTTATACAGGATGACTTAGACACACTGAGGCCTCGGCAGCTTTCACCTGTTGTTGCTGGTGGACCTCTCCTCAGTGATATAAGACCACCCCCTTCCTTTCTTATTCACCAATTTCTCAGGTAACCCTAGTCAAGACTCACAGATACATTTTTGTCTTCTCACTTGGTTTATACTTTTTCAAGATACATAAAAGCCTTTCTCATACTTGCTAAAGTTCTGTTACAGCAAATCATTCCAAGGACTATAACCAGGTTACAGCAACCCACGCCTAAATCAAAGTTGCTGGACTGCCATCCTCATTTCACATCACTCAGGCTAAGAGGTGCCCTTCCAGCCCTAAATCTGATCATTCTGAGTGGTCATCTCATCTTTTGTCACCTACCCATCTCCGTCTCACAAAGGCCTCGCAGCCACACTTGACAGGCTAAGTCATGTTTTGTTACCCATTTTGGTTCCTAATTTCTTATATTCTATTAATGATCATTTTTACAGCAGGACTCTTGAGAGTCTTTCCTAAAGACTCCCACATCATGCATAAGATAATCTTCATAATGTTCTATATGGTAACAGTTGCAGTTCTTTTTACCCTCAGCTGTCTGGTTAAACGTGACATCCCTGAAAGCCTAAGCCCTTACCTTCCCTATACTGGTACAGCCACCGCCTTCCCTGCTCCTCCTATCTTTTCCAGTTCAACTCCTGGACTGGAGACAAGTTTTATACACCTACCCTCTTAACTTTTATGCTTTCAGATGGGGGAGTAATCACCTCTCATAACTCCACTCCTCTTAACCCCACGTTTAATTTTCAGAATTTTGCCTTACCATGGAAATGTTTCTACCTTAACACGGTCCTGATAGAATGATATGTCTAAATCAAAGGCACCTTTCCTTCTACCTCACCTGGGTCCTTAACTATGACAGTGCCATGTCTCCTCATAACATCTTGTCTCTTTGTTTTTCCAGTCTGACATATGTGCATTCACCAGTGACATTGTCCTGGCTAAAACACCTGGCATCAGAGTCTACCTGGGCATCAATCTTTATCCCATCGACTCCCCTAGGGTCCAGTACAGCACCCTCTGCCAGCAGGAAGTGGTTAAAGAGAGAAATCTTCACCCCTTTTCATAATAATAATCATAAGATGGGATATGAAAGGGGTTTGGCCCAGACAGGACACTGTAGCCAGGAAAGCCACAACCAGAAGCAGGAAGCCCTATCTCCCCTGCCCCTAGGAAGTTACCTGTGACGCCATCTTCCCTCCCTGGAAATTTACATATGGCACCAAATCTAGGACCAATGGGCTACCTGTGCATCCCTAATGCCCACCTTAGGTTCCACCCCAAACCAAGGCTATTTACAGGCCCCCATGCCAAGTTTCTGCCGGAGAGATTGCCGGACGCCAGCGGTGGGGGTGCAGGTCATCTCTCTCCATGTTCTCAGAATAAAGGCTGTTTTTTATTTTATACTTCTCATCTTTTGGAAATATTTTTCATCTCTTGGAAATAATCTTAGCAATTTTGTGTCTCAGATATGAAATCTCTGTAAAAGATTAGCTGACAGTAATTTTTTTTATCAATATGTAGGCTATCTCTCTCCTTTTTTACATGGTATCCTGTGGTGATGGTATTCTGTTCTGAAGGTTTTTAAATTGAGGTGGCCCTACTTGTTGAGTATGCTTTTTTTATTCAGTTTTTGTAGTGCTAGAGATTAAAGCCACAGCTTCACACTTGTTATGCAGGTGGTCTATGATGGTCCTACAGCTGGAGTCCCATTTGTTGATTCTTGATATTATTGCTGAACTATTGGGATTCAGGAAGTCTTGCCTGTGCCTATCACTTCAAATGTTTCCTCTGTGCTGTATTCTAGCTGTTACAAAGCTTCTATGCTTCTATCCAGGTCTTTGGTCCATTTTGTTTGATTTTAGCATGGAGGATATTTAGGTGTGTACTTCTGATTTTGTGAGTATCCAGTTTCCCCGATGTCATTGGTTGCACGTATTGTCTTTTCTGCAGATTATTTTTGTGGATACTCTGCAGAATATTGGAGAAGGCAGACGAAAATATGGTGTTATGACATCTATAGCAAAGTTAAGCCTGTGTGAGATGCAAAATACGGACACTGAAAAATACCAACTTGGGAAATGAGAAGAAGAAGGAAAGAAAGAAAGAAAAAGTGGATAGAAGATCTAGGAACCAGGAAAGAATTGATGGGAAATATAAAACCTAGAGAAAAACTGAAGAGATAGAACACGTCTCAGCGAAGGGAAAAGACAAATCTGCACTTTCTCCCTGGTCCCAGCTCCTGCTTTCTAGAAAGGAAACCTGAATCTATGGAGACAAAGTGAAAGCCAGGACTCCAGAGGGATTCAGAGTGAAATATCACTGTGGAATGGACCAGGGGATGGGGTGAGCTGCAATAGCTGGTGAGTGACTCCAGCCCAAGTGTCCTCCATAGGGCCTGGAGAGAGCCCCTGCAGGGAGGAGCTGAATACCTGAGCCTGGGACTTGGAGGAGGGCAGAACAACATCAATTCAGGGCTTCCAGCATCATGTGCCCACAATAAATGTGGGAGACAGAGCCATGGGTACACTCATGGTCAGGGAGGCATGGTCAGTGGAAAGAGACCGGCTGAGAGGTCTGTTCTACAGGACATGGATCCCACACATATGGCCAGAGACTAGGCTCAGCCTGAATTGCTCTGCTTTGAAACTCACAGAATTGGCTCCTTATTGATCCTAGGGCCTGCAAGTGCTGGCATCTAGCAGAGATCTAGGGTGTGGCTTCCTTCTTAACATAGCAACCTGAGTAGGGAATAATTCTAACCTGGACACTGCCATAAAATTATAGATCCCAGAAGAAAAACAGATAGTTGAACTCACAGAGGAATTTCTTTTTTTATTTGTATTTGTTTCGTGTGTGCCTTGTTTTTAGTTTAGTTTAGTTGAGGTTTGTTGTGCTTTTATTATTTTTTTGTATCTCTTTTCTTCTTCACCAGTCAACAGTTTATTGGGGCTCATGAAATTTTTCCTTTGTCACTCCTTGCTATCTCTTTTTCTTACTTCTTTTGTTATTTTTCTTAACCGTTTCTTCTCACTTACAATTTTTCTGCCTTTAAATTTGTCTCTTATTTATATTTTCTGCACAGTTTATTCATTTTCTTTTACCTTTTATTTCATGTCAGTTTTTTTCTCTTCCCATTACAAAATTGAATAAGCTTCATGGTCTGTGCTAACACCTTTTGAATGAAACCTGTAGAAGCAGAAAATCAGAGGATCAGGAGGTTTGCTTTGAGACCAAATGCAGAAAGCTGAGACTGTCTTAAGAGAATAGTGCATATTTACATTTAACATTGCCTTCTCTCCTTTGCATTTTCAGATATCTCCACCTGAATCCCAATGGATTATCCTCATTCTCTTTAGTTTTTTTGGTTTTTGGTGCCAGGAATCGAACTCAGTATATCAAGCTTGCCAGGTAGACACCTGTGCCATTGAGCTACATCCCTAGCTCCATTCTCCATTCTCAAGAGAAGTGACTTCACCTAAAATAAAAAAGCAGAAACCCCTTTGGCAGTGCCAGCTAAACGGCCCCTGGCTTCATCATTTACAAATGATAGCAAGTCCTGATAGGTACCCAGTGCAGGGCCCTGCCAGCCTCCATGTGAGGTTTCCCAGATGGCCAGGACACAAGGTGGCTTGGAAAATGCAAATGGCCTGGTACAAGGCTGCCTCTGCTTTTCCAGTAGGATTCAAGGTATGGTTTCTAAGAAGCTGTCCAATAAACACCTAGTAAGAGACATTATGAAAAATTACATCTACTTACTTAGGGGTAAGACAGCTGTGTTAAGGGATGAGTTTATCCAACCACCTTAATGCTTTTCTCTAAAAAGTGAATTCAGGATTTGTGCGCCAAATGTCTTAAGCAGCTACTTTGTGCTGTTCCCGTCACAAAGATGATTGCATGTGATCCTCACAACATCTAACATTCCAGCTATAATTCCCACTTTGCTAATTAGGGAAGTGACACTAAAAGATGACAGGGAGAAGGATTTGTGGGCCACTTTTGTATTGAGGCATTGTGAGGAGAACTATTAGAATAAGGACCTGGAATTTATAATATTATTTTATGATGGTCACCCATAGTTAACATAAGAAAATTCAAAAAATCTATCCACAACATTGAAGACACAGAATATTTAGCCAAGGGTCTAAATCCCACAGCAGTGTCTTACATGAGTCCAGATGAACACCCAGAGCCCATGATAATGCCTCCCATGTGTCCCACTGGAGTCCCATGAAAAGGACTCACACCAGTCTATTTTACGGATCTGTGCCTGGAAGGCCCAAATGTCAGCGGTGGAAGTTAGGAAGCCCAGGTCAATGAAGTGAAGGAGCTGTGCTTGGAGTTTGAGGGTTCTACACTGGAGCCGAGAATTCATGCTCATAATAAGCACCAGGGCCGTCCTGAAAAACACCACAGCCATCCTCAGTGACACGGAGTTCCCCAGCTCCTCTGATGATAAACAATTGAAGACATGCCAAGAAGCCTGCATTATGAGTTGTCTTGGAGATTAAATGGCACATGTCTTCCTCTCTGGATCCAGGTAGCAATGTAGGGACCAGAGCTAACCCAGGAGAACCAACAGCTCAAACAACAGCACATAGGAGATACCAATGCCTCAATGCCTCAGTGCCTTCCTTTCCTTCTCCAAGTCTCTATTTATGCTGGCAACTTTCCTCAAGTGAAACATTTATGCTCAGTACCATGGTGATTTAAAATTCTGCTGGCCTTAAGTTGACCACCAGTTTTTAATGTATAATAGGCACTGAATCGCAGATACTGGAGAATGAAAAACCGTAAGTGGACCCAGCTACAACTGCAAAGCAGAAAATTTGTCATGAGGTATGGAAGGGGAACATTTTGAAGGCACAGTGGCTTAGCTGTTACTTTAGGAGAGGTCCCCAGGACTCCTCGCAAAAAGTGTCCTCCAGCTCTATTGCACAGACACGTTTCTCCACCAGCATTTTGTCCACAGCTTCCATTTTCCCCTTTTTTGTTTAGACAGAAATGGTTCCACTTTCATTCATATGTTATTAGCCATGGTAGTTCCAAAAAAAGCTCTTGAGAAGAACTGCAAGCAGCCCACAGTTCCTGCCAGTCCAGTTCGGTCCACTGCAGGTGTTTGCAAACATGGTAAAAGCCAGATGGAAATGTTGCTGCAAAGTTAGCATGACTCAGTGTTTTTGAGATCAGGACCCCGAAACAAGGTCAAAGGTGCGCAGCAGTGTCATTCTCACTCTTCAAACAATAGAAATAGTGACTGGAATAAGGTGTCAGTGTCCTTGGTACTCACTGAAATGAGTGCCTGGGCCGAGCACAACTTTCTTTTTCCCCAGCTTCACTTCTGAAAATAGGTGGTGCAGCAGGCACTTGAGTGTGTCGTCTGCGCCAGGAAGGACAAGAGTGAGAGACAGCAGGAGATGGCGGTAGCCCTTATGAAATAAAGCAACAGGTAACGCTGTCTCTCTGAAGCCTGTTCCTTCATTCAGAACTGCAGTCAGCTCGGTAAATCAGTCCTCACAAGGGTAGTAATAAAGGCAACACAGCTATTAGCAGTGCAACACAGAGTCGAAGAGCAGAAATGGGAAAAACGAACAATGGCTAATATACAATGATATATGTGATTTGAAGACCTGCTCTTATTAGGGAAGCAAGATTCTAGGATGCTACAGGCCATGACCATACAATAAAAGCATCTTCATTTCAACATTAGATATTACTTGAGGTCTACGTAGTTTAGACTCTTGTAGCTTTTGTGACAATTCAAAAAACGTGCATTCATGAAAGGACCAATGATAAAGATCAAGTAATATCCAAATTCTACCCATAAGTATTACTTTTCTAAGTATAATTGAGGGATATTTAGAAAATATCATTATTCTATTAATGTGCGAGTCATTAAATAACTTCAATATGAAGTATTACACACCAGCCAAGGCAATATCAATAATTAACCAACAACAAGGCTTAAAGCAAAACTTCTGCATAACTAGAAGTAATTTTCTTCAGTGAAAGTGTCAGGTTCCACTCAGGGATTAGCCTCTTTAGCGTTTTGCAATTTACTTAAATGTATTAGTACAGCTTATGTATATAAATGACAGTCATCGTAGGGGTTTGTGCTGTAGATAATATATTTTGATTTGTCTTTTTTCCACTCTCATTCTTCTTCAGTCACTTTCACCTCTCTCCCTCCTTATTTACACAGCTTTGTTTCCATTTTATCCTACTTTTCTCATTTTTTTCTATTTCTTTTCTTCTTTTTCCCCTCCTCCATTAGTTCCCCTTTCCTTTTGAACAATTTCTTCTTTTGTGCACATCTTCAAGTAATTTCTTTTTATTCATATTTCTCCTTGTATATTCATTGCAAATCACAGGATGGATGCATAGTACAAACAGGCAGGTCCTGCCTATTGCAGGGATACCTCAGTTTGCAAACTTAATTGTTTTCATAATTTTAGTTGCAGAATTTATTCCCTACGAAAATCTTGGAAAGAATTAAAGTTATTGATTTGCATACTTTGAAACATATTTGGGTTCCTGTAAACAAAGCAGGAATGCAAGCCAACTTGGGTTTATATATTTGATCTTTTAAAGTGTGACTTTTGAAAATGTTGATACTGTCCGCACACTGAGGCAAGCTCTTCGTTCTTCTCTGTGATTTTTTTCACTGCACCTGGTGCAAGGTGGTGGTGCTTTTGGCAGTGAGATCGTAGCTCTCCTCTGCCAAGCCTCTCTACCATGACATTCCTGACTTGAAAAGAGCTGAGCTTGGAATGAATTACCTTAACTTTCTGTTGGGTGTTGCATTTCAGCAAGAAGAAACTGCCTAGCTCAGTAAACCAGATTGGAAGTTATGCTTTGTGAGGGCTTCAAATACAAAACTCCTGGCCCCCCTAGACGTTAGGGCTTCTGTTGACAAATATGACTTTATTAGAATAAGTTTGTGATTATAGAACATGTAATTTTTCTGTCTGGAAGCTTTTAATGAACATTTTTTGTTCTGAGTATTTTGACATTTCAAATAAAATATTACGTAGAGATATTCTGCTCTTGGCTCACCTCGTGGGGTTCCAAATGTTTGTAGTACCTGAACGTCTGTGTGGTTTTCTCGGTTTGTGCAATTCTTGATGTTATTTCACAGTAGGTCTTCTGTGCCATTACCTCGTATTTTTACTCCTTCCTTGGATCTATAAAGATTATGTTATAGCTTTCATTGTTGATCCTCAGATCATATAAATTCTACATCTAGGTTTTAAAATTTCTTTCACGGGGCTGGAGGTTTACCTCAGCGGCATAAGCGCCTGCCTTGCAAGCAGGCAGTCGTGAGTTCGATCCCCGGTACCGATAAAAAGGAAAAAGACAAAAAAAAATTTCTTTCACTACCAAAACACATGAAAATATAGAAACTTAGGTAACATTGTAAAAGGAAGAATTAATAATAGGGAACCAGTTCAGACCCATCCACCTCCAAGCAGCAGGCAGTGCTTGAAATCCAGTCCTGGGACCTGACCATATGCCCGTGGGTTGAATTTCAGTGCACTGGGAAAACTTAGAACTGTGCTCCCAGGTGGCAAGAGCATGTTCTGCATCTGAAATCACCCTAAGATCCACGGGAGGTACCCATGTGCCCAACTGGGTCACACCCAACAAACTACAAGCATCAAACACAACTGGGAATCTAGTCCCAGGCCCTAACTGCGTAGGTTTAGTTCCAGTCCCATCAGAAGCCTTAGAATTCCCAGAAGAATTGAAAATGTCATACCACAGTGATATATGTGCACCCATGTTTATAGCAGCACAATTTGTAATAGGCAGATCTAAATGTCTATCAATTGAGGAATGGAAAAAGTTGTGGTATTTTTATACAATGGAGTACTACTCAGCTCTAAAGAATGATCACTTTGAGAGATATATAAATATACAGACGCAGCTTGAGACCATACACATAAGCGAATGAATCAAACTCATATGTATAAATACTGAATAGTTTCCCCAGTGTAAGAAATGGTAAGAGTACATACAATTTTTATAGTAATCATGATTCCCCATTACATTGCTTTGAAGACTTATAATGCTTTCATTCATTAGTTGGTATGGTTTTGTCTTGATTTGTTTGATTTTATTATCTGTGTTTGTATGAACAGCTATTTTGAAGAAAATAAGACATTATAATAGCCAGGGCTGATTTAATATCATCTTCCTTTGAAGTCCTACCAAGCTTTTGTTCTTCTGTTTTCATTGGTTCTATCATGTTGTATCTTATTGGATTTTATTATGTGTGATAATATAAACAAAATTTCTTTGGAAAATGAGATAATATAGTAGCCATTGTTCATTCTCTATTATTTGGTTCTGAATGCCCTGTAATACTTTCATTCTCTTGAATAGTTTTAGACTATTATGTTATGTTTGATCCTATTGTATATGAAGTTATTCTCAACTATTTCAAAGAAAGAGACATGGTGGTAGCTACTGTTAATTATGGATTGTCTTGTGGTGAAATACTGTGTTGCTTACATTGTTCTGTTCTCATCTGCTTTGTTCTGTCTTCTTTTGTCTTAATCTCTTAAAAAAAAAACTTCTGTCTCAGTCAGTAAGACCATGCTCTGTGTCTGAAATTACCAAAGAACACGCACAGTGCCCAAGAGCCCAACAGGCCCACTGCCAGTGAGCTCCAAGTGGCAAGCAGTTGCCAGCAGTCTGCCCTGGGAGTCAGACTGGGCCAGGTGATTCCCAGTGCACCAAGGAAGCTTTGAAACATTGCTCAAAACCCGGAAATAGGTGCAACTCCAGCCAGCACTGAGGAATTCCACAGTGCTGTGGGACCTTCTCCCAGGGCACCGTGAGCTTCTTATGAGACTCCCACCATCCATGGGTAACACATGCTGCCCTCGGACCTTGGCCTGCATAGCTGCCTGCTTCCTGAAACACTCCAGTCAGCACTGAGGAATGCCATGCTGCTTTGGTACAATGGCCTGCACCCAGCAGATGCCCGGACACAGGACATCTGTTGGGCCCTCAGGGCTCTCACTACATCCTGGACCTAATAATGCTGTTGATCTTCAGCTCCCACTCTTTCTCCTAGAATCTTTGAATCCAGTGGATTAACGGTGTTAGCTTGAAGGAAGACTCAGTAACTGCCTCACCCAAAAAGAAGATTTCAGCAGGATCCTGTCAGTGTGGTATGCTCCTAAAGGAAAGGTGTACAGTGGGTAAATAGGGCCAGTAGTAAAGCTCCAGCTAACTATAAGACCTTATTGACTCTGGGAAGCGTGTGGGTGACCCCTTCCTGCAACCAGAAAACATCAGGCAGAGTGAGGAGTGGGCCAATAAGGACTCCCCCAACTTGGAGAAAATCAAAAGGGCTTATGAGACACACAGGCACACAATAGGGGCACCATAGGGCATCAGTTGGCAAAAACACTATAGACAGGGAGATTTGGTGACCTGTAACAACATGCAGATAAAGTAATAGAAGGAATTAAAAGCTGATCTATATCAATACTACAAGGCTTCTCAGCCCAGGAAGAATATAAGACTCGCCGAACAGGCTCTGCATTGGGAAGTCAGGTGGCTGGCCCATCTCTTCTTTGAGGGACCCAGAAATTGGACAAACATCAACCTTATATTAGGACTCCAAGTTACACACTAACGACAGTTGACACTAGTGGTTTGAAGGAACAAATATTAACTCAAAAGGGGAAAATGGCAAAACAAAAAAGCAAAAAAGAATTTCAAACATCTAGTCCACCAGGAGCAAATACAGGAGACAATGAAATAGAGGACTTCAAAAGTAACACACCAGAAATACCTGAAAAGATAGCAAGTGAAATAAAAAGAACAACTCCACATAGCTATAGAGGAAAGCAAATTAGAAGTACTCTCCCATGTAAAGGTAGAAAAATCAATCTTAGTAAAGGAGTTGCTGAGCACAGCTAAAGAAGAAATAGAGAAAAAAGTACCAAAGCATGGGAAACTGACTGGAACCTTTAAAGAAAACAAGTAGAATTCATGAAGCAAATGCAAAAAAGACATCCAAGAAACAAAAAATTCTATTCAGAGCTGGCACAACCATTTAAATGAAGCTGAGGATAGGATTTCAGACCTGGAGGACAGGATTGCAATTAGTGATCCTGAAAGAATAGAACTTTTAAAAATAACAAGCAGCATAAAATGACAGTCCAACAGCTTCATGGTGATGCAAAGAGCAACAACGTAAGATTAATAGTCGTCAGTGAAGATGTGGGAGTCCATCCAAATGACATAACTAAAATATTCACAGAAGTAATAACAGAAAATTTCCCAAACATGGGGAAAATCTTATATGCAGATAAGTGAGGCATATAGAACATGAGTCACAACCAACATAAATCTACACACAGAAATATAATCATTAAGATCTCAGGCGACAGCATAAAACAAAATACTAAAAGCTGCTAGAGAAAAGACAGAATTCATCTATCAAGGAAAGTCCCTTAGAATTACAGCAGACTTTTCAGCACAAACCCTCAAGTCAAGACGAGCTTGGAGTGAGGTATTTCAAGTCCTGAAATAAAACAACTTTCAACCCAGACTGATGTACCCAGAAACACTTTTTTTTTTCAAATTTAATAGTGAAACAAGATATTTCTATGACAAAGAACAACTGAAAAATTCGTGTTCACCAAACCAACCTTAGAAAGAGTATTGAAAAGCGTACTAGATAGAGATAAAAATGACCACAAAATCCAGAACAATAACAGAAAGAAACCACCAGGTAGGACAAGAAATTAACAGTGGGGAGAAGCAGAAAGCAAACTACTGGAACATAATATGGCAAAGTCATATCAGTGATATTCATAAATGTAAATGCCCTCAATTCACTTATCAAACGAAATAGGTTTACAGAATGGATCAAGAAGCAAGATCCCACGATATGCTGTATACAAGAAAGACATCTGACCCAAAAGGAAACACATAGATTAAAAGTGAAAGGATGGAAAACAGTATTCCATGCATCAAGAACCCAGAAAAAATCAGGGGTAACTATTCTATTTGCAGACAATGTGAACTTCAAACCTAAAATGATTAAAAGAGATCAAGAAGGTCACTACAGACTCATTAGGGGAAAAATTCAAAAGGAAGAACTAACAATTATAAATACATGTGCACAAAATATAGGAGCACCCAACCATATAAGACAAATACTAATGGGCATGAAAAACAAAATACACAAGAACACAATTATAACAGGGGACCTTAACAGCCCATTGTCTCAAAAAGATAGATCAACTAGCCAAAATGTCAGCAAAGAAAAGACAGAACTGAATCATACCTGTGAGCAATTGGACTTAGTACATGTTTACAGAGTGTCCCACCCAACCACTGCAGAATACACATTCTTCTCAGCTGAGGATGTGACATTTTCCAAAATAGATCATATATTATTCCATAAAACACTCTTACATAACTGCAGGGATACTGAAATTGTCTCACATATAATATCTGACAATAGTGCAATAACTTTGGAAATTAATGGCAAAGGAAATGGTAAAACCTGCATAAATAAATGGAAATTAAATAAAAGTCTTGAAAAACCAGTGGGCTACAGATGAAATTAAAGAAGAAATAAAGCAATACCTAAAACTCAATGAAAATATGGAGACAACATATCACAATCTGTGGGATGCAGTGAAAGCAATCTTAAGAGCGAAATATGTAGCAATAAACTGCCAGATCAAGAAAACAGAATGAGCACAAATAAACAATCTAATACTTCATCTCTAGTTTCTAGAAAAAGAAGAGCAAGTTAAACCTAAAGTTCAGGGAAGAGAGAAAATTGTAAAGATTAGAGTAGAAATCAATGAAATTGAAACTAAAAAAATGGAAAGAATTAATGAATCAAAAAGCTGTTTTTTTGAGAGAGTATACAAAATTGACAAAACTCTAGCTAGCCTTATCAAGAAAAAGAAAGAAAAAACCTAAATTCATGCAGTAAGAACTGAAAAGGAGAAAATCATGACAAATCCCATGGAAATACAAAAAAGTTATAAATACCTACTTTGAAAATCTCTACTCAGAGTGGAAAACATAGAGGAAATGTCCAAAGCTCAACCAAGAAGATATAGCAATTTTGAAAAATTCAATATCAGTTATTGAAACGGAAAACATAATTAAAAACTTATCACCAAGAAAAACCCAGGTCCTGATGGATTCAAAGCTGTATTCTATAAGAAATTTAGAGATTTGATGCCAATACAGCTTAAACTCTTCAATGAAATTGAAAAAGAAGCAATCCTACCTAAATCATTCCTGGAGGCAAGTATCACTCTCATACCAAAACCAGAGTAAGACCCAACGAAAAAGGAGAATGATACGTCAGTCTCTCTAATGAACATTGATGCAAAGATTCTCAATAAAATACTGACAAATAGAATGCAGCGAGTCATCAAGAAGATTCTACAACATGACCAAGTGGAATTTATTCCAGGAATGCAAGAATGGTTTAACATACACAAATCAATAAATGTAGTACACCACATTAATAAAGATAAAAACAAAAACACATGATCATCTCACTAGATGCAGAAAAAGCATTTGATACAGTCCAACACTTGTTCATGATAAAAATTGCACAGAAACATGGCATACATGCATCTATCTCAATCTCACAAAGGCCATCTATGACTAAACAACAGCCAACATTATAGTAAATGGACTAAAGTTGAATGTTTTCACTCTAAAATCAGGAATAACACAAGGATGTCCACTATCACCATTATTTTTCCATATCGTTCTGGAAATATTAGCCTCAGCAATCAGACAAGAGAGAGAAATAGAAGCAATAAAGATAGGAAAGTAAAAAAGTTAAATTATCACTTTTTGTAGATGACATGATACTTTATATAGAAGACCCAAAAATTCCATTAAAAGACACTAGTGATAATGAACAAATTCAGCAGTGTAGCTGGATACAAAGGCAGCACACAAAGATCAGTAGCATTCCTGTACAGAAACAAAAAACTCACTGAGAGAGAGTTATGGAAATATCACCGTTCACAATAGCATCTAGAAAACAAAATACTTAGTAATCAACCTAACCAAGAATGTAGCAGAACTATATGTCGAAAATTATACTACTCTAGAAAAGAAGATATAAGGGGTATTAGAAAATGGAAGGATACTACTTGCTCTTGGCTAGGAAGAACCAATATTGTGAAAATGGCCATACTCTCAAATCTATTATAGAGATTAAGGGAATTCCAATCAAAATACTATTAATATACCTTGCAGAACTTGAGAAAACACTTCTAAAATTGATTTTAAACCAGAAGAAAACTAGAATAGCAAAGGCAATTCTGGGCAACAAAGGGAAAGCAGGAGGCATCTAAATTCCAGACCTGAAACTATACTACATAGCTACAGTGATAAAATTAGCATGGTCCTGGCAAAGAAATAGACCTGAGGATCAATGGAACAGATTAGAAGATTCAAACACAACTACAAAGACACTCAGCCACCTAAACATTTTCACTGGAAAATGACAACTTCTTTAATAAATGGTGTTGTAAAAATTGGCTTTCCACCTGCTGAAGAGTAAAACTAGACCTATGCCTATCACCACGCAATAAACTGAAGTGAAAATAGATCAAAGACCTAAACATTAAAACAGAAACCCTAAATCTACTGGAACATAAGTTGGGTAGAAATCTTGGAGACATAGGGGCAGTCAGAGAACCTATGAACAAAAGCAAACCACACAGAAAATACTTCAAGTAATCAACAACTGATGATGATTATCTCATAGTACTGAAAAGCTTTGCACTTCAAAAGAAATCACCAACAAAGTGAAAAGAAAACACACAGGATGCGAAAGAATTTTAGTTGACATTACCTGAGGCAAAGGACTTAAATAAAGAGCATATAAAAAATTGAAAACCTCAAACTCCCCAAATTCAAAGACCATCTCCAAAATGAGCATCTGAGATGAACACACATTTTCCAGATGAAGATATACAAATGACGGATAAATACACAAAGAAAAGTTCATCATCCCTGGTCATTCAAGAAATGCAAATTAAAACAGCACTGAGATTTCATCTCACTCTGGACAGATTGACTGCCTTCAATAAATCAACTGATAACAAATGTTGAGGATGCTGAGGGGAAAACAGAACACTTCAGCACTATTGGCGGGAGTGTAGAATGTTGCCACCACTATGAAAATCAATATGAAGATTCCTCAAAAAATTAGAATTTAAGTTTCATTCAATGCAGGTATTTCTCTCCTGGGTGTTTTCCTGGAAATTGAAAACATCATCTCAGTGATAAATGTGCACTCATGTTGATAGCAGTACAATTTTAATAGCTACTTCTTGGAAACAACAAAATGTCCATCAACCAAAGAGGGGAAAAAGATATGATATTTTTATACAATGGAATATTACTTAGCAAAAAAAGGATGGCCTTGAGGCTTTTATAGATTTAATGGAGGGAAATTGAGCCTATTCTCATCAGTGAGACAAATAAAACTCATATTTCTAAATGTCCCATTATTTACAGTGTAAAAATAATAAAACTGAAGGAGTAATAAGATCCAAATGTGTAAAATATATTGTATAAATGAAAGCCAAGGAAAGTGGTCTAAAGTATATAATTGTAATTATGTTTTTTCATTTTTTATTTTATTTAAAGAAAGACTAAGCAAAACAGAAAACTGGTAGAAATAATACACATTTTCAAAGAAAATTAAAGTGAGAAATCACTATTTGATTATTATATATTGTTCTCTTACAAAGGATTGTTCAAGATATAAAAGTGAAACATGCAAAATGGGGATTCAGTGAGACTGCAAACAGTTCTGTTTTACTATCAACCTTAGTAATGTGGTTATCAATCCTATACACTTAAACACACATGCAATTATTCATATCTTCATTTGTGTTGAGATTAAACAAACCAAAGCAGTCTAAAGTCATTCTGACAAAGAATCATAGTATTGCTGGATTTCACATTATGACACTATGGGATCAGCAGTGGGGACTGAAATGTATTTTTCTTCAAAGTGTTTCTTCATTTCATCATGAGTTATCAGATCATTTCTCATAAACTGTTTATAGGTTCAACACATGCATGAGCCTTAACATGTATTTCTGTCCTTTGTACATTAGAGAGAGAAACAAAATTAAGCAAGAAAAAACAAAACATATTCCTATAAACACACGAAATGAAAAACATATATAAAACCATTGTACAAGGAGTTCTACCATGGTTACTGTGTTGTCTCTTGTTATCTTCAATAGAATGGTCCATATCATCAAGCATAGTATAATTGAATATAGCAGTACATAGCAATAAAAACAAAACTTTGTAGATAGTGTAAAACTTCAAAAACAGGTAATGATCAAACCAGACTAGGTGTCATAGTGAATCTTGTCATCTTCAGTGTAGTTGCCTGTATTCTCACACTTGATACTCTCAATCATAACAGCTTTGAATAAAATCTGTTGATATCAAACAGCAATCAAACAAACTATGTTTAACTAAGATCAGTCGTGATAAAACATTATAAGTTATACGGTGTTCCAGATTAAGTTTATAGGAAATTAAAGATGATTACTGTACTAGATCCTGTTATTTTTGGGATAGTTGTTTGTGCCCTCAGATCTAGTGCAAATAGACAAACTGGGACAGAATAAAACTGATCTATGTAGAGGGAAGCAAGTAATATGGGTTTTAAATCCTGATACACTGTTAACAATATCCTCTGCCATCTTTTTTAAGACGGTTCTTCCCCTTGACTCCCCTAGGGTGTACTGTGCATTTTTGGGTCTCACTAACAACCACAAGTTTTGAATTGGGGGATGGGGCAACCTCCTATTTAGCTAAGTAGTTCCAAACCTTCTCCCTCCTGGACTTGATCTCTAGTTTTATTCCTTTACCTATTAAAGCATATCTTTCCAACTATCCACAAATAATTGTCTTGTTGTCCCTACTGCTCTCTTGTTCCCTGTCTCATAGAGCATTACTTTGTCATGTTTTATTTTTAGACCATAAACCCTTTTTCAGGTTAATTATATTTCCTATAAAGGGCATCTTGGTGGACCCTATCTCCTGATCTACTCTGCCTGTGTTTCTCTTTCTTTTTCTTTTTCTTTTCTTTTGTGTATCAAGGCCACGTATATTAGAGATTATAGGCAACCTTCTCTGCCTCATTTCTGTTATGCTCTTTTTCTGCCATTAGTTGTCTGCTTTTCTTCTTCATTCCACTTTCAGCTCCATTCATTGAGGCCTGTCTGCCACTCTTCTGGAATCCGGATACATTTCTCTCTCTCTAGAATGTCCTGCAGTATTCTCTGTAGAGTTGAATTGGTGGTCTTGACTTTCCCAAGTTCCTTTTTGTCTTGGAAGCATCTTGTTTCTCCATTAATTTCTAGAGACAGTTTTTCAGGGTACATCAATCTGGGTTGGAGGGTATTTTCTTTCAGGGCTTGGAATACTTTGCTCCAAGCTCTTCTTGATTTGACAGTCTGTGTTGAGAAGTGTGTTAAGATTTTGATGAGTTGTGCTTTGTAGGTAATATGTTTCTTTTCTCTGATGGATTTTAATAATCTGCTCTTATTTTGAATTTCTAGCATCCTGATTATTATATGTCTTTGGGTGTAGCTCTGTTTTGGTTGTAGGTGACTAGAGTTCTGTATGTGTGATGCATTTGAATATCATTTCCTTTTCCTATGCTTGGGAAGTTTTCCTTAATTATTTGTGTGAATAGACTTTCCTTTGTTTGTACACCTGCTTCTTCATTCACATTCTTTATTCTTAAATTATAGATCCTGTCATTTTCTAGACTTTGTATTGTTACTGCCTGTTTCCTTGTTATTTTAAGAAATTTTTCCTTTCATTATCACACATTACAAACCTGTCTTCTGTTTTGGATAATCTATCCTTATTTTCTTTCAAGCATTTCTGCCAGCTTTTGATGGAGTATTTTTAAATTTCCTGGTATTCTCTTTAAACCTGTTTCATGTATTCTGTTTTCTTTACATTCTTCATCAAACATTTCTCTCCTTTTTTGTCCTCCTCCACACTTCCATGTGTGTCTTTGTGAGAGGTGCTTAGCTTTTCTTTTATTAATTTACTTATATCTTTCTTTACATGGTTAAATATTAGGCTTTTGAACTCATCTATTAGGTCCCAAAGATATCTCTTTATGTCCATTGATGCCATGTCTGACACTGCATGTTTGATGTCCTCAATCTCTTTTGTATTTACCTCTCCTGGATCAATGTTCTCAGGATTGAGGGCTGGGAACTTTTTCTTGTTGTTTCCTCTTCTCATGTTTTTGGTTTCTTCCATACAGGTGTATAGAGATGGTCCTAGTCCCTTTCCTTGTTGCTCATTGTTCTTGTGAAGCACACTGGCTCGGTAATCCTGCCCACTCCAGTGTGTATTGAGGTGCAAACAGAGGTGGCATAGGCTGACTCCTCCCTTCCGGGTCAGTCAACCTGTTGAGGCCTCCACTGTGTTAGTGTGTGCCATACGTAGGGAATTGGTTTGGGACAACTTATTGGGCCTCAGCCAGGGGCATGACCCAGGCCACGCTTACCCACCAATCTCATCTGGGAAGTGAATAGCTACCTTAAGTCACTGCTGTTCCTTGTTCTTGCCAGGCCTGACAGATTCCAAAATGTCTTAATGTTGTTGTCCTTTTCCCAAAGAAGGGTTTTATTCCTGACACTCACTGCACATCAATGCAGGTCCCTAGCCACCTCCATTCTCCATTGTGCTAGCTGACCTTCAACTTCAATGTGACTACACATCAGTACAATTGCTGTGAAACACTGAAAGTGAGTGGAAGTGGTGGGAATTTGGGCCTGCAAGAGCACAGAATCTTAGCTGCCTCAATATTAGCCCTGGGACTACATGTTTGACTGGTTCTTTTCACTTTAGTTTCCTCCTGGGTCAAGAGGATTCTTCTCCGTTTGTCTGGGACTTTCCATGATGGGTTATTTCGGCATCTGAGTTGTCTATCTCAGGAAGCCTCTGTATTCTGCTCTTATGTATCTGCCATCTTTACTGGAAGCCAATCATATGTATGTTTAAGTGTCCATATTACTAAGATTTTGTTGGATCACTGAACAGAATGGTTTACTCTGTCAGTATTTGAGTATT
The DNA here is from genome assembly GCF_034190915.1 of Cavia porcellus. Classification (NCBI taxonomy): domain Eukaryota; kingdom Metazoa; phylum Chordata; class Mammalia; order Rodentia; family Caviidae; genus Cavia; species Cavia porcellus. Next base: position 98,840,714 of record NW_026947486.1, read on the forward strand.
TATTGACTTTTGTGTTCTTTAATTTTGTAATTTGGACAACTATTTCTAAGTGACCATAAGTAATGTATTAACTTGTGATTTCTTAATGTTAAAATTTTTTTGATATTTTGTAATATTTCTATGCTTTTTTCTGTTTTTTCCTTTAAAATAAACAAAATACATGGTCACAAAAAATGAGGAAAATTCATAATAGGTTGACACCAAGAGTTAGATAAACGGTGTTCTTGGTTTATTATTTTATATGGCTAAAAAGTATTTCATGGATAATGTGTGCTTTGTCCATGCATGTTAAATCTCAAATGCATATCAAGATTTTCATAGTCATATTTTTTATTTACTAAGAATATTTATTCCAGATGTAATTATGTCTTAGTTAATTTCTTTTTGCTCCTATATGTTGAAGGGCAAAAATAACTTGCTCACAGATGTTAAAGGGAAATGTTTATTTTAGCTCAAAGTCTTTAGATCTTTGAGTGCATAGCTGGCTGGTTCTGTGGCCAGGCAGCATGGCATAGGGACATGGTAGAAGAGAAACAGTCCATGGTAGGGAAGACAGCAAAGTAGCAGCATCAAGCTTCTCCTTCCGTTTTATTGCATTCAGGCTATCAGCACAGTGAATGGTGCTCTGTCCTCCCCCCAGTCCAGCATGGGCCTTTCCATTATCAACACCCAGAGCTATGCTAAAACAAATCAGTGAAGCAATTTAGTTATCAAAACAATTAATCCATATTCACACACTCTAGATCCATCCATCTTTGTAAATCCCCACCTATGAGCTCATGAGGCTTTTGGGGGACATCTAGATTCAAGCCATAACAGGTACAACAATGGATTTTTTGGCAATTTGTAATAGATTTGCCACATAAACATGAGAAAATTTCATGAGGTGTTGACACCAAGGATTGGGGAAATTTAGTGATGATCTTTACAATTTTATAAGATTAGAAAACATGAGATGGAGTGCCTGTGCTTTTCCCATGCAAGTGAAATCTCCAATGTGTTTCAAGATTTTCATAGTCATATATACATATTAAGACTATTTATTTCAGATTTCATTCCTTTGGATATGATGTAGTTCTAGTCCATGGTCTTATTTATGATAGATAAATGATCTATGATTAATCAAAACATCAAGTCCAAGGTTTTATTTTTCTTAATCACATTATCATATAAAATTTTTACAGTGTTGGATATATTTTATGATGAAACAAAATTGTGTGTGTTTATCTGTGATGGGATTTTGTTTTTTCCATAACAGCTGTGGTGAGAATGTATTGAAATTGTGTTAGACTTTTTTGTGCTAAATTCTTATGTTGCAATCTTAGTCAATTGTGGGTTAACGTCAGCATAAATATTTTAGGGGAAAATACTATGTCTTAAGGCAAACAGCAGTTAACATAAAAAGATATATGTGATTAAAAAGATTTATATCCATATAATTGGAGGGAAAAGGATTAATATATGTTTCCAGATATCCACTGTAAGTGCATGAAGTTTATATTCCTTTCAAATGAACGTTTTGACAAGAATGCATCCATTTATTTAAGTAAGCATTTGGCAGCATTGTGCTAGAGGAACTTGCTTGTGTATTTTACTGGCACAACCTGATCCAAAAGGCACTAGAAGTTGGAATAAAAGCAAACAAAGGGAGGTTTAGATACCCAAAGCTATAATTGAATTTAGAAACCAGAAATATAGAGACCATGAGACAGAAAAATACTCAAGAAGAATGAGAGATTGTAAAGTATTTTGAAATTCAGCATGCAGAAAGACAATTTTTGATGTATCTGTGGAATTTGTCAAAGTCATCTGCATCTTCTGAGATGTACACATATGAACATTTACCTTCATGGACAACTACAGTGTATTGTTTAAGCATATTGATCAATTTTTCAGGTCTATGTCTTGTAATCTGAACAAAAATTTCAAGATAACAGTATGCAATGTATTAACCATTCTGAATCTTTTCACTTGTTTTGAAATGTTGTACCACTGCTTTTATTGTTGTTTCAAAAATTTTTTCTATTTCTCCTTAAATAAATTTTTTAAAAAGAATGCATTTGATAAGTTTAAGCACAAAATGTTCAGTGATATACAAATGATCCTAGGTCAGATAAAAGGGTTCTTGATAACTGTTAAATGTAAGAACAAAGAGGAGGGAAAGAGACGCCTTTTCCTCTAGACAGAGTAACAGGCGACAGAGACTATGATTCAACCCCATGTTGTGACCGAGCTTTAGAAGTAGAACAACCATCTTCCTTTTAGAATCCACTGAGTAAATGTGACTAGGAGTGAAATGAGGATCAATAAATGAGGAAGAATAATACTAAAGAAATTAAAAATAGAGCTGTAATTTCCTTTTTAAATGTTTTCAGTTTCCAAACCAGATGGATTATATGCAGGGGAATTTCACACACAGTCAAAAAAATTTGGGAAATCTTTGAGAGATTTTGGTGCTACACAACTCTAGTTCAAGCACTCAGGAAGCTGAGGCAGGAGAATCGCCATGAGTTTGAGGCTTTGTCTAAAAAAAACAAAACAACACAAAAAGGAAAATAAGTTCAGAAATAAAATAGAAATTCTCAATATAGAAATAAAAAATTAATAAAAGTAATAAGCAAATGTAATATTCATTAAAGAAAAATACTTCAACTAAAAGTGTATTGGTAGTGTAAACGGTAGCATAGATTGAAGAGAAGAAATTATGAACTTGAAAAAAACATAATAAAAATACCCAATCTTGAAGCAAAAGAGGGAATATAGATTTAAGAATAGCAAAGATTCTCAGTAACTTTTTTGTTTATAACAAATGGTATAACATCCTTCTTTTCAGAAACCAAAAGAGTAGCAGGAAATGGCCCAGGTTGAAAGAGACGCTAAAAATCAAAGATTGATTGTCGTATCAATATGCAGAAAGTCTGAAAAAAAAAAAAAAACCGGACAGCTTCACGATAAAACCATCACTAGGTAAGAATAAAAATGTCTCAGTCTGATAAAATTCATGTACAATGAAACCACAGATAGAAATAACAAAATTATTTTTCACAAAAATGGAACAATTGACCCTCCAATTTCAGCAATAAGAAAAAAGTGGCTAATATCATGATTGCTATTCAAAATGTTGGTAGAATTCTAGTTCGCACACTTACACAATGAAATTATATTAATTGTATTTCTTATGGTTTGTGTCTAGCTGGTCACCCAAGTGTCATGCAGTCATGGAGGCAACTGAATCCAGTGTCTGTGACTGCTTTATTTTCTAGCACTGGGATTGGCGGTGTGGATGGTGCACCAGCCCGGGCGCAGAGCCAGCATACAGTATAAGGGAGGAAAGCAGCCCTGTTTCTCCCTCTTTTGCCTTTTTGCTCTTGTGGCTTGCAGCTGGCATGAACTGCTGCCCCACAGCACGCCACCCTGCCTTGGGGCCAGCTGAGATTGGGCTGGAACTTCCAAAAGCTGTAAGAAATAAACCTTTCCTTTCTTCATGTTGAGCGTCAAGTATTTTGTTTGAAAAACAATACAGTAACTGAGACAGAATCTATATTCAAAAATGAATAAAATTGTCTTTATTATTAAACTGTATGATCATTTATATCTGAAGAACACATGTAAATACATAGAAAGATCTAAGAAATGCAGGAAAAACTGTATTTTGTTTCATTTAGTTTTTAACACATGGTTTCTCTATGCTGTTCAGGCTGGCTTTGCAGTTACTATGTAGCCCAGGCAGGGCTCAGTCTCCCAGTGATCCTCCCACCTCTCCAGCGGTGGGATTACAGGCATGAGCCATCACACTCACCTACAATTTTTCTAATAAAACAAAGTCAGAAAGTTTAGATGATAAAATTAATACACATGAAAAATGTGTATTAATGCAATTGTATTTAGCAATCTGAAAATGAAATTAGAAAATTATCTCAAAATAGTGGCTGGGGATTTAGCTCAGCGGCTTTAGTGCCTGCCTTGCAAGCAGGTGGTTGTGAGTTTGATCCCTGGTACCGACAAAAAGGAAAAAGGAAAAAAAAAAAGAAAATTACCTCAAAATATAAAAATGCTTCCAAAATTATTTATGGAAAATGCAAAACTTATAATCTGAAAATGTGAAATATTGAAAGCAATTTAATCCCAAAATAACTCAAAAGTACCTCATATTCGAATGATTTGAAGGCTTAATTTTGGTAAAATGGCAACATTCCTCACATTTTTCTGCAGGATTAATATCATTTGTCTTCAAATTTCTTACATTATTTGATAGTAATTTTCATTTGGAAACTTATGAGGATGGCAAAAGCTAAAAACAATTCAAGAAAGACGAGTTGAAAGACTCCACTGGTAATGGTTTTAAACGTTGCTTCAGTGGTTAAGAAACTGTAATCCTAACAAAATGAAACTGATTGAACTTAACTAAAACTCTGGAGATAAATAATTTTAATATTAAGTTCAATTACAAAAAATTTGTATTTGTAGAAAAATACACATAACAAATTTTTCATTTTCAGTGTTAAGTTCACAATTTCTTGCTACTAAAAACATTCCTGCTATGCAGCCACCATAAGCTTCAATCTTTAGAATTCCTTTTGTCTTCCCTCACTGAAGCTCCATAACTGCTAAATAGTAACCACCATCTATATCTTCCCCAGCATCTAGATGCACCGTTTCCCTTTCCTGTGTTTTTAACTTTGACCACTCTAGTTCTCTCATATAATTGGAGACAAACAATTTTTTGTGTTTTGTGAGTAATTCGCTGCAGTTAGCATAACAACCTCAACTTTTATCTCTGTTGTACCCTGTACTAGAACGACCTGTATTTGTAAGGAAGAATAACACTTCACTGTGTACAACTGAATAATATTCCATTAATGTTTATTAATGAATGATATTCTGGTTGAAGAGAAAGCAGAATTCCAGTCACCATCTTGGGATGAAACCTTGAAATCTCACCAGACAATGAACTTGTGGGTGTCTGTTCTTAAAATTTTAATCCTTGGCGGGAAATTTTGCTCAGCTGTGTAAGTGCTCATTTGGCAAGCAAGAGCTCGTGAGTTCAATTCCCCTTATGAAAAAAAAAATGACTTTCTGCTGGATGCTTAGCTCAACAGCATAAGTGCCTGCCTGGAAAGTGTGAGGTTTTGAGTTCAATCCCTGGTACAAAAAAAAAAAAAAAACAAAAAAAAAAACACTATATAAAATTTTCCTTCTCTACAGTGATGAAAAAACTTTTCTTTATTATAAATTGGTGAGTGTGTGGTACTCTGTTACAGCAGAAAAAATAGACAAAGACAAATGAACACTGATTTTTCTTCCTCTTCCTAAATAATTTAAACATCAATTGCATGAAATCAAGTGCCTATGATGTAGTAATATAAAGGTATATAATTCATAACACTCAGGACATAGACGGGAGCATAGCTGTGTTAGAGTTAAGTTAATTATACAAGACGATAAACCTGAAATCTCAGAAACATGAGAGAACCGAGAATGTTAAAAATAAACTTTAAATAAAACACTTGTTATAAATATACACATGGTCTCTTTTGTTTCTTAAATGGAAATGCATTTATTTAAGGGAAATTTATAACAGTATATTGTAGGTTTTTTAACACATACGGGCTAAACACACAGTTATATCAGCAGAATAAAGGGAGGAAGAAATAGTTATAAAGTAGAAAGACCATATACGTATCTTAGAAAACAAGCTGTTACGCTTAGGAAAACAGTACAGGACAAATGAAGAACGGACAAAAACACAAAATATTTTTAAAAATTGGAAAAAGGAGACATAAATCTCACAATATGAATAATAACATTAATTATGAGTTAAAATGCAATCAGAAAGCAAGGATTATTAGGCTAAAGAAAAATAATGCGACTCAACTCTATGCCATCTGACCAATTCAAGGATTCAATACTGCATGAAGAGAATTAAAAATGTGTGTATAAACAATTAAATACTATCCAGGTTTTTTAAAAATAGTAAATTCTGTCATTAACAATGAGTCCAGAGAACATTATATTGCATAAAATAAACCAGGTTCATGAGACAATCTTTCAAGATACAAATATGATAAAAAATGATAGGATAAAATATCATGCCAACAGCAATCACAAGAGATATGGGGGCTATACTAATATCATAAAATATTTTTAACACATGAAACTTCAGTAGGATAAAGGAGTTTAAGCTAAAAAATCAAAGGAATCTTCAGAAGTTACTCTTCCTGTGGAGCAGGTATACTCCTCCCAGGCAGTACCTGTTAAAATGTACAAAATACCTGATGCTTGTGGGGAGAATTTACCTCTCAGTATACCTACTTGTTATTCCCAGGATGATACAGGTTTAAAGAAATGTTCTGACAATTCATGTGCCTTTGGCATTTGTAAAGAGGATGTTATATCTGAGAGTAAAGAACAAAAGCAGGAATAACTGAAGGGACAGAAGTGCCAGTATCTTCCCAACGAACCAGAAAGTGTGCCTCTGTGTTAGACGATGCAAAATGATGTTTCAGTGAACTACAGTCAAGCAGATTGTGGAGACATCTCTCATTCACTTGTGCATCAACCAGTGGATTATTTTGCATTTTCCACTCCCTCGTTTACTGAAAGAAGTGAGGTTTTAACAAGAGATCTAGGCAAAATAATAGCCAGGCCTCTGCATTCATCAAGCGTTAGAGCTGAAGACCTGGAAGGCACTCTGAAATTTACACATTATGGAGAAAAATTGCAACCGCAGCCTCCAATTCAGAATAAAGCAGAGTTGTTTGTGAGCCACAAGTCACAACCCTCGCCATCTCCTTTATCTGCTGATTGGTTAGGTCTCCTACAAGTGCCAAAGAGGCCAAATGCTCCTACAACCTTCCCATTCTCCATTTCTGTCTCCATCATCACTTTTGAGAACTCCCGCTGCATCACATCCTCAATGCTTCCAGACTACTCCTGAGGCAGGGGTTCCAATCACTACACCTAAGGTAGACTTGTATTCCCCTGCACCTGCACTTTTTCAGTATTGTGAAACGGTTTCTCGTGATCTATTTCCACCAGATGAAGGAAAGTCACTATCTCCACCCAAGTCTCCTCCAGTAATCTAATATGCAATTGAAATGAAAGACACAATTACATATCATGTTGGAAATGCTTCACATATACAGTCAGGAGCTTCTTTAGTTTGCCCATCAAAAAGTTCTTCATTTGCACAATCAACAAGGCATCGTGTTACAAAATTATCTAAACCTTCAGATCTGCAGACACCAAAATCTTCCACTTTAGCGCCATCAAGATATCCAATTTCAGCATCAAAACCATCAGCTGCATGTTTATCAGGACATTGAACTCTAAAGGCATCACAGAGTTCAGCTCCACTGTCATCCTCAGGTCAGCAAGCACCAAGATCTTTAACTCAATCAGGAAAATACGTAAGTGCCCAGTCAGCAGGGCATCCACTTGCCCAATGAAGAAGTGCAGGTGCACAGTTTTCAAGATCGTCAATTCCTCCATCAGAAAGATCTTCAAGTGCACAAGCAGCAAGGCACTTGGTTTCACCACAACAATGATCATCAAGTCTGAAATTCACGGGATCTTTTACATTTCCGTCACTGTTTTCTTCTGCACTGCCACCATAATCTTGTGTTTTGCACCCACAAGCTCTGCCATTGGCCAAACCTTCACAAGCTCCACTTAGTTATGGTGTAAAGCTATCATCATCAACTCACCAATATTCAGTAAAGCAAGGAGAACCCTGGAGGAAGCAACAAGGAACGGCATTCTGCCACCCAAAGCTGATGATCGCTGTGTACACAGAGACATGATAGTCATTGCTAAAAGTTAAGCAAGTTCCATCGTGATCTACCATAAATTGATTGGATGCAATTCTGGTAAATCAGACACTAAGGTTGTTTGGCTGGCAGGAAATAAGCAGAAAAAAAAATAATAAATCCAAATGAAGTTAAAATAGCATTCAATTATTTATTCCTTGATAATTCATTACTTATGTTTTCCATCAATTTCTTAAGAATAAGCTGTTATTTGCTTATTTTCCAGGGATTCTGCTGCTACATACTCCAACTTAAATATTTAACATTTCTGTTAAAGAATAGAAATAATTCAAATAACCCACCATTTTAAGTGTTAGTGTCATAAATTCCTAAGTACATTTGAAAACATAACTAATACTTAAATTTCAGGAGTGACTAGTCATGCTATTTTGTTTCATGTAAGATGTAATGTACATTTTCAAAACTCCTCAATTACATGAATATACTAAGAAAGAATGTGAAACCCGTGGCTGCAACTATAAGGCAAGGGCGAGGAACAATTTGTCTTTGTTGTTTTTCTTTCTTTTTTGCAAATGGGTGAATTTTATTTCCATTTTCTGTTTATGGACAGAATTATTTGTATTATGACATGGTCTAACGACAATATTAATTTTAATTGAAAAACAAAATTTGTGCATACTTCTTCAAGTACACCATGATGAGTTGAATATGCACACATTCTGGAATGACCACGTTAGGCTAATTACCTTTTGCGTTATATCACAAAAATTTTTTTGTGGTGAATACCCATAAAATTTAGTCCTGTCACAGTTTACCAGAGTAAAATACATTGTCAAGTATAGTGGTAGTATTGTGTGATAGAGCCCTTGAAATCATACATACTATTTTACTGAAGTTGTATATCCTTTGACAAGAGCTCATCATCCCACAGCTGCAACCCCATAAGCATCTTTGTATACAATTTTTCTGTGAATGTGAAATGTTAAATTCTACATGCAAATAAGATTATGCAGTAATTTTCTCTCAGTGCCTGATTTATTTTACTTGATATAAGATGATAAGTTTCATGAATGCTGTTAGAAATGACAAGGTTTTGCTTGTCAAACTAAACTAGGGGTGTCTCAGTTATCAAACTTTATTGTTTCCAAAATTGGAGTTGTAAACCAAACTGGAAGAAAACTGAATCAAATTCCATGGTTGGATTCAATGTTGACTTACGGAAAAATTTATTTCTGGTTCAAGCCAGTCTACAACTGTAACTGTAGAAAGTAGTTCACGAACTGAGGTGCCATTGTACATATACGTATCACCAGTCTTTATTAATGGAGTCAGTGACAGATAGTTAGGCTTGTTCTATAATATGATTAATTTTGTAATACACATCTATATGTATTTATCCCTTCAACACACAAAATTTATTTCATAAATATTCATATATATATATATATATATATATATATATATATATATAGTTGTGGCTTGTATGTCCCCTCCAAAGCCTCATGCATGCATAAGTGGGACTTCTGAGAAATGGCTGAACCTAAGGAATATTATACTAGGATTAGGTTCTGTGGTGCTAAATCAGTCCACTGATTGAAATTAACATAGCTGCGGGTGAGGATAATGAAAGCTACCCTGAGTGTGTGTGTCACCAATCAAAAGCCTTATAGCTTGGATGGAAGATCGAAGGAGAGAGGGCAGGCAGACCTGCTGCCGCTGCTGGCTGCCTTCTGCTTGCTACACCATGGGCTGTTTCTCCTCTGTGATGCTGCTCTGCTCTGCTGCCTGCTTTGCAACCAGCCAACTAAGGCCTGAAACCTCTACAAGACCTCTATTTTGGGTATTTTACCCAAAATACCATTGTCTAGGTACATGTTGTGGAGCTTCCCCAATATACACTTTTTTAAACTACTTTTATAATGTCATGGCTTATAATTAAATCTTTAATCAATTTTGAGCTAAATTTTGAATATTGTGTGAGACAAGATTTATGGATTAATTTCACACTTCGGTAGATAGTTTGGTACATAGTTATCCAGTTATGCAAAAGCATTTATTGAGGAGACTCTCTTTGCCCCATTATGTGTGACAACTTAGTTGAAAATCAACTAAATGAGAATGCATAGATTTCTGGGTGAATTTTCTATTCTGTTCCACAGTCTAAATCCATGCTATTTGATTATCATAGTGTTTATTTATTTGTGTATTTGTGGATTTATTTACGTGTTTTGAAGCAGAACCTCACTATTCATTTCACGCTGGCCTTGAACTCACCACAGAGCAGAGGGTAGCACTGAGGGCAATCCTCTTGCCTTATGCCTCCAAGCGCTGGGATTATAGGCATATGCCGCCACACCTATCTTTAATTGTTGCTTTTTCTTACATTTTGAAGGTAGGTATTATTGATGTGTCTACAATTACAACATTAACATGAAATATTACTTTAAAAATCCATCCAACTTTTTATATAACAAAATGTATGATGGATACAAATACACATATAATGCCTGATAGATGTTTTCCTACAGAAAATAATACAAAACAAACCCCAAAAGAAGGTTGTAAAATATTGCCACATGAAAACTGAAGAACATTATTTTGGAAAATTTTAAAATGCACCACATAGTTTAAAGGTTACTAATTCAAAGAGAAAATTATAGAAAATATGTATAAATACAAAATAATATATAAAGTCCTGGGTTGAAATTTTAGCTCAATGATTTGCCTACCATGGGTAAGGCCCTGAGTTCAGTATCTAAAATTACACACATGCATGCACATAAAAACTCAATTCTTACAGCAAAGTTGTAATAAAATTCCAATGGATAAACGCATTAATTATTTGGGCAAAATCATCAACAATATATAAAAAGCCTCAATCTCACTATTTAAAGATATAATATGAATATAAATAAATTAGGGTCTAGTCAAATCAAATGCATTGAAATTTTAAATTGTGTCAGGAAGTGTGTGAAGTCATCAGTTTGACAACTATCTATGCCAGAAAGAAAGGAGTAGATAGTGGATATTTGTCCACAGATTTGAGAGTGTAGTTAACTTCCCAGCATGTAAATTCCCTTTCTATGATTGAGGAGATTGGTATTTTTACAAGCTTCTGTGGCATGTTGGGTTCCATCTCTTTCTACAGGATCCAAAAAACTGTATATGACTGATTTCCTGAACTGTGGGAAGGTAAGATACAGGAACATATCTAAATGTATCCGATTTGATGTTCTTACTTGAGCATTTGAATCAGAAGAGGTGACAACTTGTATGGGCTCTGTGATGTGCCACCACCTCCTGTCATGGAGGAAGTACCCGTTTCTTCCTGCAGCAGAGAGTGGTGCTGCAAGGCAACTCACAGCTGCCAGGCCTCTCCTAGGTTAGCTTGGCTGATGCCTGGGGCTCTGCCCAAGGTCTCTCCCACTTATCAGAGCAGACCCTCATTCAGTTAGTAGTCAGTGTGCCAGTGTAAGCCCAGATCCATTGCTGTACTCCAGATGGCTCTGGGCATCTCAGCTTCACAGTTACCAATAAGTTCAGCTGAGACCTCTAACTGAAATGACTAGCAGCCCTCTTTTCTCACAGCGCCACTCTTCTGTCCCTTCTCTTCTGCGATCTTTGTTCCTACGTACGCTCCTGTGGTAATATGCTATCCCCATCACTCTCTAAGGAGATCAAGCCAAAAGGGCCGTACAGTCTTAATTTTGAACTTTCCAACTTGTCAATCTCTTTACTTCCTGAGTGGACAATGTTGGGAAATGTATTACACTGATAGATCCTAACACAAATTTTTCATCAATTTCTTGCCTGTTAATGTTTTTCTCAGTGTCACTTCTACAGGAAAGTGACATGCAACAGCATGCCATATTTAGTTGTAAATAAGAACATTCTGTAAAATTCAGTGACTGTAGTGGCAGTGACTTAGCCAGGCTATTTCTGTAGCATTACTTTGGCTATGGGACCACCCACTCACCATTTCTAAGATCTTGTTTCTTTCCTCATAGTAGTTCTCTAAGCTTTGCACCAATTCTTCGAGCTCTTCCATATCTTTCTATTGTTCTTTTCTGTCTGTATATAACAGCTTTAGATTTATATTTTAGAATAAAACCTTGATGTGTTTAATGACCAAGGATCATTCCCACATTGGATCATTAATTTAAAAAAAATTCAAAAATCTATAATATATTGTGATTTCTATGAATGTTTTGCCTACAGTACAATGTATCGTGAATATATGTGCATGCATAGCCACTTAAAGTATTTCTAATTTTATTTACCAAACTATTAACAATATTTATCATTGATCCAAGTTAACTGTCAGGTATAAAAAAGGTTATTAAATGTTGTCATAATCCTCAGTAATTGAATTGTCTACAAAAGTTATTAATTTATGCTATTTTCCTCCAGAAAATACCTTAAACCAAGCCACATAAAATGACTGAAATATTGGAAGAACAAAGGAGCCAAAATCCCAGCTTTCATAGAGATCCTATTCTTGTGATATGGGAATTGAAAATGAACAAATACAGCAAAAGTACGTTGTCCATGAGGTGAAAATAAATGCCCCACAGAGCACAAATTTGGTGTAAGAACAAAAGTTCTGGCTTAGGCAGGTTTAATGTAAGTGTGCTTTATGGGGAAACCTCAGGGAAAAGTGATTATTTGAGTAAAGAACTGGAAATAAGAGTGTAAATTTTTAGAGATTTTTGCAATGAAGTAATCTGCAAATGTTGTGAGACGCAAGCTTTAAATGTTCAAGTATTTGATTCTTTCATTTTATTTTATTGGTACATATTAGATTTGCATTCATGATGGGGAGTCTGTATCTGTACATGGTATTTTAATTCTTCTTTTCTTAACCACTCCTCCAATCTCACTTCAACCCTTCTTCCCTCCTATTTGCAAAAGCTTTTTTTCTACTTTTTCTTCTGTTCCTTTTCAAAAAAAATGAAACATGCATTTCATTTTATATGTATTTATGTATACATATATTTTTCTTTCATCATTTCACACTAGTGAGACAATAAAATGTTCACGTGTGCATGTTTGATTTATTTCATTTATGAGTGTGGTCTCAGGTTGCATCCATTTACCTATTAAAGTCTCAAGTCTCTCATCTTTAAGGATCAGTAGTACTCCATTATATAAACCAATGTCTTTTTTATGTGAACAAGTCCCTGATGTAATTTGTGGAATGTCCTGCTTTTTCAGTGTTTCTCACCAATCTGATGTCATTCTTCTTTGCATCTCTAACATGTGTTGGATTGATTTTTGTGGTCTCTTGCTACTTTAAACAAATCTCTCTTTTCATGATCACTAAGCATAATTCTGTCTTCTGTGTCTGATATTCTGTTCTCACATTGGCTTATTCTGCTGCATATACTTTTAGTGGAATTTTTAGTTTGGCTATGTGTTTGAATCTGTTTCATGTATTCTAATTCTCTCCTATGTTGGGCATTTATGGTTTCCATCGTTTTCCTATCCTCCTGTTTTTCTTCATCTTTATATGTCCTTGATCACTAAGCATGTTTTTCATTATGATCAGCTGCCAGTAAATACAGATACAGAAGAAGAAGGTGAAGGTGAAGGTGAATGTGAAGTTGAACAGGAGGAAGAAGAAGAAGAAGAAGAAGAAGAAGAAGAAGAAGAAGAAGAAGAAGAAGAAGAAGAAGAAGAAGAAGAAGAAGAAGAGGAGGAGGAGGAGGAGGAGGAGGAGGAGGAGGAGGAGGAGGAGGAGGAGAGGAAGAAGAAAGGGAGAGATAAGAATTAAAGCTTCAGGACAAAGGAAGATTACTGAAACTTTGGCAAACTGGTGAAGCAGACAGGAGGGAAAGAGAAAAAGAAAATATAAAACAAAGAGCAAAATAGAGCAACAACAAAAGTACTAAAAACTAAGCTCACACACATAAAAAACAATAACAATCATTAAACAAAACAAAACAAAACAAAAACAAGAAAAGAATGAAGGAAAGAAAAGGAGAAGAAAATAAGAAAACACAATCCACTCCGAAGTGGATCTCTGATGTCACTGATAGACAATCTGGCAGACAGAGTCCAGACTCAAATTATCAATGTCAAGAAGTCAGTCACAGCTTTAAGGCAGGGTGGCAGATAATTCCAGCCAGCCTGCACTTTTATTTCACTAAAGTTCAGGCTAGTTTCTGGCTCTAAGTTTGAACCTGGTTTATTCAACCCGAACTACACTGCGTACCTCTTGCTGGCTTGAACTTGCCTCCTGCCCTCCTGCCAGTTTGAATTTGGCAACCTCACTGTGGTACCAGTAGTTACGAGGTGGAGGTGGCCCATAGCTGAGCTGAGTTCTGAGCTCAGTTGGCCTCTCCCCAAAATGGCTGGGCAATTGGTCTCTCGTAGGGGATGTATGAACACAAATAATCATCAGTCACTGCAGTCCGCTGTATCTCCTGCTCCACTCCACTGGTGCATTTCTCCGTGTAAGCCTCTGAGGTCTCTAGCTGTCACCGTGCACCTACAGGTTTCTGTGGACCCTCGCATGCAGTGCGTCCAGGCTGAGGGACAACGTGCTGCCTGCTTCCTTTTCCTTTTTCATTGAAATCTCTCTCTTCACTCTCCCTGAGGGCTCTAACTCTTGCTTCAGTTCCTTCTCGGGTCCCAGAGACCTACTTCCATACTACTCAGCTTCCGCATGTGGTTATATTCCAGTATCTGGACAACAAATCTTGGAGAAACACTTTCTGTGCTGCTCACCACGCCACCATCTTCCCAGAAGTGTACTGCTCATGTATTTTCTTTAAAAATCATTGGAGCATGTTCAGGTTACAAATGAGGATTCTGTGTTCTGAACAGTGCCCTTTAATTCTGGAAGAGTGAAGTGCTAGATCATTTTCAGAACCATAATGCTGTAAGTAGGATATATACTTTTTCAATGTAGGCTGAATGCAGTTTCTCAAAATTTCTTTTTGTTAAAGTAAAAAGATTTCCTTAGATTTTTTCCTACAAAATGCTAGACTAACATTCATCTGGGGTGATAATTATAAGGTCAAGAATTGGCGTAAATGTTCTATTCCTCCTGCAATGCCAAGGGTCTTGTCCCTGTCTTTCTGTGCACAAGTTCTGAATGTACCTTATTTGCTCAATTGCTACCCTAGCGGCCTGCATAATGATCAGGCTTTGCATGTTAGTAGTCTTGCATCTACCTATAGACACTAAACATTAGAAATCAATTAATGCAAAATATTTGATAATTTGGAAAAAAAAACCTAAAGAGTGTAATTGCTGAGAGTAACCCACTCTTTAAGTGATGTAACAGATTTTTCCTTTTAATAGCTGTGATTGATGACTTTATTAGTGATGTTCTGATTTTCTTAATATTGACTTGAATAATTTGTGCATCTGATGTTGAAGTGAATTAATGACGTCTGTATTGATGGAAGAGCAGTCACCTCCTTTTCATCTAGATAAGTGAATACTCACTGCTGGCATGTGGATTTACTTTATTCCTGTTGTTGGCTCTTTGATGAATGCAGATTTTAAGATTTTTCACTGTAAGCAAGTTCAGGATTCCTAATTTCTCTATACCTTAGATAATTTCAAAGATTGGATTAAAGTCATTTTAAATGACAGTCTCAATTGTCAAATGAGAATAGATCTCCAAATCTGTACAATATTTAAGCAATTATTTTTTAGTTCATTTATAGTCCTCAGGGATCTATTCTAATCTCAGTTTTTAGGAAAATTATTTGATATATGAATTGCATAAAGGTAGAGATCCGAATGTCTCCTATTGCTTTTCTATGAAATTGCCAACTTATTGTTTAACTAATTTCTGTTTTACTTCACCAAAACAGTTTCTTATTTATATATGATTGTTGCTATTGCTGTTCTTCAGTAACATACAATTAAATAGCATTGAATGCATTTCAAAGTGTTACTACTAGCCATAATTGTTTTTGGCATATTAATGTTAATAATAAGTGTCAAAATCAGGAAACCATATATCCAAAAATCAGTTTACCATAATTTTGCAGGAGTACATCGCACTCTTACTGGACAAAATAAAACAAACTTCTCTCAGACTCTCCTCGTAGAACATAAGTAGCATAACCTTATTATGGATTAAAAACTGGTGGTCAACTTAACATCTGATGAATTAAATCAGCATGATGCTGAGTGTAGATAGCTCACCTGAGGAAATTGTCAGCATATGAAGGAGACCTGGAGAGGAAGAGTGTCGCATTATGGGTTCTCCTAAGTGTTGCTGTTTGGAGCTGTTAGTTCTCCTGGAGGAGCTTATCATGGTTAGCTTCCCCTGTATGAATTCAGCCATTGTCATTGGATGAGCTCAGGAGCTTGTTGCTGAGAGTGGCTGCGGTTCACTTTGGGGGAGCTCTGGTTCTTACTTGGAGCATCACTTCCTGTGTCTGGAGGGGACGATGATGTGCTGCTTAAACTCCAGGCAACGTTTGTCATGATGGCTTCCTGATGTGTACTCCACTGTTCTCATTGTCAGAGGGCCCGGGATCTCGTTGTCTGTGAGGATGGCTGTGGTATTTTCAGAGGAGCCCTGGCCCTTACTTTGAGTGTTGCTTCTTGGGTCCAATGCAGAATGCTCAACCTACTGGCTCAGATCCTTCATCCCACTGGAATAGACTTTGCAGCTTCCATAGTTTCCCTTTGGGCCTTACCAGTGCAGATCCATAAAACAGAATGCATGAGTCATTGTCATGGACTATAGGCCTCCAGTTGACTTGTGGGCCGCATTGTCACGGGCTGTCAGTCTTCAGCTGCACTCATACAGGATATTGCTGTGTAATCTAGGGAATCACTTAGATTTTCTTGGGTCTCTAGTGTTGTGGGCAGATTTTCTTCACTTTTTTTACTTGGGTGACAGTCATAAAATAATGGTATAAATTATGCATTCTGTATAGGATTGTTCTTGCAATCCCTGACCCCTTGCAATATCCTTGCAATAAGACATAAACCCTTATTGTCCCATTTTTGAGATGAACTCTACATCAGTTTAATGGAGCAGGCTTCTCATGAGCAGTGTCATTTTTAATTTTGATTAGTACAAGTTTACAGTACATAGTGATTGCATTCGTTATAGGCAGTGGATTCACGTACTAACATATTTCATTTCCTTTTTCCTCTTCCAACCACCCTCTTTAATTTTGTCAGCATCCTATCCATTCATTTACCTTATAAATTTTTATGGTTAATTATAGCATGTTATATTCAAAACCAGATTAATCTTCCAAAAATACATAAAACACATATAACAATTGTACTATTTCAAAATACACATTTATATATATTGTCTATCCTAGCTTAAGATAAATTTCTTCTTTATTCCATCATTTTTCTATTATTTTGATATATATATATATATATGAATGACATAACTGTATAAAAGAAAACATATGATACTTAAGCTCTTATTTCACTTAACAATATTGTCTCAAGGTGCAAACGTTATCTTATATATAATTTAAGTTTATCCTTCTTTACAGAAGTTAACCACTCCATTATATGTAGATACCACTTTTCTTTATTCTTTCAACTCTTGTTTAAAATTATTTTTGTCTTTTTGAGAGAGGATCTCATGAAGCAGTTCAGGTTTGCCTTCAGCTCACTTTTTACCACAGGCTGGTCTCAAACTCACAACAATCCTCCTGCCTCAGCCTCCTGAGTGATGGGATTAGAGGCATGTGAAACCTTGCTTGGCTTACATATTATTTCTTGATGAGTATGTATAAATAATTGCAATATGATGTCTTTAATACATTCAGAAAGATACCTAGGTGAGAATATGTCCATTGAATGAAATTTCTATATTTAGTTTTCTTTGGAGTCTCCCTAATGACTTTCATAGTGATATAGTAGATACATTTCCAGCAACAATGTAGAAGGATTCTTTGTTCCCTGCAGCCTCACTTGCATTTGTTGTCACTTGATTTCTTGGTGATAGCCATGCTTTCTGGAGTAAACTAATCACAGTGTAGGCCTCATTTGTATCTCTTTACTACTAAGACATGTGGAACACTTTCATGTGTTTATTATTCATTTGTACTTTTGAGACATGTCTATTCATTTCAGTGCCCTATTTTTTATTGGGCCTTTTATTGTGGGGCTCTATTACCTTTAGCTCTGCACAGAGTCTAGATATTAATCATCTCTCTGAGAAGAAGCTTGCAAAAGTCTTTTCCCAGTTTAAAAGTTGCCTCTTTACTCTGTTAAGTTTTTCCCTGGCTGTGCAGAAGATGTTAAATTTGATAAAATCCCATATTTTAGATTTTTGATGTTATTTCTTGTTCAACTGCATTTCTTCTTTTGCATTTTATTTTTAAAGAGGGTAAAATTAAACATAACAAAACAGAATAAACAGATCATAAGATTTCAAAGACACAGACAGACACAGATTTCAAAGCAAGACAACCGGAGAACTTCACTATCTGTCATACTGTCTCTTGTTTTCTCCAAACAGTCATACATATCTTCACATGTAATGAGTTCATACAAAGCAAAATACTATAGAACTTTACAGAACAGGATGATGAAGGGATTTTAGGTCTTTAATACCAGAGAATAAGGAAGTCATCAATGGCTCCCATAATGTCTCTCATTCTCTTCAAAATAGCTGTGCATACCTTCATGTATGTTGAAATGAAAGAAAAAAAAACAGGCTAATATCACTCTGAACAAAGAATAACAGTATTGTTGGATTTCACACCAGCCATGTGTCTGAAGAGTGCATTAGGAAGGTGACCAAGGGCAGCTCATATCCTTTTCAAATGTCATTGTGACATTAACTGTACCAGTGACACCCTGTCTCTGTTATAAATGCACTTATTCTGCCTGTCTCTGGAGTGCCACAATCCTCATCTTTCTCTCCACTGTGAGGAAGATACTGTGGGGGAAGACTGAACTGAATAATTCCGTGGATATTTCTTCAGATACTGGCATTCAGGTGGTGGTCACAGGCACAGGGGTGTTGAAGGACGTCTTTGTACCTGCTTCAGTCTCAAGTGTCAAGACTGCAATATAAGAAAAGTGCACCTCCTCTGAATTCGAAGTGGGACCTTGATCTTGAATCTCTTTCAGGAGTTCATGTCTAGGGCAGTGCTGGCTCCTAGTTTCATCAGCCACGTGCTTGAGATGTCTCGTCACTCTAGGGGGTGGTAAAGTGGTGCAAGGTCTTAGGGGTGACTCGCATTTGATTTAAAATGTTTCATTCTTCTCTTTTATATGGATTAAGGTGTTACAATGGATTGTACTGCACACTTTCAGGAAAGGCCTATCATTGAATTTTATATGTAAAGCAAAAATTCATTTTGCTAATGTTTTGACAATGGGTAAAGAATACTTAAAGGCTTATACAGGAGTGACTTTTCAGGAGTGACTTTTCAAAATATTCTTATGTATATTTAGAAAATTCAAGAAAGTACTTTGAAACATTATCAGTGAACATCCAACCACATAGCAATGCCCCATTGTGATGATTTGGAGGATTTGTGGTTTATGTAGCCTCATATACAATGGCCTTAGTCACAGGCTTCGAGGAACCTTTTGTAGTGCAGCCCCTGAAATGCTCATAACCAGTCTCAGGGAATGAATTTCTACGTTATTTGATGTTTTCTGGTAATTTTCAATGAGCTCTTCTGAATTATCTACACAGAGGCCTTATCACTGCGATACAACACTAACAAGAAAAGGCCTCTAAAATAGGGTTCTGCTGATCAAAAATAAACCAAGCTATGTGATCCACTCCATTTATTGTGAATATGGGAATGCAGAGGTCACATAGACTGGGAGAAACAGTAGATAAACCTTTGATAAAAACCCTTGTCCACAGGCACGAGAATACATGTTAAATGAAATGAATTTCTAGCTGCTCTCTCAGCCTGTCTGTTGGTTCTTTTGGAGACAGAAATTATAGAAGTTACAAGTTCAGGGGAGGGGAGGGATGCTCGAAAGACCCTGGTTGAGATGAGCAGGCAGCCTCTAAATGTGTAGTCAATCATGATTACCCACAGAGACTAATGAAGGTTAGCTGGCACTGAGGGAATGTTCTAAGAAGTCTACACACACATGTGTACACACACACATACACATGCACCTCTTTCTACCTGTGCAGATCTGTTCAAATGCCTTGCACATGGTCACACAGAAAATATACACCGGCAATCATCTTGGCATGGCATAAGTGAAGTCCAGGCAAGTAATTCAGCATTTTCCATTGCCAGGCTTTTGTGGTCAGCTATGAGGGGCTGAAGACAGATGAGGGGGCTAAGGAAAATACAAGAATCAAGGTATATCATGTACAAGTACAAACTTCCTATAATGATTATGATCAGTATGTATACCCTTTTTATTAAAAAAATTAAAAAGAAGGAGATTAAAGAGGACATAACAACATAATAACACAGGTCAGAATAGAACAATTTAAGCAAAATAGTGTTTCACCACAAGATAACCCAACATAATAGTATCTACCGTAGTGTTGCTTTCCTTGAAATATTTCAGTATAACTTTGTATATTATAGCATCAAACTCAACATGACAGTTTAAAACCATTCAAGAAAATTAATGCATTACAGGGTGTTTAGAACCAACTGACAGAAAACGAACAATGGTTTCTATATTTTCTCCTTGTCTATAAATATTTTGTTTATGCTATCACATATAATAAAATCCAATAAGATATAACATGATAAACTGATGTACACAGAAGAACAAAAGCTTCCTGGGACTTCAAAACAGGATGATATTAAATCAGGTTTAGCTATTTTATTGTCTTATTTTTTCTAAATAACTGTTCATACCATCACAGACAATAAAATCAAACAACACAGAATAAAACCATTCCAATTAATGAATGAAAATATTATGAGGCTTCAAAGCAATATAATGGGAAATCATGTTTACCACATACTTTTATGTACTCTTACCATTTCTTACACTAGGAAAACTATTCGGTAGTTATACATGTGAGTTTGATTAATTTCGCTTATGAGTATGGTCTCAAGCTGCGCCCATTTATTTATAAATAGCTCAATGTGATCATTCTTTACAGCTGAGTAGCTCTCCATTGTATAAAAATACCACAACTTTTTTATCCATTCCTCAGTTGATGGACACTTAGGTTGTTTCCAAGATCTGGCAATTACAAATTGTGCTGCTATAAACATGGGTGCACATATATCACTGTGGTATGATGCTTTCAGTTCTTCTGGGAATATGCCTAGAAGTGGGATAGCTGAAAGAAATGGGAATTCCAATCCCAGCTTTTTGAGAAATCTCCAGACTGACCTCCACAATGGTTATACCAGTCTATACTCCCACCAGCAATGCAGGAAAGTTCCTTTTTCCCCACAGCCTCTTCAGCATTTGTTGTTGGTAGTTTTCTTGATCCTGGCTGTTCTTTCAGGAGTGAGGTGGAATCTCAGTGAGGTTTTAATTTGCATTTCTATAATGAGTAATGATGATGACCATTTTTTCATGTATTTCTTTGCCATTTGTATTTCTTCATCAGAGAATTGCATATTCATCTCAGATGCCCATTTTTACATTGTATCTTTGAATTTTGGGGGTCTGATTTTTTTTAATTCTTTATAAGTTTTAGACAAAAGTACCTTGTCTGAGGGAAGTTCACTAAGACTTTTTCCAAGTTTGTGGGTTTTCTTTTCACTATGCTGGAGATTTCATTTGACATGCAGAAACTTTTTAATAAGACTCAATCTCAGTTATTGATTCTGGGAAGTATTTCCCATGTGGTTTGATTCCTGTTCATGAATTCTCTACCTACACTTATGTCTTATCCAATTTGTCTTCCAATAGATTTAGTGTTTCTGTTTTAATATTCAGATCTTTGATCCATTTAGATTTTAATTTAGTACATGGTGATAGACATGGGTCCAGTTTTAGTTTTCGGCATATGGAGAGCCAGTTTTTCCAGCACCATTTATTAAAGAGACTGTCATTCTTCCAGTGAACATGTTTGGCCCTTTTATTAAAAATAAGGTGGTTGAGTGTGTTTGTAGTTGTGGTTATATCTTCTAATCTGGTCCATTGATCTTCGGCTCTGTTTTGATTCCAGTACCATGTTGATTTTACTACAGTTGCTTTGTAGTATAACTTCAAGTCAGGGATTGTGATGTCTCCTGCCTTGCCATTGCTGCTTAGAACTTTATTTGCTATTCTAGGTTTCTTCTGCTTCCAGATGAATTTAAGAAGTGATTTTTCTAGATCCATGATGTATGATGATGGTATTTTTATTGGGATTGTATTGAATCTGTATAACAGTTTTGGTCAAAAGGCCAGTTTCACAATATTTATTCTTCCTTTCCATGAGCAAGGTATGTCTTTCCATTTTCTGAGATCTTCTTTAATTTCTTTTTTCGGTGTATTATAATTTTCCCTATATAGGTCTTTCTCTTCTTTCGTGAGCATAATTCCTAAATATTTCATTTTTTTGTTGCTAGTATGAAAGATGTGGATTTCCTTTTTTCTCTCTCTGTGATTTTTTGTTAGTACATAGAAATGCTATTGTTTTTTGAGTATTGATTTTGTATCTAGCTACATTGCTGAATTTATTTATTATATCTAGGAGTCTTTCAATGGAGTTTTGGGGGTCTTCTCTGTAGAGTATCATGTCATCTGCAAATAATGATAATTTAACTTCTTGTCTCCCTATTTTTACTCCTTTTATTTCTCTCTTTTGTCTAATTGCTCTGGCTAGTATTTCTAGTACTGTTTTAAATAGAAGCGGTATAATAAGCGGTATAATAAGGGACATGTCTTGTGCCTGATTTTAAGGTAAAGGTCCTTATTTTTTGGCCATTTACTGTGATACTGGCTGTTGATTTGTCATAGATGGCCATTATTATATTGAGGTAAAGACCATCTATTCTAGTTTTCTGTAAAGTTCTTATCATAAATGAATGTTGGACCTTATCAAAAACTTTTTCTGCATCTATATAAATGATCATGTGATTCTTACTTTTGGCTTTATTGATATGGTGGGTTACATTTTTGATTTACGTACGTTGAACCATCCCTGCATAACTGGGATGAATCCCACTTGGTCATGGTGTATAATCTTGATGATTTGCTGCATCCTATTTGCCAATATTTTATTGAGGAATTTTACATCTGTGTTCATTAGGGAGATTGGCCTGCTGTTCTCTTTTTTAGTTTTGTCTTTCTCAGGTTTTGTTACTAGAATAATATTTGCTTCCAGGAATGACTTCGATAAGATTGCTTCCCTTTCAATTTCATTGACGAGTTTCAGGAGTATCGGCATTAAGTATTCTTTGTATTTCTTGTGGAATTCTGCAGTGAATCCGTCTGAGCCTGAGCTCTTCTTTGTAGCTAAGGACTTAATTACGTTATCAATTTCATTACTAGAAATTGGGTTATTCAGCAGTTTTACATCTTCTAGACCTAGCTTTGGTACTTTATATGTTTGTAGGGATCTATCTAATACTTCTGTTTTATCAAAACTATGAGAGTAGAGGTTTTCAAAATAGGTGTTGATGATCTTCTGTATTTCCACAGAGTCTGTAGTGATTTTGCCTATTTCATTCCTTATTGCATGAATTTGAGCTTTTTCTTCCCTTTTTAAATAAGGTTGGCTAGGGGATTATCAATTTTATTTATTCTTTCAAAGAACCAACTCTTTGATTCATTGATTCTTTGGATTGTTTTCTTAGTCTCTATTGCAGTAGTTTATGCTCTGATTTTTAAAATTTACTCCCTTCATTTGGCTTTGGGCTTCACTTGCTCTTCTTTTTCTAGATATATGAGGTGTAGCATCAGGTATGTATATCTAAAATGTACCAGCAACACTAATTTTAAAATATTGGATGATTTTTGTTTTATGCACATAGTATAGTACAAATATGAATCATATGGAATTTTTGAAATTATTAGAGAAACACCATAGTATTAATCCTCCTCAAAATACAGTGTTTATCTTTTAACACATTTATTTCATCATTCTTGAAACTTTCTGAGGCATTTGTGGAAGTCCTTTCTCTTGCATGTTTCTCATTGTAAATCTGTGATTTTTTCTGTGTCCTCAATCACTTGAGAACATTTAACTTCTATGGACACTTTGAACTTTCGGAAGAGCCAGGTGTTTTAAGGCATCATGTCTGCTAAATAAGTGCACTGATTTTTCAGGGTAATGTCCTGCCTTTCCATTGGAAGTCGCTTAAAACTGCATTCATCATATTTTTATTATAATTCATAAAAGTACTAAAAAGACACAAAGTATTGGTTCAAAAAATGACAATAACAGTGACATAAATGCATTCCATATGAGAGGGAAGATTTTGAGGGGGATGACTGAAAATGCCTATTTAGTATAATTCGATTTACAGACCATATTCTTGATCTGTCATTGTACATATATAAGTCATGCTATTCTGGATTTCATTTAAAATTTTTGAAGGGCACATCCGAATGCATCAGTCACACAGGAGTTAGGCACGTAGAGGTTTGAGAGTCTCTAATTTAGTTTCTGACTGCAACAGCAGAAGAGTAATAAACTGTGGAGTGGTTTTGGCCCTACACAGTGAAAGGGAGCATGTGTCGTCCAGAACCAGTGGCCTGGGTTCCCATCATGCCCCATTAACTAGGACCCAGCTCTTCTCTCACTTGTTGCTCTGGTAGCTCCAGTTCTCTATGTGTGTCTTCTATCAGAGTCAAATCTCCCAGCCTTGGACCATGAGTCAATCAGGAATTGTAGAAGCCTGCCCCTGTGGTTGCATGAGACGTTGGGTGGGGACATCCAGACACGAACCATGAAATCTCATACCTGGGCTAAAATTTTCTGTGGTTTCTGATGTCGGGCCTCTTTGTGGCTCTTGAACAAGAGGTCCCACCATCATCTTGTACTGGGCAAGAGGATCATCGAGGTATTGACCTTGAAGATACTTTTCCTGCAGGTGAACTGTCTGTGCTGCTGCTTTTGGTTTGCACAGACAGGCACAGTGCTGCTACAGAAGCAATGTGAACTCTGAAGTTGGTAGCATGGTGGTAACAAGTTCTGATTTGGTTGCCTACTATCTCTGTGATTGTGGGCAAGTTAATATTTTTTCCTGGGTCCTATTTTCCCATCATCAGCTTGCAAAAGGTTGGCTCTCTGGGCAGGGGGAAGGTTAGCAGGGCCTTGAATTTTCCTCACTGACACAAACAGGCCGGAGTACAGTGGTTGAGAAGAGAGAAATCCTGACTCAACACGGAGGAAGATCTCAGACACGTGACTTGGGGTTTCTGGTGGAAGAAGTTATCTGTTAGAAAAGCCCTTTTTACAATTAATCCTTTAATTTTTCAATCATTCTAGACTGACATGTAGTTAAACAGAAATGCCCTGTTACTTACTTTCCTAAATTGGCCACATTTTACAAAACTGCATTCCACTGCTACAACTTGGATGTTTAAATTGATCGAGTCCACAGAGAGGACTGTTTCCACCTGATGCCTTCCTGCCCACCTCTATCCTGTCCTGTCCTGTCCCACATGCTGACTCCTGCTTCTCCACCATCCGGTCTACATGGCTGCATTTGGTTTGGGTACCTATGCAGTCATATCCGCTGTATAGTTCTGCAGCTGGTACTTTTCTCCCCTCAGAGACATGGCATTGAGGATCACGCCAGATCTTCTGTGTAACAGTACTGACCCCTTGGATTGCTAAGCCACATGCCATGGTATACATGGCCAGTAAAAGGAAAAATTTGCTAAATGAAGAACAATCGAGTGTTTGTCAGCTTTTGGTTATAAACCTAACTGGTATTATTCTTCAGTTTCATGTAGATTCACATTTGCTTATCTTTTTCTCTGTGAAGCAAAAACATTTATTATGCAATTTCATGTATATAGGAATTTTGTGTAAAATACTACAAGGAATAAAATAAATCTTTTATAATGTGAGATTCATTGTACATTATTGACTATTTACATGCGCCAAAGTAGCAAAACATAAAAAGAATGCACATATTTGCAACTGCATTTGCTGCAAGTGTAAACGGAAGACAATAAACAAAACAAAGATTTGCATAGCCAAAGCAATATGAAGAAAAGTACTGATTCTCATTTTGTAAGTAGTGAACTCTTTTTGGTGAGCACTCTGGTAGGGATATTAATGGGTTTTTATTATTATTATTATTTAAAGAAAAAAAGAGACAAAAAGACCAAACAGAAAAAAGTATAGAAGTAATACAGAATTTCAAAGAAAAATCTTAACATTAAGAAATGAGTAGTTGATAAGTTACATGTTTTCCTCTTAGAAATAGTTTTCAAGTTACAAACTGAAAGAGTAATAAGATCTAAAATACACAATAGATATTATAAAAATGAAGGGGTATTTATCTTTTCTGAGACAGGGTTTCACCACCCAGTTCAGGCAGGCATTAAACTCAGTGATCCTTGTGCCTCAGCCCCCCAAAAGCTGGAAACACACACGTCTCACATGGCTCTAGAATCACTTTTATGATGTACTTTGCAATCCTTGTTAGAGAATTCTGAAATCTAATGCATTTATTGTCTTATTGTCACCTGATTATTGTTTCTCATTCAAGGTGTCTCTTTTCCATTTCTTTGTGTAATGATTTCGATGATGCTGAGGTTTTGTTTATTGGACTAGGAGACTCTGAGCTGTATTTAGAGTTTTGGATATAAATAGACACTCCCATGTTTGCATGTGGCCCTCATGCCCACATCTATGCTGGACTGTTTTGCGGAGTAGACATGGCGTCATCTTGATGTGATTGGATTGTCTCATGCTCCTGGTATTTTCTCCCTGTCCTTGTAGTTGCTGTTTGAGACAGTGAATTATGGCTCCTCTGGTAGAGCATGTTCTGAGAGGAGGTGGGGTAGGGGATTCTGATGCCTTCAGAAAGAAGAAAGCTCCAAGGCTTGTGGAATATTGGAGGCAGGATCATTTGGCCATTGGGTGTGACATTTATCAGACTTGGCTTTTGTAATGACAGATTCTTTAGTTGCCACCTCCCTAGTATTAGTGGACGGTGGAGTATTTCAAACCTGAACTTAGGCAGAGTGTCTCCTGAAATGAAGGGAACTTGTAAATTTCTATTTTCAGTGGAGGTTTGAGGTCTTTTTCGTCAGGATCTTGAGTTGAAAGCTGTCTGTCTTGGGGTGGGGAACAACAACCCCAATAGGTTGGGATGTGGAATCCTTCAATGTGTGGGGTCAGGGATGCTCATGAATGGATCCTTGGGCATGGTCAGGGCAGCAGACAGAGACTGCTGTTCTTTTGCTGTGGCTCCATTACTTTGGGTATCATGTAGTACAGTTGCCCTTTATGTAGGAGAGAGCTTTGGTCCTGGGCAATGGACAGTGTGTTGAATCCTAGGCCTCAGGATGACAGAAATGAGGGAGGCCACACAAATTATGTTTTCATTGACCTCAACACTGCCTTCTCTCTCTCTTTCTCTCTCTCTCTCTCTCTCTCTCTCTCTCTCTCTCTCTCTCTCTCTTCTCTTAAAAGCATTGAAGCAATTAAGACTCTATTACTCAAAATACACCACTGTGGCAAGGTGACTGTGTTCATGTAAAGGCACTTCAGTATCAGAAACTGCAAGAGGCTCATTCTGACCTACTCACTTATTCTTGAAAGCAGTCAACAAAAACTCCAGGGAAAGATGCCCTCTGTACACTAGAATAAAAACAGCGTTGCTATCCTCAAGGACTGAAATGTGAAGCCAAGGGAACTCTGTGCATATTGGCACAAAATATCTTCCATTTTCTTACACCTCCACAGTTTAGTTCATTTTTCCAACTCACTGTACTCTGTTATCTTCAGTATACGAGTTTGCTCTTCATTTCTTTATATGTGCTGAAACTGCATGAAAAATACGCATGAAATGAATTTGTATGCTTTTCTCCAGTTGATCTGCCTCTGTGAGTTCAATTGGTAGCCACAGCTGAAAACCTCTGGCAGGAGAGCAAAGCAGTTCCCTCCTGTAGGGTCTCCATGTAAGGTGGAAATTCCTATTGTCTCTGCAGGGCCTGCTTCTCCTCCAAGCCAGCCTCTTCCTGGGCCCATGCTTCCCACTTGCGGAGGGAATTTCTCTCTCAGCATCATGTGTTCCTGCCTACCTGTGTCTCCTCCACTCCTCACACTAGGCCTGCTGCTCTTCTCACCGCAACAATGTCTCAGCAGCCACATTCCCCCTTTCTCCCATGACTCTTCTGTGAAGTTGTCCCTGATGACTCTGGGTGTGACTGAAACTCTTGTAATCACAAAGGAGCCCCCAAACTGGAGTTTAAAAAATGAGGCAAAAACATATTTTTAAAAAGCAGCTCTGATTTATTTTATCCTGGACCCAGCAACATAGTGCAGTTGGAGATTGCAAAAGCTGTGTGTTGTTCCTTTATACTTGTAGCCTTTATGTACATATCACAGTTTACAAAGTAGGGGGTTATGGGCATGGATCAGGAAATCTGCTAATGAGGAAGATCTTTGTTTTCCTTAGCAGAGGATAGAGTAGTCTTGCAGTAATTAACAATTCTTTGTCAGCTTATTTTATCACCACATCTGTTATTTGTAGAGGACAACAATGGTTAACATATCAATTAAGTTAGGTTCCCAGGGATTTACAAATCTTTTCAGAGGAGAGCACTGATTATCATATCAATTAGGTCTGGGGGGGCGGGGGGGACGCATACAGAACAGTATGCAGAGTTACAGGTACTTTGGCATAACACAAATACAAGGAAGCAATAAGGAAGCTCTGTTTGGTAGTGTACAGGAGAAACCTTCACACAAAGGGGTAGGACTGTCTATCACCGAGAAATGACGGGATTGCTCTCATAATATCAATGGCACTGTTACCTTAAAGGACACTCTTGTCCAAGTCCCAGAAACTGATCAGAAAAATGACCTATTCAAATGTTGAGGCAGAGATTACACAAGATGAGTCTAGTGCATCCAGTAGTCACATAATGGCACACACACGCAAAGGCAGACATTCACACACACATATGCCAACACACAAAGACAGACATGCACACACACACACACACACACACACACACACACACACACACACATCTAGGATGCAGGTCAAGGGCAAATAGGAGCCCTCTGAGGGCTGCAACTAGACATGACTGGATGTTTAGCCTCTGTGCATTAGCAATTCCATATTTCTCCTCACTCTGTTTAGATTGATATTCTGTACCTCTAAATGAGTCTGATCTAGTGAGAATTCTATTCCTGGTAGTGAGGTCCAGACCCAGAATCACAGAATGTGCAGACTTGAAGTACATTGCTGGGGAGTGAAGTCTTGTGCCCCGAAGTGGGATTATTTACACTCATCACCAAAGCCCACATAGAGACTGCCTGTGCACACATAAACACTGACTAAGATTGACCCTGTCAAAGACTGTGCATATTCTCACCAATATCAGGACTCTCTCCTCTCTACCCAGCTCTTGACAACCTGTTCTGCCTCCTAATCCAAGTGTGCACAGAACTTTGTCTTCTGAGCCTCAGCTTTTGCTGCTTTGTCTCGCACCCTGGGATTCTAAGCAGCCTGCATACTTGATCTAGTGGATGCAGGACGAATGATTCCGTACCTGACGTCGATGATGAGACAGAAGTCTGGGCACAGACTGCGTGTGCTTCAGAGTAAACCTGTGATTCACGTGAGTTTCAGGGCAAGAACTGACATTCTACCTGTAACTACTGCCGTCTCATTCTCTGACCCCACATCCAAATACGCCTATCAGAGAGTCCTTGGGAAAAGAGTCACATACAAGGTAAGCTAGGTTGCAGTGGGGTTCAGTGAGGACACGTTAATTTTGGAGCCATAGAGTTCTTCCTTCAAGTGTTTGCCTTTATGACCTTGGTGCTAAAGCAGGTCTGGGTGACAAGAAACTCAGTGAAGAGTCCATGTTACAATAAAATAGATGTATTATAATTTTTAGGAAAAGGGAATGATAACTAATAGGTGGAGATTTTTTTAAAGCACAAAACAAGCACAACCTTTGTTGCAAGGATGGTAGCATGATGCTGAAAATACATTAAAACGGGCTGGGGATTTAGCTCAGCGGCATAAAAGCCTGCCTTGCAAGCAGGCAGTCGTGAGTTTGATCCCCGGTACCAATAAAAAAATATATTAAAACCCATTCCACTGGATGGTCTGAATGGATAAATTGCACATTATATCAATTATGTCTCAAAGAACTATTTTGTAAAAATCAGGAGATGAAATAATTTGCTCATAGGATATAGTTTGCCAACATTCTCAGGATCATTGGCTCATTTGCTGTGTTCAGGGTATGCTTCCAAAAATTAGAAGAGGGCATCTAACGTCAGCACATCTGCCCTACAGTCTCTGAATGTTGGTGGAAATCTCTATGTCAGTACTCTGGAGTGCTACACACTCATGGTAGGCACTGCAGACACTGCAGTCCCTGCCAGCATCCTTGTCTCGCGTTCTCCGGTGAAATGGAACACAGGAACCTGCTTCCACATGAACCTGCTGGGGTTCCCACATGACTTCCTTTCTGTTTCACACTGATCATATACATTGATGGAGATGAGGCCTTTGGGCAGAGGTAAGATACACTGCATTGAACACACATTGTCTACCCTAGGTTTCTCTCCAAGGTCCACTGTCTTTAGCCTCCAGGAGTAGTCACTCACCCAGTGAGGTTGCCACTGCCAGACCCATCCCTGAAGAAGGGCCTAGATGCAACCTGTCATCCCATCATTCCTGATCAGAGTTGCTCTCCCCTCTTC
Source organism: Cavia porcellus (assembly GCF_034190915.1). NCBI lineage: Eukaryota > Metazoa > Chordata > Mammalia > Rodentia > Caviidae > Cavia > Cavia porcellus. The sequence goes on from NW_026947486.1 coordinate 98,871,233, forward strand.
CGAGTTTCTATCTCCTACAATTCTTCTCTAGAAAGACTGACAGAGTGCCCTATAAGCCAGGCATAGAACATATTTAATTCACATGGGTCATCCTGCTGGTCTATGAGCAACTTCACCAGCAGTGGTGGTATCGCAGAGATTCTGACCTGAAAACATTCTGATGTGGTCCAGTGGGGGTAAATAATTCTATGCAGCTGATTTTCAGTGTTTCCCTTTTAGGGTAGTCTCCCCAAAGCTTAGGAAGGTATATGAGCAAAACCTTAAATCTCAATTCAGGAAAAGAAGAAGAGGGAATATGTCCCAGGGGGAGACATCACACTCACATCAGTGGCACAGAGGCCTTGGTCACCAGCACATTGCCTGGATCAGAAACATGGGTTTGTGCAAGTTTGCTCTGGGTATCTCAAGCATCAGTTTTCACTTGGTTGGAAGGAAGTCACCAACACATTCTGAGGGATTTCAAGAGACTTGAAAAGAAGGCATCACACAAAATGGCAAATGTCAGTCAGTTGGATGAAGGCTAGACATTTCAGTTCCTATGAAAAAGAAACAGAGGAATTGGCCCACGGATGGGTGAACATGGTCTGTGATGCAACCTTGTGAATGAAACCTGTGCCAGAAGAAGAGCTGACAAGCAACATGTATCTATTTAGATCAACCCATAAAGCTTTTTGAAAGTACTTTAGAAAACAGTGCACATTCCTATTTAGCAGTCTTCCTCTCCCTTCTATTATATCAGATATTTAGCACTGAATTTCAGTGAACTCATCACTACCAAGAAGACAACCTACTTTATATGAGCAAACACCGAGATGAAACCCCTTTGGCACATGCACAAAAATCCGTGGCCCCTGTGGTGTGTACACTTACAAAAGACAGCTGGACCTCACGCCTGTGCCTGTGGGACTCTGTTGCAATCCGGGTCATTTTCTGAGTTGGTCAAGGTAAGATTAGTTTCAGAACATGGAAAACCCTGGTCCTGAGCTTTGTCTGCCTTTGGAGAATGACTGGAGATGTGGCTTTCAAGGAAAGTTCCTGGCACCCACACAGAAATTTACTTGGTTTTAGGAAAATAAAACACAGGTGGAAATGGTATCGTGGCAGCATTTAAAGAGGTTGCCCAGAGGAAGGGCTGCAATGGTAGGAGTGGGATTTGTACCAATCACGATGACGCTCTGCTCCAGTTTGTGGATTCAGTAAGTGAGACCCTCATGCCACAAAGACCTCCTGTGTGCTGAGTCCTTCACAGACTGATCAAACACAACTCTCAAAACTTTCAACATACCAGGAATGTTTCGACTGTATCTATGAGAAAACAGAGATAAACAATGACAGACAGAAGATCTATGGGACCTTGAGACCCACACCACAGACTGAAGGAATCAAAATGTGTGGTCCTTTCTGCAAATCAGGGAATTGGTCACAGTGCTCTGAAGAGGGAAGAACTGCAGGAACACGTGGCCAGCTCGTGTTTTAGAGCTTTCCTTTGTCTTCATGACACTTGTCAAATAAATGCCCTCTCTGAAGCCTGCATACACCTTCTCTACCATGACTTGTTACACACCTGCCGTCCATCATCCTTTGTTACTTACATAGAGCTGCAACGAATACTGTATGTTCGTGTTTTTCTATGTGGAGCTGAAAACATCCCCAAGCAGCATTCCCACCATCCACACATCCTGAAGTTTCTCTGCACAGTCTACATCTGACTGCCACCTGGCATTGCAAGTTTCCAAACAAGGTAAAAGTCAGTTATGGAGATGGGTGGGAAAACATCATCATTGTGTGGTTTTGCATCTGAATCCTGAAATTAGGCCACCATGTCTGTAAGAGTGCCACCAACGTGCTACAAAGGAACACAGATCTTGAGTGGGAAAAGGTCTCATTGCCTTGTGAAAAGAGCAGTTTTTCTAAGTGGTAGTTATCATGGATTAGCAGTGCTCAACACTGACCTTGGATAGTAGTATAAAGTGAGTGAATGGAGTGCAGACTACTGTACGTGTTGTCCCTGATTCACTTCTGAAGCAGGTTATGGTGCACAGTACAAGGGAGGCCTCTGAGTCAGGGAGGGAAGAGTGAAAGGCAATGGAAGACAGGGATGGTGGTAATCAAGGTGAAGCCTGAGATAGCACTGGTCCACTGACTGAGTTCAAGCCAGCTGACCAAGTTCCACAAACATACATCAAGACTACTATAAAGTATTTTGTTTTAAAAATATCCTGAGCAAACAATCCCAGTTTGGGGACCAGCACCATTGAGGAGCCAGTGGCAGACCAGGAACAGCCAGCCCCAAGCCTCTCATTGTGAAGCAGCACCACTCACCAGTGTAGGGGAGAGAACAAGACTGCAGCACCAAGTAAGCCCAGTCTCGGGACCAGGGCCATGTGGGAGCTGCCTCCTGACACAGAATGACCAGATCCAAGCCTCTCTCCATGAGTAGGTGCCATTCGTGGTCTGGGGGGACAGAGAAAAAGGACACATCAGCAAGAAAGCCCTGTCTGGGTACATGCACTACTTGTGAGCCTGTGCTGTGCTGGGAATAGCCAGACCCCAGTCCCTTCCAGTGCATGGGCTGGGAAACAAGGAGTACCAATCCCTCCCACCTCATCCCATATGAGACTGTCTTATCTGGAGAAACACAGGCTGTGAGGGTCGCTCTCGAGGTGAAATGCATTTGGATGCACGTAGTGATTTTGTGCTCCTTTAAGATTGAAGGGTTAGGGACAGTGGTCTGATCATAGGTCCAGAGGACAGTGGTGTATAGTGTGCCATCTATGGGACCTCCTTCTGAGACCAGCCATTGTTGATTCCATATTTTCTTTTTTTGAAGTCCTATGTCATTTCCATTGTTTTGTTGGGTTGGATTTTATTCTCTTTTGTGTTGTTTGATTATTTTAAATCTGATGGCAGGAGCAGCTGTTTCAAAGACAGCAAGATATATTATGGTAGCAATTTTGGATTTACTATTGCATTGCTTTGAAATCCTTTATTGAATTCATTGTTTTGCTTTTATTGTTTCTATCCTATACTGCTCTGTTTGATTTTTGCTATGTCTGAAACTATCTGTAGCTATTTAGAAGACATCAAAAGGCTTTATTGTAAATACTGTTAATTTCGTAATGTTTTGATGACCTGTATTTCTTACAATGCTTTGTTTAGATGGGCTTTATTCTATTTCATCCTCCTTAAAATAAAACTTTAAAAAGCATGTTTAGAATACATATTCTTAATTTACACACTAAAAACTTAACATTCATACATTTACAAAATAGTTTTAATGGCACTTAAAGAGATGTTAATTTTTTCCACTATAAACTGAAATTTACACAAAGTCTGTAAAGAAAACTTATGAGGTGCTTTAAACTACATTTGTATTGAAACACATTAGCATTAACTTCTAGTGTTAAATACCCAATAGGTCTTATTTTTTCTAACAAGCGCAATTATGAAATATTCACAGTTACTTAAAAGATAAGTGTCTCACAAGAAAATCCATTTCCAAATGTGGAAAACAAAAACATGCATTTGAGCAATACTTATGGTGTATATTCCAAAACAAAAATAAATATGTCAAAATGGCTATCCTTATGAAGGGAAAAAATTCCCGTACTTATGTTTTAAATAAAATGAAAGATAGGATGTTGAGTGAGTTAGAGTAACATAGATCTGTGAAGCAAATGAGGACATTCATTGAACATAATGTGTAAACAACTTACAAATTATATGAGGAACACACAGAAGACATCAGGGTGATGTTTGCTTCACATAAAGATGATTTACGACACAAGTTACTCTAAAGACATAACAGTGTCAGTGCTACTGAAGGCCAGGAAAGGTGTTGCTTGTGCAGCTCTCAGGCTGCCAGTGCCAAATCTTCAGTTCCACTTTGAAATCACCAATTTTTGAGGTCTCACTATTTAACCCAGGCTGATCTCAAACTTAGTTTATGGCACACCCTGGCTTCCAGCTTAAAGCAAACCTCCTACCTTAGCTTCCTGAGTGCTGGGATTGCAGGGTGCACCTACAATCTCAGTGTATATTTGAAATTTAATCCAAAAAATTGTGTCATATGCAATGTATGTTATTAAACATGTTGAACATCACTGAGAGGTAGCTAGTGAGAGACAATCAGCTGTCATCATTTCTAAAACTTCCTCATTGTGATATGTTCCTGATGGTCAGCTTGAAAATAATAGTAATATTCTTTCATGCATCTGGTAAGAAATGAAATGAAAGCAACCAGTGCCAGAGTTTAATCTATAAAACTTTCTCTGTATTTATACAAGTCCATAAAACAAATGCTTAATCAGGTATTGAAGAATGATAGTCACTGTAGATATGGAATCAAACTCTCCCATCAACCAATTTCTAAATTTTATGTCCAAAACACCACTATATGGTCATGAACAGGTCAGCTCAAAGCAATATTTACACCAAAAATATGACCACATGAACTCACCATGTTGACCCGTAAGTTAGCACAATTGTAGGCCTACGTTGGCTAAGGACATTCCCAGTCATCAATTTGGAAGCCCCAACCCCCGCATGGGCTAGCTACACAATCCATACTTCCGCGGGCCTGGTCACATTTCAGTGCTGTTGAACAGCTACTCCGTGGTCCCAACTTCAAATAATTCCATAGGAATAGCTGCATTGGCAAAGAGTAAAACTCTCTATTGCCTCCACCAGTCTAAGCAGAAACTGCCCCATAAGTCATGAGAAACTCAACTCCAAGATCATGTTCTACTAACAGGCTTGGACACATATCTGTATTCTAATCTACTCCATATGCCTTAGACTCCATTTCTAATGATTTATGATTTTATAAATTGCCCCACCACATTTATCCCGATCCAAGCTTAATTGTACCCTGAAGTAATGACACTTTGGTGGTTTATTGTTCTTGCCTTACACATAAATGGGAGCTCTGTGGTATTATGCAGATGCATAGAGAGACACCTGAGAGCTAAGCTGCTGGAAAACCATGTGGCATCTCTTTTGAATATGAACACCCAGTTCTCTGCACTTATTCTCTGTAAGTCTCCTGACTTGAGATTTCCAGCAAAGGAGTTGAGATTTCTTTTGGCTTGGGATTTTAGAATGTACAATCCATACATCCTGAGCGGTTGCAAGGCATAAATAAAAATTGTATGCACTGCACAGATTCATTTTTTAAATTATTTTATTATTTTGAAGATAGTAAAATGCAATATAACAAGGCAGAACAAAGCCAAGTACCCTGGGTTTTAGGCTGGGGATGTGTTGGACATTTTCAGAGCTTTAATAGCAACATCATATTTGCCAGTAGAAGCTGTCATTTTCACTTCACCTTCCCAAAAGGATCAACTTAGGCTGTATAAAACATATTCCATTTAGTTGAAAGAACGATGTTACCTTGCAAGATTGTGGTAATGCAATCTTGCAGAAAGATTCCTAAAGAGACATGAGGGAGCATTTCAGCACATGTCTCAGAGCAGATTCCCAGTGGCTCCCTTGTGATACCCTTGGGAAAGATGAATGAGGGGCCCCCATAAGACTGGAGAAGATGACATGTGCAGAAACCTACAATTGAAAATATCAGTCAAGGAAGACTTTGGTTTTAGTCTTTGGCATGTGGAAAGCCAGTTTTTCCACACCATTTATTAAAGAAGCTTTCTTTCAGTGAACATGTGTGCTCCCAGTACAAAACTAGACCCATGCGTCTTAACAAACACTAAACTAAAATCAAAATGAATCAAAGATCTAAGTATTGAAATGGAAATAATAAATTTACTAGAAGAGAAAACAAGTAGAAATTTTAAGATGTAGCTGTGGCCAGAGACTTCACAAACGTAACCAGACTACATGGGAAACACTACAAAGAATCCACACCTGGAATTTCATCTTATTAAAAAACTTTTGTACCACAAAAGGAACCACCATCAAAGTGAGCTTATAGAGTGGGAAAAATTTGTATCCTGTTGCTCTTCAGACAAATGACTTATATCTAGAAAGTACAAAGAATTGCAAAACCCTGACTTCCAAAATTCTAAGAGACAATGTAAAACTGTGCTTCTTAGGTAAAGATACACAAATAGCTAATATGCCAAAAAATTTTCAACATCATTGGTCATTTGACAGGTGCAAAAAAGCGCTGAAATTTCATCTCACACCAAAAAGAACGCTTATCACCAAGAAATCAACCAACCTGTTGGTGGGAGAGCAGACTGGTGCAACCACTGTGGAAATCAGTAAGATGTTTGCTCAGAAGGCAAGGAGGATTAGAGGTCCTATTCAGCCCAGCTATTCCTCTTCTAGGTATCTTACTAAAAGAAATAAAACCACCATACCACAGAGACATGTGTGCACCCATGTTTATAGCAGCACAGTGTTTAGTAGCTAAATCTTGGAAACAACTTAAATGCCCATCACTTGAAGAATGCGTAAAGAAAATGGGACACTTTTATAAAATGGAGAACTATTCGGCCAATAAACAGAATAAACTTGAGACATTTATAGGAAGAAACTTCAGACCATACTCAAAAGTGAAATAAATCCAACTTGCATGTGTTTAATACATATTGTGAAATGAGAAGAAACCGTAAAAAGAGAGAGAGAGAGAGAGAGAGAGAGAGAGAGAGAGAGAGAGAGAGAGAAATTAGGGTGTGGGAAATGTGGAATGGAGGAAAGAAAAGGAAAAATAATACAAGAGAGTTCTAAAAGAACTTCCTCTCAGTGCATTGAAGAGAATGTTTTGAGGTCAGTGTATTCAGCTCAGTGGCTTAAGCACACACCCAGCATGAGCAAGGTTGCTTGATCCCAGGTAATGAAAAGAAAAGAAAAGAAAAAGAAAGAAAGGAAAAGAAAAGCAAAGAAAGGAAAGGAAAGGAAAGGAAAAGAAAAGTTTGTGCTAATATAGTTTGTAGAAATTTAAATGCCCATATCTTGTGCAGTAACTACTTTAAAGAAAACAATATGTAATATATTATCTATTCTTATTCTCCCGTTGATTTGTTTTGGAACTTTGTTCTAACTTTTTCATAAAATACAAAATATTGAAAAAGGGATTTTTTTCAATTTCAATTTCAAGGAAATGGGAAGAAGAAAAGCCAGAAAATTCCTACTGTAAGAATTCTGGGTTTGTGAAAGGTGAATGTCATTTGTGTGGAAACACACAGAGGATTTACAAGTTAGAAAAGAGCTAGAAGAAAGATCAGGAAGGTCTAGCTCAAGATTCACTGGGTGTCACTTGGTACCTGGATCTCTTGACAGTACATAATGGGCTGAGGAGTGACCAGCCCCAATGTGCAAAGTGTGCTCCTCAGTTGGCAGCAAGAGGGAGACAGAGAGGAGCTGCAGAAGCTAAGACCCAGTGAGCACAGCTCTGCTGATGTCACAACAATGTGGGTGGTCTCACACCTGTATCTTGCAAGTGTACAGGCAATTTTGTGCTTCAAATCCCTGTGTGCTCCCAGATATCTATCCCATCACATGGGTTAGAAAACAAAGATCCCAATGTTTCAGTAATAAGATCTGGGAACCCTTTCACCATCTTCCTGGGAGTAGTCTTCTGTAGCAACCTCAAATCACCTCCAATTTCCTTGGCTTTGGCAGAGCTTTCACGCTCATGCGGTGGCTCCTTCTATCCTGCATATATCCCTGATGCCCTTTGTGATTTCTGCCCTCTTTGTTAACAGTGACCCTTGAAAGCCACTTTTGCTCCTTTCTTTTCTTAGTAAGCATCTTTGCTATGACACTTGCTCTCAGTGAGGAGCCACAAGGTAAGACTCATCCACTATGGAGGGTGGAGAGACTGATGTGCTTTTCGTCTCAAAAGGACCAGCTGGGTTGTTGGGCTACGGACAAATCAGGGCCAGGCCTGATTCCCAAGACCAAATATGTCTAGCCCTGTGAAATGAAGAGACTGCATCCTGGAAATCCTGGCTGCAAAGTCATCTTGCTAACCTTCCTGGAATCTACCCTCCTGTGACTCGCGCCTGAGCGTTGTCACAACATGCAATGCCCCTGTGACCAACGTTGAAAGCCATGAAAAGTTCCCAGGCTCTCCCAAGTGTTTTTGGTTGAATACTTGCACGCACTGACCTTCTGGAGTTGGGGACCAGCACCATGAAAAACTAAAAATAATCACTGAATGGGAGATGACTTCACTGCTTTTCCTTCGCAAAGCCAGGACAAAGCCAGGCATTGTTAGCACTCTCCAAGCTGGTGTTTCCTTTAAGGAAATGGGAAAGCACAAAGAAGGGTGCCCCTGAGGTAACTGGAAAGACCTGTGACTATAGTCATCAGAGACAATTACCCTGCTTTGGAATAAGTGAGATTTCATTGTCTGCAGACAGCTTGGAAATCATGTAAACAAAGTTGCATGCTAGCTGGATTTGAAGTTTATTGGCTCCCTGTAGGACAGGCAGAGTAAAACATTGCTTGGTGTCCTGATTCACACTAACATTGAAGTTTCAAGTATACTCACAAGAAAGCCATAACGCTTGTCTTTTTGATTCCAGTAGTTTGTAGATCCAGAATTTCCATATTTTTTCAGTACTGTGACTTTCTAAGGGTTTTCAATATTTTAATTTTAATAAATGAAAGAGGTCTCATGATTTTTTTACGCCCACACATAAGCCCCTGCTAAAATACTTAAGAATGACATAGGGTCGAATTGCCAGTATGTTAATTGTACTGCAATAAACCTGCTTGAAAACACACCCAAATAACAATAAACATTGCAGCAACATTGTAAAACACATTTGTGTAAAGCATGATTGGGATTCCAGCTCAAAACACCATGGAGTCTCAGAATTTCATCTATGTAGTCCAGTAGACTAGAAGAACCATGCCAACAGAGGACATGAAAGATGGGTTAAAATAATGTCTTTCTGAGGGGAGAGAAACTGAGCCAGCGGGGAAAAGGATACATGTTTTCACATTCTCTAAGGAGGAAATCAGGTCACCCAACAGCTATGGAAACAATCTGCTAAGAACACCCATTGTGAATTAGGAGGCAGAGCAGGGTTTACAGTGATGGAAGGTGAAATATACATCTATTCATCAAAATATAGTGCCTATGAAATAATAATTTCAAAATCATGGAAAAGAAAAGAGGACAGAACATAGAGAAAATAGATGAAAAATAGATAGACAGATAGATAGATAGATAAACAGATAGACAGACAGATTGTTAGAACAGAAAATCCCCAGAGTTTAGGACATGAAGATGATTCAGAGTTTAGGTAGCTGACCTTTGACCTTTGACCTTTCAGAAGGCCAGAGAAGAGAGAACTGCAGAAGAAGAAAACATGCCATCCTGGGTGGGGATCATGTGAGGATTCAGAAGACCACAGAGGAGAACAAGATCATGAAGAAAGTATGATAGATTCAGAGAAAACATCTCCTCATCAAATGGATGAAGACTAAACTAGCCCTGTTCCCCAGGACAAAAGAGATCAGTGATGCACCCCACCCAGGGAGATGAAGAGGACAGAAAACCTCATCCTTCAGCTGGCACTGGCAGGGCCCTCAGAAGATCTTGCCTGTGATCTGTGGAAACATTTCTCTGCCCTTTTTAGAATCCCTGCAGTTCATCAAAAAGCAAGACTCCAAAATATCAAATCTTTACCAACTTACCAAATAACATTATGGAGCACAGCTCATGGATCATTAACAGTGTGGGATGTTCCAGCTGTCAAGGATAAGAGTCTAAGGAGACCTCAGGACCTACCAGAGACACACAGCAGCAAGGAAGCACAACTCTGCCGAGGAAAGGAATCTTGAATAAAGCCATCCAGGTAGGAAAAGAGAGGAAAACTCTGGCCTTTATTTACACATGATTGCCTGTGAAGAAAATGTAGTAAAACTGTGCAACTTAGACACAGTGTGAGCTCTGCATGTTTGCAGGAAATGCTTCCAATATATTTTGCCTAGCTGCTGTAAGGGCTTATGACAATTAACACTAAGGAGTTCATTTTGCCTTTTAAAGAGACATCTTCTGTTATTAAAGCACTTACCTAAGAGAACTTGTAAGTTTTTCCTCTGACTCTGAAAGGAATTTAAAACTTTCTGAATGCTAAAAGAAGGGAAAAGGCCTCTTGACACCCTTAAGACCAAGGAAGGTCTTTGTCAGGGTCATCACTTTAAATGTAGGCAGCACAGAAAATATTGTCCCCTTGGGGCTGGGCATTTAGCTCAGTGGCATAAGCACCTGCCTTGCAAGCAGGCGGTCATGAGTTCAATCCCCGGTACCGATAAAAATGAAAAAGACAAAAAAAAAAAAAAAAAAAAAAAAAAAAAAAAAAAAAAAAAAAGAAGAAGAAGAAAAAAAGAAAATATTGTCCCCACCTTCCTTTGCAGTTAGGGTTGGGGGAGTAGAAACTTAACAGTGGGGGGTCTCCTTCCTCTAGGTGGCTAAAGTATCTCCAGTGATAAAAGATGTGTGATGTGCATGGATGAACTCCCTCACAGAATGGAATCATTATGTAGATTAATACTTCTGTGACCTGCAGTCACTACAAATCAAACCACCAATGTTGAAGGGAATGATGTACAGGAATCTCTATGAATCCTTATCTAAACAGGAGGTGGGGTATTGTGAAGTTTAGATATTCTATAATTACACTGTAATGTATCTTTTTGCCTCCACTGAAAACAAGTTTTGGAATATTTTTACAAAGAGACCGATCTGCTGCACACGAAGAAGCTGAAGAGACAAATCAGATATTAGACTTGTAAATAAAAATTGCATTTATGCAGTTGCTGTTAATTTTATACGTGATTTCAATTCTCAGTTCTGACAACACAGTGCAAATGTATTTCAAAATGCTGAGTGAGGATAGTTAATGCTGAAAGCCAAGACTTAATGTTTTGCATGTTCTTACTTTCCCTAAGGTATCTACAATAACTTTGTCTACTAAAACTCCAGAAACTTTCCTCCCCCATGGACAAATGGATGAAAAACTGGAAGAGCCATTGATAAAAATAAACTGAGACACAATAGAAATTCATTTTATTTTCAGTAGAACAAGCATTCATGCCAGGGATGGTGGTCTAGAGAAAAAACAGGGATTTCCCCAACTAATTGGCAGGGCACCTGAGGAATCACTGTACTAGGCTGTCACTGCTTAGGGCTGGATGATAGATGAGGAAAACTGAATCCTGTTTTGCAGCTGAGGCTTGTTCAGAAATTATTGCTCAATGCTATCCATTAAGGGAAGCATCGGCGAAAGCAGATCCAAAATGTAGTTGATAGAATTCTCGAGAAGGTGGGCGTCTTCTGAAGTTATCAGGCTAAAGGAATGGGAAAACAGATTCATAGCACCCATGATCAGGTCCCCCTGCCCATCCACCCAATGTTCAGCATATAGTTTAGAGCCCACCACTCCCCAAGCCAGTCAGGCGCCAGCAGGCTCCACACAACATGGCCTCTCCATAGACTGCAGTTGGGGTCTGTGTTGGTCCACTGGGCGCACCCTCCACACCCGCTGCCCCCCACACAGCCCACAGCTACCCATGACTCACATTTTCAGGTCTTTGCCACTCACTGTGATCTCTCTGTGAACTCCCCTTGTAGGAGGGTCAGCTACCAAGGAAAGGTGTAGGCAAACAAATTCTGCATCCATGGCACTACGGAAAGGCACTGAGAGGCTGCTGGTGGACGCGTGGTTAAGGCAACTGTGACACAGGCTTCTCCCTCAGGCCACCAGGGCACACTACAGTGTCTCATTGGGCCCTGCCCCTCCTGGAAGCTCGGCCCCACCCCAGTCTGCCTCGCCTAGCCTCCGGGGTCCCCATCTTCACTCTTGTCCCAGTGGGCACCTCTTTATCCCCACTGCGATCCCGCCAGTCCCAGACAAACTCCCGCTCGACACTCAGGAAGGATACAACTCCTGTGGTTCTCCTGTGGAGTCTCCAGAGGGAGCAGATGCTTCTCTGGGCATAGGCCCCTGCCCCACACCCTGGTCTTCGGGGAGCTCCCTAGCAACAGCGCCATCCACTAGTGCCCCTTCACCACCACCGGTAGGGTCAGGCCCTCCAGGACCCCCTGGTGTACCTATGTCGCCCTCTTCTCTCTCCTCACTTCGCTGGGCGTTTTCTGGAGCCTGCATTGTTCACCAGGCTCCGGGGCTCCTAACCAGCACGGAGTGCTACCGCAGCCGCGCAGTTTGGTTAACAGAAAGAGCAGAATGCCAGGCGCCTTAACCTTCTACTCACAATGCAGCGCGTGATGCGCACAGCGCCTGCGCAGATGGGCGCAGAATGACTTTTATGATGTACTTTGCAACCCTTGTTAGAGAATTCTGACATCTAATGCATTTATTATCTTATTGTCACCTGATTATTATTTGTCATTCAAGTTGTCTCTTTTTCATTTTTTCGTGTAAGGAATGATTTAGATGATGCTGGGGTTTTGTTTATTGGGCTAGGAGACCTTGGGCTGTATTTAGAGTTTTGGATATAAACAGACACTCCCATGTTTGCGGTTGCCCTTCATGCCCAGATCTATGCTGGACTGTTTTTCAGGTAGACATGGGGTCATCTTGATGTGACTGGATTGTCTCATACTCCTGGTATTTTCTCCTTGGCCTTGAGGTTGCTGTTTGACACAGTGAATGGTGGCTATTCTGGAAGAGCATGTTTTTGAGAGTCGATGGGGAAAGGGATTCTGATGCCCTCAAAAAGAATAAAGCTCATACGCTTGGGGAGTTTTGGAGGCAGGATCCTCTGGCTATTGTGTGCAACATTTCTCAGACTTGGATTTTGCAATGACAGAGATTAGTTAGGTGCTACCATCTTAGAGAAAAGTGTGTGGTGGAGGGGTGAATATTTGAGGCCTGAAGGAAGGCAGGGTGCCTCGTGACCTGAAGGATAGTTGTGGTAAAACATCTGCTTTCAGTGGAGCCTTGAGGTCTTTGTTGTCAAGGTCTTTAGCTGCAAGTGGTCTGTCTTGGGGAGGGGATCAACAACCACATAGGGTGTGGAACCCTTCAATGTGCGGGGCCAGGGCTACTGGTAAGTGGAGTCTTGGACATCATCAGAAGAGCAGAGAGATAGTACAGTTTTATTGCTGTGGCACCTTTACTATGGGTATCATGCCAGTTCAGTTGCCCTTTATTTAGAACAGAGCTTTGGTCTTGGGCAATGGACAGTGTGTTGAATCCTAGGCCTCAGGATGACAGAAATGTGGCAGTACTTACAAATTGTGATTTCTGTTGTCCTCAAATCTGCCTTCTCATTGCCTCTCTCTTTCCTCTTGAAGGCATTGAAGCAATTAAGACTCTATTACTCAAAATACACCACTGTGGCAAGGTGACTGTGTTCATGTAAAGGCACTTCAGGATCAGAAACTGCAAGAGGCTCATTCTTACCTACTCACTTTTTCTTAAAAGCAGACAACATTTCCAGGGAAAGATGCCCTCTCTACACTAGAATAAAAGCAGCGTTGTTATCCTCCAGGACTAGAATCTGAAGCCAAGGGAATTCTGTGTAGATTGACCCCAGTTAGCTTGCATTTTCTTACCCCTACACTGTTCAGCTCCTTTTCCCAACTCACTGCACTGTCACCTTCAGTATGAGTTTGTCCCAAATTTCTTTATGAGTGCTGCCACTGCATGAAAAATATGGATGAAATAAATTTGCATGCGTTTCTCCAGTTGATCTGCTTCTGTGAATTTAATTGGTAGCCTCAGCTGAAAACCTCCGGCAGGAGAGCAAAGCAGTTCCCTCCTCTATAAGGTAACAGAGCACAGAGATAATAGGGTCCCCATGTAAGGTGGAAATTCCTATTGTCTCTGCAGGGCCTTCTCCTCCAAGCCAGCCTCTCCCTGGGCCCATACTTCCCACTTGCGGAGGGAATTTCTCTCTCAGCATCATGTGTTCCTGCCTACCTGTGTCTCCTCCACTCCTCACACTGGGCCTGCTGCTCTCCTCACCACAACAATGACTCAGCAGCCACATTCCCCCTTTCTCCCATGACTCTTCTGTGAAGTTGTCCCTGATGACTCTAGGTGTGATGGAAACTTTAACACAAAAGGGGTAGGAATTTGTCCATTTCCCCAAAGAAAGGCCCAGGCGCCTAAGATCAATGGCTCTGTTACCTTAAAGAACACTCCTGTTTGAGTCCCAGCACCTGATCAGAAAAATGATGTACTCAAATACTGAGACAGAGATTAGACAAGATGAGTGCAGTGCACTAAAGTAGTTACATAAATGCTCACACACACACACACGCACACACACACACACACACACACACACACTGGGATATAGTTCTAGTGCAAATAGGAGCCCACTGAAGTTTGCACCTAGACATGAACTGGATTTTTAGCCTCTGTGTATTAGTAATTCCATATTTCTCCTTCTCGGTGTTTAGGTTGATATTGTGTAACTCCTAAAAGAGACTAATATAGTGAAAATTCTATTCCTGGTCATGAGATCCAGACCCAGAATCACAGAATGTACAGATTTGAATTGCTGGGGAGTGAAGTCCCGTGCCCTTCAGTGGGATTATTTACACTGCATCATCAACACACAGTCTGTATACTATACATAGTTTATATGTGACTGCGCACACATAAACACTGACTAAGATTGACCCTGTCAAAGACTGTGCATATGCACATTGCCATCAGGGCTCACTCCAGGTGGCCAGCACTTGGCAGCCTATTCTGTCCTCTGAAGCCAAGCATGCACACAACTTTGTCTCCTGAGAGTCAGCTTTAGCTGCTTTTTTTGCACCCTGGGATTCTAAGCAGCCTGCCTACTTGATCTAGTGAATTCAGGATGAATGATTCCATACTTGACATGGATAATGAGACACAATTCTGGGCACAGACTGTGTGTGCTTTAGAGTAAACCTGTGATTCTCATGAGTTTCAGGTGAAGAACTGATATTCTACCTGTAACTACTGCCATCTCCTATTGTGAGTGCACACCCACAGCTGCCTGTCAGAGAGTCCGTGGGAAGAGAGGCACATACAAAGGAAGCCAGGTTGCAGTGGGCTTCAGTGAGGACACGTGAATTTTGGAGCCATATAGTTCTTGCTTTAAGTATTTGCCTTTGTGACTGTGGTGCTAAAGCAGGTCTAGATGACAAGAAACTCAATGAAGAGGCTGTGTTACAATAAAGTAGATGTATTAAAATTCTTTATAAAAAGGAAATGATACCTAATAGGTGGAGGTTTTTCTTCAAAAGCACAAAACTAGCACAACCTTTATTGCAAGGACGGTAGCATGTTGCTGAAAATGCATTAAAAATCATTCCATTGTATGGTCTGGATGGACGAATTGCACATTATATCAATTACCTCTCAAAGAACTCTTTGTAAAAATTAGGAGATGACATAATTGGCACATAGGACATAGTTTGTGAACCTATTCAGGATCAGTGGCTTTTTTGCTGTTGTTCAGGGTATGTTTCAAAAAATGAGTAGAGAGCCTCTAATATCACCACTTCGGCCCTGAAGTCTCAGCTTGTTGGTGAAAATCTCTATATCAGTACTCTGGAGCGCTACAGACCCATGGTGGAATGTTTACATTTCATGGCATTTTCTTCCTGGTAGAGTAGAAATCCTTGTATTATGGCTGCAATTTACTTCCTTTCAAATCCTCATACCATCTTGGGGACAAAAGTGGTGTTCCAATGAATGAGAAATGAGTAAAGAAGTCACCTTCAAAGAGCCTCTGAGTTACCATATGTCTGAAGCACAAGGCTCCAAGTGTGGCTTTACTGGGTTTCTGTAGAAAGCAGAAAGAATCAGAGGTTTACTTGCTAAAAAGCAAAGGAATCTTATTCACTCACACAGCTGCTCTGGGCTGGGTTCTGAAGTGATTCCCTGAGCCCAGGGAGAACCTCTGGCAAAAGTGGTTGTGATTCACTCACACATGAGTGGGTTGACAGCGTGCCATTACTCTCTGAAAACACGTGTCCACCTCCCCCACGCTGCAGATTTAATGGGAGGTGAGGACTGCGGGGCCCATGCATCACTCATAAAGGTTGGCTCCTCTGTGATACCACCCATCTGTGTGGCCTCTTTCAGATGATGACTTCGACAGGAACCCAAAACAACCACAAGGAAGCACAGGGAAGCAGTAAGAGGAACCATTTTCCATAAGTCATGGGACCTGTCTTTTTGTGCTCAAGGCTACGGCTTTCACAGCTGGAATACTAGAGGTGGCCATGCTTTATTTAGCAGAACAGTGAGTGAATATTAAAAGCCTGGGGAATCAAGATGTCAGTCATGGTCCCACAGAGTGGGAAACTCATGGTGAGAGCTGAAAGAGGTGCCACCAACAGCTATGCAGATTCAGCCAAGTGTGAGACTTAGTAGACCCACAGGAACCCCCTGCAGCACTACTCTGGGTGCCTTTAAATATCCAAGTCCTGGTCCTTGTCCTTTATGACCTCAGCTCTTCCTCAGAGTGGCCTACTTTTCCCCTCAGTGTCATCATTGTGTAATTTCTTCTGCGTGCCGTGTGACTCACTGCATGACAAATATGCACTGTGCTTGGGTGGCCATGGAGTGTAGGAGGCTGGTCCTCTGTCTCTGCTCCTTGGGTTTGTCATCTCGCTCCACTGTTGCCTCTTCACATTCAGTGATTTCTCCTCTCTCATCACAGTCAAGTTTTGTCGGCACATGACCCATCAGGGTTCCTGGTCTTGGGAGTGCTCAAGCGCCATTCTTCCCTGTGCCCCTCCTGTCTGTTCCACCTTACTCATCACTAAGCCTTGTGCATCTCCCATTACTTTTGTTCCTTGGCTCCCTCCTTCCTCCAGTCTGCTTAACCTCTCATTTCTCAATGTCAGGTTTCTGGCACAATTTCCATTTCCTGGATCTTGGAGTGAATATCTGGCTTTCTCTGCCCATAATTTTAGGGACTGAGCTGTGTCATTTATGGATTTATTTTCTCCCAGGAATTGAACTCAGGATCTCTTGCTTGCCAGGCAGGCGATGTGCCACTGAGCCCTGTCCCTGGCCCTGGGATGAACTTTTAAATGGAGACATCTCAACGTCTTCTTGCCTATGGCTGGCTTAGCTCTAGTCAAAGGAATTCTCTCAATAGACTTTGACTGAACTAGTTTTCTAAGTCAGTTTGTCATTGACCTCTTTTGATCACGTGTGTCAGAGCTAACACATATAGAGGTCTCGCTCAACTCTTTGGGATGTCAAAAGATTATTTGTAGTCCCCATCCATCCCATGGCCTTCTCTTCCACAGCATCTTTTCTTCAGGGTGAACAGATGGATTTTAGAGGTGAACACACTAGATGACTCTCAACAGTGACTAGGCGGGGTGAGCTTAGCTACCACATCATCCTGTACTTTGTAGAAGCTGGACACATGCACACTTATTTCTCACATTAGCAGTGGAAGAGGTGAGGTATGCAGCTCAATTTCACAATCTCCCCTGAGTTCCAGCTCCTGCAATGCAGATTAAGATGGTCATAATTTCCTTTTGAGTATAACACAAAAAGGCTGTCAAAAAACACAATTCAAATCTACAGAAGTAAAAATACATTTATTGTAGTTAATCACTGAAACATGGGAAAGGTTAGTTGTTCTAATTTTTTTCATACAAGCTATTAGACCTAAGCATGTTGATAACATCATTTTCTGTAAATAATTCCTCCTTCTTGAGGTTGCTCATACAGATATCCATAACCACTGGCCAGGTACCCAACATTTCTACAACTTTCTACTTGTTCTGTGACTAATCAAGCCAGATTGTTATTGGAGAAGCACTTTGAGTATCCTCAGTGATCATGTCTGGTACTTTGGGAGGGCTCTCTGTACCCTGTCCATGATTCTTGAACTTCACTCATAGTCTCAGGAAGACAGAACCACTGACACAGCCTGGATCCGATAATGAAATCCAGACAATAAAGTGGACACAGAGGTCACTTCTTCACTGATCTCTCTCTCTCTCTCTCTCTCTCTCTCTCTCTCTCTCTCTCTCTCTCTCCCTCCCTCCTTTCCTCCCTCTCTCTCTTTCTCACAAACACACACAACCACAAAAGCTGATAGCAGGCACCATAAGAAATTGCATTTGGGCACTGTAATAATTGCAATACCAACTTTATCATATCTTCAATTCTGCTTCTAGTTGGCTCTGTGTCCAGAATTTCTTTACTGTTCCATTTACATGTTATGTAATGGTGTTCGAAGTGTGTGGGTTATCACATTTTTTCTTACTGCAGACTAACAAATGTACCTGCATGTTGTATGGTGACTGGCTGCTTCCTTGCCAGGTTCCCCTTAATTTGAAGTTTGGTCAATGCAAGGTGTCCTTCTCCTTGGTTATGTGTGTGCTGTGAACTTAGTTTAAGAATAACTGCTACAACCATGTCAGGCAAGAAGAGTTGGAGTTTCATGAATGAAGTATTGATTGATCAGATCGAGGCTGAAAGGACGATCCAAAACTTCCTCAGCTGCCAAAACTGGATATCACCGAGGAAGGTGGTGGGCAACACAGCTAAAGAATATCCTGTATTCTGACTTGTGCTACTCTCTCAGACCCACTGCCATAGACATCTGCCCAGAACTCACCCTCTCTAACCTGGGACAGTAACTCCTTTGAATGTAACAAGAGTTAATGTCAGTAGAGCTACCTATCTTATTCTCAATGTTTGAGTCCCAGGATTGGGATTTAATCACACTGATAGAGATCTTAGATTGGATGTAACATATCTTCCTTCTGCAGCCTGGGATCCTACACAATTCATTCTGGAGTGTCTCTCAGTTTCATCTAATGGCTGCCCTGCCTGCCTCACAGGTGAGGTGCATAGGCACGCTGAGTTAGGTGAAAGCCTCACAAAACGTGACATTTTTTCTGGGATTTCACTTCTTAGATCACGCCAGTTTCCCTGGCAGGGATGTTGAAGAGATGAAGTGGAGTGAGAAGTAACATTCCTTGTCTCTGTTCTCTCTCTGGTTCTCTGAGTCCTGGAGCCTGACTGAGCTACAGTGGAGTCAAGATGATGAACACTGACCTCAAAGTTGAAAGCACAGGTGGTGGCATGATCTTAGCATTGGGAAGTCCAGTCCCCACATCCTGGTTTAGGGCAGAATAAGGTGAGCAGAAGGTGCCATGAGTTGAAGTAAAAATGATTTAGGGAACCACATTATGATAGGAAAGTCTGTTATCCTGGAATCAGGGTTTTCCCATGGCATGTGGAAAATCTCTCACTGAAACTTATGTGTTAGTAGTTTGAGAGCCTTCATGGCACCTACAGAGCTGCCCTGTGTAGTGCTCACAATGTTTGTTTTTTGGGGTAGGGATTTTTTTATTTAAAAGGAAAAAGAGAAAAAAAACAAAACAAAACAAAGCGGTGTAAGAGTACAAGTAATACAGAACTAAAAAAAAAAAAAAAAAACAGTAAGAAATCACCAGTTAATAGATTACATATTATCATCTTAGAGATAGTTGCTCAAATCACAGTATCAAAGCATACAAAGTGGACATTCAAACAGTGAGACTGCAAACAGTTGTGTTCAATGATCCAACCAAAAACATTAATATGGTCAGCTATTTAACACCCCTAAACACTCTTGATGTTGTATCCTTTAGAGCACTTTTTTCCCTCTCTTTTTTTCAACAAAATTTACACATTTTGTGTTTTACTACTCCTTAGTTCTTATTAGTTTTTTTTTTGGGGGGGGGAGAGAATAAAGTCAAATATGGCAAAACAAAGCTGTCAGTCAAAACCAAGGATAGACATAACACTCAAACTTGATACTATCATACAGAATGGAACAGAGGCCGGTAGGGATTTTTGAGACAGGGTCTGATTACGTAGATCTAGCAGGCCTTGAACTGAATAAGCAGTCCAGGCAGGCCTTGAAACCGCAGTGCTCCTCTTGCTTCAGCTCCTGAGTGCTCCCACGTTGGTGTGCACTACTATCCCCAGCAATCATCAGGAATTTTGAACACAAGTTCCAATCAGGAATCAGTTCCAGGTAGAATGTAACAGATATTTTTCAATTTCTATTGTAGCTTTGGTAACATCTCTGTAGTTATTTGTCTTATCTTACACAGTTCTCTTAAATTTCATTGCAGAAATGTTGGCTGTGAATCATCATACCACTCATGCGAGAGTACCTGCTGAGTCTCTGATCTAGAATGTCTGTATTATTATCATTAAAGTGAGAACATGGTGAGTATTTTCTACATGGAGCAAACAGATCCTTTCAGGCTCTCATGGATCAAATGGGATAAAGGGCTGTGTATTCCTCTTTTTTAAAACCATGATGGGAAATTTATCATATGGTTCAAAAATGCTGAGCAAGTGCTCTACCAGTGTGGCATGCACCCAGGGTGAGATCCTGGTGTTCTGATAATGCTGTTCTCCTAAGGAACTGAAATGATGATTATGGGTTTTACACACTGCCACCCCCATACACCACACTATTTATGTTATAGTAAGGTAAGCAAAATGAGATTTTGCACATTCCATGGAGAAGTTTTGACAGAAAGATAGAATTCCCTACAGAGAGAACAGGTCTAATAAGATTCCCATGCCTAGGCAACTTGTGCTGCATGTCATGGTAATTTTCATTCACCCTGAGCAGATGCTCACAAACATCACCCAGATCTTAAACTCCCTTCAGTGAATGCAAGGAAGACTCAGTCATCTGTTTCTTTCATCCCCACAAAGAGCCCTAACCCTAACCCTACCCCTTCCCTAGCCATAACCCTGACCCTGACCCTAACCCTAACACTGCCTTGACTGCCGAGGAATCCTTGAACATCTGTGGAAAAGAGAATGTGGGAAAAGGCAAGAGTGCATTATCCTTCAAACTTCTACAATCTGTTTTAAAATACAATGTGGTAGCCAGGTGTGGTGGTGAATGCCTGTAATTCCAGCACTCCGGAAGCTGAGGGGGGAGGCTTGTTGTAAGTTTGAGAACAGCCTGGGCTATAAAGTAAGCTCACTTGCTGCCTGACCTACATAGAGAGACCCTGGCTCAAAAATGCCAAAGAAAAAATTGAATGTGGCATCTGTGACTAGGCCACTGACTGACTCTGGACGAGACATTCCTAATTAATTCTTGCACCAGGGAAGAGGTACCTTTGGGAAATGAATGCAATTTTGATTTATACAGGGGAGAATGGTCATTATAAATGGAGGATCAGACCAGCCCAAAGGTGTAGACTATTGGTATAACTTTTGTGGTGCCATGGGTTTCAATACTATCACTTGCATGTGTGAATACCGAATAGTTTCCCTAATGTAAGTAATGATTCAAATATATAAAAATATGTGGTAATCCCCATTAGGTGGCCTTGGAGCCTTATAAAGTTTTCACTCATTAATTAGAAAGGCTTTATTCTGGGCTTCTTGATATGAAAATATTTGAAGCTAGAGTATATGAAGTTTTATCCAAATATTTCAAGGAAAAAGACACTATGGTAACTACTATTAAGTCAGGTTATATGGTGGTGAAGTACTAGGTTGTTGAAACAGTCATGCTGTGACCTCTATTGTTATATTGTTATGTCCTGTTTTATCTCAATCTCCCCCTTATTGTTTTAAAAAAATTATTTAGTCATTTCTTATGTTTGTCTTAATTAAAGAAAAAATTCAAAAAATTAGGATATATAAATAGTAACTCTTTTTGATTTCCTATTAACTTGTTTTGAAGTCCTGTAGTACTCCCACGATCTTGTTTTGACTGATTAGACTCTGTTCCATTCTATATGATAGTATCAAGTTTGGAGACATAGGCAACTACTTTGAAGACAATAAGATTCACTAAGATACCCATTCTGGTTTGACTATTGTCTTCTTTGGAAGTCCTGTAATGTTTACAATGCCTAAGTTTTATTGGTCTTGTTCTCTACTGTTTTGTCCAACTTTATAATATCTAATGAGATAGACAATTCTTTTTAAGGAAACAAGGGACAACGTTGATAACCATTGTTGATAAACTTGTACTCTGTTCTACACCATGTGCAATGTCTATCCTTGGTATTGACTGACAGCTTTGTTTTGCCATATTTGACTGTATTCTTCCCCCCCCCCCAAAAAAAAGTAATAAGCACTAAGGAGTAATAAAATCCAAAATGTGTAAATTTTGTTGTAAAAAAGAGAGGGGAAAAAAAAAGAAAAAGATCTCTAACGGATATAACAGCAAGTGTGTTTAGGGGTGTTAAATAGCTGACTATATCAATGTTTTTGGATCATTGAACACAGCTGTTTGCAGTCTCCCTGTTTGAATGTCCACCTTGTATTCTTTGATACTGTGATTTGAGGAACTATTTTCAAGATGATAATATGCAATCTACTAACAGGTGATTTCTTACTGTTATGTTTTTTTTTGTTTGTTTGTTTTGTTTTGTTTTGTTTTTGTTTTGTTTTGTTTTTTTGTAGTTCTGTATTATGTATACACTTACACCGCTTTGGTTTGTTTTGCGTTTTTCTCTTTTTCCTCTTAAATAAAAAAAAAATGTTTCTTGTATGCCAAAAAAAAAAAAAAAAAAAAAAAAACAATACTATCACAGGAAATAGATGAGTTAAATTAATATAAATAGAGAAAGAAGGAGTAAGAAGGTATAGATCAGACTCACAGTAGGGACAGAGAAGTGACAATTAAGGAAACCTGGTCCCGGTGAAAGCCATTACTCAGGCTCCTCTGCTAACAGACAGTTGTAGAAGCTAGGAGTCCATTCTCACACAGAAACCCTGAGGGTAAGGGCTTTATCAGAATCCTTGCCCTTCTGTTTTCAGGTCCTACAGAAATTAACAAATGCATACATCTCACAGGGACAGATGACTACTCACACCTGTAAGCACTTTGTAGTCAGTACTCTCAGAAGATGTGATCAGGAACATCTCCTCAAGTA
This sequence comes from Cavia porcellus, assembly GCF_034190915.1. NCBI lineage: Eukaryota > Metazoa > Chordata > Mammalia > Rodentia > Caviidae > Cavia > Cavia porcellus. Next base: position 98,894,061 of record NW_026947486.1, read on the forward strand.
TATGACCGAACGTACAGTTCTATATACTTGGAGTTTTATCAGTCAGGCACTTTGAAGGGAGAGTTAGGATCGTCCCAGAAACATGGGTGTGATCATTTAGAAATTATTTTAATATTGAATTTTAATTTTAGTGTTGCAAAGGTTTGGAATCCACAGATGGAAGTAGCTGCAGTAATTTGTGTTAAGGTTCTCTAATGTTTGGAAGTTATGGTTTAGACCTAGGAAGACAGCTCAAAACTGTCTGGGCAGAGGCTGATGAGGAGAGAAGCAGTGTCAGTTGAATCTGTGGTTAGACCGTCCCTGAGGCCATGATTCCCTGCACATGCACTGTGTGCTGTTGCTTTTCCTTTCCACAGAGAGGTAGTGTTTCCCAAAGTGTAGTGTGAGCTGAGGAGTTACATGGTAGGTCTCAAATCCTGGCTCCACAGCCTACTGGCTTTGCGCCTTTGGAAAAGTTAACTGTTTTTTCCTGATGCCCCGTTTACCCTTGGCAAAGTGAAAAGATCACATATCCATCTAAGTTCGTTATGAGATTTCAAGACACAGCAAAGTTTGTGGAATTCACACGGTGGAGACACAGTTAGGGCTTCAGCTGTCACCTACTGGGACAGTCTCAGCAGTGTGTTCTCTCCTTAGAGGATGGGTCTCAGATATATTTGAACTTGGAAAATCAGTTTGCACCAAAACATTGATTAGCTTATTAGCACCCAAATTAGCTTATCAGGTAGTGAGGGACAGAGGAGCATGGACAAACTGGAAGAGGGATTGGGACAGGGCCTGCACATCAGAAAACCTGAGTAGTTTGGAGATGTGTGCTGTCATGGAAATTGTCCACACACAAATACAGATGCACAATTTCATAGATATGGCAGGGAGCAGTCTCTGTGATTAAATCATCCTCTACTTTTTTTTTTTTTGACTGCAAAGAGTTCACTGATCCAACAAAAACTTAATAATATGGTTATCTGCTTTACAAACGTAAACATACGTGTAGTTATATCCTTTAGGGCACTTTCTTTTCCTCTCTTTTTTATAATACCAATGACACATTTTAGGTTTTATTACTCCTACAGTTCTTATTGCTTTGTTTGAAGAGAATAAAGACAAATGTGATAAAACAAATTAGAGTCAGTTAAAGCAAGAACAGACATAGTATATGATGTAAAAACAAAATACAAGGTGATCAACAGTGGCTACTATAATGCCTCTTGCTATTTTCAAAAGAATTGCCAATGTCTTAAAGATCATAAGATAAAACATACCAAAACAGAACAAAACAGATCACAAGGAAACAATTTTAAGAAACACTGATTTCAAAGCAAATCCACAGGAGATCTTCGTTGTCTGTCTAATTGTCTCTAGTTTTCTTCCAAATAGTTGTCTCTATCTTCACACACAGTGAGTACATACTGAGCATTACAGAACTAATAAAATTATTAGAGGATGATGGATTTTTAGGTCTTCAAGCCCAGACATTGGAGAAGTCCATAGTTCCTGTCATAATGTCCTTCATTCTCTTCATAGTAGCTGTCCTTATCTTTACATACGCTGAAATTGAACATAAGAGACTAGACTAATATAACTCTGAACAGTGAATAATAGTTTTGCTAGATTTTATATCATAATGTTACAGAATTAACACTGGGTTTCTTAGTGTCTCTTCTTTGTCAGAGTATCTGTTCATTACATCGTGCATTATATAATGTGTTCCGGTAAACTGTTTAGAAATACTCCCAATGTGTGAATCTCTACATGTATATCTATCTTTTCTATATCATACGAGAAAACAGATCATAATAAGAGAAAAAAAACCACAAATGCTTAGAAAAACATGAAATGAAAAAGATATATAAAACCACATCATTAGGTCATCTACAGTAGTTACTATGCTTTCTCTTGTTATTTTCAATAGAGTTGTCCACATCATCAGACACATAATAATTGAACATAGCATTACATAGCTATTTTAGTAAAAATACAACTTTGGAGACTTTGTAGGACTTCATAAGCAGTTAATAACTAAATCAGAATGGGTATGTTATTACGTCTTGTCATCTGTAGAGTGGATGCCTCTACTCTTAGACTCAATATTATCAAGCGTACCAAATTTGAATAAGATCAGTCAAGGCAAAACAGCAGTTTAACAAGCCATCTTCAAATAAGATCAGTGATAGTAAGACAATGTAAGTAATACAAGCATCAGTTTAAGTTAATAAGAAATTAAGGATAGTTACCATGGTATAGCTTGCTATTTTGGGGATAGCTATCTATGCCCTCAAATCTAGTATGAGTAGATTGACTTGAACAAAATAAAATCAAACTAAGCAGAGGAATAAGATTATTGTGGCTTTTAAATCCTGATACACTATTAACAATGCCCTCTGCCTTCCTTTTTTAGGGAATTCCTCACCTTTTCCTTTCTCAGGATGCTTTGTATATTTTGGGCCCCAATAAGTCCAAAGTTTTTAGACTAAGGGGGCAACCCGCTATCTATCTGAGTGGTGCTGAATCTTTTTACCCCTGAGCTTGATCTTGAGCTGTACTCTTTCACTTACTAAAGCCACAAGGTTTTCCTTCCTTCTAGCTTTGCAGTTCTCCACTGCATAAAAGTGTCATAACTTTCCAACCTATCTGCAGCTGCTGGGCGAGTTGTCCCTATTTTTCTCCAGTTCCCTGTCACATAGAGCATCGTTTTCTCATCTTTGACTTTCAGTTTATTAACCCTCTTTCAGGTTGAGTACATTTCATATTCATAGCATCACGATGGATCCTGCCTCCTAATCTACTCTGCCTGTGTTTCTTTTTGTTAGTGTATTTAGACTATATTAAAAACTATAGTCCACCTTCTCTGCCTCAACTCTGCTATTCTATTTTTCTGCTATCATTTGTCCATTTTTCTCCTTCATTCCACTGTCCTCCTTGCTCATTGAGGCCTGTCTGTAACTGTTGCTGGAATCCTGGTATTCTCTCTCTCTCTCTCTCTCTCTCTCTCTCTCTCTCTCTCTCTCTCTCTCTCTCTCTCTCTCTCTCTCTTCCTGTCTCTCATATCCTTTAGTATTTTCTGTAGGGTTGAGTTGGTGACCATGAACTTGCACGTTTCCTCTTTGTCTTGGAAACATCTTTTTTTCCATTAATTTAGAGAGAGAGAGATTTTCAGGCTACAGTAATCTTGGTTGGAGGTTATTTTCTTTCATGGCTTGGAACATTTTCCCCCAGGCTCTTCTCAATTTAATAGTTTGTGTTGATAAGTCTGTTGTCATTTTGATGATTTGTCCTTTATAGGTGATGTGCTTCTTTTCTATGGCCGCTTTTAATATTCTGCTCTTGTGGTGGATCACTGGAATCTTGATTATTATGTGTCTGGGTGTAGATCTGTTTTGGTTATAGCTACCTGGAGTTCTGTATGCCTCATTTATCTGGGTATCATTTCTTTTTCCTATGTTTGGGAAGTTTTCCTTAATTATTTCTGTGAATAGTCTTTGTAATTCATTTGTTGTGACTCTTGCTTCTTCACTTACATTTTTTATTCTTGTTATATATCCTCTTGTCATCTTCTAGCCTTTGAATTGTTATTTCTTGGTTCCTTGTTATTTTTAATAGGTCTTTTCTTTCATGATCACATACTGTAAATCTCTCTTCAAATTTCGAAAGACTAACTTTTGTTTCTGTGGAGGCATTTTGCCAGCTTTCAGTAGAGTTTTTAGTTTCCTGGTAGTCCCTTTTGATCTGTTTCACATATTTTAGACTTTGTTTATGTTCTTCACCAAAGGTTTCTCTTCCTTTTCTGGGTTCCTCCCTTCTTCCCTCTGTGGTTTTTTTTTTTTTTTTTTTTTGAAAGTGGCTTAGCATTTCTTCAATTAACCTTTTTATTTCTTTTCTCACTTGTGTTAGAATTTCAGTTTTAAGTTTATCTATGAAGTCATGAATGTATTTATTTATGTCTGCTGATGTTGTGGCTAACACTGCATGATTGCTGGACTGCTTTTCTTCTGTATTTAGCTCCCCTGGGCTTATTTTCCCATGTTCAGCGGCTGAAGGTTTTGTCTTATTTTTTGTTCTTGTCACGTCTCTGGTTTCTTTCAGACAGGTGTGTGGAGGAGGTCTCAGGCCATCTGGCTGGAGGCTTGCTGCTCTGTCCAGTTTGCTCATATCGGAGGTGGCACACAGGGATCCTGCGGGTTGGCCCCTCCCCTGTAAGGCAGTCAACCTTCTATTGCCTTAAGCACTTTATGCTGTGCTGTCATCACAGGGTCAGAAGTCACAGGGTCAGAACAATTTCATTCCTGGATATTGGTTCCCGACCAGGGGCGTCGTTCAGCCCAAGCTGCTCAAACCAGTCCTCTCTGGGTCAGGGGTGGTTGACTGACACCACTGCAATGCTGGGCTCTGCCCTACTCCAAGGTGTCTTCCAGTCAGCCTCCCAGGCCATGGGAACCAATTTCCAGCACTCACTGAGAGCCAACAGGCTCTCTACCTTGGCTCTACTTCACACTGTGCCACATCCTCCTGCCAACGATCCAGGACTCACCAACTCCCGTTATTGGCAGCTGTGGCTTTGGCATGACCTTGAATCATCTGTCTTCACTGCGCACCCAGCACAGCATGGAACAGGTCTCAGTGAATGTGTCAGAGTTGAGCCCTCCACCCGCGCTTTTCCTTCCTCTTCATAATTTTATTTATTTTTTTTTTTTTCGGTTTCCTCCTGGGTTAGTGAGTATCGTTCTCCAATCATCTGGCCCACTCCACATTGTCAGATTCTAGCATCTGGGCTGTTTTCCCTGGAGTGGTTCTCTATAGAGCTTTCTAGCAAGCCACTGTTTTTTTCCATCCTTTATTCTCACAGTGTCCAAAGAGAGAGAGTGCTTTGTATTCAAGATTTGCCTGTGATGAATTCTGTTGGGTGCTGTGGTGGTGACCATGAAGGAAAATTAAAACTGGGAACACAAATCATGGACTGAAAATGGATTTATGTGTTTGAAGAGCCTTTTTCTCAAGGAGGCATGAACATTACCTATTGGCCAGAGGAAGCCATCACTACTGAGAGAAGCACTGCATAGGCTTTAATGGGTGTGAGAGCTCAGTTCCCAAAGGGACCTCCCAGGGCTAAAGATGAAGGCTGCGTATTGGCTCCTGGGGCAGGTGAGAAGGGCAATTTTGTGACTGTGTCCCTGATACCAGCAGGATGGAGCAGAGGTACTGAGAAGACAGATTCCTAAGTCAAGGGACAAAGATCTCAGTAGAGGTGTTACAGAAAAATATTATCAAATTAGGTGGGAGAATCTTTGCACTGAGGAGTTTGAAGGCAACTTGCTTATTAATGCTCATGAGCTGGGGTACTGAATCAAAGTCTAAATCAGCAGCCCTGAGTCTGCCTAAAGTTCAATTTAAATATAATTTTCAAGCAGGAAGTACAACGCTGATGGCAGTTATTGCATGATTGGTTACATTAATTAAGCCGTATGTTGCAAAGGAATCTACTTATAAGTAGATTTGCTTAAAAGGAAATGTTTCCATTTAGGAAAAAACATCCTGGGAAGGAAAGGACAGGATATGAGTGGAGTAAGTAAAGTTAAAATGTACTCGATGGGACTAATCTGTCCCAAATATGAAGTCCTTGATGCTAGTTGGGATAATTTGCATTTTTCTAAGTACGGGAAAACATAAGCCTTGCAGCTGGACATAGGCAAGTTGACCCTGTGCATTATCATGGAAAAGCAACTGAACCCAGACAGTCAGGGCTGACTGAATTTAGGAGCCTCACTACGTGACAGGCAGCAGCAGCATAGTCAGAAGCCACTAACTGCTGTTTACTTGTTTCATAAGATGTCTATAACTGTATGCTTACAATAGGATATTGAGATTTCTGTTGGAGGGGAATACCTAATCTATGTTTTTATAAATCAGAAATTTGATATTGTCATCATATAGATTTACCTGTACATGACATGTTCCTTTTGTCTGATACTTCTGGGGCTCTCACCTTGTCTCTCTAGTTGCTACATGAGGGAGTGAATAACTTCACTGTGGTGGGTTATATCCTGATTGGAGGTGGCACAGGGAGTTCAGCTACCTTTAGAAAACTCAATATTCCCAGGCTTCAAAGTCAATGGAGGCATAATCCTTTGACCTTTGGTTTGTAGGATATTACCCAGTCCTTGCAATCTGGTCGAACAGTACTGGCTCAGGCATGAAACCTGGCAGGGCAGTAGGCCAAGAGGGGAAATCCGCTACCATTATTTTGCTGTGTGTGCTTTATACTGCACATCAGACTTTGGTTGATTTATGACTTTTCTGGAGCATTCCATCCTGTAAAGAAGAGTCTCTGTCTTGGGTAATGAATGGCATGTTGCACTAATTCATCAGATGCCGGAAGTGAAAGCTGGTGTCATCCCACCCTATGTGTCTTGGCACTGGCTGACAGGAGGAGTTGGGGTAGGGTTTATAGGTACCAACTGAAGAAGCAGCCTTACAAAGTTGTATGCAAAGGTCGCTAGGAAATTCAGGTCATAGCTCAGAACACCAGACTACTTATAGCAACACAGCTGGTAATGATCAGACTCAGGAGAAATCAAGTGGGAACAAGAAGTCCATGGGGGGTTGGATGCCAAGCCATATGTGTTGTGTGTTGGTGGAACATTTGTGTATGATTTTATCATGTCCCGCAACATTTTCGAAGACTTAGGTTAAGCGCAGTGGACTAATTAACCTGACAGGAGAAATTTCAAGGCAGTCTAACACTGAGGTGATTGCATGAACAACATTGAGAGTTTTAATCAGCTCTACCTTAAGAAATGAGAATAAAAAGCCCCACAGAATGATTTTAAAAGTTTTTGAGTGTAATCAGAAATGAAGTTCAGATAAAGTTGCAGCCTACAAAGGTGGAGCAGGGGAGAATTTTGCTGCTGAAAAAGTTAGCATTGAAAAGCCAAAAATTCTGAAGCAGAAGAAAAAAATTGCCTGAGATCACCACAAGAACCCTTCAAAGATATAAAACTAAAATGAAAGACTTCTTTTTGAGAACAGAGCTCACGGACACCATTCTCTAGAACAGCAACAGCCTAGGGAGTGAGGATTGCTTCTCCAGGATTCAACTCACTATGGTCAGTCAGTTCTTGAGGCATTCAGAGCCTTCAGAAACCACCAAGGAGATGTAAAAGTGTTAGACTAGGGTTTTACCTGGTGGAAGACCTGGGAGTCATTCACACAGTGTGTGTGATCATTTTAGATGCATGTGGAATGCAAGACTTGTGAGGTCAGGGAGACTTACGCCAGGATTTCAGAAGAAGGACTGAGAGGCCATGCAGTGGGCCCCTGGGAGCGCAGTTCATGATTCTATGAGAGTGAAACCAGTGCAGTCGAGATTACAGTATGTTGAAAAAGCCACTGTAACTAATTGTCTTTTCCCACTGGGATCTTCTGTAAAGGTGATGAAGTATGAAATCCACAGACAGAGGTGTAGGGAATAAAGCAAGTATCGTTTATGGCAAAGGCCTAAGAAGAGGTCTTGCTAGGTGAGAAGAGCTGCAAGGGTGGACAGTGAGGAAATGCCCAAATTCTGGGCTTTATATACAGATTGTTGGGGAATTTTTGGTGAACACATGAAAAATGAAGTTGCTGCTTTAATTTACTACTCTAATGTTAGGAGAAGAGACTTCCAGTGTAGCCCCAGCTATCCGTGGCATATTCCACTGAGCCACGTTCCCTTGCCTTCCAATTTTCCCGTGGCTTACCTCAGTTTATTAAGGCCGCTATCTTCGCTGTGTATTGTTTGTTTATACCCTGATTTCAACCGCTTCTCAACACTGGTCCCTTAAGTGCACCTAGAGAGAGAGAATGTAATTTTTTTCAGGCTGCTTCCTTGCACTGGCAGGGCAGTATTTAGGGTCTGCAACTGTGAAATCCAAGGGCACTGTGTAGAAGCGGAGTGGAATTTCCGTTGACCGGTGACTGTGTACCACTATCTGGAGGTTGAAGGATGTCAAATAGGAAGCCACAAATTCGATTAAGGGACTGAGTACCTATGGTATAAATAGTAAGGATATAGGAAACATTTTCAGTGGCTGGAGTGTAAAGTAACCAGGTTGCCCAATTCCAAGTCTCTGACCAGGATCTCCATGACTTGGGTAATTGTGGTGAATCTTAGAAGTCAAGAGCCTACCTGAAATTCTGACATTTTCTTTAACTGTTTTAAGATCCTTTTTGTTCGATGAGACTTATTTTTTATGTGTAAGTTTTATTTATGAATGTACATGTTCCTTATGTTTAAGCAATAAGAAGATGGGGAGCTCTGTGGTTTTAAAATGCAATTTTGGGTAAAGAATGAAAACCAGACTTTAGCTGAGCTTCTATAGCTATCACCATGGCTTTTTAGACTCATTGAATCATAACAGTGAGAAATGACAGGTGTACCTGGAGACTGCAAGGAGTCCAGTGCAGAAATTGGAGCCCCTTTGTATATCTAGTGTATATTACTATTATTTTTCATAATTCTTTTTAGGCATATTTTTCTCTTGAGTGTTTAAGATCAAGTTAAAGTGAGGCCAGTGTTAATTAAATTTAATCCATCTAAAATCAGCCTCAAATTTGTAAAATACAATCTTAAGTTGTCATGTTTGGGTGTTGATTATGGGCAGCTCAGCATCTCTCCCAAAGATGGCACCTTAGGTTGTACTGTATAAACTAGGGCTGCTTTTAGATGAATGATTTAAAAAATTGATTTCTCTCTATATACAAGTTCAAGAGTAAAGAGATAAGACTTCAAGCTTTTTTTGTACCAGTAATCATATTCAGGACCTTGCGCATGTTAGGCGGGCACTTATGTCACTGCGTTATACTCCTGGATTCACACTTGGTGTTATACTCAGGAGAGATGGTGAAACAATGTCCCACTTAACAAGCTATATTTCCTCTCTGTGATAAGTTTTTTTATACTAAAATGGGAACATATTTTATAGAGAGAAAAGAAACCCCAGTGTCTACAGTATAACAGTCTCAGCATCATTGCTATGTTAAATGTTATATTCATTCTTGATTTCCAATTTTTTCAATAAAACTTTATAACTATTACCTTTGATATGCAGAAGAATTTGTCTTTCATGCAGCCATGATTTGAAAAATAGCAGCGATCTGGTCATACTTTATGGTTCAAAGTGCTTTATATCCAGTTAAGATTATGATACATGAACTTACTGCTCCCACTTCAATAGTGACATAATTGTCCTCCTGGGTGTTCAACCCTGAGTGCCAAGAGACGTAACTACACAAGAAAAACAGTTAAGGGAGCTAACAGGAGAGCCACTATTTCAGGGTTTTGGCCCTGGCCTCCAAAGTCAACAAAGACCCAGGACATGAGGAGACCTTTCCAAAGTACACTAATGCTCTGATGAGTCACCAAAACTCCTGAAGAGAAAGAGTTTTGGGCCCCAGAAGAAAGGGGTCAATCAATGTACATTGTGCTAAAATTTAGCTCAGTTTGCTCTCTAAATTCACTTTTACTACCCCAAAACCTAAGTGTACAAAACATAGGAAAGTATGCCACGTAAATATAAACTGATGTAAAATACCTTTGTTTATTTAAATAATTTTGTAAAATGATACAAGAGCAACTTAATTTCTTAAGAAAATACTATGCTAGACATAGAGATCAAAACCTTTAATCACAACCAACTTAAGCCTATAATAATGCTTTCTTTAATAATATTGGTGTGTGCCAGCATGTGACTTGGGAAAAAAATTGGAAAGTCACACAACAGTGGAGAAAGCGGACGGAACTGGTTGAGGCAGTAATTTTTTCAGAAACCAAGGGGAGTGTAGTCCAGAACTTTTCTAAGCCCAAGGCATCCCCACTTCTTTATCTTAATGATTATGTAATATAACTTATTAAATACAGTCATAGCATCTAATACACGTGCATATCTTGACTAAGGAAAAATGCTAAACATATTGCACACAGAAAATAATAGACACTATGTCTCCAAAAACAATTTTTGATGTTATTTACAATGGTGAAGTGAGTAAGAGCAAGAACCTTAGAATCAGGCTGTTTCACTTTCTATCTCAGATTTGTGTCACCATTGAACAAGTACTGTCCCTAATCTGAGACCCTGACATTGGGAACACAATGAGCACCTGCCGCTGGAGCTGAAGACTCATCCAATCTTTTCTATGGGGTGCATGTGCTGCAAACTAGTGCAAACTTTGGTGAGGGGTTTGCACATTGTGTCCTAAGGTTGGTCAGACTCTACTTATTGGTTTCTGATTCAAGGCCTTCTGAACAAATCTAGAATTGACATGGCTTCATGTCCTCAGGGTACTCGTATCCATTTACCTTTGTTCTTCCATTTTTTTTATAGATTTGTCCACATTTGGTCCTTGGTGCACAATCTTATCCTTCCTGAGATGTATGTAGTAGATTTCTTTAGCTCTGTCTTCTACAGATGCTAGGAACAAGATAGAGAATCTCCTATGTTTACCAAACTAGGAATAAAGGGGGGCTATATTCAAATCACACAATAGGCAGGTCAATCCATCTGCTGTCAATAGGAGAAAATGATGAGAACCCACATATTTATTGACAGGGAATTGAAATAGGAAATGTCAGTGAAACTGAAAAGAGATTCTGGATATGGAGTCAAGTACCAGCCATAATGGAGGATAAGACAATGTGGACATTTCAAATGAGACAGTTCCCCAAAGTAACCCCTTGTGATGATTTCCAGTAGTTTGTGTGCATGTTATGGGGAAGGGGAAGGGTGTAAACCATGAGGAAGAGGCCTCTGACTCTACCTGATTACCTGCATTTCATCATCTGTCTCAGTAGTTGGGTTCATGGGTGCTGTCAACCTGAGGCATAGATAGAGGCTGCCAGTCATGGATAAAGGACAGTCTGAGACTAGTTTCTATGCCCCTGCAACAAACATGGAGGAGACATCAAATACTGTGTTAAAAACCTGAAATGTTTTCAATGAGATCCTAACTTAATCAGCAGAAACAGAGAGAGGCCCAGAAATAATTTTATGTGTCCCAGTGGATGCTTAGGTCAACACAAGCCACTCCAGAGAGGATTTTGCTCTTCTCAAATGGCCAAGTAATTTACTTTCTTATGACTGCTTAGGCCCATGAAAACAGAATTACAACTACTAACCCTTTAAATGGTTAACCCATCCCCACCAATATAACTGCATTTTCATTCTTATTGATTTGAAATGTGATTTATAATAATAGCTTCTTGTGGAACACTGGACAGATGATCCTATTGATATAAACAACCTATTTATTCGTTCTCAAGTGAGGACTACAGTGATATCCAACTGGACAAACACCTCTTCCAGTGTTAGTCTGAGAAATAACAGAAGACTTGGGTATTCATTTGTGAATTGTCCTCTCCCGAGCCACCATTGAGATGTATCCATCCTGTTGTTTAAAGCCTATCTACTAACTCTGAAAAGGCCTTATTTTAGAGCAAGTCATGGACTGGAAATGCACTAAGATACTTGTTTTTGTTGTTTTGTTTTGTTTTGTTATGTTTTGTTCTTAATTTATTTTAGTTTATTAGCACATGTGTGTATTATATGTTTACATTCCTTGTGAGAAGGTGGCATATTTTTCATGCCATGTCACTTCCCTCCTTCCCTATTCCTCCCATCCTTTGATTGTCTTCCTTTTGCATACATCCTTGCAGTACTTAATGTTTGCATTTTTGTGAAACTGGTACATATTATGTCTTGTGTCGATATGTCCCCCCAAAGCCTCATGTGTTCATAGGGGAGGCTTTTTAGAGGTGGTTGGATCTAGAGTGTGTGATGCTGGGGTCAAGGTTTGTGATTAATAATTTCTAAACTGATTGGCTTGGCGTAGTTCTGGCTGTGTATAAAGAAAAGGTCCAGCCTTGTTGTGAATTCTGCTCATCCTAATGGCATGTAGCCTGGATAGAATACAAGGAACACATAAAGAACTGTTTCTTTGCTTGCTGCTTCGGTGTGTGCTGCTTTTCTGCCTTCTGCTGCCGAGATCTGTTCCTCCCCTCTAATTCACCCCTGCCATACCACCCTGTCTTGGAGCTAGCCAACTATGAACTGAAACCTCTACACCCTCTGAGGCACAGTAAATCTTTGTCCTCTAACTTTTTGTGTTGCGTATTTTGTCTCAGCAATGAGAAAAATATAACTGAGACAGTACACGTACATAACACTTCTCAATTATTTTCTGTTCATTCCATATACCTTCTTTCCCTCTCTGCTCTCTGATGACTCAATCTCTTCAACTGCTTTCCCTTTTAGAAAGATCTATATCCATGTTTCTTATTATCTAACTTTGGTCTTTACTTTTCCACTAAGTTTCTCATATAAGTAAAACCATATAATATTTAAGCTTCTACATCAGATGCATTTCACTTCATTTTATGTTCTCAAGGTGCATTCATTTTTCTACAAATGACTCAAGATACTGAAAAGTCTACAGCTGTTTGTCGATGTGGTATCTGTGACTAATGTCCCAAAACAGGGAAAGTGAAGTGTTCACTTGTGCCATGATAAGTAAACTTTTATAGGTTATAGGAACTGAGAGATTCCATTGATTTAAGTAAGCAAATCATATATAAAGTAGAATTGTGAGGTGGCCCTCTTTGAAAAGCTCTCTCTACAAAAGAATGACAGCAGCATGTGATAATGTATTTTAAGAAAATAAAATGGGTCTACAAGAAACTAAATATTGAGAAACAAACACAATTTTGACTGCAAAAAATGAGGGGGCCAAGACATGGGAGCACTGTGGGATGCAGGACCTAGGTGATGAGTGAGAGAGAATGCACAGGAGGTTAAATCCAGTCCCTCATTCCAAGAACCAGTCTTATTGGTCAAAGTGTGACTCCATGCAGTCTTTAATCTCAGCCAACTTTCTGCGTTGTCACAGTTGCAAAAAACATTTCCACCTCCTACTATTTCTCTTCTTATCCCTCATTCTCAGTTGATGATTTATTTTCTTTCTCTTAGGCTGGCCTCTTCCATATCCTTGATGTTAAAGCAATTTAACTTCTCTGTGTCACTTCCACCCTCATTTCTGTTCCCGTGCCCCTTGATTTCCACACTGTAATGGAGCAGTGCCGAAATAAAGTCCCAGTCTATCATCGCAGTTGCAGAAGAGGATGAAGAAGAGAAGAACCAGAGGCTTCTGATTACTCCTTGACCTAGATCCTCTGACTGGCCATGTGGCGTCACATCTAGCTATAAGAATGGAGAAACAACAGCTAGAGACAAGGAGACAGATTTGACTCATGGTGTCCTAGAGGACTAGACTCCTACATATCATGGTGACCAAAACTCAGAAAGCATTTAGCACAGAGTGAGTCACTCAGCAACCTGTGGAGGTCATCGAATAATCTCAATGAGGGATATAGCAGACAGTTCATATTCAGGGGCTGAGGTAATAAAGAATGAGAAGCATGATCTGGACACATAAAGGATTGATAGTAGTATGGCAGGATGCTCCAGAGAATTATTTGGCTTCACACTTGGTTGAGCCCTTCTGGCAATCCATATCCAGCCCATTTTGAGTTAAATCCTGTCATACGATCGGATCCTCTGCTCCTTCTCTTGCAGTCCAAGACTGTTCAGTCTCAAGTCGTTGTTCTCTACAGTTCACATGCTGTAGTTAAATACATATTGTGAACTACATAATGTACAAAAAGAAATCATCATTCTGCTAAAGAAACACCTCCACTACTGTCTTTCTTCATTTGGGAAGAGAAACTTTGATGTGCCTGAGCCTCTCTAAAATCCCGTAAGTGAGTTCCTGATATCAGTGTCCTACATGTCATGACTGTATCCTAACTTATGGTTTGATGCTCAAGAATGAATCACATCTTCAGTGATCATACATTTATTCAAGTTAATCAGACTTGGATGTGTCAGGGTTCTCACAAAATTTTGTTAAAAGAACAAAGATATTTTACAAAATGAAAGACTCAATCTGAAAAAAATGCTTCATGGGCAATGACATGAAATTTGCAAAGGAAAGACAAAAGCTGATTATCTAGGGTTTACTTTACAAAATGAAACTAAAAATGTCAAAGTGAAGACACTTTAGAAGACAATCATTCGATATTATAATTTGTTCGAAATTAAAAATTTAATAGTACCAAAACTGGATCAACTAGCATGATGTGAATGGAGGAAATCAAGGTTTATCACAGCAAGGGGTCATAGATGGAAGAGGGTTTGCTAAGGGTAGCATTGAAGACATTCCTGCGGGAGGACCTAGTCAGATTTAGATGACTGCTTTCACCCACCCAACAAAATACATCGCAAATCCCTATGACATGATCTATTATGAAAAATTATGGTCTTGAGTAAGCATAAAGTCAGATATTTTATCAATGAAATGAGCCAGAGAAGAATTTCTGTGGCTGCAAAGTAGACACACTGCTCAGAATACATCAAAATTTCATTCCCTTTGGAAGAAAGTGACTTGGGAAATATGAGAAAACAAGTAATGGAAGAAATTGTTAGAAAATCATTTGCCTCTGAGGAAGAAAATGAAAATCTGAATTGTTCAGGACATAGTGCACTTCATGGAACACCTCCTGTGACTGCTCAGTGTGAGAAAAAACAACTTCAGAAGAAACACTCGAAGATACAAAGAAGACAGAACGTATGCTTCAAAGACTTAGATCTGACACACCCAGGTGGGCCTCCTTGCTGAGAGAAAGTGACTAGGCATGCATAGCAATACCTCCTCATATCCAGGGAGCAGAAAGTTGACCATATATGGAAAACACAAGAGCAAATCCCAACCACTTCTTCAGCAGTGGGTTGTGGAAAGCTGAGGAATAAGAAACCTAGTTACTGTATTTTTAGAACTTGAATTCAAAAGACAACCATGAGTCTCTCCTCCTTAGGCTTTGAATGTAACCCCAAGTGTCACAGCCTGTGTAGCTACAGCACAGCACATGAGGCCTGAATCCCTGTCTGATATGTTCAACATACAACGTCCTTGACCAGACAACAAATCCCTGAAACTAGGACAGTTCGGCAGAGGACCAGTTTCGCAAAAGTCAGCCCACAAAATCAGAAAAGTTTTCAGTGAATATGCAGGGAAAGTGACACCTATGCCCTGAAGTTGTAAGCTTTCTACAGCAGGACTGGAAGACAGAGGCATTAGGCTGGACACCTGTCAGAAGAGCTTCCTGGACATCCACTCTCATCTTTTTGTTTCATTGGGTTGGATTTTATTCTCTTTTCTGTTGTTTATGTTAAATCCGTTGGTAGGAGCAGCTATTTCTAAGAGAGCATGATGTTTTATGGTAGCAATTTTGGATTTACTATTGCATTGTTTCCAAATTCTTTACTGAGTCACTGCTTTGCTTTAATTGTTTCTATTCTATTCTATTAAATTTGATTTTTGCTGTGTCCAAAACTATCTGTAGCTATTTAGAAGACATCGAAAAGCTTCATGGTAAGTATTGTTGATTTCATAATGTTTTGAAGACCAGATCTATTACACTGGTTTGTTTTGATTGATTTTATTCTATTTTATCTACTTTAAAATTAAATTCTAAAAAGCATATTCAGAATACATAGTCTTAATTTACAAGCTAAAAATTTAACATTCATACATTTACAAAATAATTTTAAGGTCACTCAATCAGTTGTTAAATTTTACACTAGAAAATGAAGTTTACACAAAGTCTGGTCAAGAAAATTTATGAGGTGCTTTAAAATACACTTGCATTGGAACTCATTAGGATTAACTTCTAGTATTGAATACCTGCCAGGTCTTATTTTACCTAACAAACGCAATTAAGAAACATTTACAGTTACTATAAAGATATGTGTCTCAAAAGAAAATCCATTTCCAAATGAGGAAAACAAAATACATGCATTTGAGTAGTCCTTATGGTGTATTTCCCAACACAAAACTAAATATGTCAAAAAGACGCTAACATCATGAAGGGAAAAAATTCCCATACTCATGTTTTAAATCAAATGAAAAATAACATGGATTTGTGAAGCAAATGAGGACATTCATTGTACATAAAGTGTAAATAACTTACAAATTACATGAGAAACACGCAAAAGGCATCAGGGTGATGCATGCTTGACATAAAGATGATTTATGACATAAGTTACACCAAAGATATAACAGTATCAGTTCTACTGGTGGCTGGGCAAGGCGGTGGTTGTGCAGCTCTGAGGCTACCAGTACCAAAACTTCACTTCCACTTTGAAATCACCAATATTTTGGGTCTCACTATTTAGCCCAGGGTGATCTCAAATTCACTTTATGGCACACCATGGCCTCAAGCTTAAGGCGAACTTCCTATCTTAGCTTCCTGCATGCTGGGATTACAGGGTGCACCTACAAGCTCAGTGTATATTTGAAAGTTAATCCAACAGATTGTATCAGGTGCTATGTATGTTATTTAAAATGTGAAACAACACTGAGGCAGCTAGTGCGAGACAATCAGCTGTCACATTTCAAAAACGTCCTCACTGTAGTAAGTTCCTGATGGTCACCTTGAAAATAATAGAAACATGGTGTCAGGTAACAAAATGAAGTGCAAGCAACCAATATCAAAGTTTAATCTAAACCTTTCTATGTATTTACCCAAGTCCATAAAACAAATGCTTAATCAGGTACTGAAGACTGGCAGCCACTGTGGACTTGCAATCAAACTCTCCTACCAACCATTTACTAATCTTTATGTCCAAAGCATCACCATGTGGTCATGAATAGGACACCTCAAAGCAATATTTACTAAAAAATATGACCCAGTAAACTCACCATGTTGACCCATATGTTAGCAAAATGGCAGGCCTACCTTGGTTAATGACTTTCCCAGTCTTCAGTTTGGAAGCCCCTCCGTGGGCTAGCTACACAATCCACACTTCCTTAGGCCTGGTCACATTTCAGTGCTTGTTGAACAGCTACTCCATGGTCCCAATTTCAAATAATGCCATAGGAATAGCTGCAATGGCAAAAGAGCAAAACTCTCTACTGCCTCCAGCAGTCTAAGCAGAAAGTGCCCCATAACTGATGAGAAACTTAGCTCCAAGATCATGTTCTACTAACAGGCTTGGACACGTATCTGTATTCTAACCTACTACAGATGCCTTAGACTCCATTTCTAATGACTTCTGATTATATAAATCAACCCTACCACATTTATCCAGATCCAAGCTTAATTGTACCCTGAAGTAATGAGACTTTGGTGGTTTATTGCTCTTGCCTTTACACATAAATGGAAGCTCTGTGGTATTAGGCAGATACGTAGAGAGACACCTGAGAGCTAAGCTGCTGGAAAATCATGTGGCCTCTGTTTTAAATATGAACACCCAGTTCTCTGCCCTTGGTGTCTGTAAGTCTCCTGACTTGCGTTTCACAGCAAAGGAGTTGAGATTTCTTTTGGCTTGGGATTTAAGAGTGTACAGTGCATACATCCTGAGCAGTTGCAAGGCATAAATAAAAATGGTACGCACTGCACAGATTCTTTCTTAAAATTATTTTCTTATTTTGAAGACAGTAAAATACAATAGAATAAGATGCAACAAAGCCAATTGAGACAGTGTAGTGAAATTGGTACAGAATTTCACAGTAGGTTCCCAGGGTATCGATAATAAGTACCATTGTATATCTCATTATCTTCATAATAGTTGTTCTTTCAATCAGGTATAGCAAAATCAAACAAGATACAGAGCATTATAGAACTTACCAATACAGAATATTGAATAAAGCAATACCATTAGTCAGAACAAAGCAAAACAGTGATAAAAATATTTGCCTTCAAAGAGATGGTAGAAGGATATTTCCCTTATTTACTGTATTGCATACGGTCAGCCTCCCAAGAGATGCTCATATATCTGATTTCCAATTTGTAAGGGGAGGATGGGATATTTGATTCTCAGCCACATGCTGGTAGGCTCAGCTTGTGTACCAGGGAGGTGAGCTTGTTGCTTGATTTCCCAGCGCTCGAAGTTTCAACATGGCACTGATTTCAGGAGAAGCTGGGTGGTTCTCGTCCTGGCGTGGCCATAGCTTGCCCGAGCCACTATTGCTTAACAGGAAGGCAAGCTGGTTACTTGGTTTCCCAGCGTCCTAAGTTCCAATATGTTGTGGAGTTCAGGAGACGCTGGGTGGAATTAAAGTTACTTCTTTCTGGTTTTTTTTTTTTTTTTTTTTAACTAGGGATAGAACTCACAATGTCATTCTCACCAAGCAGCGCTTGAGCCATTGAGCTAAAACTCCAGTCTACAGATTCTTAACCCATAGAATCCAGTGAACAATGAGAAAGAGAGATAGAGAGAGCGGGAGAGGGAGAAGGAGAGGGAGAGAGATAGGTGGGTTTAAGACAGTTTCATTTTGTGCTACCTATACTACAAAGACTACCCTCAAACAGACAATACTCCTGCCACACCCTCACAAATATCTGGGAAGAGTGCCATGTGAAATCTATCTGTCCAGGTACTTATTTCTTACTTTATCTGTTGGATATCATGGGAGGTGCACAAGATACTTTGTTCATGGTAGAGAAGCACTCTGTCATTAGGCTACATCTCCAGCACAGAGACCTGTGCAAGTGAGTGTAGCACCTTGCCACAGTGGCTTCATCTGTTAAGTACAGGTGAATAAAAACCAAACTACCGAGATACAGTCACATAGAGGAATTTACGTAAAGTACTGCTCTGTTGTCTGACACACACTAAGCATTCATTTGTTATCAACTGCATTCATGTTTAAAATCAAACTCAGGTTTTTCCTGAGGATTATCTTGATCTTCGCAGGCTACATACATCTGCATTTCCAAAGATGTTTTCTATTAGCAATTTGAACCAAATAATTTGCATCAGACAAAATCATATCTGTATCTTACAATGATGTTCTCATTTTCATGTCTGTATCTCTCTGTACACTTATATCTCAATGGTTGCCCTATTTCTTCTGTGTATATATATTTCCTCTGTAAGTTTGACACCCACTTTCCAATTAACAATTTAGTAGCTTATTTTGTTCAGAGACAGTATACCTCAGGATACAGGATGAAATAATGCTATGTGATTTGATAAGCTACCTTGAAAAAGTAATTTTATGTGAGGTCTCCATAAATATCTTTCTTGAGGAATTCAGAAATTTTAGTCCCCAGACCAGTTTTGAAAAATATAGCAGAATCTGTGTAGTAGATTAATAAACTACTTGTTAAGGATATGTATAAATGAGTTGATTAATACTGTCAGAGAGGGATACATGAAGCAGACATGGCTACAGCATGTGTGTAGACGTGTAGATGTGTCCCATAGGGCAGACAAGGTAGGTTGACCCTTCCAGGAGAAACAGGTGCACAGGAGTTGATGCATGAGAAATGCTTCTTGCATAATGATATATACTTGGTCTCATTTCAAGTAGATGAAGAAGACATAGTAAATAAGTCCTGGGAAAGTACCCTGGGTTTTAGGCTGGGGATGTGTTGGACTTTTCAGAACTTTAATAGCAATATCGAATTTGCTAGTAGAAGCTGTCATTTTCACAACACCTTCCCAAAAGGATCAAAATAGGCCTTATAAAACATATTCCATTTAGCTGAAAGAAAGATGTTACCTTGCAAGCGTGTGGTAATGCAATCTTTCAGAAAGATTCTGTAAAGAGACATGAGGTAGCATTTCAGCACATGTCTCAGAGCAGATTCCCAGTGGCTCTCTGGTGATACCCTTGGGAAAGATGACTGTGGGGCTGCAGGAAACTGCAAATGAAAAATCTCAAACAATACTTTGGTTTTAGCCTTTGGCTTGTCGAAAGCCAGCTTTTCCACACCTTTAAGGCTTTCTCTCAGTGAACACGTGTGCTCCCAGTAAAAAACTAGACCCATGTGTCTCACCAGGTACTAAACTAAAATCAAAATGAATCACAGATGTAAGTATTGAAATTGAAATAATAAATTTACTAGAAGAGAAAACAGGTAAAAATCTTGAAGATGTAGCGGTGGCCCGAGACTTCACAAACATAACCCAGAATGCATGGGAAACACTACAAAGTATCAACACATGGAATTTCATCTTATTAAAAAGGTTTTGTACAACAAAAGGAAACATGATCAAAGTGAGCTGACAAGTGGGAAAATTTTTATTTTGTTGTTCTTCAAATGACTTATATCTAGTAAATATAAAGATTTGCAAAAATCAGACCCCCAAAATTCAAAGATCCAATGTAAAAATGTGCTTCGTTGGTAAGATACAAAATAGCCAATATCTGAAAAACTGTCCAATATCATTGGTCATGTGACAGGTTCAAAACAATACTGAGATTTATCTTGCACCAGAAAGAATGGCGATCATCAAGAAATCAAGCAACCTGTTTGTGGGAGAGCTAACTGATGCAACCACTGTGGAAATTTGTATGAAGTTTCCTCAGAATGCAAGGATTAGAGGTCCCATTTGCCCCACATATCCCTCTTCTAGGTAACTTACTGGAAGAATTAAAAGCACCATACCACAGAGGTATGTGTGCACCCATGTTTATAACAGCACACTTTTTAATAGCTAAATCTTGGATACAACCTAAGTGCCTATCAATTTAGAATGCATAAAAAAACGAGGCATTTTTATACAGTGGAGAACTATTCAGCCATTACACGAAATAAACCTGAGACATTTTATAGGATGAAACTTCACACCATACTCAAAAGTGAAATAAATCTGCCTCTCATATGCAATACATATTGTAAAATGTGAAGAAACTGTTCAAAAAAAGAGCAATTAGGGTGTGGGAAATGTGGAATGGAAGAAAAGGTAAAATAATACAGGAAAGTTGTAATAGTACTTCCTCTCAGTGTATTGAAGAGAATATATTGCCGGCTGGGTATTTAGTTCAGTGGCACAAGTGCCAGCCTGGCACACACAAGCTTGTTTGATCCCTGGTAGTAAGAAAAGAAATGTTTGTGCTAATACACTTTGGAGAATTTTTAATGCCCATACCTCGTACAGTGACTAACTACTTTGAATATAATGGTATGTAATATATTAATCATTCTTATTCTCCTATTTATTTGTTTTGAACTTTGTTCTAACTTTTTCATAAAATATAAAATTTTAGGAAGAAGAAAAGCAAGAAAATTCTTACTGTAACAATTCTGGGTTTGTGAAAGCACTCCACATAGGTGAACGTTATTTGTGTGGAAACACAGAGGACTTCCAAGTTAAAGAGAGGTAGAAGAAAGATCAGGACGGTCTAGCTCAAGACTCACTGGGTGTCACTTGGTACCTGGATCTCTTGACAGTACATAATGGACTGAGGAGGGAGCCAGCCTCAACGTGCAAAGTGTGCTCCTCAGTTGGCAGCAAGAGGGGAGACAGAGAGGAGTCAGAGCTGCAGAAGCTAAGACCCAGTGAGCATAGCTCTACAGATGTCACAAAAATGTGGGTGGTCTCTCACCTGTATCTTCCAAGTGTACAGGCAATTTTGTTTTTTAAATGCCTGTTTGCTCCCTGATAATCCTGCTCTGGCTCCTTTCTACCCTCCAGACAACCCTAAAGTCCTTTGTGCTTTCTGCCTTCTGTGTTCCCTGTGTCCCTGAAAAGTCACTTTTGCTCCTTTCTTTTCTTAGCATGCATATCTGCTATGCCAGCTGCTATAACTCAGGAACCACAAGTCAATACTAAACCCAACACGGAGGGTGCAGACACTGCTGAGCTTTGCCTCTCAAAGGTCCTCTTGGGTTGATGGACTACGGGACACATCAGGAACTGACATGATTCCCAGAACCAACCGTGTCTAGGCCTAGCAAGGGAAGTGACTTTATCCTTGAAATCCTCCTGCACAGTCATCATACTGACCTTCCCAGAATCTGCTCTCCTGTGACCAGAGCCTGAGCATTGTCACAACATGCAATGCCCCTGTGATCCACATTGAAAGCCATGAAAGGTCCCCAGGGTCTCCCAAGAATTTTCTGTTGAATACTTGCAGGCACTGACCTTCTGGAGTTGGGGACCAGCACCATGAAAAACTGAAAATAATCAGTGAACAGAAGGTTACTTCACTGCCTTTCCTTTGCAAAGCCACACAGTGACATCCTCTTGTTAGCACTCTCGAAGCTCGTGCCACCTTTAAGGAGATGGGACATCACAAGGAAGAGTCCTCTTGAGGTATCTGGAAGGACCTGTGACTGCAATGATCAGAGACAACTACTCTGCTCTGGAATAAAGCAGACTGCACTGTCCAGAGATAGCTTGGAAATCACGTAAACAAAGTAGCATGCTAGTTGGATTTGAATTTTATTGGCTCCCTGTAGCATAGGCAGTGTAAAGCATTGTTTGGTGTCCTGATTAACACCAACACTGAGGTCAGATATACTGACAGGACAATCATAATGCTTGTCATTTTGAGTCCAATAGTTTGCGGATCCAACATTTCCATAATATTTTCAGTACTCTGACTTTCTTAGTTTTCAATATTTTTATTTCAATAAATGAAAGTAAGAGTTCTCATGATTTTTGTACACCCACATAGAAGCCCTTGCTAAAATACTTAAGAATGTCATAGATTCGGATTGCCATATGTTGAGTGTGCCAGATAAACTTGCTGGCAAACACACCCATGTAACAATCAACACTGGAACAACATTGTAAAAAAAAACATTTGTGTAAAACATGTTTGGGATTCCAGCTCAGAATAACAAGAAGTCTCAGAATTTCACCTATGTAGTCCACAGACTAGAAGTACCATGCCAACAGAGGACATGGAAGATGGTTTAAAATAACGTCTTTCTGAGCGCAGAGAAACTGAGCCAAAGGGAAGAAGATGCATGTTTCCACATTCTGTGAGGAGGAAGTGAGGTCACCTAACGGATTTGGAAAGAATCTACTATGAACACCCATTGTGGATTAAGAGGCAGAGCAGCGTTCACAGTGATAGAAGGCATAATATAGATGTAGTCCTTAAAGTATAGTGCCTATGAAATAATAGTGTCAAAAGCAGAGAAAAGAGGACAGAACATAGAGAAAACAGAGACATCTAGATAGACAGACAGACAGACAGACAGACAGACAGACTATTAGAGCAGAAAATGCCCAGAGTTTAGGACATGAACAAAATTCAGAGTTTAGATAGCTGATGCTTTCATTCAGCAAGCCAGAAAGGAGAGAACCATGCCAATCCTCAGTGGGGGATGGCATTTTTGAGGATTCAGCAGACCCCAGAGTAGAACAAGTATGTAAAGAAAGTGTGGCCGATGCTGGGAAAGCATCTCCCCAGCAAATGGAAGAAGAGTAAAGCAGCCCACATCTCCAGGAGAGAAGAGATCAGTGATGCACCCCACCCAGGGAAAGAAAGCCTCCCCTTCAGCTGGCACTGGCAGGGCCCTCAGGAGATCTTGCCTGTGCCCTGTGGCAACATTTCTCTCTCACTGAGACCTGCTCAGAATCCCTGCAGTTCATTATCCAAGCAAGGCTCAAAAAGTATCAAGCCTTTACCAACACACCAAACAACATTCCCCAGAACAGCTCTTGGATCCCTCTAGCAATACAGGAGGTCCCAGCGGTCCAGAACGAGGGTCTAAGGAGACATCCAACCATATACAATCAGAGACACAAAACAGAGAAAAAACACAACTCTGCTGAGGAAAGGAATCAGGGAATAAAAGGAATCCAGGTAGGAATGGAGGGGAAGTGCCGGCCTTTATTTACCCATGATCGCCTATAAAGAAAATGTAGTAAATCTGTACAGCTTAGACACAGTGTGAACTCCACACATTTTCAGGATATGTTACCAATATATATTTGCCTAGGGACTGTAAGAACATACACAAATTAAGACTAAGTAGTTCATTTCTCCCTGTAAAGAAACATCTCCTGTCATTAAAGCACTTACCTAAGGTAACTGGCAAGTTTTTCCTCTGACTCTGAAAGGCATTTAAACTGTATTGAAAGCCAGAAGAAGGGAAAGGCCTCTTGACACCTTGAAGAGCACGGAGGTTTTTTCAACGCCATCACTTGGAAATGCAGGCAGCAGTGAAAATTATGCCCCCACCTTCCACTTCAGCTGGGAATGTGGGAATAGAAACTTAATTTGATTGCCTGCTTCCTCTATGTAGCTAAAGTAATTCCTTCCATAAAGGATATGTCATGTGCGTGTATGAACTCCCTCTCAGAATGTGATCACTATGCAAATGAATGGTCTTTTAAGACCTGCCTTCAATAAGGAAACCACCAATGTTGAAGACAGGAAAATCCAGGAATCTCTCTGAATCCTCATCCAAAGAGGAAGCGGTGGACTGACAAGTTCAGACTGTTGATAATTATGCTGTAAAGTGTCATTTTGATTTCACTGAAAACATGTTGTGGATATTTTTAGAAAGAGACTAATCTCATGCACATGAAAAAATGAATGGACAAACCTAATATTAGACTTAAAATGGTATTTGTACAAATGCTATTCAATTTATACATGATTTCAAGTCTCACATCACAGTGCAAATGTGTTTCAAATTGCTGAGGATACTTAATGCTAAAAGCCAAGACTTCATTGATTTTCATGTTCTTCCATTTCCTAAATTATGCTCAATTACCTTGTCTACGTAAACTTCAGAATCTCTCTTCTCCCAAGGACAAATAGAAGGAAAACTAGGAGAGCCACTGATAAAAACAAACTCAGACATGAAAGAGCAGTTCATTTTATTTTCAGAAGGACAAACATTTATGCACTGGAGGGCAGTCTAGAGAATAAACAGGGCCCTCCCAAGGCAAGTGGCAGGACACCTGAGGAATCACTAAACTAGGGAAGTCCGTGCTAGGGCTGGACGATAGATGATGAAACTGAAGCCTCTTTGGCAGCTGAGGCTTGTCCAGAACCGCTGTCTAGAAGCCGTCCAATAAGGGAAACACCATGGAAAGCTGGTCCAACATGTAGGTGAGAGAATCATCTAGAAGGTAGGGATCTTCCCCAATTATGAGGCTAAAGGAAAAGACAAACAGAATCACAGCGTCCATGCTCAGGTCCCACCTACCTGCCCATCCAATCATTTGCATATACTTTAGAGCGCCACCACCACCCTGGTCAGGATCCAGCAGGCTCCTCACACCAAGACCACTCTGTAGACTGCAGCTGGGGGTCTGTGCACGTCCCATGGACGCCCCCTCAGCCACACTCCTGCCCTCTCAGCGCCACCCGCTGCCCCTCATGCAGTCCAGTGCTACCCACAACTCACATATTGAGGTCAGTGCCGCTCACTGTGACGTCCCTCTGAACTCCAGGTTCCGGGGCCTCAGCTACCGTGGCGAGGTGCAGGAAAGCGAACTCTGCATCCAGGACATTTTTGAAATGAAACGTGAAATCGCTGGTGGAGATCTGGTTAAGGCACTGTAATCAAGGCTGCCTTCATCCTCGGACCAATCTGGACAACCTAGAGGGTCTCTTTATCACCTTCGCGCCCCCTTCCTCCCTCCTGTCAGCTGGGTGCCCCCAGACTGCTTCCTTCGGCCCAGTGGGGCTCCTCTTTACCCCACTCCCTACCCCCACCATCCCGGGCCACCTTCAGCCTGTCCCTCAGAAGGATACAACTCCCATAGTTCACCAGTGGAGTCGCCAGCGGAGGCCGAGGCGTTTTCGACAGGCAATGGTCTCTGCCCCGTGCCATTGTCCTATGGGCCCTCTGAGGCAGCGGTGCCACCTGCTCCTGACCCTTCTCCACCTCCAGTGGGGTCAGGCCCTTCAAGCCCTCCAGGTGCACCCCTGTCTCTCTTCCCTCCCTCAGCACCTGCCTGGGTGTCTTCCCCAGCCTGCATGGCTGGCTCTACTCTGTGGCTCCCAACCCGCAGGGAGTGTCACCACAGACACTGTGTTCCAGTGACAGAGTGAGGGCCACGCAAAGTGCCTCAAAGGACCTCCCACAATGCAACGGGCGATGAGCACAGCGCCTGCGCAGATGGGCACTCAGCCTTAGGTGCCCACCAATGGGGGAGTCTCAGGGAAACTCCCATGACACCCATGGCTCCCGGGAGACCCATGGGCCAGAGAGAGCCAGGCCTTTGTTTGCCCACTCTGCCATTAGTGTTGAGGGCACTTAGGGCTCCACATAGCACAGGCAGACAGGCACCAAAGGGAACCTCCTGAGCTGTCTTCAGTTCCCGCATTTTGATAGAGGGCTGAAGGTTCCTGAGGCTCCTGACAGGGCAGTGTCTACATCTCTGTCACCAACACAACTGAAACACAGTGAAGCAAGTTAGAGCCAACCATTACCCACCATCCTCTACACAAATACTCAGGTTTCCCATTCTTCTCAAGTGCTTTCCCCACGATAGTTTTGTTTGTTCTCACCAACATGCTAAGATGTAGGGCAGGTCTTGTCCTCTCCAAGTAGAATTACAGAAAGTAAGGGAAAGAGAAAGGGAAGGAATTTTTAATTGCTGTCCTAAAGTCAATACCAATGGAGGTAAAATTAAGACAGTGCCTCTCCAATTGGTTAGCACAGAGCAAACATATAAGTGTGTGGCAATTCCCATTGGCCCCTCATCTCTGAAGAATCTTTGTCCTTCAAGAGCAAACCTTTCCTAGGGCCATTTTATGCTACTAGAGGAGGCTTCTTTCTCTCTAGGCCACATATGTACCTGCCTGGTGGTGTGTCTTCCCCTCCTCACTATAGGATTCTGCTCTTCTTCCCTGAAATGTGCACTCAAGACACCCATATTTCCCCTATCTCCCGTGATTCATCTGTAGAGCTGTTTTTAATGTTTTTCGAGCTGGAAGAAATCTTGCGAACTTAGGAAACATGACTACGCCCTTATTGCAGGTTGAATGGTCTGCAAGTGCTGGACCAAAAGATATTTGATTCTTTGAGCCTTCTGGGACTATCAAGTCACACCACATTCTACTCTGAGACACAAAGCATGATAGTGGAAATCACTACCACCAAGGATGAAGCAGCGAATATACAAGATGGGAAAGAAGAATGTACCAATTCCAGTGCACATCTCTTTACACTCACTAACACACACACACACACACACACACACACACACACACAGTAACTGAAATATGGCAAAGGCATACAGAATCCCTGCATAGGCTGAAACTAGTCATGAACTTTTCTGTTTGTTTATGTAGATTGCTAAATTTTGTCTTGTGTTTCATCCACTTCTCCTGATTTTCTGTGATTTTTTAAAGTGCTCTCAAGTTACCAGCAATGTATCCCTAGTAGTGAGGGGTAGGCACAGACACATAATACTTGTACTGTTGGGTTATGGTCATTGAGGTTCCTGCAGTCCTCCAATGGGGGTTACTCATGCTCTATAATACATCTGTTTTGGCATGTGATGCTCAGGATTTGACTTGTGACAAGATGTCTACATGGAGACCATGCCACCTCTTCCTTTGCTATCAATTTATAAATGACTATACTATTTGAATCCATTCACATATTGATCCTGATGTCTCACCTGCACACAGACAAGAAGACAGAAAGACAGACAGGGAGACCAACACTTATATCTAATAGCAGTCCTGCTGAGATGTTGTCTTAGGGCATGTTCACATTTGCAATTCTACGGAAGTTATTTATTCATTTGTGCCCCTGACATGGTTCTGTAACATCAAAATTTTTTGTATTCCATTGACAGCTTTGCAATTCATGTTTCAATTATTACATTTTTGTCTCCGTATGGACCAACTGAATGATAGACCTGTGTGTTGAATGATAGTGATGCTGAACCTTTTAGAGCCCTGTGTGACATGTGTGCAAGTGGCTCACCCAGCACCACCCATTGGTGACTTCTGGCTCAATTGTCCCTATAGCCCTTTATTCTGAGTTTAGTGAATATACTGACTTTTCTGCCTAGCTCTCTGCATACAGGGAAGTCAGAATTAAACAAATACTATTGCATTTCCTGCAAAAAAAAAAAAGACACTGAAGTCAAGGACCAATTTCTAACTAGTCTGTACAGGTGAAACAGCAAATATAATATTATAATAGTACTACAGAAAGCAAGTAGCAGTACAAAACTTAGGTCTGCCTGGTATGCTCAGAAGCAGAGATCATCAGAGGAAAATGGAGTTTGACATGCAACATCTGGGTGTGCCCCACTCCCACACAAAGCCTGCCCTCATCTGCCAGCCATACTGCCAACCATGACTACCCAGAAGACACTCGCAACAGCCTGAAGCATTAATTTGTTTGAATTAAAAGCAGAGAAAAATCCAAGGACAGGATCCCACTGTTTTCTCAGTGTTTGGATCCCTCGATTGGTGATGGGACTTGCTCAATGTGACATAGAGATGGAATTGGAATGAGAAAATCTGTATCTACTGCCTGGCTGCCACCCACTTCTCCATATAGCATGACATAATCAGTTTTAACAAATGATTTCCCCTTCCTTGTCCCTAATACCAAGTGATGCTCAGATTTTCTGATTGTGTGAGGAGAGTGATCTTACATAAAGTCAGGATATTTACCTCTCACAGTGCCGTGGCTTCTCAGGCAGAGAGATGCTGAAGAGATGATAAGATCTGAAAAACAAAATTTTTGCTCTGCTCCTCTCTATCTGGCACTCCTACTCTCCGAATCTGACTACTTGAGCCTCACGGGAGTCAGGATGATACACAGTGGCCCTCAGAACCTTGAAACTGCAGTGCTTCAAAGGCTCCTAACACTGCTAAGCACAATCCTGTGATTTCTGGTTCAGAGCTGAAAAAACTTAAGTAGAAGTTTATTCATCTTGACCCCAGAAATTTGGGCTGGCATGTTTAAAATGTTGTACTTTCTTCTCAGGCTCTGGACTCAGCCTTGATTGTGGCCCGGTAGTTACAGATAATAATTTATATGTGCTGTGTATTGCAGTAAGTAATAGGCAGTACCTGTTTGTTTATACTTATGCGACATTCCTGGAATTCCCAATGTATATATAATAAGAGACATTAATTAAAGGAAATTTTGGGGTGTTTGCTCTGGTACTTTGCATGAAAATCCAAGAAGACTTATTCTTTTTTTTTTTTTAATTTTATTTAAGAGGAAAAAGAGAAAAACACAAAACAAAACAAAGCGGTGTAAGGGTACACATAATACAGAACTACAAAAAAAAATAACAGTAAGAAATCACCTGTTAATAGATTACATAATATCATCTTGGAAATAGTTGCTCAAATCACAGTATCAAAGAATATTCAAACAGCGAGACTGTAAACAGCTATGTTCAATGATCCAAAAACATTAATATAGTCAGCTATATAACACCCCTAAACACACTTGCTGTTATATCCGTTAGAGCTCTTTATTTTCCCCTCTTTTTTACAACAAAATTTACACATTTTGGATTTTATTACTCCTTAGTTCTTATTACTTTTTTTGGGGGGGGGGAGAATAAAGTCAAATATGGCAAAATAAAGCTGTCAGTCAAAACCAAGGATAGACATAGCACATGATGTAGAACAGAGTACAAGTTTATCAACAATGGTTATCAACGTTGTCTCTTGTTTCCTTAAAAAGAATAGTCTATCTCATTAGATATTATAAAGTTGGACAAAACAGTAGAGAACAAGACCAATAAAACTTAGGCATTGTAAACATTACAGGACTTCCAAAGGAGACAATAGTCAAACCAGAATGGGCATCTTAGTGAATCTTATTGCCTTCAAAGTAGTTGCCTATACCCTCAAACTTGATACTATCATACAGAATGGAACAGAGTCTAATCAGTCAAAACAAGACACCTCCAGTGATGTAAGAGTTACCACCTTTTCATAAAGCTGATGGATCTGGATGTTTTTAGTTTTTCTGTTGCCAGGTTCTTGACTAGGACTTGAATGATGTATATTACCTCCAGCTGAAGTGATTCAAAGACTCCTGTATTTATGAAATAGTGATGTATGTAAACATAACTGAATGGCATTTAGAAACTGCACAATTCATTGGTGCAATTTGCCTATTCCATTATCCATAAATTTGATTCTTTGGAAATGCGGAGTTCAGCAGTTATCAGCCTAGTTCACCAATTCTAATTTCCTTACACATTAAACAATAACAAAAACTGACATGCAAATATTTTAACACATATATCTTAGAGAACCACTTGCCTAAGAATTATAGATCTCTAAACCTATATTGCATTTTATCCATTGTTCCCCTTGTTCCATTTATATTCCTCTTATCCATGTCTAATCTCAATTTTTAGTTTAACTATTTAAAATGTGGAATAAGTGATAGGAATAATCAAAATAGTAGCAATTAATTTTTAATGCAAGAAATGTTATCTTACTATTTCAGTTGCTCTTGACTTATACACCAAAATGTAGTCCTATTATGGGTATACAATGGTGCATTGTTGCCATTCTTCCTGTGTGTATAATGAAATAGGACAGAAAGACATCAAAAAGGGTTGTCAGCCGTAGCTTTGCTTGTTGAATTAGTGTGAGTAATCTCTGTCCAAATCAGGCAAACACAATACCCATTCCAAAGGCTTGTTGCACCTAATTTTTGAAGAAGTAAACAGCACGGTTAAAGAGAAGAATTAAACAGTATTATTGGAGAATTCCCTTGGAGGAAATAAGTAGCACAAACTTTCTTGTATAATGTAAGACCCTCATGAGGACTGATTTACTATAATGAGCTACAGTTCAGCTAAACAGAACAAGCCATAACCAAAAGCTGAAAAATATTCAGACTTTCTTCAGTGGCAAATGTCTATAAGCATGGTAATACATACCATGCAATACAATCCAGCAATCAGATTGAAAAATACTTTAGTACAGCAAAGCTGTCTTGATCAAAATGGTGCAGTGTGAAGAAAAGAACCATTTGCAAAAGTTTATATGCCTTTCAATTCCATGTATACAAATTTTTCAGAAGCTAAACCTATAGAAAGGAGAAAGGAATTGTGATTTTCAGGAGTGCTGCTTGCGGGAAGGAGAGGACACAGCTGGGTGGAAGAGACTATGGGTTAAGCAATTAAAGAAAAGGACAGAGCAATGTGCTGGTAAACTGTTGTCTACCAAGAGCGTAAATATCTTGATATCCTGATAGTGATGTACTATAATTTGCCAGGCGTTCCAAATCAAGGAAGTTAGGTAAATGAAACAGGGAGCATGTCTATTCATTTCAAGTTAATGAAAATTCAGGATAGTGTCATAATTGAATTTAAGTTTAAGAAGCATTGTAAGAGATTCAAACTTCCACTTCTAACCTCTTTCCCCTTTGACAGAGTCATTGTCTCTTCCCTTTAGGTACAGTCCATTCTGCTGGTTTCAGTAAGGCAATTCTAAAGAGCCTCTTCCCTTCCACCTGGCCAGAGATGCCAACCTCAGCAGGTGCCTTTATGGCTAGATGATGTCTATGGGAGGTGAGGATGCACACATAGTACAGGGTTCCTGTCAGGGCCCAGCGCTTCCCTGGAAACCCAGCAGCTTCTATGCCATTCCTGAGCCAAAACACTTTGCCAAGCATGTTTTTTTTTTCCCCACTGCATTATTTGTGATCTCAGTATCAACCTGAGCTTTTTCATGACCACTGCAGGACTCAACAGAGTGGTAGGGATCTCATTAGAAGATCCTGAGGGCACATATTTGTTATAATACACAAACTCTCTGGTTGGACTGCTTAGGTGAAAAAGGATGCTTCTATTTTATGACCATGGCTAAATTGGGTATATGTGATAGTGTCTGGAGGGTGTGAGGAGAATGCTCTGCCAGCACAAAGCTATCGTCTATTGTCTTCTGCTGTCTAGTGTCCTCTGCTCTACACCGTTTTCCAGGCATCTCTGTTCCTTACTATCAGATAAACAAACCTCAGTGCATTATGGGGGTGAATTTAAAGTTTGAGTAATAACTGGTTTTTCAGTGCAATATTGAGATGCACCTCTGCAGAGGTATAATACTCCTGATATAGACAGAAAGTGTGACATTTTGCAGAGTTAGCATATGTCAGCAGCACGATGGGCATGCAATCTGCTGTATTCTCAGTCTTTCAAACAAGCTAGGTGCATATATAATCTTTGTCATTTTATGAGAGATATGATAGGCTGGATAAATCAGTAACTTGTCCAGAGGCACAGGGACCCTAGACTGCCGAGGCTTTAAAACCCACCATGGTATTAATTCCAGACGTGATACTGTTAATACAGCTACACTGCATTCCTGTGGGAAGCAAAAGCAATAGCACGAAATGCACAAAGAGGATAAACCTGGTCTCAGGGCCACGGCACCCAGAGATCCGATGGACAAAGAGTCTCCCTTTCACCTGATTCTTCCCAGGCTCTTCGCAGCCTTCTTTTTACTGGGTTTTCTCTATCTCCACCTTTGAATAGTAAAATGGTTCACAATTATTATTATTTCTAAGGGTGTTATCTCAGCTTCCTGGGATGAGCCTAAGTATCCTTTAAAGTGATTCTCTGTATGCATGTCAGGTAAAATTATTCTTTATTCCAGCCAGTGCCTGAGGGTAAGCCTTAATTGACCTTTCTGAAAGCACTGACAAGATGACTTGCTAAAGTGAGTGCTGTTTCGGAAGAACCTGGAATTCATATTATAATCACAATCTCTAGAAATTACAAGGCCTCCCCACATTTGAATCTATGGGAGGATGAAATCTTAGCTAGCTTATCTCATGCATAACAGACAAGACTATCTGAAGTCTATAATAGTGATAGTCTGTTGCTATTGTTCCCTTCTCTGGACAAACTGTGACCTTAGTCAATACCTGTCTACTGCTTCTTTGCCCTCTTATCTATTTTTGACTTATATTTTCCTGTTTGGGACTGCAATCCACGCATCATGAGTGCTAGACAAGTGTTCTACCTCTGAGTTACATTTGTCTCCATTTGCTCCTTTCAAATGCCAATTATTCTCCACAGAATTCAGCTTTGCTTTCAGTTCCCGGCACTACCTTCTTCAGGAGTGCAAGAGCATATCATTACTTCCAGTCCTAAAGGCGTGCAGTGGCTCTTTCCCAGACACCATCACTGAGTATAAAACAAATACTAGCTATTATATGGATATGTCCCCCGGGCCATACCCAAGTGGCTTGCAGATACACACACACACACACACACACACACACACACACACTGCCATTTTTCTAATTCCTTTATGGTAGTGTGATCATTCCAGGACAGTAGTTGAGCAGAAAGCACTGACCGTGTGGATTAGTGGAGCTACATGGGGAAGGGACCCTGGAAAGAAATCCCTTGCCAAGATTGAAATCCTTTAGGAGACTTCAATGACATAAAACAGCGTGCTGAGGCATGCATGCCATAGGTTCACTAGCACTGTCTTAGTGTCTCTCAGGAACTTGTGAAGAAGGTTTGCTTGGCATAGAGAACTGAGTAGATGGAAGGGTAGGTCTACAGCAAAGCTCAAGAATTCTTGGATGACCTGTAGCCCTCACTAGCTGTCGAGGTTCAGGAAAACGGAAACTTCCTATGCACGAGTGATGACCATTGACTAACTTTATTTGAGCACTTCCTCTGTGCTAGCTACAGTACCATCTAATCACTTCCTGTGGAACTGCATCCACAGAGAATATTTTGTGATCAAGTATCCATGATTAATGTCACGTTACTGACAGAAACACTGGTTGTCATTGTCACAAGTTTCCAGGTCATGACACATAGCTCGGCTTTAATTCCAAGTTCCCAGTATGGTAAGTCGATATGGGCACAGAGTCATTTTTTGAAGATTGGATGGCAAGAGAGAGTTGAAAATTTCTTCCTTATTCTTTCCCCCTGGGAGGAAGACAAGTACAGGAGATTTCTATACAGTTCTTGGATAACTTGCACAGTAAGACATGACATGCTGGCAGATAAGTTCTGAGAACTCAGCAGATATGTATGTGACCACCTCTATGTTCATCGCTGGTGTGAAGAACATTTTGATGTTGTTTTGTGTTCTGTTTTGGTCTGCTTTTGTTTGTTTTGAGAAAGGATCTTGTATTTGAGTTTGGCCTTAGACTAACTATGTGGTTTAGGCTGGCTTTGAAATCACCATGGTACTTTTCTCTCAGTGTCTCAAGTGTTAGGATTGTGTGCACGATCCAGCATAACTGGTTGTAAGTTTATTTGTTTTACTTTTATTTTTACAATTTTTACTTTTTAAGCACAGGATATAGAATTGGATGCTTCATGAATATTTCCCTCAAGGTATTTCCATTTGCCCTGGACAAATTAATTTAATCTTATAAGCCTCCAAATTTCTCCCTTATGTGTATTCAGAGGATGAAAGCAAAATCCAGCTGTTAATGTTGAGAGAATGCTAACTCTCAAACATATGCGGCATTCTTGGTCGAGGGTCTAGCATGTGGCAGGAACTCACTGAGTGCCATTCACTGAGAATGACAGTACACACCTCATGGCCTGTCTGTCCTATGCTGTCTCTTTTGCCCACAGGAAAGTCACTTGAGGTGCTGAGACGGGGGATGCCAGAAGTGCACATGTGGTTAGCAGTGCAGTGACACATACTCAGTGCAGAGTGAGTGATGAATCATGGGCTGTCCTTGCAAAGCAGGGATCCAGCAGACCTCTCCATGTCAGAAGGCTTTGAAGGGAGACCTAAAGACAGGTTTCTACTTGATTTGTGTTCCAATAGATTTAGTGTTTCTGTTTTAATATTCAAATCTTTGATCTATTTAGATTTTAATTTAGTACATGGTGATAGGCATGGGTCTAGCTTTAGTTTTCAGCATATGGAGAGCCAGTTTTTTAGAGAAATGCAAATTAAAACCACACTGAGATTCTATCTCACTCCTGAAAGAATGGCCAGGATCAATAAAACAATCAACAACAAATGCTGGAGAGGCTGTGGGGAAAACGCAACTCTCCTGCACTGTTGGTGGGAGTGTAGACTGGTGCAACCACTGTGAAGGTCAATCTGGAGATTCCTCAAAAAGCTGGGATTGGAAGTCCCATTTGTTCCAGCTATCCCACTTCTAGACATATTCCCAGAAGAACTGACAACATCATACCACAGTGATATATGTGCACCCATGTTTATAGCAGCACAATTTGTAATTGCCACATCTTGGAAACAACCTAAGTGTCCATCAACTGAGGAATGGATAAAAAAGTTGTGGTATTTTTATACAATGGAGTACTACTCAGCTATAAAGAAGGATCACATTGAGATATTTATGAATAAATGGGCGCGGCTTGAGACCATACTCATAAGTGAAATAAATCAAATTCACATGTATTGGGGCTGGGGATTTAGCTCAGCAGCATAAGCACCTGCCTTGCAACCAGGCAGTCATGAGTTCGATCCCCGGTACTGATTAAAAAAAAAAAAAATCACATGTATTAATGCCGAATACTTTCCCTGTTGTAAGAAATGATACAAATACATAAAAGTATGTGGTAATCACCCCATTATATGGCTTTGAAGCCTTATAATGTTTTAACTCATTAATTGGAATGTTTTTTTTTTGTGGGCTATTTGATATTATTGTCTGTGATGATATGAACAGCTATTTTGAAGAAAACAAGACATAATAATAGCTAGTGCTGACAATATCAGCTTGTTTTGAAAGTCTCATCAAACTGTTGTTTTCTGTCTCCATTGCTTTTATCATGTTGTATCTTATTGGATTTTATTATATGTGATAGTATAAGCAAATTTTTTATAGGCAAAGAGATAATATAGAAACCTTTGGTTGTTTTCTGTCAGTTGGTTCTAAATACCCTGTAATACTTTCATCCTCTTGAATGGTTTCACACTCTCTTGATCTGTTTGATGCTATAGTATACCAATTTATACTCAAATATTTCAATGAAAGAGACACTATGGTAATTACTATTAAGTCAGGTTATCTGTGGTTAAATGCTATGTTGCTTAAATTGTTCTGTTCTGTATTGTTGTTTTTTTTTTTTTTTTGTCTTTTTCATTTTTATCGGTACCAGGGATCGAACTCACGACTGCCTGCTTGCAAGGCAGGCACTTATGCCTCTGAGCTAAATCCCCAGCCCCTCTGTATTGTTATGTTGTTATGTCCTCTTTTATCTCAATCTCTCCCTTATTTTAAAATTTATTAAATTTTCATTATTTTTAATTAAGGGAAATTTTTTTAAAAAATTAGCAGGATATATTAGAGTAACTTTTTTGATTTCCTATTAACTTGATTTGAAGCCTCTATTGCTCACACCATCTTGTCTTGACTGATTTAACTCTATTCTGTTCTGCTTGATAGTATCAAGTTTGAGAGTATAGGCAACTACTTTGAAGGCAATAAGATTCACTTTTATCTTCTCTTGAAGTCCTGTAATGTCTACAAAGTTTAGGTTTTGTTGGTTTTGTTCTGTACTGTTTTGCTCACTTTTATTATACCTGATGATATAGGCAATTCTTTTTAAGGTAGCAAGAGGCATTATGGTAACCATTGTTGATTTCCTCGTATTGTGTTTTTACATCATGTGCTATGTCATCCTTTGTTTTGACTGACTGCTTTGTTTTTTCACATTTGGTTTTATTCTCTATCAAAAAATTGTAATAAGAACTATGGGAGTAATAAAACCCAAAATATCTAAATGTTATTGTAAAAAAGAGAGGAAAAGAAAGTGGTCTAAAGGACACAACTTCAAGTGTGTTTAGCTGTGTTTAACAGGGTTAAAATCTAGAATATATAAAGAACTTAAACCATAGAACACCAAAGTATATGATCTAACCAAAAAAGTCCCAATTAAATGAAGATACACTTCTCAAAAGAAGATCCAATGAACAATAAGTACATGAAAACACATTCAGCTTCTCTGGCTGAGAAATATGAAATAAAACTACAATGAGACTTTTTACTCTACAAAGAATGACCATGATCAAGAAATGAAACACTAATAGATGCTGTCAGTGCTGTGTGGGAAAAGGAGCACTGCAAAGTTTTTTGTGGAAATTCAAACTACTATAACCACTAAGTAAATCAGCATGGACATTCGGCAAAATAGTAAAGTTAGAAATTCCAAAAGGGCCAGCCATTTCCGTTGTAGGTATCTCCTTAAAACATAAAACATCATACCACAGCATACTAAACATACATGAATACCGTACCTATCTTTTCCAGCAGCACACCCCATAAAAGGTAAACTTTGGAAGTGACCTACATGACACTCAACAGATGAATGGATAGTTACAATGTGGCATTCATACAGAGGGGGTTACTACTCTTCCATAACTAAAGATAAATGTGTACCATTTATGGAAAAGTGATTCACCTTGGATGCATAACATTGAAGGAAAAAATAGAACACACACATATAAAACCAAGTAACTCTTCTGACACAAGAAAACCACAGTCCAAATAAATTAAAGAGAAAAATAAAGATATAGAATAGGAAATAGATAAGTTTTGCAAATCATAATGAGGATTAGAGTTGTAGAAAGGGCAGGGTGGAGAGTTGAGAGCAAGGAAAAGAATGAGGATGTGTTGTATGCATGTAGACACCCACCACAATGAATGCAATCATTGTGTACTGAAGATATGTATTAATAAAAATCAAAGGCTAATATAAGATTGTTCGTAGCAAAAAAGTTTTATTCAAAGAACACAAGTCTTTTACCAAATCTAAGTTATTATCAGCAAATTCAACTCCTAGAAAAAGAAATGCCAGTTGCTTAAGGTCAAATCTTGCCTCTCAAGAGCAATTAAAGAATAATCAAAGAGAACTAAGACTACAAGTGCCTCATAAGAAACTCCATTTCCAAATGTGTAAAGAAAATACATGCATTTGAAAAATGCTTATGGTGCATAGCCCACGATAAATAGAAATTAGTCAATATGACTTTAATACCATGAAGGGAAAAAAATTTCTACCTCACTTTTTAAATAAAATGAAAACTAACATTTTGGGTGACTTAAAGTAAATAACATCTGTGAATCAAATGACTACATTCATTTTTTCAAAGTGTGAATAACTTCAAAAATTTTATGGAAATCACACACAAGATATCAGTGTGACAATTTTGTGACATGCAGATGATTAATGACACAAGTTATACAAAAGAAAGTAAAGTGTCAGTGCTACTGAAGGTCAAATAAAGGGATGCTTGAACAACTCTGAGCCCACCTCAGAGTTATTTTAACTTTTTAAGGAGATTCCTACCTCCAAATCTTTAATTGAGATTGCCAGTTTTCAAAAGTTAACATATGAAGCAACTCTATTTGAATTTTGTTTCCTAGTTTTTTAGACAGGGTCTCACTATGTAATTCATTCCGGCTTCAAACTTCTTTGTATTGCACCTTGACCTCAGTCTTGGCAATTATCTTGCCTTAGCCTCCTGAGTGCTGGTGTTATTGGTGTGCACAATGAGTGTCAGTGTATGTTTCAAATTTAATCCAACAAATCATATCATATGCAATATATGTTGTTAAAAATATAAAAGTACACTGAGCATCACCAAGTGAGAGACAAGCAGCTGTCATAATTTCAATCTTCCTCACTGTGATACTTCCCTGATGCTCACTTCCAAAATAATGTAAGTATGTTTTCTGATAAAAAAAAATCAGTTGACAATGGACAACTCCAAGGTTTAAACTAAAG
Source organism: Cavia porcellus (assembly GCF_034190915.1). Lineage (NCBI taxonomy): Eukaryota > Metazoa > Chordata > Mammalia > Rodentia > Caviidae > Cavia > Cavia porcellus. The sequence goes on from NW_026947486.1 coordinate 98,932,538, forward strand.
AACCTCAGTAATTACCCAATAAATCCATAAAGAAAATTCTGAAACAGATGTTAAAGGCCAATAGTTTGTGTGGACATGGACTCAAACTTTCCATCAAAGTGTACTAATTTTAACGTCCAAAACACCACTACATGGTCATTAATATGATGGCTGAAAGCAATATTTGTACAAACAAAATGACGAAAAGCTCATCATGGTGATACATCAGTTATCACATTTGTAGGCCTAACTTGGCTAAGGAGTTTCACTGTCATCAATTTGGAAGCCCATAGGATACATCTACTAAAGATACTATGTATTTGATTTGAGGAAAAATTGAAGAAATAAGCCATTGAAAGTCAAAATGAATTTTGTTCACACATATGGAATCTGCACCAGAGGGGTCACTGTGCTCCCAAAGCCCACATGGGCGAGCTACACAATCCACACTTTACTGTGCCCGATCGCATTGCAGCGCTTGTTGAACAGCTCCTGTGTGGTCCCAGTTTCAAATACTGCCTGTTGGGAGCCACTGAAGCTGGAAATTTAGCAATGTGTGGGGCTGCAGCATGGCTGGGGCACAACCATCCTCAAAAACCAAGAGCACTCATAGCAAGCTAGGAGAAGAAGATGCTTCAGCCCAGAAAAACACTAAGCCCCAAGACATCCCAAGCATGAGTTGCTAGACAACAGGGTTCAAACTGACATCACCCTTCTGAGTATACAATAAAACGTTCTGCATCTGTTGAGCAGTTCCTTTCTTCATACAAGAAACGTAAGCCCTACATGTTACCCCAGCTTTGTTTCTTTATTTTCTCATCCTATTTATCACTGTCCTGCACTGCAGATGCTTCAAGAATCATACGCATCGTGGCAAATGCAGTAAAATATCTGTGAGAGCAAAGAGCAAAACTGTGTATTCCCTGTGTTCATATATGTCTCTAACATGTCCCCACAGCTCATGAGAAACTCAAATCCAGGATCATGTTCTTGTCATATTTTAGGTCTGCTCCCATTTCTCCATTTTCTAACCTACTACACACATCATGGTCTCTGTTTCCAATGACTTCTGGTTTTATAAATCTGTCCTATCACATTCATCCTGATTCAGTTTATTTGCACCCTCCAATGAGGAGGATTTTGTTGCTTTTTTGCTCTTGCCCTTACATGTAGATGGGAGTTCTGTGGTTTTAGGTGACCACATGGAGAGACATTGGGCACTTATGCTGAAGAAAATGATGTGGTCTCTGTGTTGAATACTAACACACATGTCCTAGCACTTTGATCCCATATATCTGCTGACTTGTGCTTCACAGATCAACTTGTATGAGTTGTCATATGTTGTGTATGCAAAAACCAAAACCTCAAAAACAAGTGAAGGGATTTGAAATTTGTTTTTGATTGGAATATTAAATTATACAGTCGATGCATCACGTGTGGCTGCAAGTCCTAAATAGGATGGAGGCATCTCAGACAAGAGATGGTTTCTCACCTGATAGAACCCAGGGAAAAAAGAGAAAGAGAGAAAGCAGAGGAATTAGCAATGGATAAAAGAATTAAGGAAGGAAGGAGAAGAGGAAGGAAGGAGGAAAGGAAGAAAGGAAGGAGAAGATAAAAGGAAAAAACCAATGAAAGAGAAGAATAATCAGGAATAAAGGAGCTCTGGATAAGAATACAAATTTACAAGTCACCTTTCCAAGTTATCCATCATCTTAGAAAAGACTAGTCCTTGTATCAGAACATCCACCTATGTACTCTTCAAAGAACTCACCCACTGGTCATTAAAGTGCCCCACAGTCCAATCAAAATCCTCCTCTCTGAACACATGAAACTTTTGAGGAATATTATACCACCTCTATAACACGACACTTTTGCATTCACACTTAGTGTCATGTCAATCCCATCAGCTTTATGCTGCCTGGAAAGAATAAAGCATCACTAATTAACCTACATGCTGTGATTGTGATTGCGGCAAGGGGTTGCAATCATGCTGCTTGGATTTACATTCTGGCCATTCATCCTACTGCAGGTGAAATTTTGATTTTTGTGGAGTTCTGGTTGTGGTTTTGAAAAATGGTCTCATTATGCTCTCTGTAATGCAAAAACTTGTGTCAAACAATCAGTTTTCCCGTCACATTATCTAAACTATACAGAAAGACTGTGCTAATGTTTGTTTATTAACTTACTTTGTATTTTGACATGATGGGAATTGTACCAGTTATTTTGCCTGTTAGAGAACTACAACGAGCACTACCCCAAATATTTGGCAACTTTGTGTAGTACCTTACCACATGTCTTTATCCCTTAGGCGAAGATTTAATATAAACCAACCTATGGTACTGTAGTGACATACAAATTTCTGCTAAGGAATTTTATGTTGCCTGGTATTTGCTAGCCTCTAACATATCAGTGTTGTGACTTTATTATCAGCTTTGTCCATGTTTCAAGTCAAATCTCAAATCTTCCCCAGGATTGTCTGTAACACTAGATCTATCTGCGTTTTTGAATACGTGTCACTGAGACATTCATATCAGCAACTTGCATCAGACACAAAATTATCTGAATTTTTTCCATGATTCTATCATTTTCATATCTGTTAAATAATCTACACATTAGTGCTTATTTTCTTATTCTATTTTCAGACAAGTGTATGTACATTATGTTTTATCCTCTCTAAATTTCCCAATGACATTCCATTGGACAACTTAATAACTTATTCTGGATAAAATATACTTTAGTGTACAGGATGAAATGTAATGCAACAGAAAATGTGTCCTTCCATTATCGTGCTTCAGTTACTCAGTTGACAGGTAATAGATGCTCATCAATTTCTGATTGGTTCTGTCCCCAAGAAAAGGCTGGTCACTGTGATGCATAGCTGGTCACTATGATGAACGCAGTATGAACAAAATCCAGATCACAACCATTCTGCCTCGGTATTTCTTGCTTACTTATCTCATATAAGCCCTACATCACCAGACATCAGGCCTGATATGTAGAGAGTGACCCTGATCAGTGCCTGTTGACATAAGTAAATCTTCCTCTGAATTGGAAGTGTCATTTCAGGTTTTCTGCTTGTTCTAGCCAATGGGAGTTTAACAATCTACCCCGGAAGAGTAGTTTCCCTGGGAGCACTCCATAAATATCTTTTCTTTTGGAATTCACAATTTTTCTTAATGTCCTGCCTGGCTTTGTGGAAATTGTGTAGTAGACTAATAATGCATTGGTAAAGGCTTTAAAACACTTTGAGCAATGTTGCAAGAAAAAGATCAATGAGACAGATATGTGGAATGTAAGATTGGGTAGGGTTTATGGGTAGAGAAGGTTGATTGAATTGTTTAAGAGGAAGAGGCTTACAGAAATTGATTTACACACAGCCCTCTTTCATAAGGATATATACTTGATCTAACTTCAACTAGACAATGGTGAGAGAGTAATGGGGTCCAGAGCAAGTAACTGAAATTTGATCGTGGGGATTATTAGTAGAGCTTTAAGGCTGTATTAGTAGAGATTTAAGGCTGTGTGGTCCAAGAGACTAGAAGAAACATGCAACAGAGGAAAAGGGAGATGTTTTGAAACAGTGCGTTTGTGTGGTCATAGAAAGCAGTCCAAAGAGTGGAAAACATGGTAAGTTTTCACATTCTTGGGAACACAGTGAATGTCACACACAAATGGACAGAATATACTTGAACCATCATGGCATAATGCATTGGTGTGACAGGAAAATGAAACTCAAGTCTTGTGCTGCGTTAAGATAAGATGTGCTCAGCCTGCCCAACACATATAGATCATTAGAGTCAGTTAGCCTTGACTGACCATGCAGCTGCAGCTTAGAGACATTCCAACCATCCAAGATAAAGTAGCCAAGGCCATGTTTAATTTCAACCACCCCCTTAGGCGCAGCATCTTGCCTATTTTCTCCCACCTTATGATAAAACCCACCTTATGACTAACCTGCTTGAAAACATTTGACTCAATTCATGTAGCAAATTAGAGGATAACCTGCTATCAGCTGTCATATTTCTTGTTACAAAATGTATATAAGTTTCTTTTTTTTTTTTTTTTTTGGTACCGGGGATCGAACTCATGACCTCGAGTTTGCTTGCACGTGCTTATGCCGCTGAGCTAAATCCCAGGCCCTTATATTCACTCTCAGTCGATGCTGCTGTTTTGCCACTGATCCTGCCAGTCAGATAGAGCAATGCAGAGTTCACTTCCAATTCTTTGGTGCAAAGGGTCTTCCATTTGTTTCGATATCAGATTTCCAAAACAGTGGGAGATCATGTACAGCAGTGTGTTGGAAAACATGATTCTTGTTTACATATCAGTTAGCAGATCTTTTACAATATAAATCAAAAGAGAAAGGAAAACATGAAAAAGTGGAAGAGACAGATGAAATCCTGAGCCCATTTTCTCAATCCTGAGAAAATGCTGAAGTTTAAAATGTGAAAATGGGTCAGAGTTTAGTTAGCTGGTGCTTTCAGGTCAGAGGGCCAGAAAAGAGAGAGTCGCCAAGATAGAGAACCCTGCCCATCCTCAGTGGGATTCATTTGAAGATTCAGCAGCGCACAGATGACATCCAGCCAATGAGGAAACTGTGGGGCCTGGAAAAGGATCTGCCCTCAAGTGGATGAAGGGAACACCAGCCCAGCTCTGCAGGAGAGAAGACATCAGTGGTGGAGCCCACAATGGAAATGAGGACGACAGTAAGCCTCCTCCTTCAGGAGGCACTAACAGGGCTCTCAGGGGATCCGACCTGTGCCCTGTGGAAATATTTTTGTACTACTGAGAGCTGCTCTTGTCCCCCATAAGGTTCCAAAAGATCAAATATTCCCAGGACACCAAACAACATCCCAGAACACAGCTCATGAATCCGCTGCAGCACAGAAGTTCCCTGAGGTTGTAGAAAATGGCAGAACTTCCCTGGTACCGATAAAAACGAAAAAGACAAAAAAAAAAAAAAAAAAAAAAAAAAAAATGGCAGAACTTGACAATCATCAAATCAGAATCTACTAGAGATACAAGGCTGCAAGAAAAGTCAACCGTTAATGAGGAATGAAATCAGTGAATAAATTGATACAGATCAGAAAGAAAGAGAAAAACCGCTACTACTTACACAGGATTATCTATGTAGAAACCTTGATAAATCTACAGTAGTTTCATATACTGTGAGCACAGCATATTTGCAAGATACTGTGCAATACATGTTACAGACCTATTGAAATGATACGTACAAATTAAGGCTAAGGGCTTAATTCTTCTATAGAAGAGACATCTCTTCTTGCCAAAGTCACTTTAAGGAAACTTGGACACTCTTTCTCTGTCTCTGAAAGGGATATAGATATTTTTCAAAGCTGAAAGAAGGAAAAAGGCATCTTGCCATCCTTAGAACCAAGTAAGATATTTTTTCTAGGGCTTAGGAGCCATCTCTTGGAAATGTGAATGTCAGAGAAGATAATGTCCTGCTATGGATAATGTCCATCCATTTTTTGTAGAGGGTCAGAGTGCCACTCCATTGGCTAACCTAGCTCCTGTCAAAGTAGTTGTGATATGTACATGTAGCAATGCCAGCGAGAAATGCAATCATTGTGTACTGAAAATATGCACCAATAAAAATTAAAATTAAAATATAAAGCCATATTTACTCTCCTTTGGAAGTCAGCATAGCTGAAATACTGGTAGAATAATTGGTTTTTTCCTTGTTGGCCACTAGCATATTACTGCAGGGGCATTTGTATATGGGTTGAGTGCAGACTTCGTCAGATGAGGCATGAATCAGGTGGCTGCTTATGGCTGAATAATGCCAAAAGTAGTGTAGTATTGGCATAGGAGATAGGACGAAATCATCTGGAGAATTTAATGGGTATTGAGGATGAGCTGCCCACTTGGGGTGGCAGAGGTTGTGGTGGTGTTGCTAGTAGATTTAGATGGCCACCCAGACACAGAGCAGGGCAATCACGTCAGAATCATCAGGCAGGATGGGGTAACTCTTTTTTTTTTTATATGGAGCTTGTGATTTGGCTGATTGTCTTTGATGACTAGGACAGTGACTTTTTCCTGACAGGCACAGGCATGGAGCCAAGGCTTGCGGTACAGATACAGTCCAAGCCAGGTGTCAGTGTAGGGGAAATGACTATGATAGCCATTCAATGCAAGGTCCATCACCTTGCTCCAGATTCAACAGATGATTGCTACATCCAGGATTCCAGGTCTACTTAAAAGAAATTTTTATCATAAGGCAGGAAATTTACAGGGGTGGGGGATGATGGGTGGCATGGAGAGAATTAGAGAAGTGCTTCACTGGGCCATCTATTTTAGGTAGGAATGCTCTTGACGTATGTTGGACAAACAAGATATATTCTTAGGTAGGGAAAAACAGACACAGCAGTCATGTTGTATGGCAGGTTCTCTGTGAAAAGCAGCTGGATACAGACAGTCAAGGATGACAGAGTTTAACAGTTTAACTATGTGACAGGCAGGATGAGCATATCGTTTATCAGTGTAGCAATAGGCTGCTAACTGATTTTTATTTTTCTGCTGAAATTGTATACATTATAAATAGGTGTGACCATATTTCTGAGGTATGACGTTTTTAATTCGTCTAGGAAAATATCCAGAAAGTGAATAGCTGGGTCAAGTGAGAATTCTAATCCTAAACTGCCAATCTCTTAATATTACTGCACTTTTTCCAAAATAATTTTGAGTTGTTATTGGTATTTACTTAGGACAACAGAACTAAAAATTAAACTGGTTGTTTATCAGCCACAATATTACAATGTTGGTACTAACTGTATTTACCTCAGATCAACAGAGCCGAAGTTTGCTTACCTTTTATATTCATTTCTTTTCTTTTTTTCTCCCTCCTTACTTGTATTCCTTTTCATTCCCTGTATCTGACCATAGAAGTCTTTTATATATTGGCTAAAATATGATGCATGTTTTTTTTTCTGGGTGACATCATTAAAACTATCATAGTAGAGAACTTCAGGGCTCAAATCTCACCCCTCCCAAAAGAAAGAGCAATGCAGGAATTTCAGAAAGTACGTGTAACAAGCATGGAAAGACTCAGGGAACAAATAAAGATCTGGCAAGGACACAGTGCATTGACTGTGTGCATAGCATGCACAAGACCTGGGTTCAATTCTTAGTGTATAAAAGAAAGGGAGGAAGAGACAGACTGAGAGAAAAAGAAAGAGAGGCAGAGAGAGAGACAGGTAGAGAGAGAGAGAGAGAGAGAGAGAGAGACAGAGACAGAGACAGAGACAGAGACAGAGACAGAGACAAAGGAGAAATAAAGCAGAAAGTGCCCAACATTTCAAACTTGAAAATGATTCAAAGTTAATGTAGCTGATGCTTTCAGTTCAGAGGGACAAACCAGAGGCTCTTAAAAGAACCCTACCCAGTGTCAGTGGGGGAACATTTGAAGATTCAGCAGAGCAGAGATGAGAACAAGCACATGAGAAAACTGTGGTATATGCTGGAAAAGCACTTACATCTCAAACAGATGAAGAGTAAGCCAGCCCAGCTCCCCAGGACAGAAGAGATCAGTGATGTGCTCCACTCACAGAAATAAAGAGGACAGATAGCCACGTCCTAAAGCTAGCAATGGCAGGAACCTCAGTAGGACTCGCCTGTACATTTCTCTACACTTGGACCTGCTTGGAATCTCAGCAGTTCATCATCACAAAAGAAAGGCTCAAAAACATCAAGCCTTCACCAACTCATCAAACATCCCCAAGCACAGCCATGGATCCCAGCTGTGAAGGATAAGTGTTGGAGGAGATATGCAGCCAGAAACTTCAAGAGATACCAAGCAGCAAAGAAACACAACTCTGCTGAGAAGAATCAGTGAATAAAAGGCATCCAGGTAGGAATGTTGAGGGGAAACATGGGCCTTTATTTATGCCTGCTTGCATGTAAAGAAAATCTGATGAATCTACCCACCTTAGAAGCACTGTGAGCTCGGCATGTTTTCAGGATATGTTTGCAATGAATTTTGCAGAGGCACTGTAAGGACACACGCAAATTAATTCTCAATTGAGATGAGTCATCTCCTGTTACTACAGCCCTTACTTAGGGGACCTTGTACATGTCTTCACTATATGTCAGAGGTATAAAACCTTTTGTGAAGGGGAAAGAAGGGAAAAGGCCTCCTGACACCTTTGTGACCATGGAACATCTTTGTCAAGGCCATCTCCTTGCAATGTAGACAGCAAGGAAACAGTGGCCCCACCCTGCATTTCAGTTGGGGTTGGGGAGGAAAAACCTAACTTTGAGAGACTCCTTCCTCTGTGTGATTAAAGTACCTCCAGTCATAAAAGATAAGTGATGTGCGTGTTTGAACTCCCTCAAAGAATGCAATCATTATCCAGATGAGTACTTCTGTGACCTGCAGTCACTACTAACCAAAACACCATTATTGACGAGACCTACATACTAGAGTCTCTGTGAATTCTCATGCAACCATGAGGCAGGGGATTCAGAAGTTCTGATGTTCAATAATTACACTGTGGTGTATCTTTTAGCTTTCATTGATAACCTGTTTTGAATGTTTTTATAAGAAGACTAATCTGATTCACATGAAAAACTGAAGACACAAAACTAATATTAGACTTGCAAATACAAATTGCATCTATGCAGCTGCTATTCATTTTATATATATAACTTGAATTCTCAATTCTCACAACACAGTGCAAATGTATTCAAAATCCTGAGGACAGATAATGGTGAAAGTCAAGACTTAATTGATTTTCATATTCTTCCCTTCCCTAAATTGTTTTCAATAACCTTGTCTACTTAAACTCCAGAATCTTTCCTCTCCCAAGGATAAATGGAAGGAAAACTGGAAGAGTCATTGATAAAAACAGACTGAGACACTGAATAAAAGTTCATTTTATTTTCAGCAGAACAAGCATTTACGTACAGCAGAGGGGTCCAGAGAACAAACAGAGCCCTCCCAAGTCAATTGGCAGGGCAGCTGAGGAATCACTGAAGTAGGCAGGCAATGCACTGCTTAGGGCTAGAGGACAGATGAATAAAACTGAATCCTCTTTTGCAGCTGAGGCTTGTCCAGAAACTAATGTTCCACACTATCAAATAAGGGCACCACCGCTGAAAGCAGATCCATCAAGTAGGCAATAGAAAGCTCAAGAAGGTCAGAATCTTCTGCAGTTATCAGGCTAAAGGAAAGAACAAACAGAATCACATCACCCGTGCTCGTGTGCCCCATGGCTTCCAGTCAGTCTTCAGCATATAGTTTAGAGCTCCCCTACCTCTACCCAGGTCAGGCACCAGCAGGCTCCACACAGCACGGAGTCTCCACAGAATGAACCTGGGGTTCTGCCCTGGTCCCTTGATGCACCTGCTGTCCCCCATGCAGCCCACTGCTTCCCACGACTCATGTTCAGCTCATTGCGGCTCACTGTGACCTCCCTGAAAACTCCCCTCCTTGGGGGCTCTGCTATCAGGGCAAGGTGGAGGCAAGCCAACTCTGCATGCACAGCATGGCGGAATGGCACCTTGTAGTGGCTGATGGACACCTGGTTAAGGCTACTGTAACCGAGGCTGCATTCTCCCCCGGGGCCAACTGGACACATGCAGGGTCTCTTTGGGCCCCTGCCAGTCCTGACACCTGGGCCCCACCCCAGCCTGTGTCCCCTAGTCTCTGGGGTTCCCTCCTCCTCTTCTGTCCCCGTGGGGCTCCTCTTTACCCCCCTCCCCCAATCCCGCCAGTGCTGGGCCACCTCTGGCCAGTCCCTCAAGAAGGATACAATTCCTGCATTTCTTTAATGGAGTCTCCAGGTGAGGCTAAGGCCTGTTCACCAGACTCTGGCTCCTGCGCAGGGCCCTGGTCCTCTGGGCGCTCCTGGGCACTGGTGCCTTCTGTCCCTTCCCCTTCCCTATCTCCAGTGGGGCCAATTCCTTGAGGACCCCCTTGTGTACCCGTATTGCCCTCCCCTCCCTCGACACTTCCCTGGGTATCTTAAGGGGCCTGCAAGCCTGACCAGTCTCTAAGGCTACCAGCCTGCATCCAGCGCTACCGCAGGCTCAGAGTTCATTTAACGGAATGAAGGCCACTGGAAACACTTCCACGTTGCATTCACAATGCACCCTATTGTATGCACAGAGCATGCGCAGATGGGCCCACAGCCTTAGGTGCCAGCCAATGGCAGAGTCCCACTGAAATTTGCATGCCATGTTCAGGCCCAGGGAGACCCCCTGGGTCAGAGAGAGCATTGCTTTTGAATGAGGTTCTGCTCTTGGCACTGAGGGCACCTAGGTCTCAACACAGCAAAGGAAGACAGGCCCCTAAGGGGACCTCCTGAGTCCCTGCCTTTCAAGGTAGAGCTGCAGGTACCTGTGGTTCCTGACAAGGAAGTGTCTGTCTCTCTGTAGCCAATACACGTGGAGGATGAACCAAGGTGGAGCCATTCACTGCACACTGTCCTCTACACCTAGTACTCAGGGGTCCCATTCTTCTCAAGTGCCTCTCCCTACAATAGTTTACTTTGTGGTCAGCACCATGCTGAGGTGTAGGGCTGGTCTTGTCCTCTGCACTGAGTAGGAGCACATCAAGTAAGGCAAAGTGCAAGGGAAGTGATCAGGGCAGGAGAAGGGGGAGGATAAAGCTTGGACCTGACCTTCAGCCCAAAATTGCTAGAGGTACAAAGCAGGAAGTAAACATAACACTTCATTAGGAGGGAAATCGGTGGAAAATAGGCATCTGTATTGGAAAGAAATAAAAACTCTTGCCTTTATTGTACATGTGAACGCCTGCACAGAAAACATCAAAATCTAAACTGCTTAGACAAGAGTGTGAACTGATTATGTCTGCAGTGCATAATACATTTCACAGGGTTACTGTGAGGACGTATATTTTCCACACCGAAGAGTCTCCGTCTCTTATTAAAGCACTTGCTTAAGACACTTGTAAGTTCTCTGTGTGTAAAAAGGATATGGAACTTTCTGAAATATAAAGTAGGGAAAAGGCCTGTTACCAACTTTATGAGCAAAGAAAATCTTTTATGAAGGACTGATGAACCATATGTGAAATGTAAACAGCACTAATGTGCTAGACATTTCTTAATCTGCTCATAGCTACATATGATGATTGAGGGTCACACACTCCATTACTTTGGACATCAAGGCATCTCAGGTTCTTTTTCTGCTAAGTTGTTCAGTTTTATGGACATGGGCTTGGTCTTGGGGATGGAATCTGTTTAATTCTTAGAATATCAGGAATGAGGGATACTTATGTCTTCATGATTTACCCTGGCCTCAGCACTGCCTGCATCAAGCCTTTCTGTCTACATTCTGAAGAAATCAAACAAGTTAAAAGCTTCTTAATGATTCTCCAGCTAGAGGAAAATTTGGACACTTAGGAAACATGACCATGTCCATGTCCCAGGATGAATGGTCCCTAGCATATGGAACTCAAGCCATTTGGTTCTTAGAGCCTTCTGGGACCATAAATCCACATCAAACTCTATTCTGAGTTTCCAGAGAATGATATTATAAATCACAACTGCCAAGGTTGAAGCAGCAAATATATAAGAGGAGAAAGAAGAATCTAGCAATGCCAGTAAACACCCCTCTCATACAAACACAGTAATGGAAGTTTAGCAAGGGCCCGTAAGAGCCCACCAAAAGCTGAAACTAGCCATGAAGTTGACCATTCGTATATGTAAATAAGTAAATGTCATATTTCTCATTCATCTCGTTTACCCCATTTTCCCTGATATGTAAAGGAGTCTCACCTTATCAGAAATACGCACCTTAGTAGTATGGATCAGGCACAGATAAATAAATAGTTGGTACTGGATTACTGGGCTGGACAGTAAGATTTCTTAAGGTTTCTCTAACCCTCCAATGGTTGTATTCCTCTGTACTTCATAAAAACCCTGGTTTTGCATTTGAACCTCAAGATTTGACCTGTGACAGGACGTGTACATGTGGACCTAGCCAGTTCATCCATTCCTATCCCTTTATAACTGATTTTGCCCTTTGAATCAAAGTAGGCATTGAGACTGCACACACACACACACACACACACACACACACACACACACACAAACATATCTACCAGCAGTCTTACTTTGGGACGTGTTCACATTTGCAGTACTACTGATGTCTTTTCTTCACTTGTGCTCTGTACATACCTCAGTAACATCCATATCTTTTATATTGCATTGACAGATTTGAAATACTTGTTTCAATTACTAAACTTATATTTCCATATGGACAGACTGAGAGACAGTGCTGCATGTTGTAAGAATGTGATGATGTATCTTTTGCAGTCCACTGTAATTAGTGTGCCTAATGTTCATCCCCCAACACCTGTTGTTAACTCCTGGCTCACTTGGCCGTATTGCTCTTTATTCTAAGTTTAGTGAATGTAGTGACTTATTTGCCTAGCTCTCTGAATACAGGAAAGACAGAATTAAAGAAAAAAAAATATTGCTTGTGTTATGCAAACAAAGCGACTGAAAGCCAAGGATCAAATTCCAACTAATCTGCACAGGTGAAACAGCAAATGTCACAGGATTCTTGTACTGCATAGAGCAAGAGGCAATAACAATCTAAGTTCTGCCTGGCATGTCCCAAACCAGACACCAACAGAGGAAAATGGAGTTTGACCTGCAGCAGCTGGGCATGCCCCACACCGGCACAAAGCCTGCCCCACTGCCAAATATTATTGCGAAGGAGCTACCCGTAACAGTCTGAAGCACTAACTTGATTCACTTGCAAGCAGGTCAAAAGCCAAGACAGGAACCCATTGTCTTCTTAGTGTTTGCATCTCACTATTGGCGATGGGAATTGCTCAGCATGAAATAGAGTTAGAATTGGAATGATAAAATCTGTATTTACAACCTGTCTTGTACCCACTTCTCTCTGTAGCATGAATCAAACAGTTTGCATAAACTATTGCCCTTTCTTGCCTCCAAAACAAGGGGAGTTGGAATTTATTGGATGTGTGAGGTAATCTATGGTCTCAAAGTTGTCATACAATGTCAGGATATTTACCTCTCAGACTGCTGTGGTTTCTTTCGCAGAAAGTCAATGAAGAGATGATCTGAGAAACAAAATTCGTGCTCTGTTCATCTCATTCTGGCTCTCGGAGTCTCAGAGCCTGATTATTTGAATCTCACAGGAGTGATGATGATGTGCAGAGGCCCTCAGAACCATGGAACTGCCGTCCTTCATATGATCCTAATACTGGCCACCACAACCTTGTGATTCCTGCTTCAGAGCTGAAAAAAGGTAAGTGGAAGCTGACATGGGAGTCAACAGACTGTATTCAGACATCAGAACTGACTTATGAATCTTACCATGGTTAAGAAGTTTAGTTATCTTGGGCCCGGAATTTTTGCCTTGGGTGTTTAAAAACTTCCCACTGAATATTGTGTTTGAGGAGTTCACAGGGATAAAGGCATCTCCTCCGGTACCCTGGTCAGTGCTCAGCAGTTATAGCCTCTAATTTCAATTAAGACCTTATTCCCAGCTACAGTGTTATACTTCCGTTGTACTATCTCAACCCAGCCTTGCTTGTGTGCCTGTAGTTACCACTACTAATTTATAAGTACTATATATTACCTTGAGTAATAGACAGTACCTATTTCTTTATACTTACGTATCCATCTGGGGATTCTCAATGTACATACAAGAGGAGAAGTCAAAGGATATTTTTTGAAGTTCACTTTGGTGCTTTGCAGGAAAATTCACGAACTCTTATCTTTGAAATTAACCTGATAGTTGAAGTTATGTAACAGTTACACATCTTTTATAATGCTGATGAGTCAGGATGTTTTTAGCTTTCTTGATAGCTAGTTCTTGATTTGAACTTGAATGATGTACACTATTGCGTGCTGAAGTAATTCAGTAAACCCTGGATTGAAGTAGTACTGGTATTTGATAACATATCTCAGTTACATTTAGAAACTGCACAATTATTGGTGGAATTTGGATATTACATTATCTGTATTGTTCCTTTAGGAATGCAGAGTTTTGCAGTTGTCAACCTACTTTCACAGATCCTGATTTCTCTACACCTTAAATAACAAAGTCTGCCATTCAGATGTTGTACCACATGTATGTGAGAATCTCACTCACCTAAAAACTGTAGATCTCTAATGTATATTGTACATTAGCCATTGTTCCCTTTATTCCTTTTATATTCCTCAAGGGTTGTGTCCCATCTCAATCGTACAAGTCATAAAAGATGATCAAAAGCATAGCAATTACTTTATAATGCAAGCAATTTTTAACTTGCTGTTTCAATAGTTATTGACATACACAAAAGTGTAGTCATATTAGGTGCAATTCATGGTGCATTATTGCTATTAAGCAGAACTAAAATCACATCAAACGGGTTGATAGCCATAACACTGCTTGTGGTATTAGAGGTAGTAATCAGTAACACAATAGAGAGAAAAGAATACCCACTGCAGAGGTTTATTGCACTTAGTTTATGAGGTAGTAATTAGCATTGTTAATGGACAGAATGAATCAGACTTATTGTAGACTTTTATTGTAGCAAGTAACTCGCAAAACTCTTCTTGTGTAATGTAGGACCCTCATGAGGATTGGTTCATTGAAATCCTCATGAAATTTGTTCAGCTTCAAGGAACAAGCCATAACCAAAAGCTGAAAAACACTCAGAGCTTCTTCAATGGGCAAAAGGCTCATAAGCATGTTAATGCATACCATGCAATACAGTCTAGGAATCAGAATGATAAATACTTTAGTACAGTGAAACTGTATTGTATCAAAATTATACTGAGTTAAGAAAAGTACAATTTGTAAAAGTTTATATGGCTTGCAATTCCATGTATACAAATTCTTCAAAAGACAAATTTATAGAAAGGGAGAAAGGAATTGTGATTGGCAGGGGTGCTGCATGGGGGAAGGAGCAGGAGAGAGGTGGGTGGAAGGGATTGCAGGGGAAGCAATTAAAGAAAAGGACAAATCAATGTGCTGGTACACTGTTGTCTGCCAAGGAAGTATACATCTCAATATCCTGATAGTAATGCTGTATTATGGTTTGCAAGGTGTTCCCAGTTTAGGAAATGAGGTAAATGAAACAGGGAACATCCCTATTCATTTCATGTAAATGTAAATTTAGAATAGTATCATAATTCAAATTTCTGTTTAAGAAACATTGTAAGAGATTCAAACTGCCACTTCTGACCTCTTTGTCCTTTGACATGTTAATTCTGTCTTCTGTATGTGTAGCCCTTCCTGCTGGTTTCAGTAAGGGATTCTAAAGGGCCTCTTCCCTCCCACCTGGCCAGAGACTCCATCCTCAGCAGTTGCCTTTATGGCTGGATGGTCTGTATGGGAGCAGAGAAGGCACACACAGTGCAGGGTTCCTGTCAGACCCAGGGCTTCCCTGGAAGCCCAGCTGCTCCTATGCCTTTCTTAGGGCAAAAGCACTTTGACAAGCAGGTCTCTTCCCACTTCATTATTTATGAACTCAGTGTCAACCTGAGCTTATTCATGACTGCAGCAGGGCTCAACAGAAAGGGAGGGATCTTATCAGACGCTTCTGAGGGTAAACCTTTGACACAATACGCACGCGGTCTGTTTGAACTTCTCAAATGAAAAGGATGCTTCAGATTCTGTTTTATGACCATGGCTGAATGTGTGTATGTGATTGTGTTTGAATAGTGTGGAGAGAGTGCTCTGTGGGCAAAAACCTCTCCACTATGGTGTTCTTCTTTCTTCTGTCCTCTCCGCTCCACCATTTTCTAGGAATCCTTTTTCCTTACTGCCAGATAAACTTCAGTGCCTCAGTAAAGGTGAATTTAAAGTCTGAGTAATAACTGGTTTTCCAAGTGCAATACTAACTGAGCCTCAGCTTTGCAGAGGAAATAATACTCCTGATGGAGACAGAGAGAGCAACAGTTGGCTCAATTAGTGTACCTCAACCGTGTGATCACCATGCACTCTGCTGGATTTTCAGTGCTTAACGAAACCTTAGATGTGCATATGACCTTTGGCTTTTTATGAGAGGTGAGGTGATATCCAGGAGTAAATAGTAACTTGTCCAGAGGCACAGAGCTACTACACTGCAGAGACAGGATTTAAAACCCACCATGCTCTAAATCCCAGAGCTGACACTGTTATTACAGCAACACTGTCTCCAGGAGGAACGCAAAAGCAATAGCGCACAGTGCACAACAGGGAAAAATCTGGTCTTAGGGCTGAGAGACCCACAGATTCAGCTGACCATATTATGCTTTTCCCTGAAAAGCATTGACTCCGCTGCACAGACTCCGCTCAGCCAAGATTTAATGTTGACCTACAAAAATGTATAAACTTTCAACACAAATGACTCCATCCAACTTGGTCTTTGAATAATAAAATTCTTCAGGGCTAAGATTATTTCTAAGGGTGTTAGAACATATTTGCTCCAGCCAGTGCCAGAGGATTAAGCTTCTAACTGCCCTTTCTGAAAGGACTGACAAGAAAGCTTACTAGACTGACTGCTTTCTGAAGAACCCGACATCCATTCTTTTAAAACACAGTCTTTGAAAATTACAAGGCCTCCCCGCATCTGAATCTATGAGAGGATGAAATCCTAGCTTGCTTACCTCACGCGTGGCAGACAAGACTCCCTGAAGGCTGTAATAGTGATAGTCTGTTGCTACTTTTCACTTCTCTGGCTGAACTGTAACCTCAGTCAGTACCTGTCTACTGCTTCATTCTTCTGTTATCTATTTTTAACTTACTAGGTAAGTTTTCTACCACTTATTTATGCCCTTTTCCTGTTTCTCCTTTCAAAAGGCCAATTATCCTCCATAAAATTCACCTTTGATTTAACTTCCTGGCTCCAATTTCTCATGGAGTGCAAGTGGATATCACTACCTCCAGTCTAAGAAGCACGTGGCTCTG
This sequence comes from Cavia porcellus, assembly GCF_034190915.1. NCBI lineage: Eukaryota > Metazoa > Chordata > Mammalia > Rodentia > Caviidae > Cavia > Cavia porcellus. Next base: position 98,949,410 of record NW_026947486.1, read on the forward strand.
TCCCTGACACCACGACCCACGAGAAAACAAATATTGGATATTGTAGGGATATGTCACCATGTCCCATACCCATGTGGCGTTCACAAATACAGACACAAATGCACACACGCATGCACACATAAACACACTCACACACTGCCATTTTCATAACTCCTTTATAATGGTGTGATCATTCCAGGATGGTAGTTGAGGAGAAAGCACTGATGCTGTGTATGAATGGAGCTGCCTGTAGAAGGGACCCTGGAAGGAATTCTCCTGCCATGACTGCAAAACTTTTAGAAATTTCACTGATGCAAACTGTGCTGAGGCACGCATTCACTGTCCTAGGGTCTCTCAGGTACTGGTCACAGAAGGGTCACATGGTATAGAGAATGGAATGCATGAAAGGGTAGATCCACAGCAAAGCTTTAGAGTTCTTCAATGACCTTCAGCCCTCACTAGCTATCAAGGTTCAGGAAAATGGAAACTTCCTGGGCATGAGTTCTGACCATCAATGAAATATTTGAGCTCTTTCATTGTCCCAGCTATAGTAACAGCTAATCACTTCCCATGGAATTGCATCCACAGAGAATATTTTGTGACCAGGAATCCATGACTAATGTTATATTGCTGACAGAAACACTGGCATCATTGTCACAGGTTACCGGGTTATGACATACAGCTCAGTCTTAAGTTCAAGTTCCCACTTGATAAAGTCAATATGGGCACAGAATCATTTTGGGAGGACTGGATGGCAAGAGCGTGTTGAGTATTTATTCTTAATTCTTTACATCAGGGAAAAAGACAGGGACAGGAGATTTCTCAGCAGACAAACAAACATCACATGCTGACAGATATGGGTTCTGAGAACTCAGTGGGTATTTATGTGATTGCCTGTTTGATCTTCAATGGTATTAAGAATATTTTGATACTGTTTTTTCTCTTCGTGGTTAGCTTTTGTTTTTTGTTCTGAGACAGAATTTTGCCATTTGAGGGTGGCCTTGAACTCACTATGTGGCTTAGACTGTTTTAGAAACTACAATGATCCTTTTGTCTCAGCCTCTGAAGAGTTAGGATTACATGTATGATCAAACATGCCTGGCTATTTGGCGTTTTGTTTGTCAGTCTTCTGTTTTTGCAATTTTTACTTTTTAAATACAAGAGCTTGAAATTTATGCTTCGTGAATATTTTCCTCTGGCTATTATCGTTTGACCTTGGAAAAATTTATTGAAATCTCTAACCTTTCAAAGTATTCCCTTATTTTCTTTCAGATGATGAGGGCAATATTTAACTGCTAATGTTGAGAAAATGCTAACTGAAGAAACATATGCAGCATTCTTAGAGCAGTGTGTAGCATGTGGGGTGAAGTCAGTAAGTGCCATTCACTAGGAATGACAGTACACACCTCATGCCCTGTCCTTTGCTGTCTATTGTCCCATAAGAAAGTCACTTGCGATGCTGAGACAGGAGGCATTTCCAGAAGTGCACATGTGGTTAGTAGCGGAATGACACATATTCAGTGTGGCATGAAAGATGAATTATGGCCTGTCCTTGCAGAGTAAGGATCCAGCAGACAGCTTGATATTGGGGGCTATGAAAGGAGACTCAAAGACAGATGGATATTCTGAGCAACTATGTGCTAGTGCAAGTTTTCCTCCTCCATTTCTTATCTATACTTCCTAGTTCAGAAACACTGCTATGATCTCTGGAAGGGCTGTTCCATGTTTACTCACTTGTAGGAGTCTTCTTTAGAGTAGGATGTTACTGTCCTGGTGTGTCCATAGAATGCCAGAACAGTGCTGTTCAATCCTGCATTTCTCTCTGCATGAGGGTCTTAAATGCTGAGATGTGCTCAAGAAAAGAGATTTCAATTTTTGTTAATTTCAACTTGGTGTCACAGGAGGCTCAAGGCAAAGTTTCTGAATCATCCCAGTACAGAGGATCTGTAGATAGTCCTGGTACATAGGGTCTGTGGATGAACTTGCCATTCTTGATACATTTGGTGAGCTGAAGATGGAGATAGATGTGGATGGGTATTTTTGTGGAACATTTTCCTTACCTTGCAGCAGATTCTCCAGTTTTAGAGGCAGTGAGTTCTACATCTTGTCACTGATGCAATTCCATTCTCATACTTTTATGTACTTTCTCCAATTTGGCTACTTGCCCAACCAAGTTTTGGTGATTTTAGCACAACACAAAGCAAATTCTTCAACTCCAGGCTCTAGATGAGTAAAAGTCTGCCATAATGGTCCATGATACTGAATCCAAATAAGAATGGCATGACTGTGAGGACTCCAATTTGGGCTTAGGCACTTCAAGTTGCAAGTATTTGGGCCTCAGAAAGCCATCACTCCATTGTGGAATCTTTGCAGTCAGTGGATGAAATCAAAGATGTGTTCAAGTGTATCAGTCCTCAACCTGTACATGTCGGACCAATTTCTCACTCTTCTCATCAGGGAGATAGAAAGCTGGGTGAACACACATAGCTCAAAGAGCAGAGAAAGACATTTGTGCTTCATAGCAGACTTACACAGGATGATAATTTAGAATATAGAAAGAAATCAAAAACTTAGAACCCCAAAATAGAAGATTTAATCAAAATAATGAGCCCCTTAATTGAACAGAAACTTCTCAAAAGACTTTTAATGGACAATAAATAATGGGAAAAATGTTCAACTTTCCTGGCCAGCAAACAGTTGTAAACTAAAACAACAGTGAATCTTCATACTGCAGAAATAATTTCCATGATCAAGAAATCAAAGAATGGGAGATGGGGATTTAGCTCAGCTCCATAAGCGCCTGCCTGGCCAAAGGGGAAAAAATTAGAAAGAAAGAAAGAAAGAAAGAAAGAAAGAAAGAAAGAAAGAAAGAAAGAAAAATCAAACAATTATATAAACGCCATAGAGGAAAAAGGAGCACTACTAAGTTTTCTGTAGCAATTCAGACTAGTACAACCACTAAGTATATCAGCATTGACTTTTGACAAAATGCTAAAATTAGATATTCCAAATGGGCCAGCTATTCCCCATGTGGGCATCTTTCCCAAAGAGTTAAAACATCACACCACAGCATACTAACCATACATGTATATCCAAGTTTTCTAACAGCAAATATCATAAAATCTTGGACGTGGCCTAAGTATTACTTAACAGGTGAATGGATAGCTATGATATGATATTTATACACAGTGTGTTACTACTCTACCATAACTAAAAATAAATATGCATCATTTGTAGGAAAAGTGATGCACCTTGGGTACATAATTTTGAAGTAATTAAATTAGGCACATAAATTTAAATACCAAGTAACTCTTCTGCCATGAGAAAACCACAGTCCAAATAGTTTAAACAGCAAAATAAAAGATATAAAACAGGAAACAAAGAAATAAGACTTATGCAAATGAGAATGGTACTAGAGATTGTAGAAAGAGGAGGGTGGAGATGTGAGAGAAAGAGAATGAGAATGTGCTATATGCATGTAGATACCCACCAAAATGAATGTAATCATTGTGTACTGAAGATATGTATTAATAAAACATCAAAGGCTGACATAGCATTGTTGACAGCAAAAACTTTTATTCAAACAACACAAATCTTTTACCAAATCTAAGACATTATCAGCAAATCAACCTCCTAGGCAAAGAAATGCCAGTTGCTTAAGGTCCTATCTTGCCTATCAACAGCAATTAAAGAATATTCACAGGAAACAAAAACTACAAGTGCCTCACAAGAAACTGCATTTCCAACTGTGTAAAGAAAATTCATGCATTTCAAGAATACTTATGATGACCTTCTTTCAATCCGGGGAACTGTGCTGCCATAGGAGGCAACTGGGTTGCTGCCAGGAGTGAGTTCCTGCTCACCATCCTGAGCCCCGGGGGAGTTTAAGATCATGGCTCCCAGTGCTCAAGGCCCTGCCCATCTTCCAGCCACACTAAACAAGGCACAGGAGTTTTTGCAGCCCGATTAGAATACACCCAGATGACTTCTTTAACCAGCCGAGTTGAGAGCACATGAAGTGAGTTCCAGGCCATTGGTTTTTGCCAAGGGAAGCTTTGGATCATCATCCGCAGTGGTTAGGTGCCTGCCCAGCTTCCTGAAACACTAGAGGTGGCACGGGAGGTGCTGTGGGCCTGACTGGATGATGCTCAGAAACTTCCACTCAATCCCAAGAACCCAGGACATAGAAAAGGATTTCCAATACCCCAAGGGAAGCATTGGAACAACACTTGAAACACAGAAATATAAGAAAATGACAAGACAAAAGACCAAAACGCAATCGCAAATCCAAATTCCAGAGCACCCTGCTATACAAAGCATGTATTAATAGAAATGAAAAATCAAATTAGCAATAACACAGTTACAACTTAACACACCATTGACACCAAGGGACAGATCAACCAGACAGAAAATCAGCAAAGAAATAACACAACTGAAACACACCTGTGAACAAATGGACTTGATAGACATATACAGAGTGTTCCATCCAACATCAGAATATACATTCTTCTCAGCAGTACATGGGACATTCCCTAAAGTAGACCATATGCTAGCCCACAGAACATATATAAATAAATGCAAAACAAGTGAAATTATCTCATGCATGTTGTGAGATCATAGAAACATGATACTAGAAATTAATGATAAAAGGTACTTCAAAAACCCCACAAACACATAGAGATTCAGTAATACATTCTTGAGCAATCAGTGGGTCACAATGAAAATTAAAGAAGAAATTAAAAATATCTACAAGCAAATGAAAATACAGATACAACTTACTGGAATCTGTGGGATGCAATGAAAGCAGTTCTCAGAGGAAAATTTGTTACACTGAGTTTCCACATCAAGAAAACAGAAAGAATACAAATAAAAAACCTGATGCTACACATCAAACATTTAGAAAAAAAAAAGAGCAAACCAAGCCCAAAGTGAAAAAAAAGAGAGGAAATTATGAAAATCAGAGCAGAAATTAATGCAATAGAGACTAAGAAAACAATCCAAAGAATCAATGAATCAAAGAGTTGGTTCTTTGAAAGAATAAATAAAATTGACAGTCCCCCAGCCAACCTTAATAAAAAAAGGAAAGACAAAGACCAAATTCATGCAATAAGGAATGAAAAAGGTAAAATCTCTACAGACTCTGTGGAAATACAGAAGACCATCAGCACCTATTTCGAAAACCTCTACTCTCATAGGTTCGATAACACAGAAGAAATGGATAGATTCCTAGAAGCATATGAAGTACCAAAGCTGGGTTAAGAAGATGTAAAACTGCTGAATGAACCAATTTATACTAATGAAATTGAAAATGTAATTAAGTCTTTACCTACAAAGAAGAGCCTAGGCCAGAAGGATTCACTGTAGAATTCTGCAAGAAATACAAAGAAGACTTAATGCCAACACTCCTCAAACACTTCAATGAAATCAAAAGGGAAGCAATCCTTCCTAAGTCTTTCCTGGGAGCAAATATTACTCTAGTATCAAAACCTGAGAAAAACCCAAATAAAAAAGAGAACTACAGGCCAATCTCCATAATGAACATAGATGCAAAATTCCTCAATAAAATATTAGCAAAAAGGATGCATCAAATCATTAGGAAGATTATACACCATGACCAGTTGGGATTCATTCCAGACATGCAAGGATGGTTCAACATATTTAAATCAATAAATGTAATCCAACATATCAATAAATCCAAAAGTAAGAATGGCATGATCATTTCTATAGATGCGGAAAAAGCTTTTAATAATGTCCGACACTAATGCATGATAAGAACCTTACAGAAAATTGCAATAGATGGTCTTTACCCCAATATGATAAAGGCCATCTATGACAAACCAACAGCCAGCATCACATTAAATGGCCAAAAACTGAAGGCCTTTACCTCAAAATCAGGCACAAGACAAGGATATCCCTTATCACAGCTCCTATTTAACATAGTGCTGGAAATATTAGCCAGAACAATTAGACAAGAGAGAGAAATAAAAGGGATAAAAATAGGAAAACAGGAAGTTAAAGTATCATTATTTGCAGATGACATGGTACTCTACATAGAATACCCCCAAACTCCATTGAAAGAATCCTAGATATAATAAATAAATTCAGCAATGTAGCTGGATATAAAATCAATACTCAAAAATCAATAGCGTTTCTTTACACTAACAACAAAATGACTGAAAAATAAGAGAAGCCACACCCTTCACACTAGCATCCAAGGAAATGAAATACTTAGGAATTAATCTCACAAAAGAAATAAAAGATCTGAACAGGGAAAGTTATAATACCCTGAAAAAAATTGAAGATGATCTGAGAAAACAGAAAGCCATCCCTCGTTCATGGATAGGAAGAATAAATATTGTGAAAATGGCTGTTCTCCCAAAACTGTTATACAGATTCAATGCAATCCCAATAAAAAGTCAGCATACCTCATAGATCTAGAGAAATCACTCCTAAAATTCAGCTGGAATTAGAAGAGACCTAGAATAGCAAAGACAGTTCGAACCAGCAAAAGCAAGGCAGGTGGCATTACAATCCCTGACTTAAAGTTATAGTACAAAGCTACTGTAATAAAATCAACATGGTACTGGAATTAAAACAGATCTGAAGATCGATGGAATAGATTAGAAGATACAACCACAACTACAAACACTCAACCACTACATCTTTGATAAAGGGGTCAAACAAATTCACTGGAAGAATGACAGTCTCTTTAACAAATGGTGCTGAAAAAACTAGCTCTCCATATGCCAAAAACTAAAACTAGACCCATGCCTATCACCATGTACTAAACTAAAATCTAAATGGATCAAAGATATGAATATTAAAACAGAAACACTGAATATGTTGGGAGACAAATTAGGTAAAATTCTTGAAGATATAGGGGTACATAGAGAATTCATAAACAGGAATTAAACCCCATGGGAAATACCTCCCAGAATCAATAACTCGGATCATGTCTTATTAAAAAGTTTCTGCAGGTCAAAAGAAATCTCAAGCATAGTGAAAAGAAAACCCACAAACTGGGAAAATGTCTAGTGAACTGTCTCTTAGGCAAAGGACTTCTGTCTAAAACACAGAAAGAATTAAAAATAATCAGACATGCAAAATTCAAAGATCCAGTCCAAAAATGGTCATCTGAGATGAATACACACTTGTCAGATGAAGAAATAGAAATGGCAAATAAATACATGAAAAAATGTTCGTCATCATTGGTCATTACAGAAATGCAAATTAAAACCAAACTGAGATTCCATCTCACTCCTGAAAGAATGGACAGGATCAAGATCACTACCAACAACAAATGCTGGAGAGGCTGTGGGGGAAAAAGGAAGTCTCCTGCACTGTTGGTGGCAGTGTAGATTGATGCAACCATGCTGGAGATCAGTCTGGAGGTTTCTCAAAAACCTGGGATTGGAAGTCCCGTTTGTCCCAGTTATTCCACTTTTAGGCATATTCCCAGAAGAACTGAAAACATCATACCACAGTGATATATGTGCATCCATGTTTATAGCAGCACAAGTTGTAATAGCCAGATCTTGGAAACAACCTAAATGTCCATAACTGAGAAATGGATAAAAAAGCTGTAGTGTTTTTTACAATGGAGTACTACTCAGCTATAAAAATGGTCACATTGAAATATTTATAAATAAATGGACACAACTTGACACCATACTCATAAGCAAAATAAACCAAACTCATGTAAATACTATAGTCTCCCTAGTGTAAGAAATGATAAGAGTACATAAGAGTTTATGATAATCATGATTCCCTATTACATTGCTTTGAAGCTTCATTATGTTTGCATTCATTAGTTGGAACGATTTTATCCTGGTTTGATTTTATTATCTGTGATAGTATGAAAATCTGTTTTGAAGAAAACAAGATATTATAATAGCCAGAGCTGATTTAATATCTTACTCTGAAGTCCTATCCTGGTTTTGTTCTTCTGTTTCCATTAGTTCTATCATATTGTATCTTATCGGATTTTGTAATGTGTGATAGTATAAACAAATTTTCTATGGAAAGTGAGATAATATAGTAGCCATTGTTTGTTCTCTGTCATTTGGTTCTGAATGCTCTTTAATACTTTCATTCTCTTGAATGGTTTTATAGTATTTTTTATCTTTGTTACTAATGTATATGAACTTATGCTCAACTATTTCAAAGAAAGAAACATTATAGTAGTTTACGCTCAACTTTTTCAAAGAAAGAGATATTATGGTAGTTACTGTTAATTAGGGTTGTCTTGTGAAATACTGTATTGCTTTCATTGTTCTGTTCTGATCCGATTTGTTATGACCTCTTTTGTCTTAGTCTCTTTAAAATAGAAAAAAAATTTAAAAAGCATTATATGGATTGTGTGTGCTTTTTCCATGCAACTGAAACCTCAAATGTATATCAAATTTTCAGTCATATATACATATTAAGAATATGTATTCCAGGTTTCATTTTTTTTGGCCATTCTGGAGTTCTAATCCAGGGCCATGTTTATGCTACATAAAGGATCTATTACTGATTGAAACATCACATCTAAGATTTTATTTTTCTTAACTGTATTATCATATTAATGTTTACCAAGTATGTTATATTTTATGGAGAAATAAAGTTGCGTGTGTGTGTTCATCTCCTATACAATTTTTGTTTTTCCTTACCCACTATGGTGAGAATGTATAGAAATCATGTAAGTTACTTTTGTGTTAATTTTTTATGTTGGAAATTTAGACAATTGTGAGTTAATGTCAGCATAAATATATTAGAGGAAAATACTGTCTCTTAACACAAACAGCAGTTAACATAAAAAAACAGATATGTGACTTAGAAGATCTAAATCCTTATAATTGGAGGGGAAAGGATTCATATACATTTCCACATATCCACAGGTTACTGTATGCATTTTATGTTTCTTTCAAATGAATAATTGACAAGAATGCATCCATTTATTTTAAGTAAGCATTTGACAGCGTTATGCTAGAGAAACGTGCTTGTGTATTTTACTGGCACATACTGACCAAAAAGGCACTAAAAGCTGGAAAAAAGACAAACAAAGGGAGGTTTAGATACCAAAAGCTACACTTGCATTTAGAAACCAGAAAGAGAGAGACCATGAGACACAAAAACATACTCAAGAATAATGAGAGATAATAAATTATTTGGAAATTCAGCATCCAGAAAAAAAATCATGTGATGGGCCAGAGGAATTTCTCATGTTCGTCTTCATCTTCTGAGATGTACAGTTATGACAGGTAACATTTACAATCATGGGCAAATACAACATATTCTATAAGGATACTGATCAATTTTCATGTCTATATCTTGTAATCTGAACAATTGCGTGAAGAAAACACTACGCAACGTATTAATCATTGTTAGTCTCCTATTAACTTGATTTGAAATTCTGTACCAGTGCTTTTATTCTTTTTAAATAAATTTATCAAGAATAATATATTTGATAAGGTTAAGCAGTAAATGTTCAGCGACATAAAAATGATTCTAGGTCAGTAAAAACGGTTCTTGGTAACTGTTAAATGTAATAACAAAGAGGAGGTACAGAGGGGCCTCTTTCTGGAGACAAAGTAACAGGTGACAGAGACTATGATTCAACCCCATGTTGTGACCAACCTTTCTAAGTAGAAGAAACATCTTTGTTTTACTGAATAAAGGTGACTAGGAGTAAAATGAGGTCAATAAATGATGAACAATACTATTAAATAAAATAAAAACAGAGCTGTAGTTTGCTTTTAAAATGCTTTCAACTTCCAATCCAGATGAAGTATATGCAGGGGAATTTCAGACACAGTCATACAATTTTTGAGAAATCTTTGAGAGATTGTGGTGGTGCACAAGTGTAGTTCTAGCACTAAGGAGGCTGAGGCAGGAGAATCCTCATGAGTTTGAGGCCTTGTCTAAAAAACAAACAAAACAAAGTAAAATAAGTAGTTTAAAATGAAATAGAAATTCTCAATACAGAAATAGAAAATTAATAAAAGTAATGAGAAAATGTAATGTTCATAAAAGAGAAATACATCAACTAAAAATATATTTGATTGTAAACAGTAGCATGGAGTGAAGAGATTATGAACTTGAAAAAAAGTAATAAAAACACCCATCTTAGCAAAAGAGAGAATATAGATTTAAGAAAACCAAATAATCTCAGTAACTTGTTTGTTTATTACAAATGACATAACATCCTTCTTTTGAGAAACCAAAAGAGTAGCAGGAAATGGACCAGGCTGGACAAGATGCTGAAAAATCAATGATTGATTGTTGTATCAATATGCAGAAAATGTGAAAAAAACTCAGAACGGCTTTAGGATAAAACCACATCAAGGTAAGAATAACAGTGTTTCAGTCTGATAGAACTCATGTACAATGAAACCACAGATAGAAATAACAAAATTATTTCTCAGAAGAATGGAACACTAGACCCTCCAGTATCAGCAATAAGAAAAAAATGGCTAATCTCATGATTGTTATTCAAAATGTTTGTTAGAATTCTAGTTCGCACACTTACACAATGAAATTATGTTAACTGTATTTCTAATGGTTTGTGTCTAGCTGGTCACCCAAGTGTCATGTAGTCATGGAGGCAACTGAATCCAGTGTCTGTGACTGCTTTATTTTCTAGCACTGGGATTGGCGGTGTGGATGGTGCACCAGCCCGGGCGCAGAGCCAGCATACAGTATAAGGGAGGGAAGCAGCCCTGTTTCTCCCTCTTTTGCCTTGTTGCTCTTGTGGCTTGCAGCTGGCACGAACTGCTGCCCCACAGCACGCCACCCTGCCTTGGGGCCAGCTGAGATTGGGCTGAAACTTCCAAAATCTGTAAGAAATTAACCTTTCCTTTCTTCATGTTGAGCATCAAGTATATTGCCTGAACAAAAGTAAATAAGACAGTATCCATACTGGAAAATGAATAAAATTATCTTTATTTTTAAACTGATCATTTACATAGAAAGATGTAAAGAATACACTGTAAACACATCAAAAGATCTAAGAAGTACACAAAAATTGTATTTTATTTTATTTAGTTTTTGAGACAAGTTCAGGCTGGCTTTGAAGTCGCTATATAGTCCAGGCAAGACTCAAATTCCCAGCAATCCTCCTGTCTCAACCTTCTGAGTACTGGAATTACAAGCATGAGCCACCACACCCTATTAAAATTTTTGGAGTAAAGCGAAATCTGAAAGTTTGGGTGCCCCCCCAGGGATAGAAACAGCCATCATCTTCTGAGAACCACCATGCTATGCTGGAACTTAGCACACTGGGAAACCAAGCAACCGACTCACCTCGCTGATAAGCAGCTATGGCTCAGGCAAGCGGTGGCCACCCAGGGAGAGAAAGAGCCAGAGTCTCCCGAGATCCGAGCCATGTTGGAACTTACGGTGCTCGGAAACCAAGCAACCTGCTCGCCTCCTGGTAAGGGGGCTGAGAATCCAACATCCCATTCCCCCACCACCATTAGCAAATGGGAGCCAGAGGTCTGAGCATCTCTTGGGAGGTGACCATATGCAATATGACAAATAGTGGGACTTGCTTTTTACCATTTCTCTGAAGGCAAATATTGTTATCACTGTTTTGCTTTGTTCTGATTAATTGTATTGCTCTATTTAATATTCTGGTTTATACTTTCTATAACGTTCTGTATTTGGTTTGATTTTGCTATACCTGCTTGAAAGAACAACTATTGTGAAGATAATGAGCTGCTGTGGCATTCTGTACCAATTTCAATGCATTGTTTTAACTGGTTTTGTTCTGTTTTGTTCTGTTGTATTTTATATCTGCAAAAGAATAATAATTTTAAAAAGAGAAAGTTTAGATGATACATGGTGAACATGAAACATGTGTATCAATGCAATTGTACTAAAATTAGAAAATTACCTCAAAATACAAATATGCTTCCAAAGGTACTTATGGAAAATGCAAAATTATATTCTAAAAACTATGAAGCACTGAAAGAAATTTAATCCCAAAATAACTGAAAAGATACCACATATTCAAAAGTTTTGAAGGTTTAATTTTGGTAAAATTGCAAATTTCCTCACATTTTTTCTGCAGAGCTAATATAATTTGTGTTCAAATTCTGTACATTATTTGATAGTAATTTTCATTTGGAAACTTATGAGGATTGGAAAAGCTAAAACTGTTCAAGAAAGACTGGGGTTTCAAAGACTCCCCTCTTCCTGGTTTTAAAGGTTGCTTCAGGGATTAAGAGACTGCAGTACTAACAAAATAAAAGATGTACAGTATGATACGCCATGACTTACAGTCTGGAGATAAACTCATTTTTATTAAGTTCATTTAAAAAATTTTGTATTTGTGCTAAAACACACATAACATAAATTTATCCTTCACATGGCTCGCCTCGGGCTCAGTGTTCTCTGCGCTGACCTGGCTTTAGCCTCACACATGTGATCAGTCTCCAGATTCAGCCACTCTCCACAGGCCTCAAATTTTCCATCTTTCTGCCTCAGCCTCTGAGGAGGTGAACACCACTTTTATTGTGCAATACACTGAAAAATCAAAAATCTCATTTTCTAGAGGACTGCAGATTATCTGTTGCTGGGGCCTTTGTACCTCAAGGTATACAAAAGTGACACTAGCTGTTGTCACTGATATTGTCCACATAACTCTTGTAGCATGGCCAGATGACTCATTTAAAACGATAAAAGAGCATTTCAAGGCTTTTTTTTTGCTTTTATGGTGCTGGGGATGGAAACTAGGGCCTCCTACATGCCAGGCAAGAGCACCACCACTAAAGTACATCGTCAGTCCTTAGCATCATTCTGGTTACCTAAAAATTAAAAGTAATGCTGACAAACTGTTTTGGGCTAGAATTTTAAATCTCTAAAATCAATGTTGTGGTCTCATATTTTACTTTCAGAAATGGAGATATCTAGAGAGGAAGCCTTAGAAACTGCAAATTACAAGACAAGAATGTCTCTCAAATAAACCAAGATTTGCTGATACATCTGGTACTTTCGGCAGAAATTAAATAGCACTGGACGTTTTCCAGCAAGCTCATACTCAAGACTTCATAGTTACCTTCTATTTACCGCTAGATAATATAAGAATGCAGTACCCTTAATGAAAACAATTGAAATATTGGTGCACTGGTTATTGGAAAAACACCATGAAGGTATATTAAGATGTTCCTTTCTTCGAGGTCATGAGTTTGATTCCTGGTACCAAAACAAATAAACAAACAAACAAACAAACAAACAAACTAAAAAAACTTCCTGTTTTAAAGATGGTTTAATAATAATACTTTTTAAAGTAATTTTGTTTTGTGAGTTTATAGTCAGAAGACCAAAAAAGACTTTGTGTTGCTGTATGACTCTTAAATCATATGTGCATCAAACAAAAATCAGCTTCTTGATAAAAATGTTTATTTTGCAATGTTTCACTGTGCTCACTAAGATAAGCTGGTAATATATTGCTTCATCAATTCACTCCTAAGTATATATTTGAAAGTTAAGGTCTTGAAATGTTTATATATGGTAAGAAAGGTTATCATTCTTAGAACCCTGAAATCTACAGAATTTCATTATCCACTATTGTGATCCCAAATATTGAGTATTGAAATCCAAGTATTGTAATCCCTTTTCCAGTCTTCTCCACAATCCAAAAAGTTGTATTTATAAACCCACTGAGACATTATTGAAATCCTAGCAAGTTAATTTCAATCTACCACCTCCAATGCAACCCACGGTGAGAAAAAAATCACCAAGACATATTCAAAGTTAAGAACAGCCAAGGGGTCCTAAGCCTGATCCCAGTGAGGATATGTGGACAAAGGCCCAGATCCAAGGCCTGTCCCAGAATTTATCATCTTGTGAAGAAGGGGATGGCTTGAGGATGAGGGGCAGCGAGGATGGCAGGAACTCCTGAGTAACCTGAGCTGGAGAACCAGGTAGGGAGAAAAGCATCCTCGCAAAACACAAGGAGAATCACATGCAGAGGATCAAGCTGCATAATTCAATTAAGGTAGTAATTGATTGTTTTTGGAGACTGTTGCTTCAGTTTTTGATACGTAAATTTGTGCCCTGGGGACTCATGTCCTCTTTATTTAGAGGCTCATACCCAGTTGACATTCCTGGAGCTGACTGGCTCTCCCATCCTGCTGTGCTCATATCTTAGAATAGCTCCAAAGATTCCATATCAGTACTTCAGCTGGCCTTATTTGCACTGCTTAGAGCCAAGTGAAGGGACAAGAATAGCACAGCGTGCTCTGTACATATCGGTATATGGAAAGAAGACTCGATTTAACTAATGTTGCAGCAGTTGCTCTGCATTCAAGGAAAGGGACCCATGCAGTCTTCTACAGTCCAGTACTTTAATTGTAGATTTCCTCTTTAGATACTTCCCTAAGCCCCAAGGAGACTTAGCCATTGCTATTTCCTTAGGAGTATGCTTGTGTTAATAAAACTTTTTCACTGGTACCTAGCTGGTCAATATTTGGATTTCTTTCTGTCTTTCTTTCTTTCTTTCTTTCTTTCTTTCTTTCTTTCTTTCTTTCTTTCTTTGTTGTCTTCTTGGGGCAAGGTCTTGCTGTGCAGTGGCTGGCCTTGGGCTCACTTTGTAGCCCAGGCTGGTCTTAAACTCCCAGCAGTCCTCCTGCTCAGCCTCTCAAATGCTGGGATTATAGGCGTGTGCCACAATGCCCGGCCTTTACTTATTTTCTTGACAGTGTACAATTGCGAAAAGATGTCCAAAAACCCAAATATTGTAGAGGAGTGGCAGCTGAGCTGTTTTCATTGATAGGGAAGTTTATAGTTGATGGCCTGGTAGACCTTGCTACTACCTGCATTCAGCACATTCAGCTCACAGCAGGAACACATTTGGGAGAGGATAAATTATCAAATGGTCCTTTTTTCTGTACAACAAAGAAAAATAACAACGTATTAGTGTATTATTACTTTACCTCTGTTACAAAATGAGAAATGCCAAGGGGCTTGGGATTTAGCTCAGCGGCATAAGTGCCTGCCTTGCAAGCAGGTGGTCATGAGTTCCATCCCCAGTACCGATAAAAAAAAAAAAGAGAGAGAGAGAGAAATGCCAAAAGATCATTGTCCTTCTCTTTTTATTATTCTCACTTCTTACTGAGGTACTTGTTGGGGCAAAACCTGTGTCTGTATTTCATTGTATGAGCTCAAATCATCATATTCCAACTCTCCAGGGTAAACTAATGTGTAGACTTAATATAAGTGAATGTTGTTAAATGCATTCAGTATACTGGGCCTCTTTGTTTTTTGAGACACTGTCTCACTATGTAGCCCAGGCTGACCTTGAACCTGGGGCGAGCCTCCTGCCTCAGTCTCCCTTGTGCCACCATGCCTGGCTACGTTGGTCCTCTTTGAAGGCGGAGGGTTGTGAGGGCAGTTGTGTGTGTTCTTTGGCACTGACTTTCCTAGTTTGCCTGCAACAGCTCTGAAGATGCTGGTAGATGACACCAAATTCCTGAGTCAGAGAGGAATGATTGTTTAAACTGCTAACATGAACAGTGAACAGGATATCAACATTTTCGTGGTTAGTTTCTTTTACGCCAGTTCCCACAAAGCCAGGCAAAGAGAGCCAGATAGCTTTGAATATGCAGTGTATTGCTTTGCACTTAGAGGAAATATGAGTTTAGGGAGCACAAATCCTTTTGGTCTGTACATGTACCTTTTGCTGCAGAGAGAGACGGTTCTGTTTAATATAGCACACTGTAAGTATGCATGCATTTATTGTAAGGATGACCCTATGTCTGTCACTGTATGAACACCTTCACAAAGAATAAAGAGTAATTAGGCGTAGTGCCTTCCTGTCCTGACACAGGTACATTACCAGCAGGGACCCATGGGGAAGGGTCACCCCTCACTGCTCTTTGCTACTTGGGCTTGCTCAGGTGAGTGTGATGGAGCAGTGAGCTCCAGGTCCCAGGGAGGAGGGAATTAAAGAGTGCAACCCAGCCGCCCCTGCAGATTTTTACTAGGACAGCACGGACCACAATGCGCATGCGTACTGTTCCTGAGAACTGCAGCAACCACACAAACCGATGGCATTACTGTCACTCACAACTCCACCTCTAAATGTATCCTTATGCCTTCCTGAGGCGCCATTTTGGTCTGCACGTGCATTCTTTCCACTGTGGTTTTCATTTGTATATGCCCATGACTTCCTACCCTCAGGGTTGCTCTCTGTCTATGAGCAACCAATCCCTGCGCCAAATAAACTTCTTCATTGTGGCAGAGTGTCTCCATCGTCCTTGCGTGGGTTATGGTCTTATTTACCTTTCAGGGTGGACCTACCAATGAATCTAGGGAAATATACTTGCCAGTTCCTAGGCTGCAGTGTAAGGGAGACAATTGACCGGGCACACAGTGTGAAGAAGGTTAAAGAAAGTTTCAGGGAGGTCGAAGTACTTGGACAGATGTCTGAATGATGACTGGAAGCTAAATTGAGGGGAGAATCCCTGCTGGAAATAGCCACTTGGGGCAGAAGGGAGTCTGTGTGAGCATAGGGGGCATAGTCAGGCTCAAGGGAGTTGGGGGATTGAGCCCCAGCATGCAGGGGCCCAGTAAGGATGTAGAAAAGCTTTGTCATTTAAGCCAAGCAATGGGAAGCCACCCAAGCTTAAAGCAGGGGGATAATGTCTTGTTTGAAAAAGTAAAAGCAAAAATTCTTGAGGGGAGGGGACAAAAAATATATTCCTGACCTTTTGTTCATAGGGTCCTTTTTAAAAATAGGAGATGCCAGGTGTGGTGGGCATGCCTGTAATCCCAGCACCTAGGAAGCAGAGGCAGGAGAAACACTGCGAGTTTGAGGCCAGTTGAGGGTACACTGAAAGAACTTTGCCCTAGATAGGATATTATGTCAGTGGGAGGCGGGACCAGGGGTTTACCTTGAGGTCACTTTCTCCTCCCTCATGACAATTTACCCATGGCGCGAAAAGAGTCCCAATCAGCTGCCCACACATCAGCAATACCACTTTAAGCACCACCCCAGTCAGAAACTATATGTGTGCCCCCCACACCAGGCTTCCAGCTGAGAAAGCCAGGCCCCTGAGGTCATGGAGTTCTCTCTGCGTCCTTAGAATAAAGGCTATTTTCATTTTATATTCTTTTACCTCACCGAAAATCCTATCATACATAATGAGCCCTTGTGTCAAAACCAAAATGAATAAAGAAAGAAAGAAAGAAAGAAAGAAAGAAAGAAAGAAAGAAAGAAAGATTGGTACAGATATCCTAGCCTTTGGCCCTGTGCAGTAGCTCTTACTAGCCACTTTTGGATTTGGGTTTTTCACAAGGGCCCTCCCTTGCTGCGCCCCGCAGCCCCAGCTGAGGTGTGCTGGGGAGGGGGGGGGGTTCCTGGTGCTGAGGCGCGCTGGTTGGCCTTCAGCGTGGAGCACAGGAACCCGCGGTGTGGAGCTGCGGGGCGGAAGTGGGGCGGGGTTGGTTAGAAGTAAGTGGCTCGGGATTGGGTGTTGGCGGTTCTATGTTAATGAAGCTGCCAGCGCGAAGTAAGTTATCCAAAAGGCAAGAGCATTGAAAGTGGGTTTTTTTTTTTTTTTTTTTTTTTTTTTTTTTTTAGTTCTGGTTAGGGAAAGGCTTTCTTGAGGGAACGTAGAAATGTGCATTCGTGTGAGCCGGTGGCCCCAGAGGTACTGACCATCAGTGTGATATGTGTGCGTTTCAGGGAGGAAGCAAATACAGGGGAAGTACCAGGAGCAACTTACTGTTTTCAGCAATTGTTTCTGTAGTATGGTGCTGAGTTTTGCCTAGTTTTGTAGCATACCATAATTGCTAGCAAGATCCTTTTTTTCCCTTCTTTTTCTTCTCTGAGCATGGAATTCGACTTTGGGGTTTGGGGGTTTTGGTCATTAGTGATATTTTTGTTTTGTCTTCTTGGAACTACCAAGGGAGAAGTATAGTGTGAGTAGCTCTTGTTTTATGGTAGTTTCCAAAAAATGTTGAACGTGTATTTTGTAGTTGTCAGTATTAAGTTGAAAATTAAAACTTATGTGAATTATTTGTGAACGGTTGACTGAGGTTCCTGTTTTTTTTTTTTTTTTAAATTTAATTAAGGGGAGACATTAAGTTGGGCATATGTAGGTCAGTGGCACAAAAATTGTTTAGGCAGGCACAGGATTCCTTTTAAAACTAAACAAAACAAGCTAGTAGAAGGGGCTGTGCAGTGCTTTTTATTTAATCTGTGTAAGTTATAGAGTGTATTGAGAATGTTTTTATGTCAGTAGAGGTTGAGTTTTTCAAGTTGGATTAAAAGGTTAATGTCATGTACTATGTACATCCTTTGGTTTGACTGACTGCTTTGTTTTATCATATTTGGTTTTATTCTCTTCCAAAAAAAAAAAAAAGTAATGAGAACTGATGTGTAATTGTTATTGTAAAAAGGAGAGGAAAAGAAAGTGCTCTAAAGGATACAACTGCAAGTGTGTTTACGTGGGTAAGATAGATGACCAGATTACTAACTTTTTGTTGAATCATTGAACACAGCTGTTTGCAGTCTCTCTGTTTGAATGTCCACTTTGTGTGCTTTAATTTTATAACTTGAACAACTGTTTTTAAGATGACAATATGTAATCTATTTAGTATTTTCTTACTGATTACTTTTTTGAAATTCTGTATTACTTGTACCCTTTTACTGTTTCATTTTTTTCTTTAAATAAAATTTTAAAAAAAGAGTCAATGTCACTGAGCCATGTCTTTTACTTGTTTTAATTAAGCAAGTGTTAAAATGGTCTTAAGTCTTTTTTATGTGTTTTGGCAGAATTTTAGCAATGTACTTCAGGGAGGGTCATGCTGGCGATTCTTTCTCAACCTCCCAGAATACTGGGGTTACAAGTGTCACAACTTGTTATGAAAGAAAGAACGCTGCAGGATAGTGGATCAAACTGCCTTAGAATGCATTATTTTTTCTTTTTATGAAGAACGTTGGCTCTTCCCAACACCTTAAAATGTGAATTAGGTTGATGTTTCTTTATGTTTCTTTGGAGGGGTGGTAATAGTCATTGAGCTTTGCTTGCTGCTTACCACTGTACAATTCATTGCTCAGGGCACAGGAGCCTGGATTTTATTTCTTCCCACAATGTGGTAACAGGCGGATACTGTTGGGAGCCTTGAAGCTGGAAACTCACCACAGGTGCAGGGCTGGCATGTGGCCCTCCCAAGAACAAAGGGCACCTGGGACAAGCCATCTGAAGAAGCTGCTTCAGCCCCCAAAACGCCAAGTCCCCAGACAATCAAAACAGGTGGTTGCTAGGAGAACAGGGTGTTACCAGGACATTTAGTTGCTAAAAAGGTATAAATAAAAGACCCTGCAGTGAAGGGGCCTTTGCTTTTGTCTCTTCTTTATTTTTTCACATCCTGTTGTAGTCTTTCACCCTAAAAACCTCAAGAGCCCTGCGGGTTGCAGCAGGATACAAAAGCTTGTAATAGGGGCTGGCTTTGTAACTCAGTGGAAGAGCATTTGCTTAAGGTAAGTAGTGCCCTGCACTCAATCCCTCACAGTACCTCAAAACAAAACAAAGCAAACCCAAACCTGACACTAGAATTGTTTTGGAGCAAGAAAACTAGGCATCTGGTGTTGGAGGTCTTTAAAATGTTGTTTGTCATTCGTTTCCCTGTTTTGCCTCTTATTTGTGTATTTTTTATTCGTTTTGGCTTTTGGTAGTGTCTTACTGTGTCACCCACATTGATGTCACACTTGCTGTGTAGCTGAGGCTGATCTCCAAATTGTCATCATTCTGCCTCAGCATCCTGAGGGCAGGGATTGCCCATATGAGTTGCTGTGTTTTACTTTACATTTCTTTTTCAATCAAAGAAAGGAAACTCCTCAGCTGATTCTGATGTGCAACCAGATAGGAAATGATGGCTGCACACAACCCCTCCTTATATCTGCACAACGTGAAGTTTGTCCCTTCATGCTGCACATAGTTCACTGGTATAATAGTCACTTTTCCGTTGCTGCTGCAAAATGTCCAACAACTACAATTTAAAGAAGGAGAGGTTTATTTGGCTCACAGTTTCCACTGCATACAGTTCACAGTTGGCTGGATCCAAAGCATACACTCATGGCAAAAGGGTATGGCAGAGCCAAAGTGGTCAACCCACAGTAGCCAGGAAGCAGAGAAGGGAGGGACTGAGGAGGCAAATAGACCTTCTGTATTTGTTACAAATAGATGCTCAGTGTTTGTTGAATGATTGGACGCATCTACGTGGAGGGACAATTTAAAATCCTATGTAGAGTAGAGTTTACCACTGTATTTGTTCCAGATTAGTGGAAGCTAAGGGGTTTGTACTTTCTGTTCTGATTACCAGAGACTTCAGGAAAGCTGACAGGATCCAAGATATTAGTCAGTGCTGGAGTGACATGTTATTGAAAAGAAGGCATAACAATGTCTTTTGTTTTTGCTCTCACAGAAGTTTAAATCCTAGAGTAAAATGGGACCAGCATAAAGGTGCTGGTATGACATTACCACTTCTCCACCGGAGGGCCGTGTCCCAGCCAGTCCCCGCTTTCCTGTGTGTTTTGTCTTCTCTTAATCTTGCAGTGTCCCGTCTGTTAGGTCTGGGAGAAGGGGGAGGAGAGGAGAAGTCCGCGGGAGGAATGGAGCGGAGTGGACGGCCGTAAAAGTAGTGGTCAGCGGTGGCTTTATTCCGGGAATGCGGGGAGGGGGCCCCCGCCGCCGGCCCCGGGCATCTCTATACCCGGGGCCGGTGGTGTCTCCGGGAACACGGGGAGTGGAGACTGGCGCGCTGGAGTCTGGCGAGCTCTCTCTCTCTGGCGAACTCT
This sequence comes from Cavia porcellus, assembly GCF_034190915.1. Classification (NCBI taxonomy): domain Eukaryota; kingdom Metazoa; phylum Chordata; class Mammalia; order Rodentia; family Caviidae; genus Cavia; species Cavia porcellus. Next base: position 98,970,177 of record NW_026947486.1, read on the forward strand.
CTCTGGCGAACTCCTCGGCGAACTCTCTCGGACACGTGGCGTGGGAGATCTAAATAGCCTAAGCTTAGGGCAGCACCCTAACGCCATTAGAGATGCACAGATATCTCATTGGCGCACAGGTCCTTAAGGATGGGGATATAGAATTACAATCAAGTCCATAGGGGGCAGGGTGGGGGAGGAGTTTAGCTGCAGCCTTTTCTGGTTACAGTGTTTTATCTGGGCCGGCAACTCTTTCACCGTCAGTACCTGCACCGTTTGCACAAGATGTCACACTTAACATTGATGAGGCTCGGGGTTCAAACCCAAGCGGCACAAGCAAAGCAAATGTTATATTTTCTGGAAATTAATATGATTTGTATTTGTTTAATGTATAGTTATAAAAGAACATATACGTACATTAAATTTAAACATTAAATAATACTTGCATGTAGATCACTTCTGTCTGCAGTGCACAAGGTCACATCTGAACTATTTGGCAATATAAATAAAACTTTAGTAACAGGTTCATGGCCTGTTCTGGGTGTGCTACTGGAGACTGAAACCAACACCTCACTGAGCTGCATCCTTGGCCCTATTTATTTTAATTTGTAAAAATTTGAAACATCTCACAAGACTCTGTTTGCTGAGGCTGGCCTTGAGCATGCTGTCCTCTTGCTGTACCTCCACGAGTGCTGAGGTTATAGGTGTGCACCATGGTACCTTCACTACTTCATGGCTTCTCACTCTCCTTGCTGTCTGTCAAAAGCTATAGGAAAGAAAAAGTATTCAGGGACATTTGCTCAAAGTCTGAGAAACTCATCCTAGCCTCTAAAATATATGCCTATGCCAGACCATCAAATGACTCAGTGTTAATTTATTCCCTTGCTTTTTTAAATACTTATTTATTTATTTTAATTATGAAGATTGAACTTAGCTCTGGGCTGTATCTGCAACCTTTATTATTCTCTTACTATGATTTTTGCTGTGTGTGAGATAGGGTCTTGTTAAGTTGTCCAGACTGAACTCCTCTTGTCTCATCATTCCTAGTACCTTGGATTACAGGTATGCACCACCACTCTGGGCCCATGATCTGTTTGATTCTCATGAAACTTGTGTGCAGATGTCAACACCGATCTGATCTGAGGACTCTTATTGCCCCAGGAGACATTGAGGATGTATTGACTTAGCTTCTAGGGAATCTGCAAAGATGAGTTATTGAGGCAGTCAGTGAACCTTTGGGTGCTAAACTGGGAGGATACATTGCCAGAAGGGCAAGGGGTTGCAGGAGGCCCAGGTGGTTTTGATTCAGAAGATCGAACTTGAGGGAAGTTTTCAGAGAGTCTTACATTGACTTATTCAACAGTAAGCACTGGGGTCTTGGTGTAAACTTGGGAATACAGTGGTACCGTAGATAAGGTGCCTGTTCTCAGAGAACTGACTGCTGTCAGGGGGAGACAGTTAATACACTAGATGAATTAAGGAAATTCACATAGTAAGTAAGATTCCGAAGCCCCTGATGCAGGATTCCTTTAGAGTAGGTGGTGAGGGAAAGCTTCCCTGAAAAAGTGACACAAGAATTTGTGCTAGGATCCATGGACAGAGAATGGCAGCAGAAGAAGCTGCTGGTGCAGAGATTTTATGTGGTAATGCACTTGAGCTGCAGGAGTAACTGTGAGATGGCTCCTGTGACTTGGGTGGAGCCAGTGAGTAGGAGAGAGTGGCCAGCTTAGTCAGGGGCAGGCAGGCCCTGGACTGGCAGGGATGGTGAGAAACTCTGGGTGCTGGAATGGTGCTGAGGCAGTGTGGGTTAGCTCAGGTCTCCCTGCTTTTCCAGAAGCTCAGGCAGCTTGCCAGTCTTTACAGCAAATGTTTCACCAATGCACTGTGTACTGATTACAGTGTCCCTGAGGACATGATCCCTGCCTTGTGTGCTTCCTTCTGTAGCCAGGACAGTGGTGGACACAGGGACCTGAGTCAAGATCTTTCCCCATTGAGGGCTGCACCGGAAGTGAGTTTCAGCAGGCAGCCACAGTGAAGTCAGACATCTACAGCTTTTCATGCTCACATGAGAGATTTAAACAGGTGATCAAGTTAGCCAAGCCCCAATTTTTAGGTTGTTTTTCGGAAAATGCAGGATTTAGGGGACTTCTGGTTTTGGATTTTGAGCCAGGCTGTCCTTAAACTGTGCAGGTTGGCCTGGAACACTTGATTGCCCTATGTCAGCCCTCTGAATACTGGAATTACAGGTCTGTGCCACTCCACCTCGCTTAGAAGATTGGTTCTAGGTTGCTTCTTTGTGCTTATGGAAAATATGAGATGGCGATCTGGCAGAAATCTTTTTGTTTTACCTCTTCATTAAGACAAAGAAAGCTCATCCATCTGCTTGTTAATGACAGTGCATACAAATATACATGTATTAGTTTTTCCACATGCTCAGGCTAAATGCAGGGCTTTGGGAATTCTAGGGACATGGTCTACCCCTGACAAAATTTTTCGCTCCCAAGCACCTTGTGTATGTGTCTTTTAGCTCAGGCTGGCCTTAGACTCACCTTGCAGCCCAAGCTGGCCTGGACTCACAGAGATCCTCCAGCCTGTACTGCCTGAGTGCTGGGTTTATAGGTATATGTCACCATGCCTGGCCTCCAAGCAAGGATTTTTAAAATGGAGAGTTAATATTTAACTATATGTGTGACTTTTCACTAAGCTCTGTTTTTTTAGTTTTTTGAGGAAGGGTCTTATTGTGTAGTTCATGAGACTTTGAACTCGTTATACCCCAGGCTGTCCTCGAGCTTGTGGTGATCCTCCTGCCTGAGCCTTCCAAGTGCTGGGATTAGGGTTGTGTGTCACCATGCCCAACTTCTAAGCATTTTTAAATGATACAATTGGATTCTGAGTACTAAATATGACATTTAATACATGTAGGTTCCCATAGAGCCTACATGTCACTTGAAAGAAATGCAGGCCTGTTGAGATTTACAGGTCTTTCATGTGAAGTAGTCACATATGTGAGGACAGGAGGGCTTCTTTAAGAGAGGAACGCAAGGACTCCACATGTTGTTGAATGTTAGAACGCTTTCCTATGTAATATGTGCGAGATCCTGGGTTCTATCCCCAGAACCACAAGAAACAGAAGTTACTTAACATAAAAGAGCCACAACACACACACACACACACACACACACACACACACACACACACGCACACACACACACACACACACGCATGTACGCACACACACACACACACACACACACACACACGCCTACACACAGTGAGTAAAGTCCTATTCATATGAGAAGTAAATAAGCATCAACTCCCTTTCCTGGTATTTGTAGTCTCAGAGACAGCACTGCACCTGGCATGAGGTGAAAGCATTGGGGTACTCAGCTGAATGCCATGAAGCATTTCCAGGCCCCCCAAGGCTCCCAGAGGGAGAGCCTCTATATGCATGATATTGGAAGTACTGTTTCCTGTCCCTCCGGCAGGGTTTTTCATGGTAAATAAACTTCTCATTTGTTGTTGGTTTTTTTTCCAAATCTATTTTATTTAAAGAATAAAAAAGAAAAGAAGAGGAAGAAGAGGAGGAGGAGGAGGAGACGGAGGAGGAAGAAAAACTACAACAAAATTTCAAAACACATCAACCAGGGGGCAACAATAGTACCATACTTCATTGTGTGTTGTCATCCCCAGATGGCTTCTCATTTGTGACTGACAGTTTTATTTCAAAAAAAAAATAGTGTGTAGCTGGGGATTATAGCTCAGCAGCACAGTGCCTGCTTGGTAAGTGTGAGGTCATGAGTTCGATTCCTGGTACCAAAGAAAACAAAAGAAAACACTCACATGTAAAGGGATTGAGTGTCTTGACTGTGGCTACACAACTGCATCTGGGTCCTCACAGTTACTGCTCCCTTAGAGATGATGTCCCCTGGGATGCTCAGTTATTAAGGAAGCAGTCCTCTTGGGAAACTAGAAGCTTCTGCCAGGCTTCCAAAGCTTTACCATGATGTTGTTAAGTCAGGTATCCAAGTCAAGCAGAAAGACAGAACTATGAATCTTCAAGTTATCCAGTATATTCTGAAGACTGACTTACAGGTGAGCCCTGAAGTACTTGGGAGTTTGGTTCTACTTAGCCATCTTGGGAGAGCAGGCAGTGAGAGACCAAAAGGAATCTGGAGATCAAGCCATAGAAACCCCTGGAAATCCTCTATTTACTATACTTGTGTGTTGCTGAGAAAGCCTACCTGCTTAACACAGTGTCAGTAGTAGGGATGGAGGGGTGGAGCTGAGGGTGTTAGCACATAGTGGGGAGGGGGTGCTGTAGGCACACACTGGGGATGCAGTGAATGGTAGCTATTACTGCTTTCAAGGTACTGGTGTAACAATGAAGTAGCTAATGAGGACTACAGGGGATCCACCAAGAAGAGGGAGCTTATCTGACAGGTAGCTGGTTTCTACCAGTGACAGTCAGGAGATTGCAGATACACCTTTGACAGCATTTCCAGGTCACAGGAGAACATTGGAGCTCAGAGAACCCAGCCAATGGACAGCGCCAGGGTGCAGAGATGTGAACCCTATCCTGATGTCAGTGTCCATCTAGGACTGACTTCAGAACCTTCAAAGGCCGGTGTAGACTTGGTAATCAAAGAGATAAAGGAATCAGGTATGGCCTGGACTCACAGGCTAAGCATTACTGTAAGACTAGTGGATTTTGAGAGTTACAATAACTACAATTAATCATCTACTTTAAACTGTATGTGCTGGGAAGATAGGGGATACTTTAGGGCAAAATCAAGATCCTTAAAATTACTAACTTAAGCTTTTTGGGTTTTGTAAATACCTGGCTTGGATGCAGAGCTAAGTAGTAACAATGAATTTACTTATAGTGTGATTGTTTCTTTCCTTCTCTTTCTTTCTTTCTTTCTTTCTTTCTTTCTTTCTTTCTTTCTTTCTTTCTTTCTTTCCTTCTTTCTTTCTTTCTTTCTTTCTTTTTCTTTCTTTCTTTCTTTCTTTCTTTCTTTCTTCCTTCCTTCCTTCCTTCCTTCCTTCCTTCCTTCCTTCCATCCATCCATGCTTCCCATTTCTTTCTATTTTTTTTCCATTTTTTAACATCCTTTAGCTATTTATCTCTAGCTGGCCTTAAGTTCTATATAGCCCAGGCTACATAGAGACTTATAGGGTTTTTTTTCTTATTCATTTTATTTAGGAGGAAAAAGAGAAAAAACAAAACAAAACACAGCGGTGTAAGGGTACAAGTAATACAGAACTAAAAAAAAAAAAACAAAAAAAAAACAAAAAAAAAACACAGTAAGAAATCACCAGTTAATAGATTACACATTATCATCTTAGAGATAGTTACTCAAGTCACAGTATCAAAGCATAGGTTTTAAAGTAAGCATCACTGACTCCAAAGAAGTTGTAGAATACCATTATTATCCTGGGACATGTGATTTCTAGGAAGTTCAATGAAATGAATTGACATTAGCAGAAATACCTGGGAAAAGAGGACAGTATTTGTGTTCACTGTGTTTTAAATTTATGTAAAATACATTTTATTTTACATATACACAATTTAAAAAGATGAAGTAAATGTGTTTAGTTTTAATTTTTTTTAAAAAATTGGCATAATGCCAGGCATGGTGGCACAGATCTTTAATCCCAGCTCTTGGGAGGCTGAGGCAGGAGGATTGTTTGCAGTTCAAGGCACTCCTGGACTACATAGTGAGACAATGCCTCAAAAAAACAAAACAAAAAACAAACAAACAAAAAACACCTCCCCAACTGTCATAACATTGTATGTGTTTACTATGAATATCACGATGCCGTGAAGTACATATATGTTGTTGAGTAGTTAAATCTAGGTAATTACAAGTCACACTGTTCACACAGTTATCATTTTATGCTAGAGAATCCACTCCATTTTTCAAGAATACTAGTCACTGAAAGTAGGTCTCTGGAATTTACTCCTGTTGAGCTGTTGAACTCTTCGGAACTATGGTTATATCCCCTTTGACCAAGCTTCCCCTTCCGCAGCCCCTCACTACCTCACACCTACTCAGCATCTACCTCAGTAGTCACCATTCTGCTACTTTACAGTATTAATGTTCTTCGATTCCACAGATGAGTAACATTTCACAGTATTTCTCTTCAGTGTCTGGCTATTTCACTTACTTTTTTCCTTCAGCTCATCCCATGTTGTCACAAAGTCCAATATTTTATTCTCACTATGTCTCAGTAGCATCCCAGTGTATGTGTATGCGTGTGTGTGTAAACTATCTCACATTTTCTGTATTCAGTTTTTAAATTTAAAAAAAAATATCCACAGCTCTTATACTTATTTATGTATTGTTTGCTTATTTTGCTAAGTTTTGTTTTGTGTTTTGTGGTACCGGGAATCAATCTCAGAACCTTGTGCTTACCAGGCAGGCGCTTATGCCACTGAGCTGCATCCCAGCTTTTATTCAGTTTTTGAGGGACACCTAAGTTGATTCCATTTCTTGAATATTATGAAAAGTGATGCACTCAACATGGGGGCGCAGCTGTCTCCTCAAAGTAGCTTTCAGGCTTTTTGTTAGATGTACCCTGTTGTGTGATTTCTGGAAAACAGTAGTAGCTCTGCTTTTAATTTTTTTTTTTTAATACAGGTTCTTGATATGTTGCCAGGCTGGTTTCTGTCTCCTGAGTTCAAGTGGTCCTGCTGCCATAGCTCCTAAGTAGCCGAGACTAGAGGTAGATACCACTCATTATTGTTATTATTATTATTATTGAGAAATCTCTACATTATTTTCCCTATTGGCAATAGTAATTTGGATTCCTACTGATCATAAGAATTTGCTTGTGTTCACAGCGTTTCAAAACAAACACTTGTCATCGTTTTAAAATGCTTTACAATGTAGACTAGCATATCAATTTTGGTTTTTCTTTTTTGGTCATAAATGACAACACTAATCCACAGCTTTCAAGCCAGTTTTGGACCCTCCCCACATTGGTTACTGAGACTTGTGACAAAAGTTTGCTCAGTCATTTTAAACCAGTGCACTTTACCCTGATTAGGGGATTTACGAAGAAACAGCTACCTGGCATTAGAAGGTTTGGCACTCATGCCATTCACAGAGTAGCTGGGAGTGACATTAGAGGTCTGAGATGACAAAGAAACACCTATGCCTGTTCATCTTCACATTCTTTTCCCCAAAGAACAGAAAAGACCAAATAAGTTTAACATTTTGCTACCTACTCAATTATACTTTTTGTACTCTTTAAAAATCTACAGAGAGTCAGGGATTTAGCTCAGCAGCAAGAGCCCTTGCTGGCAAGCACGAGGTCATGAGTTCGATCCCTGGTACGAAAAAGAAAAAAAAACAAAACATTACATGGTTGAGGATTTAGCTCAGTGGGGCATCACCTGCCTGGCAAGCATGAGGACCTAAGTTCAGTTCCTCTATCCTCCCCCAAAATAAATAATACAATTTAAGTAATTATACCTATAGGCAATTTTATATCTTGATTTTCCACTTTACTTGAGAATGTACTATCTCATGTAATTTTTTGTGCTTTTTAAAAATTTTTAATGTAGGCACAAACCTTTCACTTTAATAATCTAATAGGAATTAATAATATTATTATCTTACCTATCTTGTATGTATGTATTTTCCCTTTTCTTTGTTGTCTTTCTCCCATCCCAGTTTCACTTTCTTTTTGAACAGTTTCTTCCCATTTCACAGTATCTGTTGTTTGTTTTGGACCCTACTTATTCTTTCTGCTTCAGAGAGCTAAGTATTAAAACAGAAGCAGTAAACCTTTTGGAAGAAAAAGCAGGTACAAATCTTTTCTTTCTGTTCTTTGTTTTCTGTACCAGGGCTGAGCTATGTCGCTAGCCCGAAATTTAGAGACACAGGTGTAGGCAGAGAGTTCATGAACAAAACTCAAACTGCGCAGGAAGTCCTTCAGAGAATCAGCAGCGGGGATCTCATCTTATTAAAAAGCTTTTGCACATCAAAAAATAGGAATACCCAGCAGAGTGAAAAGACAACTCACAAAGTGAGGAAACATTTTAGCCAACTGACCTTCCGACAGAGGACGTACATCTACAACATATAAAGAACAGAAAAATCAGACCCTCAGAATTCCAAGGTCCAATCCAAAAATGGACATCTACACACTTCTTAGATTAAAGAAATACAAATAGCAAGTAAACGTATGAAAAAATGATAACATTGGTTGCTTGAGAGATGCAACTTATTCTATGTAGTTTTTTAAAACTCTGTAAACTTGTTTTATAAATTTTATTTTAAAGATAAAATATTTGTATTTTAAAGAGAAGTAAAAATTTAAAACAAGATAATATGATACATATTTTTCAATTTTTATTCTTTTGCTTTATCCAAAACATAGAATACGTGAAGCAGGTTCAAAGGGACTACCAGGAAACTAAAAAGTCTATCAAAAACTGGCATAACAGCTTGAAAGAAACTAAGGACAGACTATCTGAACTGGAGGGCAGATTTGTAATATGGGAGAATGAAATGAAAAACTTCTTAAAAATAACAAAGAAACAAACAGCAATAATACAAAGACAAGAAGATGATAAGAGGATCCATAACTTAAGAATTAAGAACATAAAAGAAGAAGTAGGGACACAAACAAATGAACTACAAAAGCTACTCACAGAAATAATCCAGGAGAATTTTCTTAATTTAACAAAAGGTAAAGATACTCAGATGTATGAGGCATACAGGATCCCAGCCACCTACAACCCAAACAGAGCAACACCCAGGCATATAATAATAAAAATTCCAGAAATTCAATACAAGAACAGAATATTAAAAGCTGTCAGAGACAAGAAACAGACCACTTACAAGGGAACACCCATCAGAATTACAGCAGATTTCTCTGCACAAACCATCAAATCACGAAGGGCTTGGGGGGAAATAATTCAAGCTTTGAAAGATAATAATCTCCAGTCAAGATTGAGATATCCTGCACAACTGTCCCTGGAAATTGATGGAAAAACAAGGTGCTTCCAGGATAAAGAGGAACTGGGGGAATTTGCAACCACCAATTCAACTCTACAGAGAGTATTGCAGGATATTCTAAAAAAAGAAAAATACAAAGAATCCAGAAATAGTGGCAGGGAGGCCACAACGAATGGAGCAGAGAACAAAATGAAGAGGACAAACCGACAGCTAATGACAGAAAAAGAGCTCAACAGAAACGAGGCAGAGAAGATTGGATGATAGGAACAGCTATTTTGGAGAAAATGACGTCTTAATAGGTAATACTGATTTAGTATCATCTTGTTTTGAAGTCTCATCAAGCTTTTGTTCTTCTGTCTCCATTGGTCTAAACAGGTTGTATCTTATTGGATTTTATTATGTACGATAGTATAAGCAAAAACTTTTAAAGACAAGGAGATTATACAGAAACCATTGTTCATTTTCTGTTAGTTGATTCTAAATACCCTGTAATGCTGTCATTCTCTTAAATGGTTTTACACTGTTTTGATATATTTAATGCTACAGTATACGAAGTTGTACTCAAGGATTTCAAGGAAAGAGACAATATGGTAACTACTTTTATGTCAGGATTATCTTGTGGTGAAACACTATTCTGCTTAAATGGTTATGTTTTGATCTGCGCTGTTTTGCTGTTATGCCCTCTTTTATTTCAATCTCTGCTCCATTATTTACTTTTTTATTTTTATCCTTTTAATTAAGGGAAAAATAAATAAAAATAGCAGGATATATTATAGTAACCCACTTTGACTTTCCATTATCTTAATTTAAAGCCCTGTATTACTCTCACCATCTTGTTTTTGACTGATATTCCCCTATTCTGTTTTCCTGGATAGTACCAGGTTAGAAAGTTTAGGCAACAGCTGTGAAGATAGTGAGATTCATTATGACGCCCATTCTCGTTGACTTTTATCTACTTTTGAAGACCTACAATGTCTCCAATGTTACGGTTTTGTTGGTTTTGTTCTTTACTGTTTTGTTCAATTTTATTATAACTGATGATATAGGCAATTCTATTAGAGATAGCGGGAGGCATTATGGTAACCATTGTTGATCACCTTGTATTATGTTTTTACATTATCTATTATGTCCACCCTTTTGATTTGACCGACTCTGTTCTGTTATGTCACATTTGGTTTTACTCTCTTCCAAAAAAGTAATAAGAACTGTGGGAGCAATAAAACCCAAAATGTGTAATAGTCATTGTACAAAAGAGAGGAAAAGAAAGTCGCTATATGATATAACTGCATGTATATTTAAGTGTATAAGATGGAAAATGATATCACTGAGTTTTATTGGATCATTGGACAGAACTGTTTGCAGTATCATTGTTGGAATATCCACTTTATAAACTTTAATTTTGTGACTTGAACAATTATTTCTAAGATGACAATATGTAATCCATTAACTAGTGATTTCCTACTGTTTATTTTTTTCTGTAAATCTGTATAACTTGTACCCTTTCTCTGCTTTTTTTTTTCTCCTTAAATAAAATTAAAAAAATAAGAAACAGTGACAGAGGCTAGGTCAGCACTGACGCCCAGGAACCAAAAAAAAAAAAAAAAAAAAAAAAAAAATAGTATTTCTTGTTATGTTCACAATAGTTGTCCTTTCCATCAGGTATAGCAAAATCAAACCCAAAACAAAACACTATAAAACCAATGGAAATATTGAGTAAGCAAAACAATTAATCAGACCAAAGCAAAACAATGAAAATAGTATCAGACTTCAAAGGCAAGATAGAAGGAAATCCCCCATATTTGCTATATTGCATCCTGTTACCCTCCCAAAAAAGCTCCGAGCACTGGCCCCAGGCCTGCAAAATGAGCTAAAGAATACAAGCATTTAGTTGCTTTACGTACCTCAGTTGCCATCAACTCAGGCTGTCGTTGAAACCACCCAGTTGCTAACAGGGTGAGAACAGGGAGTGGACGGTGTGTGATTCTCAGCTCAGGGCCTGGTAGGCTCACGGGAGGTGCCGTCTGTTCTTTCACTGGAATGCACGTGGCTGGCATAGCCTCCTAGGAAGCCTGGCTTGGTTGATTTCTCCCAGCATGGCAGATTCTCGAGAGATGGTGACTTTTTTCTCCCAGGAGCTAATGCGCTTACACAGCTTCACATCCATTTACCTTTAAAAAATCTTTAGTTTATACTTCTCTATTGCCAAAAAGTACTCCATTGTATAAAATAATCATATCTTTTTATCCTTTCCTTGGTTGATAGACATTTGGGTTGTATCTAAGATCTAGCTCCTAAACCTATTTTGAAATTGTCAGGTTTTGCCCATGGTTGAATTTCAGTTTGTTTCTTTTTATAATCTGTGAGAAACAAGGTTACAATGTTTTTCCTGCATTTTGAATTACTTCCTTAAGATATATTCCCAGAATCAGAATCACTAGGTTCAAAGGTTGGGTCATTTTAAACCTTCTTCTTCTTCTTTTTGGTACTGGGGATTGGACTCAGGGTCCTCTGCATGCTAGGCAAGCACTCTACCACTAAGCTACCTCCGCAGCCCTTAAAGATTTTATTTTTGCTAGGAGGCCTTAAAATTCTTGATAGTTGTTGCCAAAGAGCTCTTTAAAGAAGCTGATTAAATGGACCTCACCGCTGTCCAGTCCTACTGAGAGAGTGGTGCATTATTGATGATAGGGAAGTCGTATCTGTACCACACATCACAGTTTTGAAGGATTAAGTTTGTGTGTTATAAAATTATGGGGTATATGGAGAAAAGACTCACTTGTTATGTCGTTAAAAATACCAGGTCAAAATAGATTAATCTTTGCCAAAGTCAGACAGCTAACCCAGCAAGTCAGAGTACAGAACTCAGTAAGGTATCAGAACATTCTTCACAGTTCTGTTGCCCCATGACTGTCTGAAAATGTTAGTTACTGTCACTAATAAGCAGGTGGGCCTGTTCCCAGAGAAGTCTGAAGGAAGAGAAGGAAGAGAACTTTAACTCAAACCATCATCTGAGTCTGAGGCAACAACTCAGGGAATCAGAGTCCTCTATCTGGTGAAGCTGTATTTCAATTGTAGATTTCTTATATTTCTGAAAATTTCCCAATAAAAATTTTAATTGTAAAATCTGAACTTGGAAACGTTGAAAATCTTAAGAAATCTTCTAACCCAGTCATGGTTGCACAGTGTCATGCAGTGCACTGACCAAAGTCACAGAAGCAAGGAGTGCACCTTTCCCTGTGCCAACCCAGGTTCTGGGTTACTTGATTCTCTACAGGGCTGTACCAGGTAAGGAACCTTGCAGTCTGACCCCCTCTGGTGGCAGCCATGAGGCAGTGCAACCCCAAGAATGGGTCAGTGTCCTGGGATGGTTCTGTGTGGGCTAGTGAGCTTTGAGTTGTATTAGGAATTCGAAAAAAACTTATATATTCATGTCCACCCTGCTCTAAGTCCTCTCCCTAAAAAAATCTATGGAATTCAGTATCACTGTGGGATATCTGAGACTTCTTTAGAATGTGAAGTCAGGAAACGTGGAGAGATATACTTAAACGGGAAAAGTGAGTATGGAGTAATGTGTTTTGTTAGACCAAATGACATTTAGACTGCATTTCTTATCTGCCACGCACACACACACACACACAGAGTCTGTCTTTCTGTTCATCTCATGGTGGTAAGGCCCAAACTGAGGGCCTGATGCATGCTGACCAGCTGCTTTCCCACTGAGCTGTACCCACAGCCCCTGGTGGATATCCCTAAATACATATCCTGTAGTTCACTCTTTTAAAAAAATTTAAATTTTTTTTGGTACCAGGCATCAAACTCATGACCTTGCGCTTGTCAGGCAGGCACTTATGCTGCTAAGATGAATCCCCAGCCTTGTATTTTACACTTTAAAACCTTAGCAGTATCTTCCCATTTTTTTCCTTTGAGATCATTCTGTATTAAAAACAAGGCTCTTCTGACTGCAGAGTACATAAGGGAAATGCTTTTTTCTTATTGTCAGATCTTATGGAAAACATTTCTATTTTATACATATGTACAAGTGTATACATATGTATGCAAGCATATGTTAGCTAACAGGCACAATGAAACAATACACAGCCAGGCACAGTGGTGCATGCCTGGAGCCATAACTACTCAGTAACCTGAAGCAGAGGATCATGAGCCCATGAGTTTGAGACCAGTCTGAACAGCACAACAAAACCATTCTAAAAATACACCTCATAGTTATTTGATATATAAACTTTATTAAATACAGACACTTTCACATATTGTATGAACATTATTCTTTGGTATCTTTTTTATTTTCCAAGAGTAAAAGATACAATATCTGGTGCAGTGGTTCTGGTGGTGCTAAGGACTAGCACCCAGCTACATCTCCAGCCCTTATGAATGTTTATTTTGTGACAAGGTCTTGCTAAGTAACTAAATTGCCCAGGCAGTGTTCTAAATTGCAGGTCTCCTTACTCATCCAACTGCAGTATCTGTTTTTTTGGGACTGTGATCTTAGCAGAAGTGTGGAACATTTGAAATGAAAACAGGCGTGTATGGACATACCCCCAAAGTACGAGCTCAGTGGTCTAGAAAGACTAGGCAAATTCAAATCAAACCCATTCTGGTAACTACTAGTTTTGGGAATTTCAGATTTTTTTTCAATCACCAAGAGCATGTGTCTGCAAGCTGTCTGCTGAATTCATCTGGAATGCAGCAGCAGAGGCTGTTTTAGGGATACCTAACGGGAAAGCCTTTCCTGTTCTGTCATCAGTTCTCCCTTGCCCTCCCCACCAAGCCAAACCGGGCAAGCTAAGGGCGATGCAGCTGGCAAAGGCAGCTGTTATTACACGTGAGCTAGAGTAGGGTCACAGTGATAGGATGACAGCTTTGTTTCCAGGTTCACAGTGACCATTCATGGTTGTTTCCCCTTGTGCACAGTGGAGGAGAAAGAAAGGGCTGAGAAGGCAGCTAGTGGGGAGCTCCCAGTCCTTCCTTGGCATCCTCAGGGCAGTTTGACTTTGAAGAGTGAGGCTGTCTGCAGGTGTGGTCCCTTGTGGTGGTGGCGCCCTGCTAGGGGCCCTGAGACTGTGGGCTGGCAGCAAGGTGTAGAGTTTCACAAGGAGAAGGAGACAGGAGGATATGATGTCAGCTTGGTGAAAGAGGACAGCTGTGGTCAGGACAGTGACAGTGAGAAATGTGGCAGACAGCCTGGGCCACAAAGCTTCACTGGTAAGTTCAGTTGGGGAAACTGGGTTGAGAGAATGCTAACAAGTTATATCAGCTCCCAAAAGTGTGTTAATTCTCTGGTATCTCTTTTCTTTTCTTTCCTTTTTAAAATTTATTTTTATTTTCTTTAGCTTTTTGAGCTTTTTGAGATTGCATCTAGCTGTGTGTTTCAGGCTGGCCTTGATGTCGCTGTGTAGCACAGGTGGCTCCAACTCTCAGTGACCCTTTTGCCTCATGACATATTTCTCTTGCTTGATCCTCTCTCCTTTGCTACATTTTCTGGGCATTTGAATTCCAAGGGAAAGCAGCATGCCATTTATACCCTGTAGTGCTTCTTAGGTGCATAGGTGTTCAGAGATTCACACACTTGTCCATTACTTAAAATCGCTTCATCTAAAGAAAGAAAGATAAAGTTCATGTCCTGGTCATGGTTCTGGGTCTAACCTGGTAAAGAATCAAGCCTTTCTTACCTAACACTGCAGACAGGCCAACAGTGCCTAGTGTTTGTTTCTTGGCATTATAATTTGGATAGAAATAAATCCACTGGGTCTATTCCAGAAGAATCCAGAGATGGTTGGTATTTACCATCCTCAGTTCACAGATTTACAGGTTACAACTGAAGAGTGAATTTTAACCTGATAATTTGCTATGAGGAGAATGCGGATATCACTGAGAATAATGGGATATCATTGAGCCTCCCACCCACCTAAAAAAGAGACATCTATAGTAATTTATCTTAGGCAGAAAATCTGGTGTGATTGATTTGGTATTTAGAAACTGTTCCTCATCAAGTGTCACTCTTGAGTGATAGCTGGGAAGGATAGATGACCCAAGGCTGGATTTGGGCCCAGGTTAATTTAACAGTCTCTACTCTGTGCACTGGACCTTATGCATGGCCGGTCTTGAGCAAATGCATATGGAACTCCCTTTTCACACTACATTTGGTCCCTTTCGTGCTGCTCCAATATCACTGAATATCTGTGACCCTGACTGTGTTATAATCATTAAGTATTAGGTGCCTCTGCCCCAGGAACAAGAAGTGCAACCAGAGCCTAATGAGGCCTTTCAAGCCAATTCTCTAATACATCCATAACCATTGAGAAATCTTATAGTGTTAGTTACATGGCCTGGAAAACCCAGTTGAGCTCAAGGCCCTAATAAAGCAGAACCCAGGCATTCTTACGTTTTATGAGACTAGTATCTATAGTATTTAGATGTTTGTGGGACCACAGTCATCTAATGAATAGAGATAGAGATTGAAATGATATGATAGAAAAATTCAGTTGTAGTAAAAATGAGGTCTTTTGGGCACAGTACAGTGTTGCACTTCATCATGTTATGCACATTTCTTGGAAAGATAGTTCATTCAGTCACTAAGAGCTGTAAGGACGTGCCACATTGCACAGACCAGCTAGACTGTAAAGGCAGGTCTGGTCAGGAAAGTGGGGAGAGTATGCAGTGGGGGCAGCCAGGAAAATTTGGATGTACTGAGAGAGGTAAAGTGGGATAGTACTTAAGTGCACAGGAAGAGGAAGTTTGTGGCAAAAATAGTGTTATGGATTGAAAACTGGTGGTCAACTTAATGCCACAAGAATTAAATCACTATGCTGCTGAGCACAGAGGCTCCACCTGAGGAAAATTGCCATCATAAATGGAGATGTGGAGAAGGAGATGTTACTGTGTTGAGGTGTTGAGCATTGTGGGGTCTCCTACGAGTTGCTGTTTGAGCCGTTGGTTCTCCTAGAGAAGCTTTGGTCCACACTCTGAGCATTGTTTCCCTGCTCCAGAGGGGAATACATGTACAGATTGGTCTCCAGGATGAACGCATCATGCTGGCTTCCTGGCACGGACCTGACTGCTGGTCATCAGAGGAGCTTGGGTCCTCCATATCACTGAGGATGGCTGGGGTACCTTTCAGGACAGCCCTGTTCTTTGTTGTGAGTGTGACTTCTGGGCTACAGCATAGAACCCTCATCCCACCCGCACAGCACCTTCACCCCGCTGCCATGGACTTTCTGGCTTCACCCCGCTAGCATGGACTTTCTGGTTTCCCTGAACAGATCTATAAAAGAGACTGGTGTGATTCCTTATTGTGGGTGCTGGACCTCCAGTTGGACTTGTGGGAGCATTGTCCTGAGCTCTGGGTTTTCATCTGAACTCATGTGGGACATTGCTGTGGGATTTAGGCCCTTGACTAAATATTCTATGTCTTTGGTGTTGTGAATAGATGTCCTGCACTTTCTTGTGTTAATTATGGGTGATCATCGTAAAAGAATATTATAAACTCCATGTCCTGATTCTAATTGTTCTCTGTGAAACCCCTAACTACAACAAATAGTATTCAAGGAAAGAAGCTACACAAATCTCTTCAAAGGAATTTGGATGCTTGAAGGTGAGAGAATGGAATCAGTTGTTGTTGTCACACTGGGACTGAATATAGAAAAATAAGCAGAAAAAGAAAGGGTAAAGTAGAGATCTCTGTTACATTTAATATTTCAGTTTTGTGTTTATTCTTGAGGTTACACTGCTGTTTTAACACTCATGTTCCTTCAGTTATCTTTAAACTGTGGTACTTGAAGGAAGGCAAAGTCAGAGCAGCCTCGGACTCCTCATGTGCAGGCCAATGTCAGTGTGTGGACTGTGGACTCTATTGGTGCCCTAGAGGCATCGGGGGTTGCAAATTGGGTCCTCATCTTGATGTGTCTGGGGTCCATCTCACTTAAAATTTTAGACAGAAAAATGGTCTCATCCCCACCCCTAGTGCAACTGGGAGGCTGAGACACAGGATAGTCATTCATCCACACTTAGGCCAAGCAGTTCACGATTGCCTGTTTTCACCATGAAGGTGGGCAGAGGCATGCACACAAAGGAGCTGGGAAAGCCAGCTGCATGTCCAGCTGACTGCTGGGTAGTCTTCCTGAATTCCGTGATTAACACTGCACCCAGCAGTAAAGCAGTGGTTTACAATGAATGTAAATTTAAACACGATTTCCTTCATTATTAACAGGATCAGTCTATACCATCATCATGTTCCTTAGAATCTTGAGGACATACCAGACCAATGGTTAACTGCAGATCTTGAATAGTTTTATCCCTAGGCTGCTCAAGAATACTTACCTTTAGAGGTAAAAATTACCTCAAATACATTAGTGTATTTTGAAATTTCTCCATTGATTCACTTTCTTTAAATCACTTTTCTTGAGAAAATAGCTTACACATGAAAATATCTAATGTCATATTCATAGTGTTTTCATACATATTTTAAGTTTTTCTAAAATGGTATTTTTGAGAATGGAAGGGCATGTGATATTTTCTCCAAAATTGTAATTTTTGACATTCATGGAACACTTTATTCTTTCTTCCCTATACTTTTTGTTAAAACAGGATAAAGAAAAGTAAAATAAAATAAAATAGAACAAAACCATTTCAAATAAACCACTATAAGTGATACAAAACTTCAAAACCTGATGAAATCAACAGTGGTTACCATAAGGCCTATAATCAAACAAAACAAAGGAGACTAAAACCCATTTTAACAAAATAATGAAGATGATATGGTTTTCAGGAGAGGATCACTTCTTGGTGAGGCCTTGTTCTCCCCCTACACAGTCCACGAATGGTGCCGACTCATAGAGAGAGGCCTGGTCCTGGCTGTGCCTACTCCTACAGAGGCCTGTGCATGGCACTGGTTTCTAGGAGGGGCCTCCTCCTTGTGAGGCCTAGTTTTCTCCCTCTGCAGTCCGTGAGTAGTGCTGACTTATGTAGAGAGTCTGGTCTGGCTTTTCCCAAACTTTGTTCCTTCTTCCAAAACAGTTTTACCCATTCTACCTGATTCACATACTGTTTCTGTGGAGAATAAAATGCCATCATTTTTCTCTGTGAAAATGAATCATTCACCTATAGATGTAGGGAATTAAACCTAGTTGGTGAAATTTTAGTGGCAGGAGAGCTAGAATTAAAGATAAGGGCTCAGGAATAAAGATGACTGTTGTCATGGTTTATGTCTGTGGACCCCAGGCCTCAGGAGTTTGAATTGTGCATTTGTAATTCATTCATTGTCTAGGGCTTGTATTGATGGTGTCAGTGCTCCACCCACAAAGGGGTGTAGCCAGGATGTGATGTAATGGCAGGAAAAAGGTATGTCTTGCTCTTTGCTGGTTCCTGTTTGTTGTTTGAAGCCACCATGAACTGTGGCCCAGCCATACCCGCCTGCCTTGGAACCAACTGAGTGAGGACTGAAACTTCCAAAAACTTCAAGAAATAAACCCTTTCTTTCCCAACTTCGGGCTTCAGGTATTTTGTCTCAGCGACAAGTAAAAAGTAACTAAGACAACTGTCTTAGTATGCAACATTTTCTTGGGAGTCTGCTAGCTTGGCAAAACTTCATTTAAAAAAGTTTTTTTTTTTGAGACAAGGTCTCTTTATTCCATGATGGCCTTGAACTTGCAACAGTCCTCATGCTGAGTAGCCCAGACTGTCCTCCAACATGCAGCAAGCCTCCTGCTTCAGGCTTCCAAGCACTGGGTTTCTAAACCTGCACCACCACCCCCAGCTACAATTTATCTTAATTTGTAAAACAAAATTCATTGGATCCTCTTATGTAAGTTCTGCTTTACTTCTCCCTCTAACCTGCCACTTTTTTGGGAATCTTTCATCGAGATGAGAAGTGGAGTGGAAGAAAGGCAGAAATGCACATTCTAGTCACAGTATTTGACTGACAAGAATCCTAGGACGCATCAAAAGGATAATGTTCTGCCAGAGTTCCAGGCTGGGGAGGTTCATTTGGAATTTGCACAACCTGAAGAAAAGTTCATAGAGCTGTGTGAATCGCTCACATGCCTTCAGTGCCTCAGCAGGGGAGTAACACTGAAAAGTCCCTCTTAAGTATCACATTATAAAAGCTGGCAAGTTGTCAAAAGTTGTAACACAGATACAGACTACTTGTTTACATGTCCGGTTGCACAACATATGTTGACTGTCTAGCAAGCAAAAGGCCTAGGTGGAAAGCCTGAACCTGGCTATCTTTGGTATCCTGACCACACACTTCACCTCACCCCAAAGGGCTTTTTGCTTTGTGTGAATCTTCTGTGTGACTTTCCTGATGAGAAGAGTGCAGGATTGTACCCATAATAAACAACAACAGTGTAGGCTGCAGCAGCAGGCTACTAATAACTATCACTCAGGAATGTAGCTGAGAATACTACCATCATTATGAAGTTAAGGACACCCACAGGAGTGTCCCATCAATGTGCAGGAGATCTCCCATCAATGTTCGTGTAGTTTCTCTGGCCAAGTACCAATGCCTGACTAACTGTGGCAAGTTTATCTGGTGTGTACACACAATATTTAGAATCTAAGGCACAAATGCCATCTCACAAGGCTGAGAATATCCAAAGCCATCCTTTTCTGCAAAGCAGTTTGGTGTAACTGATGTGCTTCATTAACAGTCCTCAGGTCCATTGAATATAATTAAAGGAATGGACAGTATGCAAGACAAGATCAGTTACTTTAGCTTTAATAACTAGGGTGGCACCCTGGGTGGGGGCAGGCAGCTAGCAGGTAATACTAGTATGTTGTGCCGCATTCCTCGTGCCCTGCTCTGAAAGCCTCTAAGTTGCTGGGCACAGTAGGTAACGTTTTCAGTGTTCGTGGTGGGTTTCCCTATGTGCAGCATTTTGTGCAGTGGTTGCCATTGGTCCTTTGGGAGTGTGTGCATGAACATCCTGCACATTACTCACAGACAGCCTGGCCATCACCCAGCATCATGGGAAGGCCTCAATCTTGGGCTGAAAAAGTTTTTTACCTCACATGCAATGATTGTCAATCTGGCCAAGTGCCTGTATCCACCCCTGTGACTTTTTGTAGCCATCTTATCATTTTTTTTTTCTGAGACAAGGTCTCACTATGTAGTTCAGGCTGGCTTTGAATTCACCCTGTAGCTTGTCTCAAACTCAAGGCTTCTGCATCCTGAGTGCTGGGATAACAGTCATGTGCCACTGTACCTGGTTATAGACATCATACTTTAGACAATGTACCTGCTTCATCATTCCCAGGGGATGCTAGTGAGTTATGACCAGTGACATAATATGCTGTTACTTGTTTTTGATGGCTCAGGGCCCACAAATCTTCTCAAATGGCTTTGCTCAAGGGAGAGGAATGCATCACTGTCTGGTCATTCAAGTACCATGTGGTGATCCATAAGAGTTGGCCCCATCTATATTGCTCAGCTCTCAGTATAATCATGAATGGGGGTGGAAACTCTTAACTGGTTTTCTCATTGCAAAGACAGAGTACACCACACGCAACATTGCAGGAGGAAAGGCTTATTTTGTCTCACAGTTTGTAGAGGTTTGGAGCCATAATCTGCTGGCTCCAAAGCAGGGTGGCATCAATTGGGAAAGGAAAGCTTTATTTCTTACAGTTTTTGGAAATTTCAGTCCATACTCATTTGGCTCCAAGGCAGATGACATGGCCGGGCCACAGTTCATTCTGACTTCAAACAGCAAGGCAAAAACTGGCAAAAGAGAGAGACACACCTTTTTCCTGCCATTACATTGTATGCTGGCTCCACCCCTATGTGAGTGAGTACTGACATCATCAATCCAAGCTCTAGACAAGGAACCAATCACAAATGAATAAGGTAAGTGAATGAGGCCTGGGGGCCACTGACATTCCACCACTGGCACCCAGGACTCATGTGCATCTTTTATACAAAAGACATTTAATCCATCTCCAAGAGTTGCCTATGTTAACAGTTTCAACATTGCTGAAAAGTCCAAGTCCCAAGTCTACTCCAAGACGTATGGCAAACTCTTAACTATAATCCCCTATACAAATGAAACAAGGTTAAATGTTTCTGAAATTCATAGGCACGAGATAAACATTACCATTCCAAAAGTTACAAAAAGGGGAATATAATTCATTGGAAACAAAGCAAGTCCAACATCCAGCAGGATGACCATTAAGTGCTAGAGTTCCATGCTCAGCATCTGAAGCAATCTGGTTGTAAACAACAAAAGGCTTGGGTGATTCCAACCCCATGGCACTTACAGAGACTTTAGCATCTGTAGCTTTTCTCTTAAACCCTCACTGCTTGGTTCTTGCAGCTTTCTTTGGATGATCCACGTTCCTAGCTTTTCCAAATTTGTGAGATCTCCACTGCACCTTTGGCTTCACCCTCATATCTTTACAAATTGCCCTCTCAGGGGCACAGTCCTTGGCCTCACAGTCCCTTTGCAATCTAGGTGGAAACTGTCTTATCCTCAGAATTTGTGCATTTTCCTTGTACCTAAAATCAGCACCAGGTGTATGCCTCTAAGTTTTGCTGCCAGCTAGAGTAGTAGCCAGTTTTTTCTCTGTCTTGGCTGTAGACATCAACTGCCTCAATCACTGGGTTCTGTGAACCTTATTGTAAAGAGATCTTCTCTATGTTGCTGCCATTCTGGAACCTCATTTGGCCTCCGTTGCCATTCTGGGATATGTGCTGTGCAGCTTTCTCCTCTGAGCAAAGTCTTTCACTTTTGCAGTTTTGATGCTGCAAAGGGTGGGAACCTGCTGCTTCCTGGGATGCCCAAGGGCCATCTTTCTTATCTCTCTTCTTCTTCTCAGCAATCAAAGTCTCAACACTGTCTTTCTAATCCACAGCTTTACTGGAGATTTCCTTCTGGCCAAATTCACAGAGTTGTAATTTATCCTGCTGGGCTCTTTGCTCTTGATTTGCAACATAAAACTGGCTAAAAACCCCCAACATTAGCCATGCCACAGCCTCAAAATTTAACTGCCTTGAAATTTCCTTTTCAAGAGTAATCAGTCCATTGCCCTTAGTCTCACTCTCAGGCAAAGTCTCTAGGCATGAGCAAAATGCAGACAAACTTTCTTCCAAGTCCTAACACACATTGTGTGGAGTCCAACAACCAATGCAGTCCTTATGCCCAACAGAAACCTCCCAAGCCTGGTCTTTACCATCATGCTTTCTATCAGCCTTCTACTCTCCTGACCTCTGATCAGAATTTCCTCTTCAGAATCGCCTAAGCTCCTCCCACTCTATGCATCCATGATACATGTCTGAACCTTTCCAAACTCTGCCCACAAGTCTCTCAAAAAACAAGGTCAGGTATAGTCATAGCAAGGACTGCACTCCTAGGTACCAAATTCTGGATTAGGGTTTTACTAGAGAGAGCAGATATAACACGAGATATACCTAAACAACAAGATAGGCTTATGATGGTCAGCCACAGAGTCAGATGAGGAAGCATGCAGAGGGTGTCTACACTGTGGATGCTGAAGAATTCAATTCAAGGTCTGTAGTTCACCTAGTGTCTTGTGCAAGTCCACACCAGCAGGCTGATGGGTCTGGGACAGGAGGCTGAAGGTTCTAAGATGAAAAACTGAACAGTCTATGCTGCAAAGTGAAGAGTCTAACTAAGAGAAAATCTACAAACCAAAGGGGAAGACTGGAGCTTCTCCAAAGAATGGAATGCATTTGTCCTTCCTCCTTCTCTTTTTATCCCCCAGGTGATGATCCACCCTAGGGTGGGTCTTCTATTACATTCTTAGGTGTAGAATTGCTAAACCCAATTAGTTAATCTTCTAAATGTCTCAAGTTGACAGAATCAATCAACCACTACAGTCATGTGTGTAGACAACTTGATAAATCTACAATAATTAGACATAATCTGAGCATAGCATGTTTGAAAGGTACTGTACAATATATATTACAGAACTATTTCAAGGATATGTGTAAATAAAGCTATGAGGCTTAATTCTTCCTAGAGCAGAGACAACTCCTCTTGCTAAAGTCTCTATTAAGGAAAGTTATAAAATCTTTCTCTGTCTCTGAAAGGGATATGAATATCTTTTAAAGATAAAAGAGGGGAAAAAGGCATCTTGCCACCATTCGCAACAAGTAAGGTGTATTTCTAGGACCTAGGAGCCATCTTTTTGAAATGTGAATGTCAGGGAAGATAGTGCCCCTATCATCACTTTTCTCTGGAGGGTCCTAGTGTTACCCCATTGGTTAACCTAAGTCCTATCATAATAGTCGTAATATGCACACGTAGCAACTCCAGCAAGGGATGCAAAAATTATGTACTGCAAAAAATGCACCAATTAAAATGAAAATTAAAATATACAAAATATATTTATTTTCCTTTGGACAAAGGAAATTTTGCTTAATCTGCTGAGGCAGCCATATCAATACTCCCAACTCTCTGGTTGGTTAAGAAAAGAGACTTATTTTCTCACTGTTCTAGAGGCAGCTGTGCATGGTGAAAGTGTTGG
The DNA here is from genome assembly GCF_034190915.1 of Cavia porcellus. Taxonomy (NCBI): domain Eukaryota; kingdom Metazoa; phylum Chordata; class Mammalia; order Rodentia; family Caviidae; genus Cavia; species Cavia porcellus. The sequence continues at coordinate 98,993,621 of NW_026947486.1, forward strand.
TAAACACTTTTTGGTGAGTATTCTGGCCCTGGCTTATTTGCAGCCACTCTCATGGTCTTTCGTTAGCACCTGCGCCCTGAGAGGGCAACAGAGCCCCTGTATTTTGTTAAAAGGATAACAGACACACTGCATCAGATGAGCAAACTCAGACCCTCCTTTAGCCTTCACTCCACCCTGAGAAATGAAATCCCTGCATATAACTACATACTGCTTAGGACATAAATGTGTAATATATATGTGAAGACAGAGACCCTCAACCCATTACATGGAGTGACTCATACACATAGGGTCACCAGTCACCTTGTACACTGTAGACAAACCCTTTGTGAGTGATGGGCTGTCCAGCCTGTCCTTGCTGAGGATGGGTGTGGAGTGGGTGCATCTGCCTAGCTGCAGAAAAGGGGAAGACTGATTGCTGCCCCTGCAGTCTCCTAGCAGATAGACTGCTGCGCAGAACATCACACTGTTATTCAACCATAACGCTGTTTTCTATGTTTGTGCAGATGCATTCCATCTGAGTTGCCAGATGATTTTACTTCTAAGTATTTTTTCCTAACATTGTGACAATTCCTATCCCAGAAACTCAACTCGTCTCAACGGTTTTCTTCACTGACCTGACCCAGGAAAATAAAGCCACAATTTTTCCCTAGGGTTTCTGGATTGTCTGCTCTTCACCAGAGAAGTAAGCAACCAAATTTGTAGTTATTTCTTCTGTTTGCTTGTTTTTATATCAAGGAAAAGATCTGGCAACAAAGCTGTGAAGAAACCGGCATTCTGGTGTGAGGACACCATTCCTGGAGAGAGATTTTGCACAAATTGGTAGGTGGATAAGTAAAGGAGTTTGTCTGTATGAGCTGGAATCAATGGTAAGCCATCACCATGCGTGCAGATGCACATGTGCACAATCTGAATGAATTCTCCTCATCCAACATGGGAAGCGGAAGGACTGTGGGGACTTTAAATGTTCAACTATTACAATATAGTACATATATTTTGCTTATAGTCTATAAAATGGTTTTAAACTTTTTTAAGAAACACGTCAAACTCACGTCACATGGAAAAATTTCAGAAAAAAAATCTAACATTAGATTGCCAATGAAATCTTTGACATTTTTCAGTTGTAACATATTTCAGCTATGAGATTAACTCTCAAAGTACATATATGTTTCAAAGTGCTGAGAGTAGTTAATGCTGAACAGCAAGACCTAAATGATTTTTATGTTTTTCCATTTCCTAAATTATCCTCAATTACCTTGTCCAAATCCCAGAATCTCTCATGCCCTGAAGACAATGGCAAGAGGATTTGGGTGATTAAAAGCTGAAAAGAAACTCAGACATGGAAAGGCAGTTCATTTTATTTTCAGCATGAAGAAACATTACTGCACTAGGAGGCATTGCAGAAAAGCAATGGGGCCCGCCCAAAGAAAGTGGCAGGGCACCTCAGGAATCCCTGCCCCAGGGAAGTCACTGCCCAGGGCTGGAGGGTAGATGAAGAACACTAAATTCTCTTTTGCAGCTGAGGCTTGTTCAGATCCTAGAAAAACTAATCGTCCAACACATGAATTATGCAAAGCTGGTTCAGGAAGTGGTCACAGAAGCCTCCAAAAGGCGGGAATTTTACGCAGCTAAACTGCTGAAGGGCAGGGATAGAGAATCACACCAACAGTGCTCAAATCCCCTTTTCTCTGCCAGTCCTCAGCTTATCAATTACAGCGTCCCTGTCAGGCCTGCAAATAACACCCTCTCCTTAGACTAAAACTCTGGGGTCTGAGCCTGTCCCCTGAATTCCCTGTCAGCCCCAAAAACATCCTACCCACCTCCCCGCAGTCCATCGCCACCGACAACTTTCACAGGCAGGTTATGATGGCTCACTGTGAGCTCTCTTTAAACTCCATGTGCAAGGCACTCAGGTCCCTGAGCCAGGAGCATGCAGGTAACATCAGCATCCACAGAGTAGCAGAAAGGCACAATGAGGCAGCTGGTGGACACCTGGTTAAGGCAACTGTGACCGAGGCTGCTTTCTCTATCCTGCCACCTGACCACCTTGCAGAGTCTCTTTGGCCCCCTGCCCATCCTGGTAGCTCGGCCTCACCTCAGCCTGCTTCCTCCAGCCCCCATTGTTCCCTCCTCCTCTCCTGACTCTGAGGGCCCCCTCTCTACCCCAACCCCACATCTGTGTGTCCAGGACCCCTCCAGTTCATTCCTTAGGATGGATACAACTCTAGACGTTTATGAGTTGGGTTTCCAGCCAAGGCCCAGATGCCTCTCCTGGACGCTGGACCGTGTGCTGTCCCCTGGTGCTGATGACATTCTCAGGGCACAGCACCTTCTGTTCTTGCACCTTCCCTGTCTCCAGTGGTTCCAGGGCGTCCAGGCCCACCTGGTGCACCAGTGTAGCTCTCCCTTCTGTTCGCACCACGCTGGACATTTTCAGGGACCTGCATGACTGTCTAACCTCAAAACCTGTGCGGAGCGCACTCACATGAACAGCGTCCTCCCGAGAGAATGAGGGGGATGCAAGGCGCCTTAACATTTCCCCCAAGATATAGCAGGTGACGCCCACAGCGCCTGTGCAGATGGGCCTTTAGGTGCCAAACAACGGCGAAGTCCCACTGCAACTTCCATGCCATCCACGGGCTCCTGGAAGACCCTGTGGGCCAGACAGAGCTGTGCCTTTGGTTCGGGGCTCAGCCCACGGCCCTGAGTGCACCGAGGGCTCCCCAGAACACAGGCAGACAGGCCCCTAAGGGACATTCTGGGCTCTCTTCTCGTCTTCACAATCAAGGCAGGACTGCAGGTGCAAATGCCTGGATATGGATATATCAGTGTGGAATGATACTTTTAATACTTTGGAGAAGAAAGGTAGAAGGGCCAAATTGTATCAAATGAAACCTTTAGTTTTAGTGTTTTGAGGAATCTCCATATTGATTTCCATAGTGGTTGCATCAGTTTAGTTCCCCGCAACACTATAGAAAGGTTTCTTTCTCCCCACAGCCCCAGCAGCACTTGTTATTGGTTAATATCTTGATGATATCCACTCTTTCTGGAGGGACATGGACTCTCAGTGATGTTTTAATTTGTATTTCTCAAGTAATTTTGTATATTCATTTTCTCTTTGTTCTTCTTCATCTGAGAAATATCTATTAATTTCAGTTTCCCATTTTTGGATTGGGTCTTTATTTGGGGGCAGTCTGACATTTTTAAAGTTTTGAGTTATTCCAGATACTAGTCCTTTGTCTGAAGAATAAGTGTTAAAAAGATTTCCCATTCTATGGGCTGTCCTATGTCTTTACTCTGTTGGTGATTTCTACTGCTATGCAAAAGCTTTTTAATGTGATGAGGTCACTGTCGGTGATTCTTGATACTACTTCCTGTGTGATTTGGGTTGTGTTCATAAAGTTTTTTCCTACATCTATGTCCAGAGCTTTACTTATTCTATGTCACAGCAGAATGTTTGTTTTTATATTTAGAAATCTGACCCATTTCAATGTTGCTGTATGTATGTTTAGAAACATGGATGCTTGGCAAATGGCAAGCAACTTTCTCTAGCACAATTTGTTAGGTTAGCTTTCTTATCCATCCTGAAGATCACTCTTCTTTAGCTCCACTGTCAAAGACAAAGTAGCTGAGTGTGCTTGGGTACTTTATGAGTACTTTATTCTGTTGCATTGTTCTAAGTGTCTCCTTTTTTGTTAGTCTCTTGTAGTTTTTAATCACTGTAACTTTGTAGCATAACTTCAAATAATACTGTACTGTGCTGCCTTCTGCCTTGCCCTGCTGCCCAGAATTCCTTTTGCCATTCCTGGTCCACCGTGGTTTCACATGCATTTCACGATCATTTTCTCTAGTTCTGACGGCTATTCCACTGGGATTTTAATTGAAATAAAATGAAGTCTATATAACAATTTTGCATGTAAGGCCATTTTCACTGTGAGATCTTTATTTGAGCTCACTCAGTATTTCTGATGTCAGAATTCACTGCTTATAAATTTTCATCTTAGAACTGATGTCATTGTGTCCCATAAATTCCAGCTCTGTGTATCTAAGAATAAGGAATCTCTTTTAATGTTCTGATATCTTCTTCAGTTTCCTTTTTTGGAATACTGCACTTTTTAACATAAAATTATTTTACTTCTTGTGTTAGGATTCTTCCTAATTATTTCATTTTTCTTGACGCGATTGTGAAAGATACTGTTTTTTTGAGTTTTTTCTGAGTATGTTTTTAATTCATGTATAAGAATTCTATTGTTTTTAGCTCCTTAGAAGTAGCAAAGAACTGTTAAAACTCAATCCAACACCTGCTAGACAATAGAAAGATGAATAATATAAGGATAATTGTAATAAGGTAAAATTTAGAAGATAGTACAAAGGACATGAAAAAAATGTTCACAGACGTTCTAGGAGAAAATTTGTGAATTATTGAAAAAGAATTTGACATTCAGATAAGTGAAGCATATAGAATTCCAGTTAGCCAGGTTCAGAAAAAAACTTTATGAAGGCTTATAATAGTTAATATTACAGAAAGTCAAAGCAGTTAGAAAATCAAAAGCTGTTTAAATAATACCTATCAGAATTAAAGCAGACTTCTCAACACAATGTCTTATATCAAGGGGAACATGAATTATTTGAAGCTTAAAAGAAAAGAAACCTAACTCTCATTGATGTATCACACAAAGCTATCTTTCAAAACTGATGGAGAAATAAGATACATACATGATGAAGAGCACTTGGAGAAACTTATTAAAACCAAACTAGGACTCCAGAAGTTTCTGACGGATATTCTAGAAAAAGACAACAATTGCAATATTCCCAATAGAATCAATCCACAAAGCAAATAAAACACTTTAAGGGAAAGGAAAGAAAGGGAATCAATAACAGGAAAAGGGGAATATTACAAAATAAATACAAATACAATACAAAGCAGCCAGAACTAACGATGTGGATGGCCTAAATTTATAAATCAAATTCATCAATTCATTGGAACAATGGATTGAGGAACAAAAATCTAACAGTATTCTCCACACAAGAAACTCATTTAACTAAAATAATGTATATAGAGAAATCAATGGATAAAAATCAATTCTGCGTGCAACAGGAACCTGGAAAAAGCAGGCTAGCTACTCTATTTGCAGACAAAGTAGATTTCAAGCCAAGATTGATCAGAACAGATGCAGAAGTCACCATGTACTTCTCAAAGGAATGGTCCAGTATGAAACTTAATCCATATAACAATCATAAAAACACGGAATCCAAATCTGATGTACCAAAGTATATAAAACAAAGCAAATGAATATTAAATATGGAATAAGCACTAATACAGTTGCACTGGGCGAACTTCAATATGCCATGGTCACAAATACTTTCAAAATAAAACTGTATAGACAGAACAACCAGACAAAAAATCAACAAAGAAATATCACAGCTGAATCAAACATTTGAACAAATGGGTTTAGTGGATATCTACAGCGTATTCTATCAAACAACAATAAAATAGATATGGTTCTCAGCAGCACAAGGGACTCTCTCCAAAACAGACCACATACTAGCTCATAGAACATGCATAAGTAAATGCAAAGGGGTTAAAATGATCCCACACAAATTTACAGTGAAGTTTGAAAAAGTTGACAGAAGAAATCACAAAAAATACCTACACAAATGGAAATTAAATGATATCTTCCTGAACAACCAATGGGGCAAAGATGAAATTAAAGAGAAATTAAACAGTTTCTACAATTAAATAATAATACACATAACATACACTGGAATTTATGGGACACAATGACATCAGTTCTAAAATGAAAATTTATAGCAGTGAATTCTGACATGAGAAATACTGAGTGAGCTCAAATAAAGAACTTAATGTTGAACCTCATGCTTCCAGAAAAGAAGAGCAAGTTAATCTCAAAGTTCATATGAGGAAGAGAACTTTAAATGTCAGAACAGAAATTATTGGAATTGAGGGTAAAAAATACGAAGAATCAATGAATCAAAGATTCACTGAAAAATTAAATAAAATAAAACTGTAGACAGTCTTATTTTAGAAAGAAAGGAAGACTCAAATCCCTGCAAATGGAAATGAAAAGATGAAAATCACAAGAGACCTTGCTGAAATCCGTAGACTCATCAGTACCTACTTTGACAACCTGTGCTCTAGTAAGATGGAAAACTCAGAAGACATTGACAGATTCCTAGATACATATGAATTATCAAATCTAAGTGAAGATATAAAATATTCTATGTAATCCCATATCAGTTCATGAAATTAAAGAATTAATATACAGTCTACGAACAAAGAAGAGCCCAGATGCTGATGAAGTCAATGCTGAATTCTTCAAGAACTTTAAAGGATATCTAATACCACTATTCCTCAAAAACTTTAATGAAATTGAAAGGAAAGCAATGCTTTTCAAGTCACTTCTGGAAGCATTACCCTGCTATCCAAACCAGACAGAGATCCAATTAAGAAAGAGAAGTATAGGCCAATCTCTTTAATGCATATAGAGGCAAAAATACTCAGTATGATACTGGTAAAAAAAATTGCAGCAAATCATGAAAACTGTACTACAGTTCTACCAAGTAGGACTCATCCCAGGGGTGCAGGGATATAGGGAGGACACAATATATAGAAATCAAGAAAAGCAATAAACCATGTTTATAGAACTAAGAACAAAATCCACATGATCCCCTCATTAGATGAAGAAAAACATTTGGACAATGTCCAACAACCATTCATTATAAAACCCCACAGAAAATTAAAACAGAAGGTATTTATCTCAATTTTATGTTTTTAAAATTAATAATTTAATTCTTTGGCCTTTTGCGACAGGATCCTACTCTGCAGTTATGTGTGGCTTTGAGCTCATTTTGTAGCCCAGGTAGGGGTCAAACTTGCAAGTATCTGCCTGCCTCAGTCTCCAGGTCCAGGGATTACAGGCATGAGCCATTATGCTTGGTTCAGGTATATTTTTGTACCAGGAATCAAACTCAGAACCTTAACAAATTTGGTATACTGATGATGTAGACAACAAATCATAAATTGAGGTTTGGATCTGGCAGAGCCCATTCTCGCCTTGCTCTGCGTGCTGCACTCGAATGTGGAAACTCCTGCTTCCTCCTGGCCACAGCTGAGGACTCAGTGGTCTGTGATGCCATGGTGCTCACAGGGCAGGATGAGACCTTCTATGGACAATAAAGGGAGGGCAAGGACTGAGATGGGGGAAGGATCTTAACTTGTTTCTTTCGTGATGATAAACTGGTTCATTCTCCTGCCTCGTTGCTGTTCCAGGAGTAGCATGCCCTCCCTCCCCGCACTTCTCATTGACAAAGTAAACGTGGGCCAGCAGAAGAGATCTCTGTCTTTGCCCAACCTGAAACTCTGACCGCCCAGCCTCCCTTTATGCATTCCTGATGTTGTCTCTTTTTACTTCATCGTTTGCTGTGGCCCTCATACATGCGTCTGGGAGTCTTGGCACCCTGGCTTATTGGTACCATCATGTAACATATTCCCATGAACAGCGTATAAGGTTTCCTAGGTCCTCATATCCCTGCTAGCATCTTTTACTTTATGTAAAATTTTGATAGATGTGCTGACTAGGATGAGATGAAAGCTCAGTGAAGTTTTGAGTTGTGATTCTCTAATGCTTAAAGATGTTGAACACTTTTTTTCAAAATCTTATTGGCCACCCATAGTTCTTCTAAGAAATGAGAATGTTCAATTGAGTTGACCATTTACTGACTGGGCTATTTTGTTTTAGCTGGTGTAAAGTTTTTTGAGACATTCTGCATCGCAGGTATAAATTATCTGTAGAAAGTTTAGCTGACAGTAATTTTTTTTGCCAATCCGTAGGTTGTCTGTCTCCCTTCTTGATAGTATCCTTATCGGTGCTGAAGGTTTTAAATTAATGTAGCCCTATTTTTTGAAAATGCTTTTTATTTTGATTTTTGTGATACTAGGAATTAAAGCCATGGATTTACACTTGTTATGCAGGTGTTCTATGATGGTGCTACTTTCCCACCTGGAGTCCCATTTGTTGATTCTTGAAATTATTGCTGTGCTACAGGATTCAGGAAGGCTTGCCTGTGCCTATCACTTCAAATGTTTCCTCTATGCTGTATTCCACCACTTGCAAAGCTTCTGGGCTTCTATCCAGGTCTTTGGTGCATTTTCTTTGATTTTAGCATGGAGGAAATTTAGGTGTGTACTTTCCTGATTTTGCATGTGACTATCCAGTTTCCACAATGTCATTGGTTGCATGTGCTTTCTTTTCTGTCTGCAGATTATTTTTGTAAATCCTCTGCAGAACATTGGAGACGGCAAATGAAAATAATGGAGACTGGGGATTCATCTCAGCGGCATAAGCACCTGCCTTGCAAGCAGGTGGTCATGAGTTTGATTCCCCCGTAGCACAAAAAAAGAAGAAACTAAAAAAAAAAAAAGAAAAAAGAAAAAAAAATAGTGGAGGTAATGACCTGTGTAGCAAAATTCAGCCTGTCTGAGATGCAAAATCCAGACACTGAAAAATACCAACTTGGGGAAGGATAAGAAGGAAAAAAGAAAGAAAAAATTGGATAATAGATCTAGGAACCAGGAAAAAATTAATGGGAAATTTCAAACCTAGAGAGAAAACGAGACAGCACATGTCTCAGTGAAGGGAAGGGAATTTCTGAACTTTCTCCCTCATCCCAGCTCCTGCCTTCTAGAAAGGAAACTTGAATCTATGGAGACAAAGTGAAAGCAAGGATTCCAGAGGGATTCAGAGAGAAACATCGCTGTGAAATGGACCGGGGGATGGCGAGAGCTGCAACAGCTGCTGAGCCACTCCAGCCCAAGTGCCCTCCATAGTGCCTAGAGAGAGCCCCTGCATCCTGGGCTGAATACCTGAGCCTGGGAACTGGAGCAGCTGCAGGACAACATCAATTCAGGGCTTCCAGCATTATGTGCCCACAGTAACTGTGGGAGACAGAGCCATGGGCACACTCATGGTCAGGGAGGCATGGTCACCTGGAGAGAGACCCGCTGAGAGGTCTGTGCTACAGGACACGGATCCCACACATATGGCCATGGACCAGGTGCAGACTGAATTGCTCTGGGTTTTTTTTAGTCACATAATTGGTCCCTTATTGATCCTGGGCCTGCAGGTGCTGGCATCTAGCACATATCTGGGGTCTGATTTCCTTCTTTACATACCAACCTGAGCAGGGAATAATCCTACATTGGGTATTGCCATAAAATTATAGCTCCCAGAAGGAAATCAGATGTTTGCAATCACACAGAAATTTCTTTTTTAAATTTATTTTGTGTGTGCTTAGTTTTTAGTTTGGTTTTGTTTAATTTTGTTTTTCTTTTATTCTTTTTTGTCTCTCTTCTTTCCTTTTCCATTTTCTTCTTAACCAGTCAACAGTTTATTGGGGCTCATGAAGTTTTTCCTTTGTCCCTCCTTGCTACCTCTTTTTTTTTTCACCTCTTTTGCTAGATTTCTTTACCCTTTCCTCTTCTCACATATGATTTTTCTGCCTTTAAATTTGTCTCTTAGTTTTACTTCCTGCATATTGTTTTTCTTTGGTTTTATCTTCTATTTCTTGTCAGTTGTTTTGTCTTCCCATTACAAAATTGAATGAGCTTCATGGGCTGTGGTAACACCTTCTGAATAAAACCTGTAGAAGCAGAAAATCAGAGGATCAGGAGGTTTGCTTTGAGACCAAAGGCAGAAAGCTGAGACTGTCTTAAGAGAATAGCGCACATTTACATGTAACACTGCTTTCCTTCCTTTACATTGTCAGAGGTCTCCACCTAAACCTCAGTGGATTATTCCTCATTCTCCTTAGTTTTTTTTTTTTTTTGTTTGTTTTGTTTTTGTTTTTTGTTTTTGGGAATCAAACTCAGGACATCTCACTTGCCAGGTAGACACTTGTGCCAGTGAGCTAAATCCCCAGCTGCATTCTCCATTCTCAAGAGAAGTAATTTCACCTAAAATAAAAAAAAAGCAGAAACTTCTCTGGAAGTGCCAGATAAAAGGCCTCTGGCTTCATCATTTACATATGGTATCAAGTCCTGATAGGTACTCAGTGCTGAGCCCTGCCAGGCTCCATGTGAGGTGTCCCAGCTGGCCAGGACACAAGGTGGCTTGGAAGATGGGAAAGGCCTGGTCCTAGGCTGCCTCCGCTTTTCCGTTAGTATTTGAGGTATGGCTTCCTAGAAGATGTCCAATAAACACACTGTAAGAGACATTGTGAAAAAAAAATACATCAGTTTGCTCAGGGGTGGAACAGTGGTGGTTAGGGGAAGAGTTTATACAACCACCTTAATGCTTTTCTCTAGGAAGTGAATTCAGGGTTCATGCCCCAAATGTCTTAAACACCTCCTTTGTGCTTCGTCCTTCACATACATGACTGCACATGATTTTCACAACTTCTAACATCCCAGCTATATATTCCTGCTTTGTTCATGAGAGAAGTGACACTAAAACATGACAGGGAGAAGGATTTGTGGGCTACTGGTGTAGTCAGGCCTTGTGAGGAGAGCAATTAGATTCAGGACCTGGAATTCATAATATTATTTTATGATGATCACCCAGAGTTAACACAAGGAAGTGCAAGAAATCTCTTCATAGCTTCAAAGACATATTTATCCAAGGGCCCAAATCCCTCAGCAGTGTCTTACATGGGTCCACATGAAAACCCAGAGCCCATGATAATGCCTTCCATAAGTCTAACTGGAGATCTAGAGCCCACAAAAAGGACTCACACCAGTCCGTTTTACGGATCCCTGCCTGGAAGGCCAAAATGTCAGTGATGGAAGTTAGAAAGTCCATGACAGCGAAGTGAAGCCGATGTCCTTAGAGGTCGAGGACTTTACTCTGGAGCCGAAAATTCATGCTCATAATAAGGACCAGGGCTGTTCTGAAAAGCGTCACAGCCATCCTAAGTGACACGGAGGTCCTAAGTGACACGGAGGTCCTGAGCTCCTCTGATGATAAGCACAGTTGAGGACATGCCAGGAAGCCTGCATTATGAGCTGTCCTGGAGGTTAAATGGCACACATCTTCCTGTCTGGAGCCAGGAAGCAATGCTCGATGTAGGGACCAGAGCTAATCCAGGAGAACCAAAGGCTCAAGCAAAGCACATAGGAGAACCCACAATGCCTCAATGCCTCAACACCTTCCTTTTCCTTCTCCAAGTCTCTATTTATGGAGGCAATTTTCCTTAATGAAACATCTATTCTCAGCACCATGGTGATTTAATTCTCCTGGCCTTTAGTTGACCACCAGTTTTTAATCTATAATAGGCACTGAATCTCAGATACTGGAGACTGAAAAAAAACCTTATGTGAGCCCAGCTACATCGCTAAAGCAGAGAACTTGTCATGAGGTATGCAAGGGGAATGATTTGAAGGCACACTGGCCTAAGCTGTAACTTTAGGAGAGGTCCCCAGGACTCCTCCCAAAAAAGTGTCCTCCGGCTCTATTGCACAGACACGTTTCTCCACCAGCATTTTGTCCACAACTTCCATTTTCCCCCTTTTTGTTTAGACAGAAATGGTTCCACTTACACTCATATGTTATTAGCCACAGTAGATCCAAAAAAAGCTCTTGAGAAGCACTGCAAGCAGCCCACAGTTCCTGCCAGTCCAGTTCGGTCCACTGCAGGTGTTTGCAAACATGGTAAAAGCCAGATGGAAATGTTGCTGCAAAGTCAGCATGACTCAGTGTTTTTGAGATCAGGACCCCCCGAAACAAGGTCAGAGGTGTGCAGCAGAGTCATTCTCACTCTTCAAACAATAGAAATAGTGACTGGAATAAGGTGTCAGTGTCCTTGGTACTCACTGAAATGAGTGCCTGGGCCGAGCACAACTTTCTTTTTCCCCAGCTTCACTTCTGAAAATAGGTGGTGCAGCAGGCACTTGAGTGTGTCGTCTGCGCCAGGGAGGACAAGAGTGAGAGACAGCAGGAGACAGCGGTAGCCTTTAGGAAATGAAGCAACAGGTAACACTGTCTCTCTGAAGCCTGTTCCTTCATTCAGAACTGCAGTCAGCTCGGTAAATCAGTCCTCACAAGGGTAGTAATAAAGGCAACACAGCTATTAGCAGTGCAACACAGAGACTCGAGGAGGAGTAGAAATGGGAAAACGAACAATGGCCAATATACAATGATATATGCGATTTGAAGACCTGCTCTTATTAGGGAAGCGAGATTCTAGGATGCCACAGACCATGACCGTACAATAAAAGCATCATCATTTCAACATTAGATATTACTTGAGGTCTACGTAGTTTAGACTCTTGTAGCTTTTGTGACAATTCAAAAAACACGCATTCGTGAAAGGACCAACGATAAAGATCAAGTAATATCCAAATTCCACCCATAAGTATTACCATTTTCTAAGGACAATTGAGGTATATTTAGAAAACATCATTATTTTCTTAAGGTGCGAGTCATTAAAAAATTCAGTATGAGATATTACACACCAGCCAAGGCAATATCAATAATTAACCAACAATAAGGATTATAAGCAAAATTTCAGCATAACTAGAAGTAACTTTTGTTCAGCAAAAGTGTCAGGTTCCACTCAAGGATTATCCCTTTTAGTGTTTTGCAATTTACTTAACTGTATTAGTACAACAAACTAGGTATATAAATGACAGTCATCGTAGGGGTTTGTGCTGTAGATAATATATGTTGATTTGTCGTTTTTCCCTCTCATTCTTCTTCAGTCACTTTCATCTCTCTCCCTCCTTATTTACACAGCTTTGTTTCCATTTTATCCTTCTTTTCTCATTTTTTCTATTTCTTTTCTTCTTTTTCCCCTCCTCCGTTAGCTCCTCTTTCCTTTTGAACAATTTCTTGTTTTGTGCACATCTTCAAGTATTTTCTTTTAATTCATATTGCTCCTTGTATATTCATTGACAATCACAGGATGGATGCAGAGTACAAACAGGCAGGTTCTGCCTATTGCAGGGATACCTCAGTTTGCAAACTTAATTGTTTTCGCAATTTTAGTTGCAGAATTTATTCCCTACGAGAATCATGGAAAGAATTGAAGTTATTGATTTGCATACTTGGAAACATATTTGGGTTCCTAGAATCAAAGCATGAATGCAAGCCCACTTCGATGTACATATTTGATCTTTTAAAGTGTGACTTTTGAAAATGTTGATACTAAGTCCGCACACTGACGCAAGCTCTTTGTTCTTCTCTGTGATTTTTTTCACTGCACCTGGTGCAAGGTGGTGGCGCTTTTGGCAGTGAGGTCCTAGGAATGCAACGTAGCAAATCCCAGGTCTCAGAAGCACCAGAATATTTTTAGCATCAAAAAAGACAATTGTTATAAGAACATTCAGACAAAGAAAATTAATATAAAATTTGTGATGGACTAAGTCAGAGAAAAAGAAACAAAGAAAGAAAGAAAGAAAGAAAGAAAGAAAGAAAGAAAGAGAGAGAGAGCCAAATATTATTCAATGAAAAGCAGCTTTTGATGATGATCTAAAGCCAAAAAAATCATCCACTTAGCCAAATCGCCACCACTTGTATTTATTTGTTATAACGCACCAAGTTTATTCCTTACAAACAATGTTTTTCAAGTGTGTAGCAATTTTTATTTTTTTTTTATGCTTTTCCTCTTGTGAAATACACATCCAACAATGCTCAGATTTTACTTTGGTCTTTCGGAGATAGAGTCTCACTGCGCAGTTCAGGCTGGCCTTGAAATCACAGCCCAGTCTGGCCTTCAATTCAAAGCAGCTTCACTGCCTCATCCACTCAAGGGCTGGAATTAGAGGCTTGTGCCACCACGTCTGGCCTTCTAAAAATGCATAGAATTTGTATGCACTGTGTAATTAGTAACTGTAAAGGAAATACATTTACACTCGGAGAACAAAACACCAGTATGAGCAGTTGCTCACAGTGCTCTCTGTCCTCACCAGGGCACCCTTCTTCCCCTGTTTGCCCTGGGCCACATTTTGATAGTTGTTTTCTATGTAATTCAGTAGCCCTGTTACTGCTCCAAAGCAGTATACATTAGCTTTGGCTGATTTTTAGCCTTTCTTGTCCTTTTATTTTGAAAAATCTCAAATCTGAAGGAAAGCAGCAAAGTAGTAAAACAAACTGTTTCATGTTATTCATTTAAATTTCCAGACAGCAGTTTATCATGTTTACTGTATAGCCCTGTAGCTGGGTATTTTATATGCTGAACTGTGAAAGCATTGATTTGGAAATTGATATGAACAGATTTATAGTATGAAGATTATTTTTTCTGTTTATTCATTTTTATAAAGTCTGTCATGATTGATTTTGTTACAAAAATAAAAGAGAAAATACTGGTACTTTTGAGCTTGGGGATCAGATTATTACATTTTTGGTGTATGCAAGATAATTGTATAATGTGTGCTAAAATATTACTGTGTTGATTTAGAGATTAAGTACAGTTTAAATTGGTGGTTATCTAGTCGACAAAGGTTGTATTGAGATTACTAAATTGACCTGAAAACCTGGCTGGCTTAAGAAATGCTGAGGGGATTAGGACACTCTTCTGTGTGTGTCTGGTGGGTCCTAAGGGATGACCTCGGGCACTGTACTAGTCCCTTCTTTTGTGGCGCTGTGTGCTTGGTCCTCTTCCCAGGGCTACCATGTGATGTGAGCAGCTCTCCTCTGCCAAGCCTCTCCACCATGACATTCCTGACCTGAAGACAGCCAACCATGGAATGAATCCGTGAAATGTTGAGTTAAATTAAATCTCTCCTCCTTTAACTTTTCTGTATCAGGTGTTGTGTTTCAGCAAGAAGAGACTGACTAGCACAGTAAACTAGGCTGGAAGTTATACTTTTGGAGTGCTTGGACTGCAATACTCAAGGCCATCGTAGACTTTGGGGTTTCTGTTGAGAAATCTGACTTTATTAGGATAGTTTGTGATTATAGGCTGTGTAGATTTTCTGTCTGGAAGCTTTTAACAAAACTTTTTTTGTTTTGAGTATTTTGGCATTTCAAATAGAATATGATGTAGAGATATTCTGCTCTTGGTTCACCTCGTGGGGTTCCAAATGTCTGCAGTACCTGAATGTCTGTATGGTTCTCCAGGTCTGTTCAGCTCTTCATGTTATTTCATGATAGGTTTTCTGCGCCATTACCTCATATTTTTACTCCTTCCTTGGATCTATAGATTTTAAATTTCAGCTTTGATTGTTGATCCTGAGATCATATAAATTCTACATCTAGGTTTTAAAATTTCTTTCACTACCAAAACACATAAAAATACACAAAATAGGTCACGTTGTAAAAGGAAGTATTAGTAAGAGGGAACCAGGCCACACCCATCCACCTCCAAGCAGCAGGCAGGGCTCGGAATCCAGTCCTGAGCCCTGACCATGTGCCTGTGGGTAGAATTTCAGCGCACTGGGAAATCTTGGAACTCTGCTCACAGGTGGCAAGAGCATGCCCTGCATCTGAAATCACCCTAAGGTCCACAGGAGGTACCCACAGGACCAAGTGGGCCACACCCAACAAACTACAAACATCAAACAGGCCTGGGAATCCAGTCCCAGGCCCTGACTGTGTGGGTTTAAGTCCAGTCCCATGGAAACCCTTGAATTCCCAGAAGAACTGAAAACATCATACCACAGTGATATATGTCCACCCATGTTTATAGCAGCATAATTTGTAATATCCAGATCTATGTGTCCATCAACTGAGGAATGGATAAAAAGTTGTGGTATTTTTATACAATGGAGTACTTCTCAGCTATAAATAATGATCACACTGAGATATTTATAAATAAACGAATGCAGCTTGAGACCATACTCATAAGTGAAATAAATCAAACTCACATGTATAAATATCTTATAGTCTCCCCAGTGTAAGAAACGGTAAGAGCACATAAGATTTGATGGTAATCATGACTTACCATTACATTACTTTGAAGCCTTATAATGTTTTCACTCATTAGTTGGAATGGCTTTGTCCTGGTTTGTTTCATTTTGTTATCAGTGATGATATGAACAGCTATTTTGAAGAAAACAAGACATTATAATAGCCAGTGTTGATTTAATATCATCTTGCTTTGAAGTCCTACCATGCTTTTGTTCTTCTGTTTCCATTGGTTCTATCATGTTGTATTTTACTGGATTTTATAATGTGTGATAGTATAAACAAATTTTCTTTGGGAAATGAGATAATATAGTAGCCATTGTTCATTTTCTGTTATTTGATTCTGAATGCTCTGTAACACATTTTCTTGAATGGTTTTATACTTTTTTTTATCTTTGATACTATCATATATGAATTTATGCACAACTATTTCAAATAAAGAGATATTATGGCAGCTACTGTTAATTATGGGTTATCTTGTGAAATACTGTGTCGCTTACATTGTTCTATTCTGATCTGCTTTGTTCTGTCTTCTTTTGTCTTAGTCTCTTTAAACAAAAAGAAATTTGCTCTCAGGCAGTAAGACCATGCCCTGTGTCTGAAATCACCAAAGAACACATAATTCCCCACAGGCTCAAAACCCACCCCCAGTGAGTTCCAAGTGGCAAGCAGTTGCTCGCAGTCTGCCCTGGGAGCCAAAATGGGCCAGATGATTCCGAGTGCACCAAGGAATGTTTGAAACATTGCTCAAAACCCAGAAATAGGCACAACTCCAGCCAGCACTGAGGAATGCCACAGTGCTCTGGGACCATCTCCCAGGCCACCACGAGCTTCCTGCGAGACCCGGAGAATGTGTGCTGCCTTCAGACCTTGGCCTGCGTAACTGCCTGCTTCCTGCACCGCTCCAGTAAGCATTGAGGAACACCACGCTGCCCTGGGACCTTGGCCTGCGCCCAGCAGATGCCGGGACACAGGACATCTGCCGGGCCCTCAGGGCATTCTCTATATCCTGGAACTAATATTGCTGTTGATCTTCAGCTCTCACCCTTTCTCCCAGAATCCTGGAATGCAGTGAATTAACTGTGCTAGCTTGAAGGGATATTCATGAACTGCCTCACCCAAAAAGAAGATTCAGCAGGCTCCAGTCAGTGTGGTAAGTATGCCCCTAAAATAGAGGTGTGCCGTGAGTAAATAGGGCCAGTAGTAAAGCTCCCTCCAGCTAACTATAAGATCTTATTGACTCTGGGAAGAGTGTGGGTGACCACTTCCTGCACCCAGAAAACATCAGGCAGGGTGAGGAGTGGGCCAACAAGGACTCCCCCAACTTGGAGAAAATCAAAAGGGCTTATGAGACACACAATGGGGACACCGTAGGGCATCAGCTGGCAAAAACACTATAGACAGGGAGATTTAGTGACTGGAATAACCTGCAGATAAAGTAATAGCAGGAATTAAAAGCTGACCTACGTCAATAGTACTAGGCATCTCAGCCCAGGAAGAATATAGGACTCACCTAACAGGCCCTGCATTGGGAAGTCAGGTGGCTGGCTCATTTTTTCTTTGAGGGACCCAGCAATTGGACAAACATCAACCTTACATTAGGACTCCAAGTTATACACTACCGACAGTTGACACTAGTGGGTTGGAGGAACAAATATTAACTCAAAAGGGGAAAATGGCTAAACAGAACAGCAAAAACCAATCTCAAACATCTAGTCCACCAGGGGCAAGTACAGGAGACACTGAAATAGAGGACTTCAAAAGTAACACTCCGGAAATACCTGAAAAGATAGCAAGTGAAATAAAAAGAACAACTCCACATAGCTATAGAGGAAAGCAAATTAGAAGTACTCTCCCATGTAAAGATAGAAAAACAAATCTTAGTAAAGGAGTTGCTGAGAACAGCTAAAGAAGAAATAGAGAAAAGAGTACCAAAGCATGGGAAACTGATTGGAACTTTTAAAGATCAATGTAGAAAACAAGCAGAATTCATGAAGTAAACTCAAAGAGACATACAAGACACAAAAATAATATTCAGAGCTGGCACAACCATTTAAATGAAGCTGAGGTTAGGATTTCAGACCTTGAGGACAGGAACACAATTAGTGATCATGAAATAATAGAACTTTTAAAATTAACAAGCAGCATGAAATGATAATCCAATGACTTCATGGTGATGCCAAAGCAACACCATAAGATCAATAGGCATCAGTGAAGATGTGGGTGTCAATCCAAATGAAATAACTAAAATATTCACAGAAGCAATAGCAAAAAATTTCCCAAGTATGGGGAAAATCTGATATGCAGATAAGTGAGGCATATAGAACATGAATTACAACCAGCATAAATCTACACACAGAAATATAATAATTAAGGTCTCAGACTACAGCATAAAAACAAAACACTAAAAGCTGCTAGAGAAAAGACGGAACCCACCAACCAAGGAAAGTCCATTAGAATTACGGCAGACTTTTCAGCACAAACCCTCAATTCAAGACGGGCTTGGAGTGAGATATTTCAAGCCCTAAAAGAAAACAACTTTCAACCCAGACTAATGTACCCAGAAACACTTTTTTTTCAAATTTAATATTGAAGCATGATACTTCCATGAGAAAGAACAACTGAAGAAATTCGTGTCCACCAAACCAACCCTAGAAAGAGTATTGAAAAACATACTAGATAGAGATAAAAATGACCACAAAACCCAGAACAATAACGGAAAGAAATCACCAGGTAGGACAATAAATTAAACAATGAGGAGAAACAGAAAGCAAACAACTGGAACATAATATGACAAAGTCATATCAGTGATATCCATAAATGTAAAATGTCCTCAATTCACTTATCAAAAGAAATAGGTTGAAATAATGGATCAAAAAACAAGATCCCACAATATGCTGTATACAAGAAACACATCTGATCCAAAAGGAAATACATAGATTAAAAGTGAAAGGATGGAAAACAGTATTCCATGCATCAAGAACCTAGAAAAAAGCAGGCGTAACTATTCTATTTGCAGACAATGTGAACTTCAAACCTAAAATGATTAAAAGAGATCAAGAAGGTCATTACATACTCATTAGTGGAAAAATTCAAGGGGAAGAATAACAATTATAAATACATATGCACAAAATATAGGAGCACCCAACCATATAAGACAAATACTAATGGGCATGAAGAACAAAATTCACAAGAACACAATTATTACAGGGGAGCTTAACAGCCCATTGTCTCAAAAAGATAGATCAACTAGCCAAAATGTCAGCAAAGAAATGTTAGAACTGAATCATACCTGTGAGCAATTGGACTTAGTACATGTTTACAGAGTGTCCCACCCAACCACTGCAGAATACACATTCTTCTCAGCTGCGTATGGGACATTTTCCAAAATAGATCATATAACATCCCATGAAACACTCTTACTTAACTGCAGGGATACTGAAATTGTCTCATGTATAATATCTGACAATAGTGCAATAAAATTGGAAATTAATGGCAAAAGAAACCTGCATAAATACATGGAAATTAAATAAAAGTCTTGAAAAACCAGTGGGCTACAGATGAAATTAAAGAAGAAATAAAGCAATACCTAAAACTCAATGAAAATGCAGATACAACATACCGCAATCTGTGGGATGCAGTGAAAGCAGTCTTAAGAGGGAAATGTGTAGCAATAAACTGTCACACCAAGAAAACAGAATGATCACAAAGAAACAACCTAATACTTCATCTCTAGTTTCTAGAAAAAGAAGAGCAAGTTAAACCCAAAGTTCAGGGAAGAGAGAAAATTGTAAAATTAGAGTAGAAATCAATGAAATTGAAATTAAAACTATGGAAAGAATTAATGAATCAAAAAACTGGTTTTTTGAGAGAGTATACAAAGCTGACAAAGCTCTAGCTAGCCTTATCAAGAAAAAGAAAAAAACTCAAATGCATGCAATAAGAACTGAAAAGGAGAAAATTACGACAAATCCCATGGAAATACAAAAAAAAAAAAAAACACCATAAATACCTACTTTGAAAAACTCTATTTGCATAGAGTAGAAAACATAGCGGAAATGGACAGATTTCTAGAAACATATGAACTACCAAAGCTCAGTCAAGAAGAGGTAACAATTTTGAATATCCCAATGTCAGCTATTGACATTGAAAGCGTGAATAATAATTACCCAGAAAGAAAAGCCCAGGGCATGATGGATTCAAAGCTGTGTTCTACAAGAAATTTAGAGATTTGATGCCAGTATGCCTAAAACTCTTCAATGAAATTGAAAAAGAAGCAATCCTCCTTAATTTATTCCTGGAGGCAAGGATCACTCTCATGCCAACACCAGAGAAAGACCCAACCAAATGGGAGAACTATATGTCAATCTCACTAATGAACATTGATGCAAATCTTCTCAGTAAAATACTGGCAAATGGAATGCAGAAAATCATCAAGAAGATAATACATCATGACCAAGTGGGATTTATTCCAGGAATGCAGGAATGGTTTAACACATGTAAAACAATAAATATAATACACCACATCAACAGAGCCAAAAACAAAAAAGAGATGGTCATCTCAATAGATGCAGAAAAAGCTTTCAATAAAGTCTAACACATGTTCATGATAAAAATCCTTTGGAAAGTCAGAATACACGGTGTCTACCTCAATCTTATAAAGGCCATCTATGACAAACAACACGCCAACGTTTTTCTAAATGGACAAAAACTGAAATCTTTCACTTTAAATATCAGGAACAAGACAAAGATGTCCACTATCACCACTCCTATTCAACGTAGTTCTGGAAACACTAGCCATGGAAATCAGACAAGAGAGAGAAATAAAAGGTATAAAGACAGGAAAGGAAGAAGTTAAATTATGACTATTTGCAGATGACATGATACTTTATATAGAAGATTCAAAATACTCCACTAAGAGACTACTAGATGTAATAAATTCAGCACTGTAACTGGATAAAATGTCAACGCTCAAAAATCAATAGCACTCCTGTACACAAACCAAAAACTCTCCAAGAGAGGAATTATGGAAATATTGCCCTACGCAATAGCATCTAAAAAATGAAATACTTAGGAATCAATCTAACTAAGAATGTAAAACACCTATATGTTGAAAATTGTGCTACCCTAAAAAAGAGGATTTGAAGAGGATATTAGAAAATGGAAAGATATTCCTTGCTCTTGGATAGGAAGAACCAACAATATAAAAATGACCATGCTCCCACAACTGTTACACAGATTTAATGCAATCCCAATCAAAATACAATTAACATACCTCACAGATTTAAAGAAAACACTCCTAAAAGTCATTTGGAAACAGAAGAAACCTAGAATAACAAGAACAATTCTGAGCAACAAAAGCAAGTCAGGGGGCATCTAAATTCCTGACTTGACAGTATTACAAAGCCCCAGTGATAAATCAGCGCAATATTTGCAAAGAAATAGACCTGAGGATCAATGGATCAGATTAGAAGATGCAAACACAACTACAAAGACACTCAGCCTCTTGATAATTGACAAAAGAGCTAAACATGTTCACCGGAGGAAGGATAGCCTCTTTAATAAATGATGCTGGAAAAATTGGCTCTCCACATGCCAAAGACTAAAGCTATATCCACGCCTATCACTACACACTAAACTAAAGTCTAAATGGATCAAAGACCTAAATATTACAACAGAAACACTAAATATACAAGAAGAAAGATAGGTAGAAGTTTCAGAGACATAGGGGTAGGCAGAGAATTCATGAACAAAACGCAAACTGCACAGGAAACACTTCAAAGAATAAACAACTGGGGTCTCATATTATGGAAAAGTTTCTGCACTTCAAAAGAAATCACCAACAGAGTGAAAAGGAAACCCACACAATGGGAAAGAATTATAGGCAGCAGCTCCTCAGACAAAGGACTTATATCCAGAACATATAAAGAACTGAAAAACATCAAGCCCCCAAATTCAAAGACCCTCTCCAAAAATGGGTATCTGATCTGAACCCACAGTTCTCAGATGAAGATATACAAATGGCAAATACATAAAGAAATGTTCACCGTCACTGATTATTCTAGAAATGCAAATTAAAACAGCATTAATATTTCATCTCACTCCAGAAAGAATGGATGCCATCAAGAAATCAACTGATAACAAATGGTGGTGTGGCTGCAGGGAAAAAGGAGCACTGCTCCACTGCTGGTGGGAGTGTAGACTGGTGCAATCACTATGGAAATCTTTATGGAGAATTCTCAGAAGACTAGAAAGTTCCATTCAACCCAGCTATTCCCCTTCTGGATATTTTTCCAGAAAAACTGGAAAGGTCATATCACCGTGATATATGTGCACCCATGTTCATAGCAGCACAATGTATAATAGCCAAGTCTTGGAAACAACCAAGATGTTCATCAATCACAGAGCGGATAAAAAAGATGTAGTATTTTTATACAATGAAATATTACTCAGCTATAAAAGGATGATCTTGAGGCCTTCATAGGCAAATGGGGACAACTTGAGGCTATCTTCATTAGTGAAATAAGTAAGAATCATATTTATAAATATCACAATGTGTCTCTAGTGTGAAAAGAAATAAGAAGTATAGGAGCAACAAAAGCCAAAATGTGTAATTGCTATTGTACAAAAGAGAGGAATGTAAAGTGCTCTAAAGTATTTAACTGCTTGGATGTTTAAGTGTATAGGATTGATAACCATATTACAAAGTTTTTGTTGGATAGTTGAACGGAACTGTTTGCAGTCTCTGTGTTTGAATGTCCTTTTTGTATGCTTAACTGTTGTAACTTGAACAACTATTTGTAAGACGACAATATGTAATTATCAACAAGTGATTTCTTACTGTTTATTTTTTCTGAAATTATGTATTTTTCCACCCTTTTTGTTTTGTATTTTAATTAATTTTTTTAAAAAAATTCATTTAGTGAATGTAAAAAAGAAGTATTAATAAGATGAAACACAAGACACAACATAGAATACAGTAATTGAAAGTTAAAATTGGTGATAAGAAACTAAGATTCTTCTGCTAGCAGAAACATTTTATAAAGAGACATTTATATCATAGATTTTAATATAGAAATCTGCCTGATACCTGGGTGGTCCTGTATTGTTATTTTATTTCAGAATATTTCTTCTTGGTTCCATAGGACATATGCTAAATTGGCCAGGGCAATTTTTAGACTGATTTCAGCCTGCTGAGTAGAAGGTTTCCCCTCCCTTCTGTGCCACCACATAACCACGGCTGGTGTGCTGTGGTGCTGCTATTGCATTTACTATAAAATCCAGTATTTGTTGGTTTCACTTGTTACTGACTCTCTTGCCTTGCACTTCTATGGTTTCCTATCACATAGCTAAAGGGTTGGCTCAGGCTCCTGGAGCAGCTATGAATGCTGTTTGCCTCTATTTTGCCATTACAGGAGCCCCCAAAGTTTACACTTGAAGTGGACAGACACAGCAGCTGACACAATCAATGTGGGCAAGGGAACTTCAAAAGGTACTAAACACCCGCGCTAATCTCTGTCTGCTATGGACCCAATGTCAAAACTTCTCACAGTAATTTCTTATTTCATTAGGTAATCTTAAGGTTTGGCTAAAGGATGCTAATTTTGCTACGGGAGGGCTCTGAGTTAAGCAGTAGTGGTTATTTACCATTGATATGGGTCAGTCTAATAATAAGACAACAAACACTAAACTCTGAAGAAGGGGAAGAGATCAGATAAAGTGTGACTAATGGTGCACTTCTGAGGATGGGTCCTGAATTAGAGTATGGAAGATGGGGGAAGGGACAGAGGAAAGAGCCAGGAGCATTTTGCTGTGAAAGAGAGTGAGCTAGTGAATTGTGACCACAGAATCTTGAGCCATGTGCTAAGGAACTGGACTTCCAATTCCATCTTATAATATCTTTGGGGTTTTTTTTTTTTTTTTTGTCTTTTTCCTTTTTATCGGTACCGGGGATCGAACTCACGACCGCCTGCTTGCAAGGCAGGTACTTATGTCACTGAGCTAAATCCCTAGCCCCAATCTTTGGGATTTTTAAAGCAGGGTTTCCGAATGTAGTTCAGAGTGGCCTTAACTCACTGTGTAACCCAGGCTGGCCTCAAAGTCGCAGTGATTGTCCTCCCCCAGCCTCCTGAGTGCTGAAAGGTGTGAGCCATCATGCCCGGCCGTCACTGTGATTTTGACAGTTACTTAAAGCTCTGAAAATACATTTCCTCAATATTAAATGCAGTGCACAAATATCTAAATATGTTTCTGTTATTTAGAAAGCTTCAGGAGAACTTGAAAAATAAGCCTTACATATTCTACACTTTATGAAGTACATTATTCTTATAACAATAATTCAAGACAATGTTGTTCATCAACTTTTTCTGCCTAATTTTGGTCTGCACGGGACTAATGTTTCAAATATGTTAAACCTGATCAGCAAGCATCTATGAGTGGCTCATATGTACCTCATGCATCAACAACAGATAAAATGAGGCAAATAATAGAGAGTGAATTAAATATACAGAACCCAGCTGTGAAGCTGTAGGAAGAAATAAGCGTAAAATAGTGGGAGAGAAATAGCGACGGGGGAGGAGTGCACATAAAACAGGCACAAACTAGCCCCTTGCTAAGAAAGAATCTGAGTCAGCATCTAAAAACGCAGCAGACAAGAGAAGTCCGCAGTGTAACAGTCAGCACCAGCACCATTTATTAAGGAGACTCTTTTTCTTCCAGTAAAGTTATTTGACCATTTTGTTGAAGATAAGGTGGCTAGTGTGTTTGGAGTTGTTCCTGTATCTGCTCATCTGTTTCACTGAGGCTCAGGTCTGGTTTTTGGTAGTACCATCCATTTTTTAATCACAATATATTTTAATTAGTTAGGTTTATTGATATATTTTGAGTAATGGAATGATTTCATTCAACAGAGAGAATTTGTACCTGTACATGACACAACTTGATTCTTTTCTCCACATTCCCCTTTCATCCTTTCAACCCTCTTCTGCTGCTTATTTATGAAACCTTTGTTTCTATTTTTCCTTCTTTTCTAATCATTTTTGCTTTTCCTCCCTTCTTTTCCCTTTCCTTTTCCCCCTCCCCAGTTCCCGTTTCAATTTGAGCACTTTCTATTTCACAATATCACTTATACATTTTGGTCCTTACTTACACTTTATGTTTCTCACACCAGAGAAATAATGTGTCATTTACACACATGTGTGTCCGATTTATTTCACTCATGGGTATGGAGCCAAGGTACATCCATTTAGTAAAAAATGTCTGAAATTTATCATTTTTATGGTACGTTAATTGTCCATTGTATAAAATACACACTTTTTAAAAAGCCATTCATCAGTTGACAGTCATTTGGGCTGTTTTCAAAATTGAGGTACTACAAATTTTGCTACTATAAACATGGATGTGCATATATTGCATTTGGCTGTTGGTTTGTCACAGATAGCTTTTATCGGATTGAGATGAAGATAATTTATTCCAGTGTTCTGCAGGGTTTTTGTCATGAATGGGTGTAGGACTTTGTCAGTGCTTGCTCATGTGAAGTTCCCACAGGCAACCTTATGCTTGTGTTTTTTATTTTATTTTTATCTGCAATTCTCTTGTTTCACACTGATTTTGGCATCTGGATATTTGTCCCTCTGTGTGTTCCAGTTAGCCGTGTTTTGAGTTTATTTTCTCTGAGTAACTCCAATCCAGCTCCTCCTCTATTCAGCCATGCTGAATTTCCAAAAAGATTATTATTTATCTGTCTCCACTCCATCTACCTGGTCCATGATAACGGGAAAGATTTCAAACGAAATCAGTATTTGAATTAAATTTTAAGCATTCGCTTGCTCTTCTTACTATTGATTTGCCCAACCTCTTTCCACCTCAATTCACCTGCACTATTTGACCTTCTGCTCACTAATATCTCATAGAAATACAATTCATCTTATCACTAAATTCCTTTCATTAATATATGTTTATTTATATATGCTCTTAAAACGAGAAGTAATTGGAAGCCACTAAGGAATTAGAATAATACCTGTTGTCAAATGCTGAATGCTGTACAGTCCTAGGCTATTAAAGATAAGGAACAGGATTGGGGAAGGAGGGAGGAAAGGTGAGGAGAGTAATGAAGCAGTGATCAAAGTGTATTTATGTGCATGCGTGAATATAACAAAAACAAACACTATTTTATGTAATGGATATGCACTAATAATATCTCAAAAAAGAATATTGTGATATAATTTATTTGTGGTAGACAGTAGGAGTGTATCTTATTTTTCCTGTTTAAAATTAAGTTTATTGGCACAATTTACATAATGGTCATACACATCATACAGAATGTGCATCCGTGTATGATACATTTTGAGTCTTCTTTTTTCCCCATCCCTTCCCTCTATCCAGTTCCTCTTCTCCTCCTTATTTAAGCAGTTATGCCTTCACTTTTTTTCTTGTTTTATCATATTTTCCCTTTCCCCACCCTTTCTTACCCCCATCTTCCTCCATAGTTTTTATTTCCCTCTGAAAAATTTCTTCTTATTTCACATTATAACTGTCCATTTGGGTCTTTTTTTGCTCTTTCAGTTTCTCATACCAGGGAGACAATGCTGTATGTACACATATGTGTGCAATTTATTCCACTTAAAGAGTATGGTTTCAAGATGCATCCTTTTACCTAGAAATGTCTCAAGTTTGTCATTCTTTATGGCTCAGTAAGAATATGTCTTGGACAGTAAATCAGGAAATCTATTGAAAGCTAAGCTATTTCAACTGGTTTATAGTTTCTTACTTTTATTCATAATAATGAGCAAATTATAACTTGAAAAATAGCTACAAACATTGCGACTTCTCTGTCAAGAAATGCATGTTTTTAGTAATATGCTCAAATATTTAAATTCAAAATGTTGTCTTTATGTTTCTGATCAGTGACATAGTGAAATTTCCAGTTTTTAAATGAGTCTAATAAAATAAACTCTTTATCAACAGGCCGAAAAATCACTGATCTTCCTGTGTTATGAACATCAGATTCAGGATGCTGAAAATAGTAAAGGATTGCCCGTGTTCTAGGTATGGAAGGTCATCCACGGTGAGTCATTGTACTTTATCTCAGTAACCACAGTGGTTTCCTTGATGAGGCATAGGCAGTTTATAATCTGGTACAACACTGGTTTTGTGGGTAATTTAAAATATACTTGCTCAGGCCTCCAAAATACAGGAGCACTTAACTACATAAGACAGACATTAAAGGACATGAAAAACCAAATACACAAGAACACAGTTGTAACAGGGGACCTTGATACTCCATTGCTGAAAAGAGGTAGGGCAACTAGACAAAAATTGAGCATAGAAATAATAGAACTGAACTATACCTGTGAGCAAATGGACATAGCAGTTTTTTACAGAGTGTTCCATTCAACCACATCAGAATATACACTCTTCTCAGTTGTGTGGGGACATTCTTTAAAATAGGCCATATATTAACCCGTAAAACATTCTTAAGTAAGTACAAATTGAAATTATCCAATGCATAATATCTGACCATAGCACACTGAAGTTTGAAATTAATGTCAAAAGAAACTGCAGACTTGCATAAATAATTGGAAATTAATAACAAACTTCTGAACAACCAATGGGTTACAGGTACAATTAAGGAAGAAATAAAGCAATACCTACAATTCAATGAAAATGTGGATACAATATACCATAACCTTTAGGATGCAAAGAAAGTGATCCTAAGACGGAACTATATAACAATAAACTTTCACATCAAGAAAATCAAATGAGCAAAAATAAACAACCTAATGCTACATCTCAAGCTTCTAGAAATGGAAGAGCAAGTCAAACCCAAATATCATAGAAGACAGGAAATTGTAAAGATCAGAGCCGAAGTTAATGTAGTTGGAACTAAAAACAAAATAAAAGACACAAAGAATTAATGAATCAAAGAGCTGTTTTCTGACTTGAGCAACTATCTCTAAGATGATAATGTGTAATCTATTAACTGGTGATTTCTTACTTTTTTTTGTAGTTCTGTATTACTTGTCCCCTTACACCGCTTTCTTTTTTTTTTTTCTCTTTTTCCTCTTAAATAAAAAAAAGAGCTGTTTTTTGAAACAATAATCAAAATTGAACGTCTAGCCAACCTTATTAAGAAAATTAAAGAAAAAACTCAAATTCACACAATAAGGACTAAAAAGAGAGAAAGTAATACAGATGGCACGGAAATTCTAAAGATCATGAATACCTATATTGAAAATCTCTATTCACATAGGGTGGAAAACCAGAGGATATGGACAGATTTCTAGAAACATATGAACTACCAAAGCTCAATCAAGAAGAGATAACAATTTTGAATATCCCAGTATCAGCTATTGAAATTGAAAATGTGAATAAAAAATTACCAACAAAGAAATGTCCAGGGCATGATGGATTCACAGCTGCAGTCTACAAGAAATTTAGAGAAGATTTGATGGCAGTATTCCATAAACTCATCAACAAAATTGAAAGAGAAGCAATCCTCCCTAAATCATTCCTAGAGGCAAGTAACATTCTGATATCGAAATCAGGCAAAGACCCAACCAAAAAGAAGAAATATAGGTCAGTCTCACTTACTAACATTGATGCAAAGATTCTCAATAAAATACTGGCAAATAGAATGCAGCAAATCATGAAGAAGATTATATACCACAACCAAGTGGGATTTATTCCAGGAATGCAGGAATGGTTTAACATATGCAAATCAATACATGTAATACACCACATCAACAGAGCCAAAAACAAAAATCACATGATCATCTCAATAGATGCAGAATCAGCTTTTGATTAATTTCAAAATTTGTTCATGGTGAAAACCCTACAGAAACTTGGAATAAATGGCCTCTAACTCAATCTCACAAAGGCCATCTATGACAAACCAACAGCCAACATTATACTCAATGGACAAAAACTGAAAGCCTTTACTCCAAAATCAGGAATAAGACAAGGATGTCCACTATCACCATTATTATTTGATATCATCCTGGAAATATTAGCCAAAGCGATGAGACAAGAGTGAGAAATAAAAGGAATAAAGATAGGAAAGGAAAAAGTTAAATTATCATTATTTGCAGATGACATGATTCCTATATAAAAGACCCAAAAACTGCATTAAAAGACTTCTAGAGATAATAAATTAAGCAATGTAGTTGTGTACAAAGACATCATGCAAAAATTAATAGCATTCATGTACACAAAGAACTCACTAAGAGTGAAATTATGGAAATATCGCCTTTCATGATAACATCTAAAAAATGAACTACTTAGGAGTCAATGTAAACAAGAATGTAAAAGAACTATATGCTGAAAATTATACTAGTCTAAAAAAGAGGCTTAAGGGGATATTAGAAAATGGAAGGATATTCTTAGCTCTTGGTTAGAAAGAATCAACTTTATGAAAATGGCCATATTCCCAAACTCTCATACAGATTTAATGGCAATCCCAATCAAAATACTATTAATATATCTTACAGATCTTGAGAAAACACCCCTAAATTCATTTGGAAACAGAAGAAAACTGCAATAGCAAAGGTCATTCTGGGCAACAAAGGTAAGGCAGGAGACATCTCAATTCCTGACTAGAAACTATACTACAAAGCTACAGTAATAAAATCAGCATGGTACTGGCAAAGAAATAGACCTTCGGATCAACGGATCAGATTAGAAGATGCAAACACAACTACAAAGACACTCAGCTACCTGATATTTGACCAAGGGGCTAAACACTGGAAGAAGGATAGCCTCTTTGATAAAGGGTATTGGAAAAATTGGCTCTCCACATGCCAAAGACTGAAACTAGACCCTTGCCTAACACCATGCACTAAACTAAAGTCAAAATAGATCAAAGATCTAAATATTAAAACAGAAACACTAAATCTAGTGGAAGACAAGTTAGGTTGAAATCTTGGAGACATAGGGGTATGCAAAGAATTCATGAACAAAATTAAAACCACCCAGGAAATTCTTCAAAGAGTCAACAACTGGGATCTCATATTATTAAAAAAAGATTTTGCACTTCAAAAGAAATCACCAACAGAGTGAAAAGAAAAAAAATATGGGAAAGAATTTTAGCCAGCAATCCCTCAGACAAAGACTCATATCCTGAACATACAAAGAATGTAAATACATTAAGATTTCATCTCACTCCAGAAAGATTATATGCCATCAATAAATCAACTGATAACAAATGTTGGAGAGTCTGTGGGGAAGAGGAACACTTCCCTGTAAGTGGCACTGTTGACTGGTGCAGCCACTGTGGAAATCAGTATGGAGTTTCCTCAAAAACCAGGATTGTAAGTTCCATTCAATCCAACTATTTCCCTCCTGGGTATGTTCACTGGAAATAGAAAAGATCATGTCACAGTGATATATGTGCAATCATGTTTATAGCAGTACCATTTTAATAGGTAAATCTTGGAAACAACCAAAATGCTCATCAATCACAGAGTGAATGAAATATATGTGGTATGGTTATGCAATTGAATATTATTTAGCTATAAAATGTGACGTTGGGGCTTTTATTGATAAAAGGAGGCAACTTGAACCTATCCTCCTAATGAAATACATAAGACTCATATTTGTAAAGATCATATTATTTTTAGTGTAAAAAATAATAAAAACTGAAGGAGTAATATGATCCAAAATGTACAATAGATATTGTGAAAATGAAAGGGAAGGAAAGTGGTCTAAAGTATATAATTGTATGTATGGTTAACTGTGTAAGATAGATAACCATATTACTAAGTTTTGTTGGATAACTGAACACAATAATTTGCACTGTCAGTGTTTGAGTATCTATCTAATTTTTATGCTTTCATTTTGTAATCTGAAAAAGTATTTGTAAAATGACAATACATAATATATGAACTTTTGATTTCTTAGTGATAATATTTTTTTGAAATTCTGTATTATTTCTACTTTTTTATGCTTTTTTAAAAATTAAAAAACATAAAATACATGGCCACATAAATATAGGCAAAATTCATAATAGGTGGACATCAAGGGTTGGAGAAACTGAGTGATCTTGGTTTATTTTTTTATATAGTTAAAATTATTTCATGGATAATGTGTCCTTTGTCTATGCCAGTTAAATCTCAAATGCATATCAAGGTTTTCATAGTCATTATTTACCCAGTAAGAATATTTAATACTAAAGTAAATACATCTTATTTAATTTCTTTTTGCTAGCAAAAACAACAACAACAACAACAACAAAACAAAAAACAAAAAACAAAACTGACTCCCAGAAGTTAAAGTGAAAAGTTTCTTTTAGCTCAAAGTCTGTAGAGCTTTGAGCACATAGCTGGCTGGTTCTGTGGCTGGGCAGCATGGCAGAGGGCCATGGCAGAAGAGAATCAGACCATGGTAGGACAGGCAGCAAAGTAGCAGCATCAAGCTTCTCCTTCCCTTTTATTCCATTCAGGCTACCAGTACAGTGAATGGTGCTCTCTCCTCCCTCCAGTCCAGCATGGGCCTTTCCATTAGCCACACCCAGAGCTATGCTAAACCAAATCAATGGACTAATTTAGCTATCGCACCCTTAATCCATATTCACACACCCTAGATCCATTCATCTTTGTAAATCCTCACCTCATGAGGCTTTTGGGGGACATCTAGACACAAGCCGTAACAGGAACTACAGTGGTTTTGGTTGGCAGCTTCAAATATATGGCCACATAAACACGAGTAAAGTTCATGATGTATTGACACCAAGGATTGTGGAAATTTCGTGACTATCTTTATTATTTTACAAGATAAAAAAGCATTAGATGGATTGCATGTGCTTTTCCCATGCAAGTGAAATCTCCGATGTGTATCAAGATTTTCATAATCATGTATACATATTAAGACTATTTATTCCAGTTTTCATTTGTTTGGCCATGCTGGAGTTCTAATCAAGGGCCTTGTTTATGCTACATAAAGGATCTATGACTAATTGAAACACCAAGTCCAAGATGTTAGTTTTCTTAATGGCAATGTCATATTAAGGTTTTACAAAGTTGTATATATTTTATGGTGAAATAAAGTTGTGTGTGTGTGTGTTGATCTCTGATGGAACATTGTTTTTCCTTGCCTGCTTTGGTAAGAATGTATGAAAATATGTAAGACACTTTTGTGTTAATTCATTATGTTGGAAATTTAGCCAATTGTATGTTAATGTCAGCATAAATATACTAGGGGAAAATACCGTCTCTTAATGCAAAAAGCAGTTAACATAAAACACAGATATGTGACTTAGAAGATTTATATCTATATAATTGGGGGAAAAAGGATTAATATACATTGCCACATCTCCACAGGTTACCATATGAGGTTTGTGTTCTTTCAAATGAATGATTTAACAGGAATGCATCCATTTATTTAAGTAAGTGTTTGGCAGCATTGTGCTAGAGAAACGTACTTATGTATTTTACTGACACATACTGATCCAAAAGGCACTGAAAGGTAGAAAAAAGACAAGCAAAGGGAGGTTTAGATACACAAAACTACACTTGAATTTAGAAACCAGAAAGTGAGAGACCATGAGACAGAAGAAAAAATTCTCAAGAAGAATGAGAGATTATAAGCTATTTTGAAATTCAGTATTCATAAAGACAGGTATTTGATGGGCCAGAGGAATGTCTCATGTTCGTCTTCATCTTCTGAGATGTACAGATATGCAGATTTACAATCATGGACAAATACACCATATTCTAAGAGTACATAGAATAATTTTTCATGCCTTTATCTTGTAATCTGAACAACTACTTGAAGATAACAGTATGCAATATATTAACCATTGTTAGTCTCCTATTAACTTGTTTTGAAATCCAGTACTATTGATTTTATTCTTTTTTTAGATAAATTTTTCAAAAAAATATACTTTTTAAGGTTAAGTACTAAATGTTTAGCAACATATAAATGATTCTAGGTCAGATAAAAAGATTCTTATGACTGTTAAATGTAAGAACAAAGAGGAAGAAAGAGAGGCCTCTTCCTGGAGACACAGTAACAGGTGACAGAGACTATGATTCAACCCCATGCTGTGACCAACCTTTGTAAGTAGAAGAAACATCTTTGTTTTACTGAATAAAGGTGACTAGGACTAAAATGAGGGTCAATAAATGAAGTGGAATAATATTAAATAAAATAAAAACAGAGCTGTACTTTGCTTTTAAAATGCTTTCAACTTCCAAGCCAGGTGAACTATACGCAGGGAATTTCAGACACAGTCATAAAATTTTTGAGAAATCTTTGAGAGATTGTGGTGGTGCACAACTGTAGTTCAAGCACTGAGGCAGGAGAATTCACCATGAGTTTGAGGCCTTGTCTAAGAAAATAAATAAAACAAAAAGTAAAATAAATAGTTTTTAAAGGAAATAGAAATTCTCAGTATAGAAATAGAATATTAATAAAATAAGCAAATGTTATGTTCATAAAAGAGGAATATGTCAACTAAAATTTTATCTTATTGTAAACGATAGCATGAAGTGAAGAGAAGAAATTAAAAACTTGAAAAAACATAATAAAAATCACCAATTTTAGCAAAAGAGAGAATATAGATTTAAGAATAGCAAAAACTCTCAGTAGCCTGCTTGTTCATAACAAATGGTATAACATCCATCTTTTCATAAACCAAAAGAGTAACAGGAAATGGCCCAGGCTGGAAGAGTAGTTGAAAAAACAATGATTGACTTTTATATTAATATGAAGAAAATGAGAAAAAGAACTCAGAACAGCTTCATGACAAAACCATCACAAGGTAAGAATAAAAATGCCAGTCTGATAAAAGGTGTGTACAATGAACTCACAGATAGAAATGACAAAATTATTTTTCAGAAAAATGGAACACTTGACCCTCCAGTGTCAGCAATAAGAAAAAAATGGCTAGCCTCATGATTGTTATTCAAAATTTTTTTGTTGCAACTCTAGTTTGCACACTTACACAATGAAATTATATTAATTGTATTTCTTATGGTTTGTGTCTAGGTGGTCACCCAACCCTCATGCAGTCATGGAGGTAGCTGAATCCAGTCTGTGATTCCTTTATTGTTTAGCACTGTGACTGGTGGTGTGAATGGTGCGCCAGCCCAGGCGTGGAGCCAGCACACGGTGTAAGGGAGGAAAGGAGATGTGTTTCTCCCTCTTTTGCTTTTCTGTTCTTGTGGCTTGCAGCTGGCATGAAATGCTGCCCATCAACCATGACACACTGCCTTGGCCCCCCTGCGTCTGGACTGAAACCTCCAAAAACCGTGAGAAATATACCTTTCCTTTCTTCATGTTGAGCATCAGGTATTTTGCCTGAGCAAATGTAAAGTAAATAAGACACTATCTATAGTGGAAAACGAATAAAATCATGTTTATTCTTAAACTCTTTGATCATTTATATAGTTTTATTCATATAGTTTTATTTATATATATTTTTATTTATATAGTTTTATTTAGTTTTTGAGACAAATTCAGGCTGGCATTGAAGTCAGTATAAAGCCCATGCAGGTCTCAAACTCCCAACAATCCTCCTGCGTCAACCTTCTGAGTACTGGGATTACAAACATGAGCCCCCTCACCCAGCTACAATTTTTGGAGTAAAGAAAAATCAGAGAGTTTGACTGCCACTCTAGGGATGGAAACAGCCAGCATCTCCCGAGATCCGCGCCATGCTGGGACTTAGGATGCTGGGAAACCAAGCAAAGTGCTCGCCTCCCTGGTAGGCCGGCTGAGAATTAAACATCCCATTCCCTCCAACTCTCTTTAGCAAATGGGAGCCAGAGGTCTGAGCATCTCTTGGGAACCTGACCATATGCAATATAGCAAATTTCTTTAAAGGTAAATATTGTTTTCACTGTTTTGCTTGGTTCTGAGTAATTGTATTGCTCTATTCAATATTTTGTATTGATAAGTTCTATAATACTCTGTATTTGGTCTTTTTGTTATACCTGATTGAAAGAACAATTATTGTGAAGATAACGAGATACATTATGGTACCTATTACTGTTATCCTGGTAACCTGCTGTGATGTTCTATACCAATTTCACTGTTTTATTTCAATTGGCTTTGTTCTGTCTTGTTCTGTTGCATTTTACTACCTTCAATATAATAAAATTTAAAAAAGAGAAAGTATGGATGATACATGGTGAACATGAAAAATGTGTAACAATGCAGTTGTACTAGCAATCTCAAAAAAAATTAGAAAATTACCTCAAAATATAAATATGCTTCCAAAATTATTTATGGAAAATACAAACTTTTATTCTGAAAACCATGACATTTTGAAAAATATTTAACCCCAAAATAACTTAAAAGATATCTCATAGTGAAAAGATTTTAAGGTTTATTTTCGCTAAAATGGCAATATTCCTCACGCTTTTCTGCAGAATTAATATGATTTGTGTTCAAATTCCATACATTATTTGATATTAATTTTCATTTGGAAACTTATGAGGATTGGAAAAGCTAAAACTATTCAAGAAAGCCTGAGGTTGAAAGACTCCCCCTTCCTGGTTTTAAAGGTTGCTGCAGGGATTAAGACACTGTAGTACTAACAAAATAAAAGATGTACAATCTGCTATGCCATAACTTATAGTCCGGTGATAAACTCATATTTATTAGGTTCATTTAAAAAATTTTGTATTTGTGTAAAATAAACGTAACATAAATTTATCCTTTTAACCATTTTTAAGTTCATAATTTGATGCTATTAAAAACATCCCCAATTGCAACGACTACCACCTTCAATCTTCAGAATTCTTTTTATCTTTCCACACTGAAGCTCCATAACCATTAAACAGTAACCCACATGCGTCCCTTCCCCAGCCTCTAGAGCGACCGTTTCAATTTCCTGTCTTTTAAAGTTTGACCACTCTAGTTATAGCATATAATTGGAACCAAACACTTTTTGGGTTTAATTTGTGGCAGTTAGCATAACATCTTCAATTTTTATCTATGTTGTACACTGTTAGGACAACCTGTAGTTTTAAGGCTGAATAACATTTCACTGTGTACAACTGAATAATATTCCATTAATGTTTATTAATGAATGATACTCCAGTTGAAGAGAAAGCAGAATTCCAGTCACCATCTTGGAATTAGAGATTGAAACCTCACCAGACGATGAACCTGTGGGTGTACGTTCTTAAAATTTTCATCCTCTAGAGCTATGTCAAAATCCTTTCTTCTTTATAAATTTGTAGGTTTGTGGTACTCTGTTACAGCAGAGAAAATAGACAAAGACAAATGAACACTGAGTTTTCTTCCATTTCTTAAATAATTTAAACATCAATTGCATGAAATCAAATGCATATGATGAGTAGCAAGGTATTATGACTGTTAATTCTCAGGAGCTGGATGGGAGCAAGATTGTGGTAGGGTAAGCAATTTATAACTGATGATATCCTGAAATCTCATAAATATTAGAAACTTGTAAACATTAAAATAAACTTTAAAAGTATTTGGTATAAATATACACATTTTCTCTTCTGTTTTTTAAATGGAAATGGATTTATTTAAGGAAAATTTATAACAGTATGTTGTAGGTTTTGTAACATATGTGGACTAAATATACAGTTATATCTGCTTAATAGAGGGATGAAGAAATAGTGATAAAGTACAAATACCATACTAGAAAACAAATTTTTACTCTTAGGAAAACAGTACAGGACAAATGAAGAATGGACAACACAAAATATTTAGAAAACCAAATGTAAAATTGGAGACACAAATCTCACAACGTCCAAAATAACATTAATTGTGATTGAATTAAAATTCAATCAGAAAGCAAACATTAGTAGGCTAAAGAAAAATAATGCGACTCAACTCTATGCTGTCGGACAACTTCAAGTATTCAATAATGGATGAATCGAATTAAAAATGTGTGTATAAACAATGGAATACTATCCAGCTTTTAAAAATAGTACATTATGTCATTAACAATGAGTCCAGAGAACATTACATTGCATAAAATAAACCAGGTTTAGGAGATAAGCTTTCAAGAAACAAATAGGTTAAAAATATTGGAAGAAATTCCATGCCAAGAGCAATCACAAGAGATACAGTGGCTATGCTAATACCATAAAATATTTTCAGACATGAAATTTCTGTAGGATAAAGCAGGCCTATTATAATGATGAAACATTCAACACAGCAAGAAATTATACTGACTGTAACAATAAGTGACCCCAGAAATAATATCTCTAAGTAGGGAGGAGCTAACATAGATTGAATTCATACAAGAAAGAGAAAATTGAATGACAATATTCAAAGATTTTAACACTGAATTTTCAATATTAAAAAACAATTATGATGAAGATCAACATGGAAATAGAAAACTGGAACAGTAGTATGTACAAAAAATCTATTCGACCTTTGTAGGACTTTTTATCTAAAAATAGCAGGGCAAACATTCTTCTAAAGACCACCACAAACTTCCTCCAGGAGAAACAAAGAGTAGGTTAGAGTACAACTCTCAATAAATGTGAAAGAAAGAAATCATGGAAAGTGTATTCTCTGATATGAGTAGATTGAAATGGAAAGTTATGTAGGATAGAGCATAGCTGGGAAGAAGACAAGAAAGGATGGCAGAGACCAGTTAGTTCACCGCTTGAGACATTCTGTTGGTGGAGATCACGTGTGTTATAATGGTGGCTGGGTAGCTGTAAGAGTGGGATAAAGGTTGCAATATACTTTGGGGTACAATTGACCAAGCCAGATGACTGGGAGTGGGGTTGAGTGAGAGGTGTTAAAACTAAAGTTAACTTCTAGGTTTGAGGAATTAACTGAATTGATGGAATCACCTTACTCAAAAGAGTAAGGACACAGGTGAAGAAGAATATTGGAGTAGATGAGAAAGCCAAGTACAAGTCTGAGATGGCTGTATAACATCCAAATGAGGCTCATAAGTAAAATCACCACTGGAAGATAATCTTAGAATAAAGAAAGCTATGGCTACTTTTCAAGTTCATCCAAGGTAGAATCAATTGATAGAGACTGCTTTCTAACCCAGACAGACTGAATGAGACATTAAATTAATAGCAATTTTTCTTCTTCTCCAGAGACCCCTCCCCCATGAAAGTAGCTCCTGTAAAGTAGACCAGAGGGGTGTGGCCATCACCAGGCAGCATTATTATTTCATTGCTGACTCAACAATAACATGGTGACATAGAGCTGTGCTGCCTGGTTACTGATGTAAAACTGGAAAGAGAGAGGTCTCATCCTCAGATCAACACAGCCTCTGCCAGAGTGAGGTGGTGAGGCTAAGAAGCAGATGAACACCCATAAGGAGTCTAAGGAAAGGGGAGGATGTTTACAGAAAAGTAAAGAGGCAGAGCGTCCCAACAATTTAAAAGAAGAAACATGTCTGCACAGCCACCTAATGAACAGGAAGACGAAGATCATCAAACTAAAAAGGTAATGCCCAAAGAATTTCAAGGGGATTCAATTCGTGGAATCTGGTCACGTTTATGTAATATAGCCGTTCAAGTACAGGATCTAAATATTTGTGCTGATGACTTTGTTGCTGAACTGTCCAAAGAGTTTGATAGTACCTCTTCGACACTGAGGGATTTATGTAAATCATTAGCCCAGTTGATGGGTGTTACCTACAAAGAACCACATTTACAAGCTACAGAGTTAAAGGATGCTTCAGAATCTACTCTTCCTATGGAGCAGGCATACACCTCCCAGGCAGTACCTGTTAAAATGTACAAATTACGTGATGCTTGTCGGACGAATTTACCTCTCACTTTACCTACTTATTATTCCCAAGATGATACAGGTTTAAAGAAATGTTCTGATAATTCATATAGCTTTGGAATTTGTAAAGCGGGTGTTATAACTGAGAGTAAAGAAAAAAAGCAGGAAAAACTGAAGGAGCAGAAGTGCCTGTATCATCCCAATGAACCAGCAAGGGTGCCTCTGTGTCAGTCAGTGCAAAATGATGCTTCAGTGAACTACAGACAAGCTGATTGCGGAGACATCTCTTATTCACTTGTGAATCAACCAGTGGAGTGTTTCTCATTTGGCTCTCCCTTGTTTACTGAAGTAAGTGAGATTTTAAAGAGAGGTGCAGGCAAAGAGTTAGCCAGGCCTCTGAATTCATCAAGGAGTAGAGGTGAAGAGCAGGAAGATACTCTGAAATTTATCCATTATGGGGTTGGGATGGGAGAAAAATTGCAACCCCCGCCTCCAATTCAGCATAAAACACGGGTGTTTGTGAGCCCCACTGCACCGGCAGCACCTCCATTACCTTCTGACTGGTTAGCTCACCTCAGAGAACCAAAGAGGCTAAATACTCCTACACCCTTCCCTTCTCCATCTCAGTCTCCAGCCTCTCTTTTGAGAACTCCAGCTGCATCACATCCTCAATGCCTCCAGAGGACTCCTGAAGCAGGGGTTCCAGTTACTCCACCGAAGGTAGACTTATCTTCACCTTTAACTAAACTTGTTCAACAGTGTGAAATGGTTCCCCATGATCTACTTCCACCAGACGAAGAAACGAACCTATCTCCACCCAAGTTTCCTCCTTCAGTAATCTCATACAGAATTAAAATGAAAGAGAGAGTTACAGATCAAGTTGGCCATGCTTCACATGTACAGTCTGCAGCATTTTTAGGTTTCCTATCAGAACGTTCTTCATTCGCCCAATCACCAAGGCATCGTATTACAAAATTACCAAGATCTTCAGAGCTATCAACACCAAAATCTTTCAGTGTAGCACCATCAAGATATCCAATTTCAGCATCAAAACCATCAGCTGCACCTTTATCAGGACATTCAACTCTAAGGTCATCACAGAGTTCAGCTCCACTGTCATCCTCAGGTCAGCAAGCATCAAGATCTTTAACTCAATCAGTAAATTATGTCAGCGCCCAGTCAGCAAGGCGTCCAGTTGTCCAGTCAAGAAGTGCAGGTGCACAGTTTGCAAGATCCTCAGTTGCTCCAGCAGAAAGATCTTCAGGTGCACAATCAACAAGGCACTTGGTTTCACCACAACAAAGACCATCAAGTCTGAAGTCCACACAAACTTTTACATTTAAGTCACTGTTTTCATCTGCACCACCACCATCATCTTGTGTTTTGCACCCACGAACGCCATCAGTCGCCCAGTCTTCACAAGCACCGGTCAGTTCTGGTATAAAGCTATCCTCATCAGTCCCACCAATAATCAGCAAAGCAAGGATCACCTTGGTGGAAGCAACAAGAAAAGGCATTCTGCCACCCAAAGCTGAGGATCAATGTGTTCAAAACGCCAAAATGCACATTGCAAAAATGAAGCAATTTCCATCCTGATCTACTATAAAGCGATGGGATGCTGGTAAATCAGACACTAAGGTTGGTTGGGTGGCAGGAAATAAGCAGAAAAGAAAATAAATCCAAAGGAAGTAAAAATGGCATTCAATTTTTTATTCCTTTATAAGTCATTACTTATGATTTCTATTTATTTAATTAGACAAAGCTGTTATCCGCTTATTTTCCAAGGGGAACTGCAGCTACATAATGCATGTTAAATATTTTACATTTCTCTTAAACAATATAAATTATTCAACTAAACCAATATTTTAAGTGTTAATGTCATAATCTCCTAACTTTATTTTAAAACATAACTAATATTTAAATTTCAAGAGTGTCTAGCCATCCTATTGTTTTGTGTAAGATGTTGATGTATATATTCAAGCCTCCTGCCTCAATTACAGAAATATACACAGAAAGAACATGAACCATGTGATTCTAACTGTAAGGCAAGTGACAGGAATAATTAGTTTTTCGAGTTTTTTTTTTCTTTTGTGAAAATAAATCAATTTTATTTCCATTTGCTGTTTATGGACAGAATTATTTGTACTATGACATGAATGGTCCTAACAATGAAATTAATTTTAATTCAATAATAAACTTTGTGCGTACTTCTTCAAGTACACCATGCTGAGTTGAATGTGCACACATTCTGGAATGACTCTACGTTAGGCTAATTACCATTTGTGTTACATCACAAACACTTATGGTGTAGCAAACCCTTAAAATTTAGTGCAGTAGCAGTTTTCAAGAGTAAAATACTTTGTCAAATGCAGTGGTAGCATCGTATGATGGAGTCCTTAATATCATGCATACTATTTTACTGAAGTTGTATATCTTTCGACCAAGAGCTCATCAACTCACACCTGCAATCCCATAAGCATCTTCCTGCACAAGTTTTCTGTGAATCTGAAATGTTAAATTTTACATGCAAATATGATTATGCAGTATTTTTCTCTCTGTGTTGGGTTGATTTTACTTGATATAAGATGATGTTTCATGAATGCTGCTACAGATGACAAGTTTTTGCTTGTCAAACTGAACCAGTGGTGTCTCAGTTATAAAACTTTATACTTTCCACAATTGGAGTTTTAAACCAAACTGGAGGAAAACTGAATAAAATTCCATGTTTTATTCAATTTTGACTTATAGAGACATTTAATTCAGTTCTGGTCCAACCTGGTTCACCACTGTAACTTTAGAAAGTAGATCATGAACTGAGATGCCATCGTGTATATATATATATATGTATCACTAGTGTGTATTAATGGATTCAATGAGGGATGATTAGGCCTATTTCATAATATGATTAATGCTATACTAAACCTCTGTATGCATTTATCCCTTCACCTACATAATTTATTTAACATATATGCATATGGTTTGTTGTATATCCCCCAAAGTCCCCCAAAGCCTCATGCATGCATAGGTGGGACTTTTCAGAGCTGGCTTAACCTAAGGCATATCATACTAGGATTAGGGTGTGTGGTATGAAATTAGTCCACTGATTGAAATTAACATAGCTGTAAGTGAGGATAATGAAACTACCCTGAGTGTGTGTGTCACCAATCAAATGACTTATAGCTTGGATGGAAGATCAAAGGAGAGAGGGCAGGCAGACCTGCTGCCGCTGCTGGCTGCCTTCTGCTTGCTACACCATGGGCTGTTTCTCCTCTGTGATGCTGCTCTGCTCTGCTGCCTGCTTTGCAACCAGCCAACTAAGGCCTGAAACCTTTGCAAAG
Source organism: Cavia porcellus (assembly GCF_034190915.1). Classification (NCBI taxonomy): domain Eukaryota; kingdom Metazoa; phylum Chordata; class Mammalia; order Rodentia; family Caviidae; genus Cavia; species Cavia porcellus. The sequence continues at coordinate 99,035,493 of NW_026947486.1, forward strand.
TTTGAGCTGAAATAAACCTCTCCTCTTTTCAGAGATTGGTGCTTTGTCTCAGCAATGAAAAAAGCCACTAAATATATAGATCCTTCTATCTATCTATCTATCTATCTATCTATCTATCCATCTATCTATGTGTCTTTCTATCTATTTTCATTGTTCTTTTTAATTTGGGGGAAGTCCGGGAATGCTTTTTCACTCAGTGACACCAGTTCACATACTAATATATAGTAATCAAGGGTTCCCTGTTCTTCATATTGTCGAAAAATCATTTATCTTCATCTTTTTAGAATATATATTCTAACATGCATCTGTTATATTCAATTATGGTTTTAATTTTCATTTTTATATTACTAGCAATGTGCACCACTATTTTCACATCCAGGTTGGCCATTTGTATGTCTGCTGTGAGAAATCTCTACGTGCATCCTTTGCCTATTTTTATATTAAATTGTGTTTTGTTACTCTTTATGTATTTTAATCTCTTACATATTTTGGATATTAATCCATTTTTAGACATATGATTGGAACACATTTTCTATTACTGTGTGTGTTGTCACTTCACTCTGTTGATTTTTTTACTTGAATATGTGGGAGATTTGTGATCCAATGCTGTATAGTTTTCCCATTGTTGTCTACACCTTTGGATTTTTACCCAAAATACCATTGTTCAGATAAATGTTTTTGAGCTTTTCCAATACTCTTTTTAAAACTACTTTTATAATGTCATGTCTTAAATTAAATGCTTAATGAAGTGTGAGTTAATTTTTTAATATGATATAAGGTTACAGTTTAATTTATTGTTCAGCTTATAGTTATCCAGTTATGCAAATAGTATTTTTTGAAGGCTCTCTTTTCCCCATTATGTGTGGCAACTTTGTTAAAAATCAATTGAACAAAGATGCATAGATTTCTTGGTGACATTTTTATTTTTTTCCATTGATATATTTGTCTAACTCCATACTGTTTTGATTATCATAGCATGTATGTATGTGTGCCTTTATTTATTTATCTATTTTGAAGCAAGGTGTCACAATTCACTTCATGCTGGCCTTGAACTCACTACATATCCCAGGCTGTCCTGAAACTCAGGGCAATCCTCTTGCCTCAGAATAGCAAATGCTAGGATTACAGGCATATGCCACCACACCCATCTGTAAGTGTAACTTTTTCTTTCATTTTGAAGTTATGTATTATTGATCTGTGTACAACTACAATATTAACATGAAATACTCCTTTAAATAGTCCATCTAATCTTTTGAATTACAAAATGTATAATGGATAGACGTACACACATAGTGACTGGTAGAGGTTTATCTACAAAAAATAACACAAAACAAATCTAAAATCAAAGTAAGGTGCAATATATAGACAAATACGATGGATTTTTTTGGAAAAGTTTAAAATTTACAAATTCAAAGAGAAAATTATAGAAAATATGGATAAATACAAAGTAGTACATAAATTCCTCAGCTGAAATTTTAGCTCAATGATTTGCTACAGTGGGTAAGGCCCAGGGTTCAATATCCAAAACTACACACTCACATGCTAAATTCTTACAGAAAAGTTGAAATAAAATTCCATTGTATAAATGGACTTAATATTTGGGCAAAATCATCAACAATATATAAAAAGCCTCAATCTCACTATGTAAAGATATAATACAAATATAAATAAATTGATATCTAGTCAAATAATGTGTAAAAATTGTTGAATTATGCCAGGAAATGTGTGAGGTTATCAGTTTGACTCCTAGTACCAAAGAAAATAATCTATGTTAGTAGGAATGGAGTAAATAGTGAATATTTGCCCATAGATTTGAGAGTGTAGTTGACCTCCCAGGATGTGAATTCCCTTCTATGTTTGAGGGGATTGGTATTTTTACAAGCTTCTGTGGCATGCAGGGTGCCATCTCTTTCTACAGGATCCAAAAAACTGTGTACGACTTACTTCCTGCACTGTGGGAAGGTAGGATACAGGAATGTGTCTAAATGTATCCGGTTTGATGTTCTCCCTTGAGCGATAGAATCAGGAGAGGCGACACCCCGTATGGGCTCTGTGATGTGCCACCATCTCCTGTCATGGAGGAAGTACCCGTTTCTTCCTGCAGCAGAGAGTGGTGCTGCAAGGCAACTCACAGCTGCCAGGCCTCTCCTAGGTTAGCTTGGCTGATGCCTGGGGCTCTGCCCAAGGTCTCTCCCACTTATCAGAGCAGACCCTCATTCAGTTAGTAGTCAGTGTGCCAGTGTAAGCCCAGATCCATTGCTGTACTCCAGATGGCTCTGGGCATCTCAGCTTCACAGTTACCAATAAGTTCAGCTGAGACCTCTAATTGAAATGACTAGCAGCCCTCTTTTCTCACAGCGCCACTCTTCTGTCCCTTCTCTTCCTTTCATATTGACAGCAGTGTCAAAAGCACTTCCAGTACGACATGCATGTTAAGTGTCCCCAAAGGCCCATATGTAAATACATGATCCACAGGGTAGTGGCACTGGGAGATGTTCTGGGGTTTTAGGAGGCAGGACAGTGGAAAATGCTTAGGTCATTGAAGGGATTCCCTCAGGTGGTTTATGGAACTCAGTACTGTGGCTCTCTTTTGTGCTCTTCATGAAATGTGATCTTTGTTCCTACACATGCTCCTATCATAATATGCTATCCCCATCACCCTCAAAGGACTCCAAGCCAAAAGGGCCGTCAAGACTTAATTTTGAACGTTCCAACTTGTCAATCTCTTTACTTACTGAGTGGCCAGTATTGGGTACTTTATTACACTGACAGATCTTAACACAAAATTTACATGTATTTCTTGCCTGCTAATATTTTTATCAGTGTCACTTCTACTGGAAAGTGACATGTAACGGTATACCATATTTAGTTGTAGGTAAGGACATTATTTAAATTTCTCTGTATTTCTTTATTTAAATTTCTCTGTCATTTCAATTAGAGGTCTCAACTGAACTTATTGGTAACTGTGAAGCTGAGATGCCCACTGAGATGCCACTCTGTAGTAGCAGCAATTTAGCCAGGCTATTTCTGTAGCATTTCTTTGGCTGTGGGACCACCCACTCACCATTTCTAAGATCTTGTTACTTACCTCATAGTAGTTCTCTAAGCTTTGCACCAATTCTATGAGCTCTTACATATGATTTTATTTTATTTTTTTATTTTATTTAAGAGGAAAAAGAGAAAAACACAAAACAAAACAAAGCGGTATAAGGGTACACATAATACGGAACTACAAAAAAAAAACATAACAGTAAGAAATCACCTGTTAATAGATTACATATTATCATCTTGAAAATAGTTGCTCAAATCACAGTATCAAAGAATACAAAGTGGACATTCAAACAGGGAGACTACAAACAGCTGTGTTCAGTGATCCAAAAACATTAATATAGTCAGCTATTTAACATCCCTAAACACACTTACTGTTATATCCGTTAGAGCTCTTTTTTTTCCCTCTCTTTTTTACAACAAAATTTACACATTTTGGATTTTATTACTCCTTAGTTCTTATTACTTTTTTGGGGGGGGAGAGAATAAAGTCAAATATGGCAAAACAAAGCTGTCACTCAAAACCAAGGATAGACATAGCACATGATGTAGAACAGAGTACAAGGTTATCAACAATGGTTATCAACGTTGTCTCTTGTTTCCTTAAAAAGAATTGTCTATCTCATTAGATATTATAAAGTTGGACAAAACAATAGAGAACAAGACCAATAAAACTTAGGCATTGTAAACATTACAGGAATTCCAAAGGAGACAATAGTCAAACCAGAATGGGCATCTTAGTGAATCTTATTGCCTTCAAAATAGTTGCCTATACCCTCAAACTTGATACTATCATACAGAATGGAACAGAGTCTATCAGTCAAAACAAGATCGTGCGAGTATTACAGGACTTCAAAACAAGTTAATAGGAAATCAAAAAGAGTTACTATTATATATCCTAATTTTTAAATTTTCCCCCTTAATTAAAACAAACATAAGAAATAACTAAATAATTTTTTTAAAGAATAAGGGAGAGATTGAGATAAAAACAGGACATAACAATATAACAATAGAGGTCAAAGCATGACTGTTTCAGCAACCTAGTACTTTACTACCATATAACCCGACTTAATAGTAGTTACCATAGTGTCTGTCTTTTTCCTTGAAATATTTGGATAAAACTTCATATACTATAGCTTCAAATATTTCCATATCAAGAAGCCTGGAATAAAGCCTTTCTAATTAATAAGTGAAAAGTTTATAAGGCTTCAAGGCCACATAATGGGGAATCATGATTACCACATATTTTTATATATTTGAATCATTACTTACATTAGGGAAACTATTCGGTATTCACACATGCGAGATTGATTTATTTCACTTATGAGTATGGTCTCAAGCTGCGCCCATTTATTGATAAATATCTCAATGTGATCCTTCTTTATACCTGAATAATACTCCATTGTATAGAAATACCAAAACTTTTTTATCCATTCCTCAGTTGATGGACACTTGGGTTGTTTCCAAGATCTGGCGATTACAAATTGTGCTGCTATAAACATAGGTGCATATATATCACTGTGGTATGATGCTTTCAGTTCTTCTGGGAATATGCCTAGAAGTGGAATAGCTGGAATAAATGGGATTTCCAGTCCCAACTTTTTGAGAAATCTCCAGACAGACCTCCACAAAGGCTGTACCAGTCTACACTCCCACCAACAGTGCAGGAAAGTTCCTTTTTCCCCACAGCCTCTCCAGCATTTGTTGTTGGTTTTCTTGATCCTGGCCATTCTTTCAGGAGTGAGATGGTATCTCAGTGTGGTTTTAATTTGCATTTCTCTAATGACCAATGATGATGAGCATTTTTTCATGTATTTATTTGCCATTTGTATTTCTTCATCTGAGAATTGTGCATTCATCTCAGATGCCCATTTTTGGATTGGATCTTTGAATTTTGGAGATCTGAGTTTTTTTTTTAAATTCCTTATATGTTTTAGACAAGAGTCCCTTGTCTGAGACAGAGTTCACTAAAATCTTTTCCCAGTTTGTGGGTTTTCTTTTCACTATGCTGGAGATTTCTTTTGACATGCAGAAACTTTTTAATAAGAAGTGGTCCCAGTTATTGATTCTGGGAAGTATTTCGCATGCGGTTTGAGTCCTGTTCATGAATTCTCTACCTACTCCTATGTCTCCAAGGTTTCTACCCAATTTGTCTTCCAATAGATTTAGTGTTTCTGTTTTCATATTCAGATCTTTGACCCATTTAGATTTTAATTTAGTACATGGTGATAGACATGGGTCTAGCTTTGGAGAGCCAGTTTTTCCAGCACCATTTATTAAAGAGACTGTCGTTCTTCCAGTGAACCTGCTTGGCTCCTTTATCAAAGGTAAGGTGGTTGAGTGTGTTTGTAGTTGTGGTTGTATCTTCTAATCTATTCCATTGATCTTCGGCTCTGTTTTGATTCCAATACCATGTTGATTTTACTACTGTTGCTTTGTAGTATAACTTCAAGTCAGGGATTGTGATGCCTCCTGCTTTGTCTTTGCTGCTTAGAATTGCTTTTGTGATTCTAGGTCACTTCTGGTTCCAGATGAAATTTAGGAGTGATTTCTCTAGATCTATAAGGTATGTTGATGGTATTTCTATTGGGATTTCATTGAATATGTATAACAGTTTTGGGAGAATGGCCATCTTCACAATGTTTGTTCTTCCTATCCATGAGCAAGGGATGTCTTTCCATTTTCTGAGATCATCATCAATTTCCTTTTTCAGTGTATTATAATTTTCACTGTATAAGTCTTTCACTTCTTTCGTAAGAGTAATTCCTAAATATTTCATTTTTTTGCTTGCTAATGTGAATAGTCCAGTTTCTCTTATTTCCCTCTCTGTGATTTTGCTGTTCATGTATAGGAATGCTATTGATTTCTGAGTATTGATTTTGTATCAAGCCACATTATTGAATTTATTTATTGTATCTAAGAGTCTTTCAAAGGAGTTTAGGGGGTCTTCTATGCAGAGTATCATGTCATCTGCAAACAATGATAATTTAACTGCTTCTTTTCCTATCTTTACCCCTTTTATTTCTCTTTCTTACCTAATTGCTCTGGCTAGTACTTCCAGTACTATATTAAATAGGAGTGGTGATAAAGGACATCCTTGTCTTGTGCCCAAATTTAAAGTAAAGGCTTTCAAGATTTGGCCATTTAGTATGATGCTGGCTGTTGGTTTGTCATAAATGGCTTTTATTATATTGAGGTAAAGACCATCTATTCCAATTTTCTGTAAAGTTCTTATCATGAATAAGTGTTGGACCTTATCGAAGGCTTTTTCTGCATCTATAGAAATGATCATGTGACTCTTATTTTTGGCTTTATTGATATGGTGGATTACATTTATTGATTTGGGCATGTTGAACCATCCTTGCATTCCTGGGATGAATCCCACTTGGTCATGGTGTATAATCTTCTTGATGATTTGCTGGATCCTATTTGCCAATATTTTATTGAGGATTTTTGCATCTGTGTTCATTAGGGAGATCGGTCTATAGTTCTCTTTTTTAGTTGGGTCTTTCTAACCCAGCTCCTCCTCTGCACACTGATGGCTAGGCGCGGCAGCGAAACAGGCTGGGCTCTGGGGATAGTGTGGGCCCGCCCACCCGTCAGGAGCTCAGCAGTTCTCCAAGTGCAACCAGGATGGGGAGGCGGATGTAGAGGCCTCAAACCCCCCTCTCCCCTTCACTGCACCTGGAAGCCTGGAGGGACCCAAACAGTCTGGGCCGAGATATCCACAGTCCTCCAGACACAGGGAGAGGCTGATGCAGGCACCCCAGATCCGCCCAGCTCCTCCTCTGCACACCGATGGCTAGGCGCGGCAGTGAAACAGGCTGGGCTCGGGGGATTATATCATTTTATTTTTCTTTTATGCCTATATAAAACAGCTTTAGATGTATTTTTAGAATAAAACATGTCTGTATTTAATGACCAGGTAGTATTCCTACAATGGATCATGAATTGAAAAAAAATTGCAAAAAATCTATAACAATTTGATTTCTATTTATTTTCAGCCTACAAACAATATAGCATGTAAAATGACTAAAATGTTGCACCAACAATGAAGCCAAAACTCCAGCTTTCATAGAGATTATATTCTAGTGATATGGGAACTAACAATGAAGAATTGCAGTGAAAGCACATTATATATGAGATGAAAATAAATGCCCTACAGAACACAAATTAGGAGTAGGAACAAAAGTTCTGGGTTAGGTAGGTTCCACGTAGGTGTGCATTCAGTGGAAACCTCAGGGAAAAGTGATTATTTGAGTAAAGAACTGGAAATAAGGGGGCAAATTTTGCGAGATTCTTGCAGTGAAGGAATCTGCAAATGTCCTGGCACAAGCTTTAAATGTTCAAATATTTTTTTTCTTTCATTTTATTTTACTGGTGCATCTTAGGTATGCATTCATCATGGGGAATCTGTATCTGTACATGGTATGTTTTAATTCTTATTTTTTACCCATTCCTCCACCCTCCCTTCAGCCCTTCTTTCCTCTTTATTTAAAAACTTTTTTTCTACTTTTTCTTCTATTGCTTTTTTCTTGTCCCTTCTTCATACTCCCTGCCCCATCCCTGGCTCCTATTCTTAGTTGAACATTTTCTCCCCATTTCCCCATATCTACTGTACATTTTGGTCCTTATTTGCACTCTTGGTTCCTCACATCAGAAAGAAAATGTCACATTTACTCATGTGTGTTTGATTTATTTAACTTAGCAGTATGGTCTCTAGGCGCACTCATTTACTCAGTAATGTCTTGGCTTAAAATTGAATTTGTCTGTAAATAGCTGCTCCTGCTTTCTTCCATGTTGCTGTCATGTGGCGTATTTGTTTCCGTCCTTTCCCTTTCAGTCTTTGAATTTATTTTTTGAATCGCATGCTTTTTGTATGCAGTATACTGTTAAATCTTGGTTTTTGATCCATTATACCAGACTGTTTCATTTGACTGTTGAGTTGATACCATAAAACATGATGAGTTTACCTAGTACACACTGACTTTTCCTTTCCACATTACTTTCCTCTTGTTGGTTCCCTTTATCCCCCTCATTGCATGCCTTTCCTGGTGCGTTTATTCTGCTGGTGTTCTTGGAAGTGTACTCCTTTTATCTCTTTCAAGAATGCCTTTCAGAATATTTTGCGGTGCTTGTTTGCTGTTCATGAGTTTCCGCAGGTCTTTTTTGTCATGGAAGTATCTTACTTCTCCATCGGATTTGATAGTTGTGCAGGGTACATCAACCTGGGTTGGATGTGGTTCTCTTTTAGAGCTTCAAATACTTCACTCCATGTTCTCCTTGACTTGAGTATTCGTGTCAAGAATTGGAATTCTGCTACGATTCTGATGTATTTTCTGTTATAGGTGATGGTTTCTTTTCTCTAACAGCTTTTTGTATTCTGTTCTGGTGTTGAATTTCTCAAATATTGAGTATAATACCCCTTGGTATAGATGCTTCTTTTTATTATGGCTGGTTTGATAGTTATATACCTCTCATCTGCATGTTACAATTTTCCCTGCTTGAAATGTTTTCTGTCATTAGTTCTGTGAACATATTCTTTTTTAAAAAATGTATTTTATTTTAAAGAGAAATAAATCTAAAATTTTAAAACAATACTTAGGGGTAACAATGGTATATGTAGTTCATATTATATAATTTTTCTTTCATTTTCTCGCACTAGTGACACAATAAAATATTTACACATGCGTGTCTGATTTAGTTTACTTATGAGTATGTTCTCAAGTTGTATCCATTTACCTATAAAAGTCTGAAGTCTATCCTTCTTTACAACTGAGTAGTATTCCATCATAAAAACCCTATCTGTTTAAGTGAACCGTTTCTGACGTAATTTGTGCTATTTCCTGCTATTTAAGTGATTCCAACTAATCTTATGTCATTCTTATTTGTGTCTTCAACAGCTGTTTGACTGATTTTCTGTGGCCCCTTGCTACTTTAAAGAAATCTCTTTTCATGATCAGTAATCACAATCCTGTCTTCTGTGTCTGATATTCTGTTCTCACATGGGATTATTCTATTGCATATACTTTTAATGGAGTTTGAATCTGTTTCAAGTATTCTACTTTTCTCCTATTTTGGCCATTCATGGTTTCCATCATTTTCCTAGCCTCCTGTTTTGCTTTATATGCATCTATTCTAGAGTCACTAAGCATGTCTTCCACTATGATCGGCATATATGTAGTTGTCTGAGAGATTATTTCTAATTTAATTTTAATGTGCTTTGTTACTTCTGTTGTTACCAATCTAGAGAGTCCAGGTGGGTGGCTATTGAGTGATCTCACCTTATTTTCCCCTGGATTTGTCTTTGGTGAGCTGGAAGTCTGGGGTTACATCTGGCGTTGGTGCTTGTAAATTGATTATGGTGAATAGATTTATTGCTAGTATTTAGAATGTCTATGAAACGACTACTTTTCAGAGATGTCTTCTAGATATAGCTCGGCTTTGGGTTTTGAGTTCTTTTGTAAGGTCTTCCCTCTTCAGTTTATTAGGGATGAGAAGCTGCTTCCTACTTGGCCCAGTCTCTGGTTCTTTGGCACTGGCCTATGACATTATGACCCTCAGGTATTCTCAGTCTTTGCATACTGGGAAGAACAACTGGTTAGAACTATTATGTCATGTTGGCTCTAGTAGTACTACAATCAGCAATAACAATACTACGAAATACAGCTTAGAGAATGATAGACTGGGGGAAGTATTAATTTGCCACCTTTATCCATATGAACTATATTTAAGGATTTATGAAAAAATATGAAATGAATAGAAAATTGTGTAGATTAAGGAAGCCCTTGATGAGAAGATTCTACCTTCAAGGAAGAAAACGTAAAAGAAGCTTGTGATAAACAGAGATATAGAAGAAGAAGACAAAGGTGAAGGTGAATGTGAAGGTGAACAGGAAGAAGAATGAGAATGAGAAGGAGGAGGAGGAGGATGAGGAGGAGGAGGAGAAGGAGAAGAACCAGAAGAAGAACAAGAAAAAGGAGAAGGAGAAGGAAAAGAAGAAGAAGAAGAAGAAGAAGAAGAAGAAGAAGAAGAAGAAGAAGAAGAAGAAGAAGAAGAAGAAGAAGAAGAAGAGGAAGAAGAAAGGGAGAGATAAGAATTAAAGCTTCAGGGCAAAGGAAGATTACTGAAACTTTGGCAAACTGGTGAAGCAGACAGGAGAGAAAGAGAAAAAGAAAATATAAAACAAAGAGCAAAATAGAACCACAACAAAAGTACTAAAAACTAAGCTCACACACATAAAAAACAATAACAATCAGTAAATAAAACAAAACAAAACAAAAACAAGAAAAGAATGAAGAAAGAAAAAGGAGAAGAAAATAAGAAAACACAATCCACTCCGAAGTGCATCTCTGATGTCACTGATAGACAATCTGGCAGACAGAGTCCAGACTCAAATTATCCATGCCAAGAAGTCAGTCACAGCTTTAAGGCAGGGTGGCAGATAATTCCAGCCAGCCTGCACTTTTACTTCACTGAAATTCAGGCTAGTTTCTGGCTCTAAGTTTGAACTTGATTTATTCAACCCGAACTACACTGTGTACCTCTTGCTGGCTTGAACTTGCCTCCTGCCCTCCTGCCAGTTTGAATTTGGCAAAAGCACTGTGACACTGGTAGTTAGGAGGTGGAGGTGGCCCATGGCTGAGCTGAGTTCTGAGCTCAGTTGGCCTCTCCCCAAAATGGCTCCCTGGTAATTGGTCTCACGTAGGGGATGTATGAACCCAAATAATCATCAGCCACTGCAGTCCGCTGTATCTCCTGCTCCACGCCACTGGTGCATTTCTCCGTGTAAGCCTCTGAGGTCTCTAGCTGTCACCGTGCACTTACAGGTTCCAGTCAACCCTCGCATGCAGTGCTGCCTGCTAGCTTTTCCTTTTTCATTGAAATCTCTCTCTTCACTCTCCCTGAGGGCTCTAACTCTTACTTCAGTTCCTTCTCGGGTCCCAGAGACCTACTTCCATACTACTCAGCTTCCTCATGTGGTTATATTCCAGTATCTGGACACCAAATCTTGGAGAAACACTTTCTGTGCTGCTCACCACGCCACCATCTCCGAGAAGTGTGCCGCTCATGTATTTTCTTTAAAAATCATTGGAGTATGTTCAGGTTAGAAATGAGGAGTCTGCGTTCTGAATACTGCCCTTTCATTCTATGAAAGTGAAGTACTAGATGATTTTCAGAACCGTAATGCTGTGAGTAGGATATATACTTTTACAATGTAGGCTTAATGCAGTTTCTCAAGATTTCTTTTTGTTAAATAAAGCAAAAGGATTTCCTTAGATTTTTTTCTACAAAAAGCTAGACTAATGTTCATCTGGGGTGATAATGTTAGGGTCAAGAATTGGCATAAATATTCTATCCCTCCTGCAACGCCAAGGGCCTTGTCCCTGTCTTTCTGTGCACAAGTGCTGAATGTACCTTATTGGCTCAATTGCTACCCCAGGGGCCTGAGTAATAACCAGGGCTTGCATGTTAGTAGTCTTACATCTACCTATAGACACTCAACATTAGGAATCAATTAATGTGAACTATTTGATAATTTGCAAAATAAAAAAACCTGAATAGCATAATTGCTGAGAGTAACCTACTCCTTTAAGTGACTCCTTTAAGCAACAGATTTTTCCTTTTAATAGGAAAAACTGTGGTTGATGACTTTGTTTATTAGTGATGTTCTGATTTTCTTTATATTGACTTGGATAATTTGTGCATCTGATGTTGAAGTGAATTAATGACTTCTGTATTGATGGAAGAGTAGTCACCTCCTTTTCATTCAGATAAATGAATTCTCACTGCTGGCAGGTGGATTTACTTTAATCGTGTTGTTGGCTATTTGATGAATGCAGACTTTATGATTTTTCACTGTAAGCAAGTTCAGCATTCCTAATTTCTCTATACCTTCGATAATTTCAAAGATTGGATTGAAGTCATTTTGAATGACAGAGTCTCAATTGCCAAATAAGAATATATCTGCAATTTGTACAGTATTTAAGCAATTAATTTTTATTTCATTTATAGTCCTCAGGGATCTATTCTAATCTCAGTTTTTAGGAAAATGATTTCATATATGAATTGCATAATGAAAGAGATCTGAATGTCTCCTACTGCTTTTTAATGAAATTTTCAACTTATTTTTTTAACTAATTTCTGTTTTTCTTCACCAAAACAGTTGTCTTATTTATATATCACTGTTCTATTGCTGTTCTTCAGTAACATACAACTAAATGGCATTGGAACACATTTCAAAGTGTTACTACTAGCCATACTTGTTTTTGACACATTAATGTTAATAATCAGTATCAATATCAGGAAATCATAAATCCCAAAATTAGTTTACCATAATTGTGCAGAAGTACATTAAACTTTTACTGGACAAACAGAAACAGACTTCACTGAGACTCTCCTTGCAAAACATAAGTAGCACAGCCCTGTTGTGGATTAAAAACTGGTGGTCAACTTAACATTTGATGAAATAAATCAGCATGGTGCTGAGTGTAGATAGCCCACCTGAGGAAATTGCCAGCATATGAAGGAGACCTGGAGAGGAAGAATGTCGCATTATGGGTTCTCCTTGTTGTTTGGAGCTGTTAGTTCTCCTGGAGGAGCTTATCATGGTTAGCTTCCCCTGTATGAATTCAGCCATTGTCATTGGAGGAGCTCAGAAGCTTGTAGCTGAGAGTGGCTGTGGTTCACTTTGGGGGAGGAGGGTCCTTACTTGGAGCATCACTTCCTGTGTCTGGAGGGGAAGATGATGTGCTGCTTAAACTCCAGGCAAAGTTTGTCATGATGGCTTCCTGATGTGTACTCCACTGTTCTCATTGTCAGAGGGCCCGGGATCTCGTTGTCTCTGAGGATGGCTGTGGTATTTTCAGAGGAGCCCTGGCCCTTACTTTGAGTGTTGCTTCTCAGCTGCAATGTAGAGCACTCAACCTACTGGCCCAGGTCCTTCATCCCACTAGAATAGACATTCCAGCTCCCATGGTTTCCCTTTGGGCCTTACCAGTGCAGATCCATAAAACAGAAGGGGGAACCATTTGCATGGGCTGCTGGTTTTCAGCTGCACTCATACAGGATATTGTGGTATAATCTAGGGCCTCAGCTAGATTTTCTTGGCTCTCTTGTTTTGTGGGCAAATTTTCTGACCTTTTTTTTTTTTTTTTTTTACTTGGGTGACCATCATAAAATAATGCTATAAATTCTACATCCTGTATATGATCCCTGACCCCTTGCAACCTCCTTGCAATACGACATAAACCCTTATTGTCCCATTTTTGAGATGAACTCTACTTCAGTTTAATGGAGCAGGCTTCTCATGAGCAGTGTCATTTTTAACTTTGATTAGTACAGGTTTACAGTACATAATGATTGCATTCATTATAGGCAGTGGATACACGTACTAACACATTTCATTTCATTTTTCCCCTTCCATCCCGCTCTTTAATTTTGTCAGCATTGTATCCATTCATTTACCTTATAAATTTTTATGGTTAATTATAGCATGTTATATTCAAAACCAGATTAATCTTCCAAAAATATATAAAACACATATGACAATTGTACTATTTCAAAATAAAGTTATATATATATATATAGTCTATACTGGATTAAGATAAATTTCTCCTGTATTCCACCATTTGTCTTTTATTTTCATATATATATGAATAAAATTTCTGTATAAAAGATACCATGTGATACTTAAGCTCGTGTGTCTGACTTATTTCACTTAACCATGTTTTCTCAAGGTTCACGCATTATCTTACAAATAATTGAAGTGTATCTTTCTTTACAGAAATTAAGGACTCCATGTGTAAATACCACTTTCCTTTATTCTTTCAACACTTTTTAAAAATTGTTTTTGTCTTTTTGAGACAGGGTCTCATGAAGCAGTTCAGGTTTTCACTCAGCTCACTTTGTAGCCCAGGCTGGTCTCAAACTCACAACCCTCCTGCCTCAGCCTCCTGAGTGCTGGGATTTCAGCATGTGAAACCATGCTTGGCTTATCATTTTATTTCTTGATGAGTATGTATAAATAATTGTAATATGATATCTTATATATTTTCGGGAAGATATATAGATGAGTATATGTCCATTGAATTTAATTTCTATATTTAGTGACTTTCATAGTGATACAGTTGATACATTTCCAGCAACAATGTAGAAGGATTCTTTGTTCCCTGCAGCCTCACTTGCATTTGTTGTCATTTGATTTCTTGGTGATAGCCATTCTTTCTGGAGTAAACTAATTATAGTGAAGGCCTCATTTGTATCTCTTTACTGCTAAGACATGTGGAACACTTTCATGTGTTTATTATCTATTTGTACTTTTGAGAAGTGTCTATTCATTTCAGTGCCCTTTTTTTTATTGGGCTTTTTATTTTGGGAATCTATTATCTTTATTTCAGCATAGTCTAGATATTAATCATCTCTCCGAGAAGAAGCTTGCAAAAGTCTTTCTCCAGTTTAAAAGTTGCCTTTTACTCTGTTAAGTTATTCCCTGGCTGTGCATAAGCCTTTAAATTTGATACATACCCATATTTTAGATTATTGATGTTCTTGTTTAACTGGGTTTCTTTTTTATATTTTATTTTTAAAGAGGCTGAAATTAAACATTACAAAAGAGAACAAACAGATAATAAGATTTCAAAGACACAGACACAGATTTCAAAGCAAGACAACCGGAGACCTACACTGTCCTTCATACTGTCTCTTGTTTTCTTCAAAATAGTCATCTGTATCTTCACATATAATGAGTTCATACAAAACAAAATAATATAGAACTGATCAGAACAGGATAATGAAGGGATTTTAGGTCTTCAAGACCAGACAATAAGGAAGTCAACAATGGCTCACATAATGTTTCTCATTTTCTTCAAAATAGCTGTACGTACCTCCTTGTATGTTGAAATTAAACAAAACAAAACAGGCTAATCACTCTGAGCAAAGAATAACAGTATTGTGGGATTTCACACCAGCCATGTGTCTGAAGAGTACATTTGGATGGTGAGCAAGGGCAGCTCATTTCCTATTTAAATGTCATTGTGACATTAACTGTACTAGTGACGCCTTGTCTGTGTTATAAATGCGCTTGTCCTGTCTGCCTCTGAAGTGTCAGAACCCTCATCTTTCTCTCCATTGTTAAGTGGATACTGTGGAGGAAGACTGAACTGAATAATTCCGTGGATATTTCTTCTGATACTGGAATTCAGGTGGTGGTCACTGACACAGAGGTATTGAAGGACATCTTTGCACCTGCTTCAGTCTCCAGAGTCAAGATTGCAGTGTAAGAAATGTGCATCTACTCTGAATTTGAAGTGGGACCTTGATCTTTGATCTCTTTCAAGAGTTCATGTCTAGGGCAGTGCTGGCTCCTAGTTTCATCAGCCACGTGCTTGAGAACGTCTCCTTGCTCTCAGCGATGGTAAAGTGGTGAAAGGCCTTAGGGGTGACTCAAATTTGATTAAAAAGTTTTATTCTTCTCTTTTATATGGCTTAAGGTGTTACAATGGATTGTAGCGCACACTTTCAGGAAAGGCCTATGATTGAAACAATGAAAATTTATGTATAAAGAAAAAATTGACTTTGCTAGTGTTTTGGCAATGGGAAAAGAATACTTAAAGTCTTATACAGCCATTTTTCTTATTTTTTCAGGAGTGTGTTTTCAAAATATTCTCATGTATATTTAGAAAATTCAAGAGAGTGCTTTGAAACATTATCAGTGTACATCCAACCACATAGGAATGCTTCATTGTGATAATTTGGAGCATTTGTGGTTTATGTAGCCTCATATATAATGGTCTTAATCACAGGGTGTGAGGAACCTTTTGTAGTGCAGCCCCTGAAATGCTCATAATCAGTCTCAGGGAATGAATTTCTACGTTATTTGATATCCTCTGGTAATATTTCAATGAGCTCTTCTGAATTCTCTAGGCAAAGGTCTTATCACTGTGGTACAACACTAACAAGAAAAGGCCTCTAAAGTATGGTTTTGCTGATGGAAAATAAACCGAGCTATGTGATGCACTCCATTTCCTGTGAATATGAGAATGCAGAGGTCACATAGGGCGGGAGAAATAGTAGATAACCTCCAGATAAAAATGCTCATCCACAGGCACAAGAACATGTGTTGAATGAAATGAATTTCTAGCCTGCTCTGTCAGCTTCTCTGTTGGTTCTTTTGCTGACAGGAATTACAGAAGTTACAAGTTCAGGGGAGGGGAGGGATGCTCTGAGAAAGAAGGACAGAATGGCACTTGACCTCTGTCCCCTTCTTGAGGGACTGACATCCTAGTGTGAGGAGGTGTGGTAACTGTTATTGCTTCTTGGTACAGAGCAACTCCTTAAGCCTCAACACAGGAGATTTTCGTGAAAAACTTATGAAAGGCATTGTGTGTCCAAGGCAGTGTCGCCTGCCACTCCCCCATGCCTGCTCTTCTGAAATGCATACTATCATGGTAGAAAGCACAGTAGCTTTATAGTGAAGAAGGACCTTATTTATGTTCCATTTTCTTTAATTATGCAACACTTGGCTGCTGATAAATGCTTTCACTGCCTAGGTCTTCCTGCCATGGAATTGGCCTTTGATAATAAGCTTCAAGTTAAGGTGAATCTTGGATCTTTCATGACACAGTGATCAGAGGCAATCTTTCAAGGAACATTTGTTTTTTCTGGGCAAGAATTACCCTGGTTGAGATGAGCAGGAAGCCTCTAAATGTGTAGTCAATTATGATTATCCACAGAGACTAATGAAGGATAGCTGGCACTGAGGGAATGCTCCTGTATGCATTCCATACTTGCACACACAAATACACACACACACACACACACACACACACACACACACACCTCTTTCTACCTGTGCAGTTCTGTTCAAGTGCCTTGCAAATGGTCACACAGAAAGTACACACCGGCAGTCATCATGGCATGGCATAAGTGGGGTCCAGGGAAGTAATTCAGCATTTTCCATTGCCAGGCTTTTGTGGTCAGTTACAAGGGTCTGAAGACAGACGAGGGGGCTAAAGAAAATACAAGAATCAAGGTATATCATGTACAAGTACAAACTCCCCATGATGGATATGATAAGTATGTATATCTAAAATATACCAGTAACACTAATTTTAAAATATTGGGTGGTTTTGTTTTATGCACAAAATGCAGCACAAATACGACTCACATTGAATTTTTGAAATGATTAAAGAGACACCCTAGCATTAATCCTCCTCAAAATACACTGTTTATCTTTTAACACATTTATTTCATCATTCTTGAAACTTTCTAAAGCATTTCTGGAAGTCCTTTCTCTTGCGTGTTTCTCATTGTAAATCTGTGGGTTTTTTCCATGTCTTTAATTGCTCAAGAACGTATAAGTTCTATGGACACTTTGAGCTTTGGGAAGAGCCAGTGCTTTAAGGCTCCATATCTGCTGAACAAGTGTGCTGATTTTTCAGTATAATGTTGTGAATGAGCCTGCCTTTCCATTGGATGTCACTAGAAAACTGCATTTTATTGTAATTCATAAAAATACTCACTAAAAAGACAAAAAGAATCCGTTCAGAAAATGACAAGAACAGTGAGATAAATATCCTCCATGTGAGAGGGATGATTTTGAGGGGGATGACTTAAAATGCATTTTTAGTATAATTACTTCAATTTAGCAGACCATATTATTGATCTTAGATTGTACATATGTAAGTCATGCTATTCCAAATTTCGTTTACAAATTTTGAAGGGCACATCCTGATGTATCAGTCACACAAAGAGGTAGGGGCAGATAGGTTTGTGAATCACTAACTTAGGTTCTGATTGCAGCAGCAGAAAAGAAGAATAATGGACTGTGCAGAGGTCTTGGCCCTACACCATGAAAGGGACCATACATGGTCCAGAACCAGTGGCCTGGGTTCCCATCATGCCCCACTAACAAGAACCCCAGCTCTTCTCTCACTTGTTGCTCTGGTAGCTCAAGTTCTCTCTGTGTGTCTTCTATCACAGTCAAATCTCCCAGCCTTGGACCATGAGTCAATCAGGAATTGTAGAAGCCTGCCCCATGGTTGCATGAGGCTTTGGGTGGGGACATCCAGACACGAACCATGACATCTCATACCTGGGCTAAAATTTTGTGTGGTTTCTGATGTCGGGCCTCTTTGTGGCTCTTGTACAACATCATCTTACACTGGGGGAGAGGATCATTGAGGTACTGACCTTAATTTTGATTTGTCCTGGGGGGAATATGCTTTTGAAAGCAGAGTCAGGATTTGTGTGCAGCACAGTTGTAGATAGATTGCCAACCATAAGTGTGGCCCTGACTCCCATGACTGGAACAGGAACAGGGAATAAAGAAGCTGCATTAAATTAAATTAAATTAAATTAAATTAGAGAGGAGTAGAGCAACAGAGAGGTACTCAGTGGGGACCCAGTAATATCAGAGAAGTAAAAAAGAACAAGACTGTTCAGTGTCAGTGAGGCAGCCTGTTAAGGGGCAGGTACACAAGTTAGTATTCCACCCTAACAAAGAGACCTGTTATTACTGGGGAGACAGAAGCCCCGCTCTTCCTGTTGATTTCCTTTCAAAGGAATCCATTTCAAATCCTTCAAAAAGGCACCCCTGACTCTTTGGAGATGCATATATCACAAGTCAACATTCACAAGTATATTGATTTACTCTGTCGTTAAAACTCTCTCATGGGTCCTATGTTTAGGTATTAGAAAAAGTACTAAATTCTGCCTTGAACTTTTGACAATAGGCACTTTAGGGGTATTCAGGATCCCCCGATGGTTACGGGCTTGACCTCTCAGAAAATATCTTACTGTTGATGGATTTTAATATCCGCATATGGAAGTGGAGACAATCACTTTGTCGAGATTCTATAGTTTTCTTAAATAATTAAAGACCTAGTAAAGAAGGCTCCCAGTGTCTGGGTAGAATTTTGTCAGAGGGAGGATCTCTGTTACTTTGGTATCTGGGGTTCCGTGGACCATGAAGACACATTTGCCTGCAGCTGAACTGTGTGTGCTGCTGCTTTTGGTTTGCACAGACAGGCACAGTGCTGCTACAGCAGCAGTGTAAACTCTGCAGTTGGTAGCATGGTGCTAACAAGTTCTGATTTGGTTGCCTACTATCTCTGTGATTGTGGGCAAATTAATATTTTTTCCTGGGTCCTATTTTAACAGCATCAGCTTGGAAAAGGTTGGCTCTCTGGGCAGGGGGAAGGTTAGCAGGGCCTTGAATTTGCCTCACTGACCCGAGCAGGGTGGAGTTTAGTGTCTGAGAAAAGAAATCCTGAGTCAGGGGAGGAAGATCTCAGACATGTGATTTGGGCTTTCTGTTGGAAGAGGTTGTCTCTTAGAAAAGCCCTTTTTACCATTAAATTTTAATTTTGCAATCATGCTAGACTGACATGTAGTTAAACAGAAATGCCCCTTTGCCAGTACTTTCCTAAACTGGCCATATTTTGCAAAACTTCACTCCACTGTTACAACTTGGGTGTTGTAATGGATCCAGTCCACAGAGAGGACCGTTTCCACCTCATGCCTTCCTGCCCACCTCTGTCCTGTCCTGTCCTGTGTCACATGCTGACTCCTGCTTCTCCACTGTCTGGGCCACATGGCTGCATTTGGCTTGGGTCCCTATGCGGTCGTATCCCCTGTATAGTTCTGCTGCTGGTACTTTTCCCCATCAGATACATGTCGTGGAGGATCATGCCACATCTGTGTAATGGCACTGACCATTTGGATTGCTAAGCGACACTCCATGTTATGCATGGCCAGTAAAAGGAAAAATTTGCTAAATGAAGAACAATCGAGTGTTTGTCAGCTTTTGGTTATAAACCTAAACTGCTATTATTCTTCGATTTCTTGTAGAATCACATTTGCTTACCTTTTTCTCTGTGAAGCAAAAACATTTGTTATGCAATTTCATGTACATAGGTATTTTGTGTAATATACTACAAGGATTAAAATAATTCTTTTATAATGTGAGATTCATTGTACATTATTGACTATTTACATGCGCCAAACTAGCGAAAAATAAAAAGAATGCACATATTTGCAACTGCATTTGCTGCAAGTGTAAACGGAAGACAATTATCAAAACAAAGATTTGCATAGCCAAAGCAATATGAAGAAAAGTACTGATTCTCATTTTGTAAGTAGTGAACTAATTTTGGTGAGCACTCTGGTAGGGATGTTTATGGGTTTTTTAATTATTATTATTTAAAGAAAAAAAGATAGAGACAAAAAGACCAAACAGAAAAAAAGTATTAGAAGTAATACAGGATTTCAAAGAAAAATATTAACATTAAGAAATGAGTAGTTGATAAGTTACATGTTTTCCTCTTAGAAATAATTTTTCAAGTTACAAACTGAAAGAATAATAAGATCCAAAATACATAACAGATATTATAAAAATGAAGGGGTATTTATCTTTTCTGAGACAGGGTTTCACCACCCAGTTCAGGCAGGCATTAAACTTAGTGATCCTTCTGCCTCAGTCCCCCAAAAGCTGGAAACACACACATCTCACATGGCTCTAGAATCACTTTTATGATGTACTTTGCAATCCTTGTTAGAGAATTCTGAAATCTAATGCATTTATTGTCTTATTGTCACCTGATTATTGTTTCTCATTCAAGGTGTCTCTTTTCCATTTCTTTGTGTAATGATTTCAATGATGCTGAGGTTTTGTTTATTGGACTAGGAGACTCTGAGCTGTATTTAGAGTTTTGGATATAAACAGACACTCCCATGTTTGCATGTGGCCCTCATGCCCACATCTATGCTGGACTGTTTTGCGGAGTAGACATGGCGTCATCTTGATGTGATTGGATTGTCTCATGCTCCTGGTATTTTCTCCCTGTCCTTGTAGTTGCTGTTTGAGACAGTGAATTATGGCTCCTCTGGCAGAGCATGTTCTGAGAGGAGGTGGGGTAGGGGAATCTGATGCCTTCAGAAAGAAGAAAGCTCCAAGGCTTGGGGAATATTGAAGGCAGAATCATTTGGCCATTGGGTGTGACATTTATCAGCCTTGGCTTTTGTGATGACAGATTCTTTAGTTGCCACCTCCCTAGTATTAGTGGACGGTGGAGTATTTCAAACCTGAACGAAGGCAGAGTGTCTCCTGAACTGAAGGGAACTTGTAAATTTCTATTTTCAGTGGAGGCTTGAGGTCTTTTTCGTCACGATCTTTAGTTGAAAGCTCTCTGTCTTGGGTTGGGGAACAACAACCCCAATAGGTTGGGATGTGGAATCCTTCAATGTGTGGGGTCAGGGATGCTCATGAATGGATCCTTGGGCATGGTCAGGGCAGCAGACAGAGACTGCTGTTCTTTTGCTGTGGCTCCATTACTTTGGGTATCCTGTAGTACAGTTGCCCTTTATTTAGGAGAGAGCTTCAGTCCTGGGCAATGGACAGTGTGTTGAATCCTAGGCCTCAGGGTGACAGAAATGAGGGAAACCACACAAATTATGTTTTCATTGACCTCAACACTGCCTTCTCTCTCTCTCTCTCTCTCTCTCTCTCTCTCTCTCTCTCTCTCTCTCTCTCTTCTCTAAAAAGCATTGAAGCAATTAAGACTCTATTACTCAAAACATGCCACTGTGACAAGGTGACTGTGTTCATGTAAAGGCACTTCAGTATAAGAAACTGCAAGAGGCTCATTCTGACCTACTCACTTATTCTTGAAAGCAGTCAACGAAAACTCCAGGGAAAGATGCCTTCTCTACACTAGAATAAAAACAGCGTTGCTATCCTCAAGGACTGAAATGTGAAGACAAGGGAATTCTGTGCATATTGGCACAAAATATCTTCCATTTTCTTACCCCTCCACAGTTTAGTTCATTTTTCCAACTCACTGTACTCTGTTATCTTCAGTATATGAGTTTGCTCTTCATTTCTTTATATGTGCTGCAACTGCATGAAAAATACGCATGAAATGAATTTGTATGCTTTTCTCCAGTTGATCTGCCTCTGTGAGTTCAATTGGTAGCCACAGCTGAAAACCTCTGGCAGGAGAGCAAATCAGTTCCCTCCTGTATAAGGTAACAGAGCGCAGAGATAATAGGGTCTCCATGTAAGGTGGAAATTCCTATTGTCTCTGTAGGGCCTGCTTCTCCTCCAAGCCAGCCTCTCCCTGGGCCCATGCTTCCCACTTGCGGAGGGAATTTCTCTCTCAGCATCATGTGTTCCTGCCTACCTGTGTCTCCTCCACTCCTCACACTGGGCCTGCTGCTCTCCTCACCACAACAATGACTCAGCAGCCACATTCCCCTTTTCTCCCATGACTCTTCTGTGAAGTTGTCCCTGATGACTCTGGGTGTGACTGAAACTCTTGTAATCACAAAGGAGCCCCCAAACTGGAGTTTAAAAAATGAGGCAAAAACATATTTTTAAAAAGCAGCTCTGATTTATTTTATCCTGGACCCAGCAACATAGTGCAGTTGGAGATTGCAAAAGCTGTGTGTTGTTCCTTTATACTTGTAGCATTTATGTACATATCACAGTTTACAAAGTAGGGGGTTATGGGCATGGATCAGGAAATCTGCTAATGAGGAAGATCTTTGTTTTCCTTAGCAGAGGATAGAGTAGTCTTGCAGTAATTAACAATTCTTTGTCAGCTTATTTTATCACCACATCTGTTATTTGTAGAGGACAACAATGGTTAACATATCAATTAAGTTAGGTTCCCAGGGATTTACAAATCTTTTCAGAGGAGAGCACTGATTATCATATCAATTAGGTCTGGGGGGGCGGGGGGGACGCATACAGAACAGTATGCAGAGTTA
The DNA here is from genome assembly GCF_034190915.1 of Cavia porcellus. Classification (NCBI taxonomy): domain Eukaryota; kingdom Metazoa; phylum Chordata; class Mammalia; order Rodentia; family Caviidae; genus Cavia; species Cavia porcellus. Next base: position 99,058,311 of record NW_026947486.1, read on the forward strand.
CAGGTACTTTGGCATAACACAAATACAAGGAAGCAATAAGGAAGCTCTGTTTGGTAGTGTACAGGAGAAACCTTCACACAAAGGGGTAGGACTGTCTATCACCGAGAAATGAGGGGATTGCTCTCATAATATCAATGGCACTGTTACCTTAAAGGACACTCTTGTCCAAGTCCCAGAAACTGATCAGAAAAATGACCTATTCAAATGTTGAGGCAGAGATTACACAAGATGAGTCTAGTGCATCCAATAGTGACATAATGGCACACACACGCAAAGGCAGACATTCACACACACATATGCCAACACACAAAGACAGACATGCACACACACACACACACACATACACACACACACCCACACACACATCATGGATGCAGGTCAAGGGCAAATAGGAGCCCTCTGAGGGCTGCAACTAGACATGACTGGATGTTTAGCCTCTGTGCATTAGCAATTCCATATTTCTCCTCACTCTGTTTAGATTGATATTCTGTACCTCTAAATGAGTCTGATCTAGTGAGAATTCTATTCCTGGTAGTGAGGTCCAGACCCAGAATCACAGAATGTGCAGACTTGAAGTACATTGCTGGGGAGTGAAGTCTTGTGCCCCGAAGTGGGATTATTTACACTCATCACCAAAGCCCACATAGAGACTGCCTGTGCACACATAAACACTGACTAAGATTGACCCTGTCAAAGACTGTGCATATTCTCACCAATATCAGGACTCTCTCCTCTCTACCCAGCTCTTGACAACCTGTTCTGCCTCCTAATCCAAGTGTGCACAGAACTTTGTCTTCTGAGCCTCAGCTTTTGCTGCTTTGTCTCGCACCCTGGGATTCTAAGCAGCCTGCATACTTGATCTAGTGGATGCAGGACGAATGATTCCGTACCTGACGTCGATGATGAGACAGAAGTCTGGGCACAGACTGCGTGTGCTTCAGAGTAAACCTGTGATTCACGTGAGTTTCAGGGCAAGAACTGACATTCTACCTGTAACTACTGCCGTCTCATTCTCTGACCCCACATCCAAATACGCCTATCAGAGAGTCCTTGGGAAAAGAGTCACATACAAGGTAAGCTAGGTTGCAGTGGGGTTCAGTGAGGACACGTTAATTTTGGAGCCATAGAGTTCTTCCTTCAAGTGTTTGCCTTTATGACCTTGGTGCTAAAGCAGGTCTGGGTGACAAGAAACTCAGTGAAGAGTCCATGTTACAATAAAATAGATGTATTATAATTTTTAGGAAAAGGGAATGATAACTAATAGGTGGAGATTTTTTTAAAGCACAAAACAAGCACAACCTTTGTTGCAAGGATGGTAGCATGATGCTGAAAATACATTAAAACGGGCTGGGGATTTAGCTCAGCGGCATAAAAGCCTGCCTTGCAAGCAGGCAGTCGTGAGTTTGATCCCCGGTACCAATAAAAAAATATATTAAAACCCATTCCACTGGATGGTCTGAATGGATAAATTGCACATTATATCAATTATGTCTCAAAGAACTATTTTGTAAAAATCAGGAGATGAAATAATTTGCTCATAGGATATAGTTTGCCAACATTCTCAGGATCATTGGCTCATTTGCTGTGTTCAGGGTATGCTTCCAAAAATTAGAAGAGGGCATCTAACGTCAGCACATCTGCCCTACAGTCTCTGAATGTTGGTGGAAATCTCTATGTCAGTACTCTGGAGTGCTACACACTCATGGTAGGCACTGCAGACACTGCAGTCCCTGCCAGCATCCTTGTCTCGCGTTCTCCGGTGAAATGGAACACAGGAACCTGCTTCCACATGAACCTGCTGGGGTTCCCACATGACTTCCTTTCTGTTTCACACTGATCATATACATTGATGGAGATGAGGCCTTTGGGCAGAGGTAAGATACACTGCATTGAACACACATTGTCTACCCTAGGTTTCTCTCCAAGGTCCACTGTCTTTAGCCTCCAGGAGTAGTCACTCACCCAGTGAGGTTGCCACTGCCAGACCCATCCCTGAAGAAGGGCCTAGATGCAACCTGTCATCCCATCATTCCTGATCAGAGTTGCTCTCCCCTCTTCCGAGTTTCTATCTCCTACAATTCTTCTCTAGAAAGACTGACAGAGTGCCCTATAAGCCAGGCATAGAACATATTTAATTCACATGGGTCATCCTGCTGGTCTATGAGCAACTTCACCAGCAGTGGTGGTATCGCAGAGATTCTGACCTGAAAACATTCTGATGTGGTCCAGTGGGGGTAAATAATTCTATGCAGCTGATTTTCAGTGTTTCCCTTTTAGGGTAGTCTCCCCAAAGCTTAGGAAGGTATATGAGCAAAACCTTAAATCTCAATTCAGGAAAAGAAGAAGAGGGAATATGTCCCAGGGGGAGACATCACACTCACATCAGTGGCACAGAGGCCTTGGTCACCAGCACATTGCCTGGATCAGAAACATGGGTTTGTGCAAGTTTGCTCTGGGTATCTCAAGCATCAGTTTTCACTTGGTTGGAAGGAAGTCACCAACACATTCTGAGGGATTTCAAGAGACTTGAAAAGAAGGCATCACACAAAATGGCAAATGTCAGTCAGTTGGATGAAGGCTAGACATTTCAGTTCCTATGAAAAAGAAACAGAGGAATTGGCCCACGGATGGGTGAACATGGTCTGTGATGCAACCTTGTGAATGAAACCTGTGCCAGAAGAAGAGCTGACAAGCAACATGTATCTATTTAGATCAACCCATAAAGCTTTTTGAAAGTACTTTAGAAAACAGTGCACATTCCTATTTAGCAGTCTTCCTCTCCCTTCTATTATATCAGATATTTAGCACTGAATTTCAGTGAACTCATCACTACCAAGAAGACAACCTACTTTATATGAGCAAACACCGAGATGAAACCCCTTTGGCACATGCACAAAAATCCGTGGCCCCTGTGGTGTGTACACTTACAAAAGACAGCTGGACCTCACGCCTGTGCCTGTGGGACTCTGTTGCAATCCGGGTCATTTTCTGAGTTGGTCAAGGTAAGATTAGTTTCAGAACATGGAAAACCCTGGTCCTGAGCTTTGTCTGCCTTTGGAGAATGACTGGAGATGTGGCTTTCAAGGAAAGTTCCTGGCACCCACACAGAAATTTACTTGGTTTTAGGAAAATAAAACACAGGTGGAAATGGTATCGTGGCAGCATTTAAAGAGGTTGCCCAGAGGAAGGGCTGCAATGGTAGGAGTGGGATTTGTACCAATCACGATGACGCTCTGCTCCAGTTTGTGGATTCAGTAAGTGAGACCCTCATGCCACAAAGACCTCCTGTGTGCTGAGTCCTTCACAGACTGATCAAACACAACTCTCAAAACTTTCAACATACCAGGAATGTTTCGACTGTATCTATGAGAAAACAGAGATAAACAATGACAGACAGAAGATCTATGGGACCTTGAGACCCACACCACAGACTGAAGGAATCAAAATGTGTGGTCCTTTCTGCAAATCAGGGAATTGGTCACAGTGCTCTGAAGAGGGAAGAACTGCAGGAACACGTGGCCAGCTCGTGTTTTAGAGCTTTCCTTTGTCTTCATGACACTTGTCAAATAAATGCCCTCTCTGAAGCCTGCATACACCTTCTCTACCATGACTTGTTACACACCTGCCGTCCATCATCCTTTGTTACTTACATAGAGCTGCAACGAATACTGTATGTTCGTGTTTTTCTATGTGGAGCTGAAAACATCCCCAAGCAGCATTCCCACCATCCACACATCCTGAAGTTTCTCTGCACAGTCTACATCTGACTGCCACCTGGCATTGCAAGTTTCCAAACAAGGTAAAAGTCAGTTATGGAGATGGGTGGGAAAACATCATCATTGTGTGGTTTTGCATCTGAATCCTGAAATTAGGCCACCATGTCTGTAAGAGTGCCACCAACGTGCTACAAAGGAACACAGATCTTGAGTGGGAAAAGGTCTCATTGCCTTGTGAAAAGAGCAGTTTTTCTAAGTGGTAGTTATCATGGATTAGCAGTGCTCAACACTGACCTTGGATAGTAGTATAAAGTGAGTGAATGGAGTGCAGACTACTGTACGTGTTGTCCCTGATTCACTTCTGAAGCAGGTTATGGTGCACAGTACAAGGGAGGCCTCTGAGTCAGGGAGGGAAGAGTGAAAGGCAATGGAAGACAGGGATGGTGGTAATCAAGGTGAAGCCTGAGATAGCACTGGTCCACTGACTGAGTTCAAGCCAGCTGACCAAGTTCCACAAACATACATCAAGACTACTATAAAGTATTTTGTTTTAAAAATATCCTGAGCAAACAATCCCAGTTTGGGGACCAGCACCATTGAGGAGCCAGTGGCAGACCAGGAACAGCCAGCCCCAAGCCTCTCATTGTGAAGCAGCACCACTCACCAGTGTAGGGGAGAGAACAAGACTGCAGCACCAAGTAAGCCCAGTCTCGGGACCAGGGCCATGTGGGAGCTGCCTCCTGACACAGAATGACCAGATCCAAGCCTCTCTCCATGAGTAGGTGCCATTCGTGGTCTGGGGGGACAGAGAAAAAGGACACATCAGCAAGAAAGCCCTGTCTGGGTACATGCACTACTTGTGAGCCTGTGCTGTGCTGGGAATAGCCAGACCCCAGTCCCTTCCAGTGCATGGGCTGGGAAACAAGGAGTACCAATCCCTCCCACCTCATCCCATATGAGACTGTCTTATCTGGAGAAACACAGGCTGTGAGGGTCGCTCTCGAGGTGAAATGCATTTGGATGCACGTAGTGATTTTGTGCTCCTTTAAGATTGAAGGGTTAGGGACAGTGGTCTGATCATAGGTCCAGAGGACAGTGGTGTATAGTGTGCCATCTATGGGACCTCCTTCTGAGACCAGCCATTGTTGATTCCATATTTTCTTTTTTTGAAGTCCTATGTCATTTCCATTGTTTTGTTGGGTTGGATTTTATTCTCTTTTGTGTTGTTTGATTATTTTAAATCTGATGGCAGGAGCAGCTGTTTCAAAGACAGCAAGATATATTATGGTAGCAATTTTGGATTTACTATTGCATTGCTTTGAAATCCTTTATTGAATTCATTGTTTTGCTTTTATTGTTTCTATCCTATACTGCTCTGTTTGATTTTTGCTATGTCTGAAACTATCTGTAGCTATTTAGAAGACATCAAAAGGCTTTATTGTAAATACTGTTAATTTCGTAATGTTTTGATGACCTGTATTTCTTACAATGCTTTGTTTAGATGGGCTTTATTCTATTTCATCCTCCTTAAAATAAAACTTTAAAAAGCATGTTTAGAATACATATTCTTAATTTACACACTAAAAACTTAACATTCATACATTTACAAAATAGTTTTAATGGCACTTAAAGAGATGTTAATTTTTTCCACTATAAACTGAAATTTACACAAAGTCTGTAAAGAAAACTTATGAGGTGCTTTAAACTACATTTGTATTGAAACACATTAGCATTAACTTCTAGTGTTAAATACCCAATAGGTCTTATTTTTTCTAACAAGCGCAATTATGAAATATTCACAGTTACTTAAAAGATAAGTGTCTCACAAGAAAATCCATTTCCAAATGTGGAAAACAAAAACATGCATTTGAGCAATACTTATGGTGTATATTCCAAAACAAAAATAAATATGTCAAAATGGCTATCCTTATGAAGGGAAAAAATTCCCGTACTTATGTTTTAAATAAAATGAAAGATAGGATGTTGAGTGAGTTAGAGTAACATAGATCTGTGAAGCAAATGAGGACATTCATTGAACATAATGTGTAAACAACTTACAAATTATATGAGGAACACACAGAAGACATCAGGGTGATGTTTGCTTCACATAAAGATGATTTACGACACAAGTTACTCTAAAGACATAACAGTGTCAGTGCTACTGAAGGCCAGGAAAGGTGTTGCTTGTGCAGCTCTCAGGCTGCCAGTGCCAAATCTTCAGTTCCACTTTGAAATCACCAATTTTTGAGGTCTCACTATTTAACCCAGGCTGATCTCAAACTTAGTTTATGGCACACCCTGGCTTCCAGCTTAAAGCAAACCTCCTACCTTAGCTTCCTGAGTGCTGGGATTGCAGGGTGCACCTACAATCTCAGTGTATATTTGAAATTTAATCCAAAAAATTGTGTCATATGCAATGTATGTTATTAAACATGTTGAACATCACTGAGAGGTAGCTAGTGAGAGACAATCAGCTGTCATCATTTCTAAAACTTCCTCATTGTGATATGTTCCTGATGGTCAGCTTGAAAATAATAGTAATATTCTTTCATGCATCTGGTAAGAAATGAAATGAAAGCAACCAGTGCCAGAGTTTAATCTATAAAACTTTCTCTGTATTTATACAAGTCCATAAAACAAATGCTTAATCAGGTATTGAAGAATGATAGTCACTGTAGATATGGAATCAAACTCTCCCATCAACCAATTTCTAAATTTTATGTCCAAAACACCACTATATGGTCATAAACAGGTCAGCTCAAAGCAATATTTACACCAAAAATATGACCAGATGAACTCACCATGTTGACCCGTAAGTTAGCACAATTGTAGGCCTACGTTGGCTAAGGACATTCCCAGTCATCAATTTGGAAGCCCCAACCCCCGCATGGGCTAGCTACACAATCCATACTTCCGCGGGCCTGGTCACATTTCAGTGCTGTTGAACAGCTACTCCGTGGTCCCAACTTCAAATAATTCCATAGGAATAGCTGCATTGGCAAAGAGTAAAACTCTCTATTGCCTCCACCAGTCTAAGCAGAAACTGCCCCATAAGTCATGAGAAACTCAGCTCCAAGATCATGTTCTACTAACAGGCTTGGACACATATCTGTATTCTAATCTACTCCATATGCCTTAGACTCCATTTCTAATGATTTATGATTTTATAAATTGCCCCACCACATTTATCCCGATCCAAGCTTAATTGTACCCTGAAGTAATGACACTTTGGTGGTTTATTGTTCTTGCCTTACACATAAATGGGAGCTCTGTGGTATTATGCAGATGCATAGAGAGACACCTGAGAGCTAAGCTGCTGGAAAACCACGTGGCATCTCTTTTGAATATGAAGTGCAGTTCTCTGCACTTGTTCTCTGTAAGTCTCCTGACTTGAGATTTCCAGCAAAGGAGTTGAGATTTCTTTTGGCTTGGGATTTTAGAATGTACAATCCATACATCCTGAGCGGTTGCAAGGCATAAATAAAAATTGTATGCACTGCACAGATTCATTTTTTAAATTATTTTATTATTTTGAAGATAGTAAAATGCAATATAACAAGGCAGAACAAAGCCAAGTACCCTGGGTTTTAGGCTGGGGATGTGTTGGACATTTTCAGAGCTTTAATAGCAACATCATATTTGCCAGTAGAAGCTGTCATTTTCACTTCACCTTCCCAAAAGGATCAACTTAGGCTGTATAAAACATATTCCATTTAGTTGAAAGAACGATGTTACCTTGCAAGATTGTGGTAATGCAATCTTGCAGAAAGATTCCTAAAGAGACATGAGGGAGCATTTCAGCACATGTCTCAGAGCAGATTCCCAGTGGCTCCCTTGTGATACCCTTGGGAAAGATGAATGAGGGGCCCCCATAAGACTGGAGAAGATGACATGTGCAGAAACCTACAATTGAAAATATCAGTCAAGGAAGACTTTGGTTTTAGTCTTTGGCATGTGGAAAGCCAGTTTTTCCACACCATTTATTAAAGAAGCTTTCTTTCAGTGAACATGTGTGCTCCCAGTACAAAACTAGACCCATGCGTCTTAACAAACACTAAACTAAAATCAAAATGAATCAAAGATCTAAGTATTGAAATGGAAATAATAAATTTACTAGAAGAGAAAACAAGTAGAAATTTTAAGATGTAGCTGTGGCCAGAGACTTCACAAACGTAACCAGACTACATGGGAAACACTACAAAGAATCCACACCTGGAATTTCATCTTATTAAAAAACTTTTGTACCACAAAAGGAACCACCATCAAAGTGAGCTTATAGAGTGGGAAAAATTTGTATCCTGTTGCTCTTCAGACAAATGACTTATATCTAGAAAGTACAAAGAATTGCAAAACCCTGACTTCCAAAATTCTAAGAGACAATGTAAAACTGTGCTTCTTAGGTAAAGATACACAAATAGCTAATATGCCAAAAAATTTTCAACATCATTGGTCATTTGACAGGTGCAAAAAAGCGCTGAAATTTCATCTCACACCAAAAAGAACGCTTATCACCAAGAAATCAACCAACCTGTTGGTGGGAGAGCAGACTGGTGCAACCACTGTGGAAATCAGTAAGATGTTTGCTCAGAAGGCAAGGAGGATTAGAGGTCCTATTCAGCCCAGCTATTCCTCTTCTAGGTATCTTACTAAAAGAAATAAAACCACCATACCACAGAGACATGTGTGCACCCATGTTTATAGCAGCACAGTGTTTAGTAGCTAAATCTTGGAAACAACTTAAATGCCCATCACTTGAAGAATGCGTAAAGAAAATGGGACACTTTTATAAAATGGAGAACTATTCGGCCAATAAACAGAATAAACTTGAGACATTTATAGGAAGAAACTTCAGACCATACTCAAAAGTGAAATAAATCCAACTTGCATGTGTTTAATACATATTGTGAAATGAGAAGAAACCGTAAAAAGAGAGAGAGAGAGAGAGAGAGAGAGAGAGAGAGAGAGAGAGAGAGAGAGAAATTAGGGTGTGGGAAATGTGGAATGGAGGAAAGAAAAGGAAAAATAATACAAGAGAGTTCTAAAAGAACTTCCTCTCAGTGCATTGAAGAGAATATTTTGAGGTCAGTGTATTCAGCTCAGTGGCTTAAGCACACACCCAGCATGAGCAAGGTTGCTTGATCCCAGGTAATGAAAAGAAAAGAAAAGAAAAAGAAAGAAAGGAAAAGAAAAGAAAAGAAAGGAAAGGAAAGGAAAGGAAAAGAAAAGTTTGTGCTAATATAGTTTGTAGAAATTTAAATGCCCATATCTTGTGCAGTAACTACTTTAAAGAAAACAATATGTAATATATTATCTATTCTTATTCTCCCGTTGATTTGTTTTGGAACTTTGTTCTAACTTTTTCATAAAATACAAAATATTGAAAAAGGGATTTTTTTCAATTTCAATTTCAAGGAAATGGGAAGAAGAAAAGCCAGAAAATTCCTACTGTAAGAATTCTGGGTTTGTGAAAGGTGAATGTCATTTGTGTGGAAACACACAGAGGATTTACAAGTTAGAAAAGAGCTAGAAGAAAGATCAGGAAGGTCTAGCTCAAGATTCACTGGGTGTCACTTGGTACCTGGATCTCTTGACAGTACATAATGGGCTGAGGAGTGACCAGCCCCAATGTGCAAAGTGTGCTCCTCAGTTGGCAGCAAGAGGGAGACAGAGAGGAGCTGCAGAAGCTAAGACCCAGTGAGCACAGCTCTGCTGATGTCACAACAATGTGGGTGGTCTCACACCTGTATCTTGCAAGTGTACAGGCAATTTTGTGCTTCAAATCCCTGTGTGCTCCCAGATATCTATCCCATCACATGGGTTAGAAAACAAAGATCCCAATGTTTCAGTAATAAGATCTGGGAACCCTTTCACCATCTTCCTGGGAGTAGTCTTCTGTAGCAACCTCAAATCACCTCCAATTTCCTTGGCTTTGGCAGAGCTTTCACGCTCATGCGGTGGCTCCTTCTATCCTGCATATATCCCTGATGCCCTTTGTGATTTCTGCCCTCTTTGTTAACAGTGACCCTTGAAAGCCACTTTTGCTCCTTTCTTTTCTTAGTAAGCATCTTTGCTATGACACTTGCTCTCAGTGAGGAGCCACAAGGTAAGACTCATCCACTATGGAGGGTGGAGAGACTGATGTGCTTTTCGTCTCAAAAGGACCAGCTGGGTTGTTGGGCTACGGACAAATCAGGGCCAGGCCTGATTCCCAAGACCAAATATGTCTAGCCCTGTGAAATGAAGAGACTGCATCCTGGAAATCCTGGCTGCAAAGTCATCTTGCTAACCTTCCTGGAATCTACCCTCCTGTGACTCGCGCCTGAGCGTTGTCACAACATGCAATGCCCCTGTGACCAACGTTGAAAGCCATGAAAAGTTCCCAGGCTCTCCCAAGTGTTTTTGGTTGAATACTTGCACGCACTGACCTTCTGGAGTTGGGGACCAGCACCATGAAAAACTAAAAATAATCACTGAATGGGAGATGACTTCACTGCTTTTCCTTCGCAAAGCCAGGACAAAGCCAGGCATTGTTAGCACTCTCCAAGCTGGTGTTTCCTTTAAGGAAATGGGAAAGCACAAAGAAGGGTGCCCCTGAGGTAACTGGAAAGACCTGTGACTATAGTCATCAGAGACAATTACCCTGCTTTGGAATAAGTGAGATTTCATTGTCTGCAGACAGCTTGGAAATCATGTAAACAAAGTTGCATGCTAGCTGGATTTGAAGTTTATTGGCTCCCTGTAGGACAGGCAGAGTAAAACATTGCTTGGTGTCCTGATTCACACTAACATTGAAGTTTCAAGTATACTCACAAGAAAGCCATAACGCTTGTCTTTTTGATTCCAGTAGTTTGTAGATCCAGAATTTCCATATTTTTTCAGTACTGTGACTTTCTAAGGGTTTTCAATATTTTAATTTTAATAAATGAAAGAGGTCTCATGATTTTTTTACGCCCACACATAAGCCCCTGCTAAAATACTTAAGAATGACATAGGGTCGAATTGCCAGTATGTTAATTGTACTGCAATAAACCTGCTTGAAAACACACCCAAATAACAATAAACATTGCAGCAACATTGTAAAACACATTTGTGTAAAGCATGATTGGGATTCCAGCTCAAAACACCATGGAGTCTCAGAATTTCATCTATGTAGTCCAGTAGACTAGAAGAACCATGCCAACAGAGGACATGAAAGATGGGTTAAAATAATGTCTTTCTGAGGGGAGAGAAACTGAGCCAGCGGGGAAAAGGATACATGTTTTCACATTCTCTAAGGAGGAAATCAGGTCACCCAACAGCTATGGAAACAATCTGCTAAGAACACCCATTGTGAATTAGGAGGCAGAGCAGGGTTTACAGTGATGGAAGGTGAAATATACATCTATTCATCAAAATATAGTGCCTATGAAATAATAATTTCAAAATCATGGAAAAGAAAAGAGGACAGAACATAGAGAAAATAGATGAAAAATAGATAGACAGATAGATAGATAGATAAACAGATAGACAGACAGATTGTTAGAACAGAAAATCCCCAGAGTTTAGGACATGAAGATGATTCAGAGTTTAGGTAGCTGACCTTTGACCTTTGACCTTTCAGAAGGCCAGAGAAGAGAGAACTGCAGAAGAAGAAAACATGCCATCCTGGGTGGGGATCATGTGAGGATTCAGAAGACCACAGAGGAGAACAAGATCATGAAGAAAGTATGATAGATTCAGAGAAAACATCTCCTCATCAAATGGATGAAGACTAAACTAGCCCTGTTCCCCAGGACAAAAGAGATCAGTGATGCACCCCACCCAGGGAGATGAAGAGGACAGAAAACCTCATCCTTCAGCTGGCACTGGCAGGGCCCTCAGAAGATCTTGCCTGTGATCTGTGGAAACATTTCTCTGCCCTTTTTAGAATCCCTGCAGTTCATCAAAAAGCAAGACTCCAAAATATCAAATCTTTACCAACTTACCAAATAACATTATGGAGCACAGCTCATGGATCATTAACAGTGTGGGATGTTCCAGCTGTCAAGGATAAGAGTCTAAGGAGACCTCAGGACCTACCAGAGACACACAGCAGCAAGGAAGCACAACTCTGCCGAGGAAAGGAATCTTGAATAAAGCCATCCAGGTAGGAAAAGAGAGGAAAACTCTGGCCTTTATTTACACATGATTGCCTGTGAAGAAAATGTAGTAAAACTGTGCAACTTAGACACAGTGTGAGCTCTGCATGTTTGCAGGAAATGCTTCCAATATATTTTGCCTAGCTGCTGTAAGGGCTTATGACAATTAACACTAAGGAGTTCATTTTGCCTTTTAAAGAGACATCTTCTGTTATTAAAGCACTTACCTAAGAGAACTTGTAAGTTTTTCCTCTGACTCTGAAAGGAATTTAAAACTTTCTGAATGCTAAAAGAAGGGAAAAGGCCTCTTGACACCCTTAAGACCAAGGAAGGTCTTTGTCAGGGTCATCACTTTAAATGTAGGCAGCACAGAAAATATTGTCCCCTTGGGGCTGGGCATTTAGCTCAGTGGCATAAGCACCTGCCTTGCAAGCAGGCGGTCATGAGTTCAATCCCCGGTACCGATAAAAATGAAAAAGACAAAAAAAAAAAAAAAAAAAAAAAAAAAAAGAAGAAGAAGAAAAAAAGAAAATATTGTCCCCACCTTCCTTTGCAGTTAGGGTTGGGGGAGTAGAAACTTAACAGTGGGGGGTCTCCTTCCTCTAGGTGGCTAAAGTATCTCCAGTGATAAAAGATGTGTGATGTGCATGGATGAACTCCCTCACAGAATGGAATCATTATGTAGATTAATACTTCTGTGACCTGCAGTCACTACAAATCAAACCACCAATGTTGAAGGGAATGATGTACAGGAATCTCTATGAATCCTTATCTAAACAGGAGGTGGGGTATTGTGAAGTTTAGATATTCTATAATTACACTGTAATGTATCTTTTTGCCTCCACTGAAAACAAGTTTTGGAATATTTTTACAAAGAGACCGATCTGCTGCACACGAAGAAGCTGAAGAGACAAATCAGATATTAGACTTGTAAATAAAAATTGCATTTATGCAGTTGCTGTTAATTTTATACGTGATTTCAATTCTCAGTTCTGACAACACAGTGCAAATGTATTTCAAAATGCTGAGTGAGGATAGTTAATGCTGAAAGCCAAGACTTAATGTTTTGCATGTTCTTACTTTCCCTAAGGTATCTACAATAACTTTGTCTACTAAAACTCCAGAAACTTTCCTCCCCCATGGACAAATGGATGAAAAACTGGAAGAGCCATTGATAAAAATAAACTGAGACACAATAGAAATTCATTTTATTTTCAGTAGAACAAGCATTCATGCCAGGGATGGTGGTCTAGAGAAAAAACAGGGATTTCCCCAACTAATTGGCAGGGCACCTGAGGAATCACTGTACTAGGCTGTCACTGCTTAGGGCTGGATGATAGATGAGGAAAACTGAATCCTGTTTTGCAGCTGAGGCTTGTTCAGAAATTATTGCTCAATGCTATCCATTAAGGGAAGCATCGGCGAAAGCAGATCCAAAATGTAGTTGATAGAATTCTCGAGAAGGTGGGCATCTTCTGAAGTTATCAGGCTAAAGGAATGGGAAAACAGATTCATAGCACCCATGATCAGGTCCCCCTGCCCATCCACCCAATGTTCAGCATATAGTTTAGAGCCCACCACTCCCCAAGCCAGTCAGGCGCCAGCAGGCTCCACACAACATGGCCTCTCCATAGACTGCAGTTGGGGTCTGTGTTGGTCCACTGGGCGCACCCTCCACACCCGCTGCCCCCCACACAGCCCACAGCTACCCATGACTCACATTTTCAGGTCTTTGCCACTCACTGTGATCTCTCTGTGAACTCCCCTTGTAGGAGGGTCAGCTACCAAGGAAAGGTGTAGGCAAACAAATTCTGCATCCATGGCACTACGGAAAGGCACTGAGAGGCTGCTGGTGGACGCGTGGTTAAGGCAACTGTGACACAGGCTTCTCCCTCAGGCCACCAGGGCACACTACAGTGTCTCATTGGGCCCTGCCCCTCCTGGAAGCTCGGCCCCACCCCAGTCTGCCTCGCCTAGCCTCCGGGGTCCCCATCTTCACTCTTGTCCCAGTGGGCACCTCTTTATCCCCACTGCGATCCCGCCAGTCCCAGACAAACTCCCGCTCGACACTCAGGAAGGATACAACTCCTGTGGTTCTCCTGTGGAGTCTCCAGAGGGAGCAGATGCTTCTCTGGGCATAGGCCCCTGCCCCACACCCTGGTCTTCGGGGAGCTCCCTAGCAACAGCGCCATCCACTAGTGCCCCTTCACCACCACCGGTAGGGTCAGGCCCTCCAGGACCCCCTGGTGTACCTATGTCGCCCTCTTCTCTCTCCTCACTTCGCTGGGCGTTTTCTGGAGCCTGCATTGTTCACCAGGCTCCGGGGCTCCTAACCAGCACGGAGTGCTACCGCAGCCGCGCAGTTTGGTTAACAGAAAGAGCAGAATGCCAGGCGCCTTAACCTTCTACTCACAATGCAGCGCGTGATGCGCACAGCGCCTGCGCAGATGGGCGCAGAATGACTTTTATGATGTACTTTGCAACCCTTGTTAGAGAATTCTGACATCTAATGCATTTATTATCTTATTGTCACCTGATTATTATTTGTCATTCAAGTTGTCTCTTTTTCATTTTTTCGTGTAAGGAATGATTTAGATGATGCTGGGGTTTTGTTTATTGGGCTAGGAGACCTTGGGCTGTATTTAGAGTTTTGGATATAAACAGACACTCCCATGTTTGCGGTTGCCCTTCATGCCCAGATCTATGCTGGACTGTTTTTCAGGTAGACATGGGGTCATCTTGATGTGACTGGATTGTCTCATACTCCTGGTATTTTCTCCTTGGCCTTGAGGTTGCTGTTTGACACAGTGAATGGTGGCTATTCTGGAAGAGCATGTTTTTGAGAGTCGATGGGGAAAGGGATTCTGATGCCCTCAAAAAGAATAAAGCTCATACGCTTGGGGAGTTTTGGAGGCAGGATCCTCTGGCTATTGTGTGCAACATTTCTCAGACTTGGATTTTGCAATGACAGAGATTAGTTAGGTGCTACCATCTTAGAGAAAAGTGTGTGGTGGAGGGGTGAATATTTGAGGCCTGAAGGAAGGCAGGGTGCCTCGTGACCTGAAGGATAGTTGTGGTAAAACATCTGCTTTCAGTGGAGCCTTGAGGTCTTTGTTGTCAAGGTCTTTAGCTGCAAGTGGTCTGTCTTGGGGAGGGGATCAACAACCACATAGGGTGTGGAACCCTTCAATGTGCGGGGCCAGGGCTACTGGTAAGTGGAGTCTTGGACATCATCAGAAGAGCAGAGAGATAGTACAGTTTTATTGCTGTGGCACCTTTACTATGGGTATCATGCCAGTTCAGTTGCCCTTTATTTAGAACAGAGCTTTGGTCTTGGGCAATGGACAGTGTGTTGAATCCTAGGCCTCAGGATGACAGAAATGTGGCAGTACTTACAAATTGTGATTTCTGTTGTCCTCAAATCTGCCTTCTCATTGCCTCTCTCTTTCCTCTTGAAGGCATTGAAGCAATTAAGACTCTATTACTCAAAATACACCACTGTGGCAAGGTGACTGTGTTCATGTAAAGGCACTTCAGGATCAGAAACTGCAAGAGGCTCATTCTTACCTACTCACTTTTTCTTAAAAGCAGACAACATTTCCAGGGAAAGATGCCCTCTCTACACTAGAATAAAAGCAGCGTTGTTATCCTCCAGGACTAGAATCTGAAGCCAAGGGAATTCTGTGTAGATTGACCCCAGTTAGCTTGCATTTTCTTACCCCTACACTGTTCAGCTCCTTTTCCCAACTCACTGCACTGTCACCTTCAGTATGAGTTTGTCCCAAATTTCTTTATGAGTGCTGCCACTGCATGAAAAATATGGATGAAATAAATTTGCATGCGTTTCTCCAGTTGATCTGCTTCTGTGAATTTAATTGGTAGCCTCAGCTGAAAACCTCCGGCAGGAGAGCAAAGCAGTTCCCTCCTCTATAAGGTAACAGAGCACAGAGATAATAGGGTCCCCATGTAAGGTGGAAATTCCTATTGTCTCTGCAGGGCCTTCTCCTCCAAGCCAGCCTCTCCCTGGGCCCATACTTCCCACTTGCGGAGGGAATTTCTCTCTCAGCATCATGTGTTCCTGCCTACCTGTGTCTCCTCCACTCCTCACACTAGGCCTGCTGCTCTCCTCACCGCAACAATGACTCAGCAGCCACATTCCCCTTTTCTCCCATGACTCTTCTGTGAAGTTGTCCCTGATGACTCTGGGTGTGATGGAAACTTTCACACAAAAGGGGTAGGAATTTGTCCATTTCCCCAAAGAAAGGCCCAGGCGCCTAAGATCAATGGCTCTGTTACCTTAAAGAACACTCCTGTTTGAGTCCCAGCACCTGATCAGAAAAATGATGTACTCATATACTGAGACAGAGATTAGACAAGATGAGTGCAGTGCACTAAAGTAGTTACATAAATGCTCACACACACACACACACACACACACACACACACACACACACTGGGATATAGTTCTAGTGCAAATAGGAGCCCACTGAAGGTTGCACCTAGACATGAACTGGATTTTTAGCCTCTGTGCATTAGTAATGCCATATTTCTCCTTCTCGGTGTTTAGGTTGATATTGTGTAACTCCTAAAAGAGACTAATATAGTGAAAATTCTATTCCTGGTCATGAGATCCAGACCCAGAATCACAGAGTGTACAGTTTTGAAGTAATTGCTGGGGAGTGAAGTCCCGTGCCCCTCAGTGGGGTTATTTACACTGTATCACCAATACACACATAGTCTGTATACTACACATAGTTTATATGTGACTGCGCACACATAATCACTGACTAAGATTGACCCTGTCAAAGACTGTGCATATGCACGTTGCCATCAGGGCTCACTCCAGGGTGGCCAGCACTTGGCAGTCTATTCTGTCCTCTGAAGCCAAGCATGCACACAACTTTGTCTCCTGAGAGTCAGCTTTAGCTGCTTTTTTTGCACCCTGGGATTCTAAGCAGCCTGTCTACTTGATCTAGTGAATTCAGGATGAATGATTTCATACTTGACATGAATAATGAGACACAATTCTGGGCACAGACTGTGTGTGCTTTAGGGCAAACCTGTGATTCTCATGAGTTTCAGGGGAAGAGCTGATATTCTACCTGTAACTACTGCCATCTCCTATTGTGAGTGCACACCCACAGCTACCTGTTAGATAGTCCTTGGGAAGAGAGGCACATACAAAGGAAGCCAGGTTGCAGTGGGCTTCAGTGAGGACACGTGAATTTTGGAGTCATATAGTTCTTGCTTTAAGTATTTTCCTTTGTGACTGTGGTGCTAAAGGAGGTCTAGATGACAAGAAACTCAATGACGAGGCCACGTTACAATAAAGTAGATGTATTAAAATTCTTTATAAAAAGGAAATGATACCTAATAGGTGGAGGTTTTTCTTCAAAAGCACAAAACTAGCACAACCTTTGTTGCAAGGACGGTAGCATGTTGCTGAAAATACATTAAAAATCATTCCATTGTATGGTCTGGATGGACGAATTGCAAATTATATCAATTACCTCTCAAAGAACTCTTTGTAAAAATTAGGAGATGACATAATTGGCACATAGGACATATTTTGTGAACCTACTCAGGATCAGTGGCTTTTTTGCTGTTGTTCAGGGTATGTTTCAAAAAATGAGTAGAGAGCCTCTATTATCATCACATCGGCCCTAAAGTCTCAGCTTGTTGGTGAAAATCTCTATGTCAGTACTCTGGAGCGCTACAGACCCATGGTGGAATGTCTACATTTGATGTCATTTCCTTCCTAGTAGAGTAGAAATCCTTGTATTATGGCTGCAATTTACTTCCTTTCAAATCCTCATACCATCTTGGGGACAAAAGTGGTGTTTCAATGAATGAGAAATGAATAAGGAAACCACCTTCAAAGAGCCTCTGAGTTACCATATGTCTGAAGCACAAGGCTCCAAGTGTGGCTTTACTGGGTTTCTGTAGAAAGCAGAAAGAATCAGAGGTTTACTTGCTAAAAAGCACAGGAATCTTATTCACTCACACAGCTGCTCTGGGCTGGGTTCTGAAGTGATCCCCTGAGCCCAGGGAGAACCTCTGGCAAAAGTGGCTGTGATTCACTCACACTTCAGTTGGTTGACAGCGTGCCATTACTCTCTGAAAACACGTGTCCACCTCACCCACGCTGCAGATTTAATGAGAGGTGAGGACTGCGGGGCCCATGCATCACTCATAAAGGTGGGCTCCTCTGTGATACCACCCATCTGTGTGGCCTCTTTCAAATGATGACTTCAACAGGAACCCAAAACAACCACAAGGAAACACAGGGGAGCAGTAAGAGGAACCATTTTCCATAAGGCATAGGACCTGTCTTTTTGTGCTCAAGGCTACGGCTTTCACAGCTGGCATACAAGAGGTGGCCATGCTTTATTTAGCAGAACAGTGAGTGAATATTAAAAGCCTGGGGAATCAAGATGTCAGTCATGGTCCCACAGAGTGGGAAACTCATGGTGGGAGCTGAAAGATGTGCCACCAACAGCTACGGGTTTCAGCCAAGTGTGAGACTTAGTAGACCCACAGGAACTCCCTGCAGCACTACTCTGGGTGCCTTTAAGTATCCAAGTCCTGGTCCTTGTCCTTTATGACCTCAGCTCTTCCTCAGAGTGGCCTACTTTTCCCCTCAGTGTCATCATTGTGTAATTTCTCCTGTGTGCCATGTGACCCACTGCATGAAAATATGCACTGTGCTTGGGTGGCCATGGAGTGTAGGAGGCTGGTCCTCTGTGTCTCTGCTCCTTGGGTTTGTGCTCTTGCTCCACTGCTGCTTCCTCACATTCAGTGATTTCTCCTCTCTCATCACAGTCAGGTTTGATAGCACATGACCCATCAGGGTTCCTGGTCTTGGGAGTGCTCAAGCGCCATTCTTCCCTGTGCCCCTCCTGTCTGTTCCATCTTATTCTTCACTAAGCCTTGTGCATCCCCCATTGCTTTTGTTCCTTGGCTCCCTCCTTTCTCCAGTCTGCTTAACCTCTCATTTCTCAATGTCAGGTTTCTGGCACAATTTCCATTTCCTGGATCTTGGAGTGAATATCTGGCTTTCTCTGCCCATAATTTTAGGGACTGAGCTATGTTATTTATGGATTTATTTTCTCCCAGGAATTGAACTCAGGATCTCTTGCTTGCCAGGCAGGTGATGTGCCACTGAGTCCTGTCCCTGGCCCTGGGATGAACTTTTAAATGGAGACATCTCAACGTCTTCTTGCCTATGGCTGGCTTAGCTCTAGTCAAAGGAATTCTCTCAATAGACTTTGACTGAACTAGTTTTCTAAGTCAGTTTGTCATTGCCTTCTTTTGATCACGTGTGTCAGAGCTATCACATATAGAGGTCTCGCTCAACTCTTTGGGATGTCAAAAGGTTATTTGTAGTCCCCACCCATCCCATGGCCTTCTCTTCCACAGCATCTTTTCTTCAGGGTGAACAGATGGATTTTAGAGGGGAACACACTAGATGACTCTCAATAATGGCTAGGCGGGGTGAGCTTAGCTACCGCATCATCCTGTACTGTGTAGAAGCTGGACACATGCACACTTATTTCTCACATTAGCAGTGGAAGAGGTGAGGTATGCAGCTCAATTTCACAATCTCCCTGAGTTCCAGCTCCTGCAATGAAGATTAAGATGGTCATAATTTCCTTTTGAGTATAACACAAAAAGGCTGTCAAAAAACACACTTCAAATCTACAGAAGTAAAAATACATTTATTGTAGTTAATCACTGAAACCTAGGAAAGGTTAGTTGTTCTAATTTTTTTTTCATACAAACTATTAGACCTAAGCATGTTGATCACATCATTTTCTGTAAATAATTCTTCCTTCTTGGGGTTGCTCATACAGACATCCATAACCACTGGCCAGGTACCCAACATTTCTACAAATTTCTACTTGTTCTGTGACTAATCAAACCAGATTGTTATTGGAGAAGCACTTTGAGTATCCTCAGTGATCATGTCTGGTACTTTGGGAGGGCCCTCTGTACCCTGTCCATGATTCTTGAACTTCACTCATAGTCTCAGGAAGACAGAACCACTGACACAGCCTGGATCCGATAATGAAATCCAGACAATGAAGTGGACACAGAGGTCACTTGGTCACTTCCTCACTGATATCTCTCTCTCTCTCTCTCTCTCTCTCTCTCTCTCTCTCTCTCTCTCTCCCTCTCCCTCCCTCCTTTCCTCCCTCTCTCTCTTTCTCACAAACACACACAACCACAAAAGCTGATAGCAGGCACCATAAGAAATTGCATTTCGGCACTGTAATAATTGCAATACCAACTTTATCATATCTTCAATTCTGCTTCTAGATGGCTCTGTGTCCAGAATTTCTTTACTGTTCCATTTACATGTTATGTAATGGTGTTCGAAGTGTGTGGGTTATCACATTTTTTCTTACTGCAGACTAACAAATGTACCTGCATGTTGTATGGTGACTGGCTGCTTCCTTGCCAGGTTCCCCTTAATTTGAAGTTTGGTCAATGCAAGGTGTCCTTCTCCTTGGTTATGTGTGTGCTGTGAACTTAGTTTAAGAATAACTGCTACAACCATGTCAGGCAAGAAGAGTTGGAGTTTCATGAATGAAGTATTGATTGATCAGATCGAGGCTGAAAGGACAATCCAAAACTTCCTCAGCTGCCAAACCTAGATATCACTGAGGAAGGTGGTGAGCAACACAGCTAAAGAATATCCTGTATTCTGACCTGTGCTACTCTATCAGACCCACTGCTGTAGACATCTGCCCAGAACTCACTCTCTCTAACCTGGGACAGTAACTCCTTTGAATGTAACAAGAGTTAATGTCAGTAGAGCTACCTATCTTATTCTCAATGTTTGAGTCCCAGGATTGGGATTTAATCACACTGATAGAGATCTTAGATTGGGTGTAACATATCTTCCATCTGCAGCCTGGGCTCCTACACAATCCCCTCTGGAGTGTCTCTCAGTTTCATCTAATGGCTGCCCTGCCTGCCTCACAGGTGAGGTGCATCGGCACGCTGAGTTAGGTGAAAGCCTCACAAAACGTGACATTATTTCTGGGATTTCACTTCTTAGATCACGCCAGTTTCCCTGGCAGGGATGTTGAAGAGATGAAGTGGAGTGAGAAGTAACATTCCTTGTCTCTGTTCTCTCTCTGGTTCTCTGAGTCCTGGAGCCTGACTGAGCTACAGTGGAGTCAAGATGATGAACACTGACCTCAAAGTTGAAAGCACAGGTGGTGGCATGATCTTAGCATTGGGAAGTCCAGTCCCCACATCCTGGTTCAGGGCAGAATAAGGTGAGCAGAAGGTGCCATGAGTTGAAGTAAAAATGATTTAGGGAACCACATTATGATAGGAAAGTCTGTTATCCTGGACTCAGGGTTTTCCCATGGCATGTGGAAAATCTCTCATTGAAACTTATGTGTTAGGAGTTTGAGAGCCTTCATGGCACCTACAGAGCTGCCCTGTGTAGTGCTCACAATGTTTGTTTTTGGGGGTATGGATTTTTTTATTTAAAAGGAAAAAGAGAAAAAACAAAACAAAACAAAGCGGTGTAAGGGTACAAGTAATACAGAACTACAAAAAAACAAAAAAAACAAAAAAACAAACAAACAAAAAAAAAAAAACAAAACAGTAAGAAATCACCAGTTAATAGATTACATATTATCATCTTAGAGATAGTTGCTCAAATCACAGTATCAAATAATACAAAGTGGACATTCAAACAGTGAGACTGCAAACAGTCGTGTTCAATGATCCAACCAAAAACATTAATATGGTCAGTTATTTAACACCCCTAAACACTCTTGCTGTTGTATCCTTTAGAGCACTTTTTTTCCCTCTCTTTTTTTCAACAAAATTTACACATTTTGTGTTTTATTACTCCTTAGTTCTTATTAGTTTTTTTTTTTTTTTTTGGGGGGGGGGAGAGAATAAAGTCAAATATGGCAAAACAAAGCTGTCAGTCAAAACCAAGGATAGACATAGCACTCAAACTTGATACTATCATACAGAATGGAACAGACGCGGGTAGGGATTTTTGAGACAGGGTCTGGTTATGTAGATCTAGCAGGCCTTGAACTGAATAAGCAGTCCAGGCAGGCCTTGAAACCACTGTGCTCCTCTTGCTTCAGCTCCTGAGTGCTCCCATGTTGGTGTGCACTACTATCCCCAGCAATCATCAGGAATTTTGAACACAAGTTCCAATCAGGAATCAGTTCCAGGTAGAATGTAACAGATATTTTTCAATTTCTATTGTAGCTTTGGTAACATCTCTGTAGTTATTTGTCTTATCTTACACAGTTCTCTTAAATTTCATTGGAGGAATGTTGGCTGTGGATTATCATACCACTCATGCGAGAGTACCTGCTGAGTCTCTGATCTAGAATGTCTGTATTATTATCATTAAAGTGAGAACATGGTGAGTATTTTCTACATGGAGCAAACAGATCCTTTCAGGCTCTCATGGATCAAATGGGATAAAGGGCTGTGTATTCCTCTTTTTTAAAACCATGATGGGAAATTTATCATACGGTTCAAAAATGCTGAACAAGTGCTCTACCAGTGTGGCATGCACCCAGGGTGAGATCCTGGTGTTCTGATAATGCTGTTCTCCTAAGGATCTGAAATGATGATTGTGGGTTTTACACACTGCCACCCCCATACACCACACTATTTACTGTTATAGTAAGGTAAGGAAAATGAGATTTTGCACATTCCATGGAGAAGTTTTGACAGAAAGATAGAATTCCCTACAGAGAGAACAGGTCTAATACGATTCCCATGCCTAGGCAACTTCTGCTTCATGTCATGGTAATTTTCATTCACCCTGAGCAGATGCTCACAAACATCACCCAGATCTTAAACTCCCTTCAGTGAATGCAAGGAAGACTCAGTCATCTGTTTCTTTCATCCCCACAAAGAGCCCTAACCCTAACCCTACCCCTTCCCTAACCATAACCCTGACCCTGACCCTAACCCTAACACTGCCTTGACTGCCAGGAATCCTTTAACATCTGTGGAAAAGAGAATGTGGGAAAAGGCAAGAGTGCATTATCCTTGAAAGTTCTACAATCTGTTTTAAAATACAATGTGGTAGCCAGGTGTGGTGGTGAATGCTTGTAATTCCAGCACTCCGGAAGCTGAGGTGGGAGGCTTGTTGTAAGTTTGAGAACAGCCTGGGCTATAAAGTGAGCTCACTTGCTGCCTGAACTACATAGAGAGACCCTGGCTCAAAAATGCCAAAGAAAAAATTTAATGTGGCGTCTGTGACTAGGCCACTGACTGACTCTGGACAAGACCTTCCTAATTAATTCTTGCACCAGGGAAGAGGTACCTTTGGGAAATGAAAGCACTTTTGATTTATACAGGGGAGAATGGTCATTATAAATGGAGGATCAGACCAGCCCAAAGGTGTAGACTATTGGTATAACTTTTGTGGAGCCATGGGTTTCAATACTATCACAGGAAAGATGATTTAAATTAATATAAATAGAGAAAGAAGGAGTCAGAGGTATAGATCAGACTCACAGTAGGGACAGAGAAGTGACAATTAAGGAAACCCGGTCCCAGTCAAAGCCATTACTCAGTCTCCTCTGCTAACAGACAGTTATAGAAGCTAGGAGTCCATTCTCACACAGAAACCCTGAGGGTAAGGGCTTTATCAGAATCCTTGCTCTTCTGGGTTGTTACCTATGAAATGGATGTTTTCAGGTCCTACAGAAATTAACAGATACATACATCTCAGAGGGACAGATGGCTACTCACACCTGTAAGCACTTTGTAGTCAGTACTCTCAGAAGATGTGATCAGGAACATCTCCTCAAGTATATGACTGAACGTACAGTTCTATATACTTGGAGTTTTATCAGTCAGGCACTTTGAAGGGAGAGTTAGGATCGTTCCAGAAACATGGGTGTGATCATTTAGAAATTATTTTAATATTGAATTTTAATTTTAATGTTGCAAAGGTTTGGAATCCACAGATGGAAGTAGCTGCAGTAATTTGTGTTAAGGTTCTCTAATGTTTGGAAGTTATGGTTTAGACCTAGGAAGACAACTCAAAACTGTCTGGGCAGAGGCTGATGAGGAGAGAAGCTGTCTCAGTTGAATCTGTGGTTAGACTGTCCCTGAGGCCATGATTCCCTGCGCATGCACTGTGTGCTTTTGCTTTTCCTTTCCACAGGGAGGTAGTGTTTCCCCAAGTGTAGTGTGAGCTGAGGAGTCACATGGTAGGTCTCAAATCCTGGCTCTGCAGCCTACTGACTTTGCGCCTTTGTAAAAGTTAACTGTTTATTCCTGATGCCCCGTTTACCCATGGCAAAGTGAAAAGATTAAATATCCATCTAAGTTCGTTATGAGATTTCAAGACACAGCAAAGTTTGTGGAATTCACACGGTGGAGACACAGTTAGGGCTTCAGCTGTCACCTACTGGGACAGTCTCAGCAGTGGGTTCTCTCCTTAGAGGATGGGTCTCAATATATTTGAAATTGGAAAATCAGTTTGCACCAAAACATTGATTAGCTTATTAGCATCCAAATTAGCTTATCAGGTAGTGAGGGACAGAGGAGCACGGAAAAATTGGAAGAGGGATTGGGACAGGGCTTGCACATCAGAAAACCTGAGTAGTTTGGAGATGTGTGCTGTCATGGAAATTGTCCAATCACAAATACAGACGCACAATTTCACAGATACAGCAGGGAGAAGTCTCTGTGATTAAATCATCCTCTATTTTTTTTTTTTTACTGCAAAGAGTTCACTGATCCAACAAAAACTTAATAATATGGTTATCTGTTTTACAAACGTAAACATACCTGTAGTTATATCCTTTAGGGCACTTTCTTTTCCTCTCATTTGTATAATACCAATGACACATTTTAGGTTTTATTACTCCTACAGTTCTTATTGCTTTGTTTGAAGAGAATAAAGACAAATGTGATAAAACAAATTAGAGTCAGTTAAAGCAAGAACAGACATAGTATATGATGTAAAAACAAAATACAAGGTGATCAACAATGGCTACTATAATGCCTCTTGCTATTTTCAAAAGAATTGCCAATATCTTAAAGAGCATAAGATAAAACATACCAAAACAGATCATAAGGAAACAATTTTAAGAAACACTGATTTCAAAACAAATCCACAGGAGATCTTCGTTGTCTGTCTTATTGTCTCTAGTTTTCTTCCAAATAGTTGTCTCTATCTTCACACACAGTGAATACATACTGAGCATTACAGAACTAATAAAATTATTACAGGATGATGGATTTTTAGGTCTTCAAGCCCAGACATTGGAGAAGTCCATAGTTCCTGTCATAATGTCCTTCATTCTCTTCATAGTAGCTGTCCTTATCTTTACATACGCTGAAATTGAACATAAGAGCCTAGACTAATATAACTCTGAACAGTGAATAATAGTTTTGCTAGATTTTATATCATAATGTTACAGAATTAACACTGGGTTTCTTAGTGTCTCTTCTTTGTCAGAGTATCTGTTCATTACATCGTGCATTATATAATGTGTTCCGGTAAACTGTTTAGAAATACTCCCAATGTGTGAATCTCTGCATGTATATCTATCCTTTCTATATCATAGGAGAAAACAGATCATAATAAGAGAAAAAAAACCACGAATTCTTAGAAAAACATGACATGAAAAAGATATATAAAACCACATCATTAGGTCATCTACAGTAGTTACTATGCTTTCTCTTGTTATTTTCAATAGAGTTGTCCACATCATCAGACACATAATAATTGAACATAGCATTACATAGCTATTTTAGTAAAAATACAATTTTGGAGACTTTGTAGGACTTCAAAAGCAGTTAATAACCAAATCGGAATGGGTATGTTATTACATCTTGTCATCTGTAGAGTGGATGCCTCTACTCTTAGACTCAATATTATCAAGCGTACCAAATTCGAATAAGATCAGTCAAGCCAAAACAGCAGCTTAACAAGCCATCTTCAAATAAGATCAGTCATAGTAAGACAATGTAAGTAATACAAGGCTTCAGTTTAAGTTAATAAGAAATTAAGGATAGTTACCATGGTATAGCTTGCTATTTTGGGGATAGCTATCTATGCCCTCAAATCTAGTATGAGTAGATTGACTTGAACAAAATAAAATCAAACTAAGCAGAGGAATAAGATTATTGTGGCTTTTAAATCCTGATACACTATTAACAATGCCCTCTGCCTTCCTTTTTTAGGGAATTCCTCACCTTTTCCTTTCTCAGGATGCTCTGTATTTTTTGGGCCCCAATAAGTCCAAAGTTTTTAGATTAAGGGGGCAACCTGCTATCTATCTGAGCGGTGCTGAATCTTTTTCCCCTGAGCTTGATCTTGAGCTGTACTCTTTTACTTACTAAAGCCACAAGGTTTTCCTTCCTTCTAGCTTTGCAGTTCTCCACTGCACAAAAGTGTCAAAACTTTCCAACCTATCTGCAGCTGCTGGGCGAGTTGTCCCTATTTTTCTCCAGTTCCTTGTCACATAGAGCATCGTTTTCTCATCTTTGACTTTCAGTTTATTAACCGTCTTTCAGGTTGAGTACATTTCATATTCAGAGCATCACGATGGATCCTGCCTCCTAATCTACTCTGCCTGTGTTTCGCTGTTAGTGTATTTAGACTATATTAAAAACTATAGCCCACCTTCTCTGCCTCAACTCTGCTATTCTATTTTTCTGCTATCATTTGTCCATTTTTCTCCTTCATTCCACTGTCCTCCTTGCTCATTGAGGCCTGTCTGCCACTGTTGCTGGAATCCTGGTATTTTTTCTCTCTCTCTTTCTCTTTCTCTGTCTCTCTGTCTCTGTCTCTGTCTCTGTCTCTGTCTCTGTCTCTCTCTCTCTCTCTCTCTCTTTCTCTCTCTGTCTCTTTCTGTCTCTCTCTCTGTCTCTCTGTCTCTGTCTCTCTCTCTCTCTCTCTCTCTCTCTCTCTCTCTCTCTCTCTCTCTCTGTTTGTCTCTCATAACCTTTAGTATTTTCTGTAGGGTTGAGTTGGTGACCATGAACTTGCACGTTTCCTCTTTGTCTTGGAAACATCTTTTTTTCCATTAATTTAGAGAGAGAGAGATTTTCAGGGTACAATAATCTTGGTTGGAGGTTATTTTCTTTCAGGGCTTGGAACATTTTCCCCCAGGCTCTTCTCAATTTAATAGTTTGTGTTGATAAGTCTGTTGTCATTTTGATGATTTGTCCTTTATAGGTGATGTGCTTCTTTTCTATGGCCGCTTTTAATATTCTGCTCTTGTGGTGGATCACTGGAATCTTGATTATTATGTGTCTGGGTGTAGATCTGTTTTGGTTATAGCTACCTGGAGTTCTGTATGCCTCATTATCTGGGTATCATTTTTTTTCCTAAGTTTGGGAAGTTTTCCTTAATTATTTCTGTGAATAGTCTTTGTAATTCATTTGTTGTGACTCTTGCTTCTTCACTTACGTTTTTTATTCTTGTTATATATCCTCTTGTCATCTTCTAGCCTTAGAATTGTTATTTCTTGGTTCCTTGTTATTTTTAATAGGTCTTTTCTTTCATGATCACATACTGTAAATCTCTCTTCAAATTTCGAAAGGCTAACTTTTGTTTCTGTTGAGGTATTTTGCCAGCTTTCAGTAGAGTTTTTAGTTTCCTGGTAGTCTCTTTTGATCTGTTTCACATATTTTAGACTTTGTTTATGTTCTTCACCAAAGTTTCTCTTCCTTTTCTGGGTTCCTCCCTTCTTCCCTCTGTGGTTTTTTTTTGTTTTTGTTTTTTTTTTTTTTTTTTTTTTTTTTTTGAAAGTGGCTTAGCATTTCTTCAATTAACCTTTTTATTTCTTTTCTCACTTGTGTTAGAATTTCAGTTTTAAGTTTATCTATGAAGTCATGAATGCATTTATGTCTGCTGATGTTGTGGCTAACACTGCATGATTGCTGGACTGCTTTTTTTCTGTATTTACCTCCCCTGGACTTATTTTCCCATGCTCAGCAGCTGAAGGTTTTGTCTTATTTTTTGTTCTTGTCATGTCTCTGGTTTCTTTCAGACAGGTGTGTGGAGGAGGTCTCAGGCCATCTGGCTGGAGGCTTGCTGCTCTGTCCAGTTTGCTTATATCGGAGGTGGCACACAGGGATGCTGCGGGTTGGCCCCTCCCCTCTAAGGCAGTCAACCTTCTATTGCCTTAAGCACTTTATGCTGTGCTGTCATCACAGGGTCAGAAGTCACAGGGTCAGAACAATTTCATTCCTGGATATTGGTTCCTGGCCAGGGGCGTCGTTCAGCCCAAGCTGCTCAAACCAGTCCTCTCTGGGTCAGGGGTGGTTGACTGACACCACTGCAATGCTGGGCTCTGCCCTACTCCAAGGTGTCTTCCAGTCAGCCTCCCAGGCCATGGGAACCAATTTCCAGCACTCACTGAGAGCCAACAAAGCTCTCTACCTTGGCTCTACTTCACACTGTGCCACATCCTCCTGCCAACGATCCGGGACTCACCAACTCCCGTTATTGGCAGCTGTGGCTTTGGCATGACCTTGAATCATCTGTCTTCACTGCGCACCCAGCACAGCATGGAACAGGTCTCAGTGAATGTGTCAGAGTTGAGCCCTCCACCCGCGCTTTTCCTTCCTCTTCATAATTTTATTATTTTTTTTTTCGGTTTCCTCCTGGGTTAGTGAGAATCATTCTCCAATCATCTGGCCCACTCCATATTGTCAGATTCTAGTATCTGGGCTGTTTTCCCTGGAGTGGTTCTCCTTAGAGCTTTCTAGCAAGCCACTGTTTTTTTCCATCCTTTATTCTCACAGTGTCCAAAGAGAGAGAGTGCTTTGTATTCAAGATTTGCCTGTGATGAATTCTGTTGGGCACTGTGGTGGTGACCATGAAGGAAAATTAAAACTGAGAACACAAATCATGGACTGAAAATGGATTTATGTGTTTGAAGAAAGGTCTCTCAAGGAGGCATGAACATTACCTATTGGCCAGAGGAAGCCATCACTACTGAGAGAAGCACTGCATAGGCTTTAATGGGTGTGAGAGCTCAGTTCCCAAAGGGACCTCCCAGGGCTAAAGATGAAGGCTGCATATTGGCTCCTGGGGCAGGTGAGAAGGGCAATTTTGTGACTGTGTCCCTGATACCAGCAGGATGGAGCAGAGGTACTGAGAAGACAGATTCCTAAGTCAAGGGACAAAGATCTCAGGAGGGGTGTTACAGAAAAATATTATCAAATTAGGTGAATCTTTGCATTGAGGAGTTTAAAGGCAATTTGCTTATTAATGCTCGTGAGCTGGGGTACTGAATCAAAGTTTAAATCAGCGGCCCTGAGTTTGCCTAAAGTTCAATTTAAATATATTTTTCAAGCAGGAAGTAGAACGCTGATGGCAGTTATTGCATGATTGGTTACATTAATTAAGCCAAACTTGGCTAAGGAATCTACATATAAGTAGATTTGCTTAAAAGGAAATGTTTCCATTTAGGAAAAAACATCCTGGGAAGGAAAGGACAGGATATGAGTGCAGTAAGTAAAGTTAAAATGTACTTGACGGGACTAATCTGTCCCAAATATGAAGTCCTTGATGCTAGTTGGGATAGTTTGCATTTTTCTAAATAGGGGAAAACATAAGCCTTGCAGCTGGACATAGGCAAGTTGACCCTGTGCATTATCATGGAAAAGCAACTGAACCCAGACAGTCAGGGCTGACTGAATTTAGGAGCCTCACTACGTGACAGGCAGCAGCAGCATAGTCAGAAGCCACTAACTGCTTTTTACTTGTTCCATAAGATGTCTATAACCGTATGCTTACAATAGGATATTGAGATTTCTGGTGGAAGGGAATACCTAATCTATCTTTTTATAAATCAGAAATTTGATATTGTCATCATATAGATTTACCTGTACATGACATGTTCCTTGTGTCTGATACTTCTGGGGCTCTCACCTTGTCTCTCTAGTTGCTACATGAGGGAGTGAATGACCTTCACTGTGGTGGGTTATATCCTGATTGGAGGTGGCACAGGGAGTTCAGCTACCTTTAGAAAACTCAATATTCCCAGGCTTCAAAGTCAATGGAGGCATAATCCTTTGACCTTTGGTTTGTAGGATATTACCCAGTCCTTGCAATCTGGTCGAACAGTATTGGCTCAGGCATGAAACTTGGCAGGACAGTAGGCCAAGAGGGCAAATCTGCTACCATTATTTTGCTGTGTGTGCTTTATATTGCACATCAAACTTTGGTTGATTTATGACTTTTCCAGAGCATTCCATCCTGTAAAGAAGAGTCTCTGTCTTGGGTAATGAATGGCATGTTGCACTAATTCATCAGATGCCGGAAGTGAAAGCTGGTGTCATCCCACCCTATGTGTCTTGGCACTGGCTGACAGGAGGAGTTGGGAAGGGTTTAGAGGTGCCAACTGAAGAAGCAGCCTTACAAAGCTGTATGCAAAGGTTGCTAGGAAATTCAGGTCATAGCTCAGAACACCACAATACATATAGCAACACAACTGGTAAAGATCAGACTCAGGAGAAATCAAGTGGGAACAAGAAGTCCATGGGTGGTTGGATGCCAAGCCATGTGTGTGGTGTGTTGGTGGAACATTTGTGTATGATTTTATCATGTCCCACGACATTTTCAAAGACTTAGATTAAGCGCAGTGGACTAATTAACCCGACAGAAGAAATTGCAAGGCAGTCTAAAACTGAGGTGATTGCATGAACAACATTGAGAGTTTTAATCAGCTGTACCTTAAGAAATGAGAATAAACAGCCCCACAGAATGATTTTATAAGTTTTTGAGAGTAATCAAAAATGAAGTTCAGATAAAGTTGCAGCCTACAAAGGTGGAGCAGGGGAGAATTTCGCTGCTGAAAAAGTTAGCATTGAAAAGCCAAAAATTCTGAAGCAGAAGAAAAAAATTGCCTGAGATCACCACAAGTACCCTTCAAAGATATAAAACTAAAAGTGAAAGACTTCTTTTTGAGAACAGAGCTCATGGACACCATTCTCTAGAACAGCAACAGCCTAGGGAGTGAGGAATGTGAAAACTCTCCGGGAGCTGAAATAGGTTCACACAAGCTCAGCGGGTACAAGAAGTAGAGGGAATATCTGAGGCAAAAGCCTGTGAGCATGAAGAGGATCTTGCCAATTACAGAACTGTTTGGTCTCTAGGTTGGTGGTTTTATTGCCCTTGAATCCCCTGAGTGAGATTCAGCAGCCCAGAGCTGCAGCATTACCTTGTCTTCAGAGACTGTGGTCAGCAGCTTAACCCATACATAGCTCAGTCCCCAGCAGACATGGAAGCATGTTCTCTGGGATAACAGTGCGCACCTGAGCCCAGTCAGGCGTGATTGAGGCACAGCTGTGATTTGCCACATGTCCTCCCTGGACCATAGAAGGCTCTTCAGTGTCTGGGATGCAGCTGCTGTCCTTTCCTTCATTTTTTTTTTTCTTTTTCTTTTCTTTTTTTTTTTTTTGTTTTGTTTTTGTCTTTTTCCTTTTTATCTGTACTAGGAATTGAACTCACGACTGCCTGCTTGCAAGGCAGGCACTTATGCCCCTGAGCTAAATCCCCAGCCCCCTTTCCTTCATTTTTCACGTGCAAAACCTGTAATTCCACTTGCTTTCCTAGAGGAGACCCAGAAGGGCCACAATTTAAGCCTGTTGTCTCAGACATAGGTCACTTCTGAGTCCTTTACCTTCATTTGTGTGTCAGGATTCTTGGAGATCTCACATTAATTAGGGATGATCTCTCAGAAGGCAAAAGGACTTGTGGATCAGGAAGTTGCTGATCCTGTTACAAAGTCTTTTTCTGTACTGGGAAAAGGAAAGAAATGAAGGGAAAATACAGGTTCTTGTCTCCTAGAGTCTGTAGGTCTCCAGAACTCTGAGGTAGAGCTTCCCAGGAGCAGGAAAGGAATGAAGTACAGCTTAGCTAACATTAGATCCCATGTGATGCTGTTGGTGCCCATGCCCTGAACAACAGGAAATAGCAATGATCCTGAGCAACTGTTGGCAAATGATGGTCTATCAGCCACTTCTGACCTCTTATATTTTCCTAAATATGCCACCTTAGACATCAGTCATGCAATGTACAATTCGCCCACTTAGAGAATAGAACAGAAAGATCTTTCAAATAGATGTGGCATTTTTAAGACAGTCACCTTCCAGAAATTTTACATTATTTTCACCTTCTATAAAACCCAGTATGTATTGCCTATCAATGCTTATTTTTGAAACTTGTCTTATGAACTAGTTTTATTGCATTATGGCCAGGTCACTCCGTTCCTTGTTTTCTAGGTCTGCTTTAGTACCACAGTGGCAAAGGTTCCTAGTTGTGGCAGAAACTACATGACTCCAAAGTAACTAGTCTCCACCCACACCACATGTTACATAATCCCATGTCTGCTTTCCTGTATTCATGGGGATTCCCTGGGACTGTATCATGCATCGCGGTTCAGTAAGCAAATGAGAGCACTGAAGGGCAGTATAAACTATCCCTGAGAATAGTTTAAGCACTACTCTAGTATAAAGCAGAGTCCAAACGAAGACACATTAATCTGGGTCTCTACCCGCTATTCCTTTCCATGTACATGAGGAGACTGTAAAAACTTTCAGCTTACATCAACTAGACCAAGCAGAGAGGCTCACTGGCCCCAGAGTGAGAAATATGAAAAAAAAAAAAAAAAAAAAAAAAAGAATCCCGAAAGATAAGAAGAAACTGATTAAGAATCCACTTGGATTTAGAAGGCAGGCTAGGTGAAAAAGTACAGTGATACCTTGGCTGATCAACTTAATTCATTTAAAATTTGTGTTTAAACATTGGGCATATTTTTCTCATAAGAGATGATGGAAGGATTTAGGAGGAATTCAACATGGTTGGAAAGAGATAGAACTCCGTTCACAGCTACTCAGGGAAATTCAACTGAAGCATAGAGCGCTAACTGGAACCACCAGGATCAAGATTAAAGACTATAGGGGTACACAGGAACAGCTACCCCTCCTCCAAGGCCTGTAGTTAGAGACCTGTGGGAAGTTGAACAGCCTTGGACATCAAGACTGTTGTATCCCGGGTTATTCCCAACTGCCAGAGGTGGGAGCAGAGAGTCTCCTCATTTCAACCAAGGAGGATGCAGACTATGACGGAGGTGTGTGAGAGGCAGCAAAAGTTATAAAGCACTAATGGGATAGAAATAACGAAGTAGCCAAGCTAGAGAAAGAAGGATGATCTCAACAGCTTCGAGGACCTAGAGAAGAGGGCAGAAGAGAATGAATGAAGGGTAAAGCAAGGAATTATTGGAAGTGACAAAAGACTAGAGAGACTCTTCACACATATGAAAATATGATTAATTATCTAGGGGGAAATTGAGGAAATGGAGTAAAAAGATGGGTAGATTAGAGTGAAAATACAGGTAAACAATAAAAAATAGGGAAAGGAATGGGAACGAATCCACATCTCTGGTGTCCACTGAGAGTCCTGAGCTACTGATTAACATCGCCAAAGCTGCAGGAGAGTTTGTGTTGGGTTTGAAGCTGATTTTGTCCTCCAGGTGCGGTGGTGTGGAACCAGTCTTCAGCCAGGATTTTTATATGCCCCTTAGTGGCCTCCCACTCTTTGTCCTGTTTGTCTTGGCAGTGTCTCTCTCCCTGGGACCGTGCTGTTTTCAGGCATAGATGGCACTGTTCTCAGTCCCATGTACCTTGAGCTCATGTTGATCCTTGCAAAGCCTTTTGTGTTCCTCTTCCCTGGCAAGGCTCTGTCCTCTCAAGGTCATTTGTTGCCATGTTGAGTGAAATACTGTCTTATGGTCAGATCTTCTGCTCCTTCTCTTGCAGTCCAAGGATGTTCAGTCTCAATACTTTGTTCTCTACAGTTCACACACTGTAGCTAAATACATATTGTAAACTTCACGAAGTATAAAAAGGAATCATCATTTTGCTAAGTAAACACCTCATCTACTGTCTTTCTTCATTTGGGAAGAGAAACTTTAATCTGCCTGTGGCTCTCTACAATCCCATCAGTGAGCTCCTGATATCAATCCCCTAGATGCCGTAATTCTATCCTAACTTATGATGCTCCAGAATGAATCACATATTCATTGATCATACACTTGTTCATGTTAATCAAACTTGGATGTGTCAGTGTCTTCAAAATATTTTGTTAAAAGAACACAATTACTTTACAAAATCCAAGTCCCAATCTTAAAATATACTTCTTGGGCAATGAAATGAAAGTTGCTTAAGGAAATTCAAGAGTTGATTAGCTAGAATTTAACTTAAAAAATGGAACCAACAATGTCACAGTAAAGACCCTGGAGAAGACAATCATTCAATATTATCATTTATTTCCAAATAAAATTTTAATAGCACTAACATGGGATCAACTAGCATGATGTGAAAGGACAGAAGCACGAAGACTGTATCACAGCAGGGGGTCCTAGAACGAAGGGGGTTTGCTAAGGGTGGCACTGCTGAGATTCCTGCGGAGGATCCAGTCAGATTTGGATGACTGCTTTCCCCCACACAACAAATACATAGTAAAGCCCTATGATACAATCGGTTACAGAAAATCACCGTCTTTATGTAAGCATAAAGTGGGATATGTGAAGAAAGAAGTGAGTCAGAAAAGTATTTCTGTGGCTGCAAATTAAGCACACTGCTCACAATACATCAAAGTTTCATTCCCTCTGGTTGAAAGCACCTTGGGAAATATGAAAAAAATAATGGAAGTATTTGTTAGAAAACATTTGCCTCTGAGGAAGAAAGAGAAAATCGGAATTGTTTAGGACCTAGTACATTTCATGGAAAGCCTCCTGCGACTGCTCAGAGTGGGAAAAACAACTTCAGAAGAAACACTTGAAGATACAGCGAAGAAGACAGAACATATACTTCAAAAACTTAGAGCTGACACACCGAGACCTCCTTGCTAAGAGAAAGTGACTAGGCATGTGTTGCAATACTTTCTCAAATCCAGGGAGCAGAAAGTTGACCACCTACGGAAAACACAAACCACTTCTTCAGCAGTGAGGTATGGAAAGCTGAGACAGAAGAAACACATAGCTAGCTATGTGTTCTCAGAAGTAGAATTCAAAAGAAAACCACGAGCCTCTCCTCCTCAGGCTTCGAATGTAGCCCCAAGTGTCACAGCCTGTGTAGCTATAGCACAGCACACAAGGCCTGAATCCCTTGCTGATATGCTCAACATACAACGTCCTTGACCAGACAGCAAATCCCTAAAGCAAGGCAATCCCTTCCTGAGAGGACCAGTGGTGCAAATCTCAGCCTACACAACCAGAAAGGCGTTGAGTGAATGTGCAGGGAAAGTGACCCTTATGCCCTGAAGTTGTAAGCTTTCTTCAGCAGGACTCACAGACAGAGGACATCAGCCTGGACACCTGACAGAAGAGCTTCCTGGACGTCCACTCTCATCTGCAGATCGCAGCCCTTGACATTCCTTGGGTGAAGCTTGCGAGAAGATGAGAAAACAGTGAAGAGACAGAGCTGGGGTAAGGTATAGACCTTACTCTATAGATGGGTGGAAAAGGACTGTCCACTCACTGCAGGGGCATTTATTTGTATATTTTAGCTACTTAATGTCTCATGACACCCTCTTTTCCTAGGAACCCACTGTTTGGATTGTCTTTAGGCTAAGTTTCTCTGGGCTGAAGCAGCTTTCTCATGTGGCTTGCCCAGAGTGCTCTTTGTTTTGGGGACAACCTTGCTCCAGCCGTAGACATCAAACCAATTTTCAGCTTCAACAGCTCTTATCAGGCAGAAGCCCATGAGGGTCTGAACATCACATGCTTCAATCACCTGTCATTAGCAAATCCCGTTGGATGTATGTCTTCCTGCCACTGGGCTGAGTGTGGTCTGCAGAAGTGACCAGGTAGGGCAATGGAAAATCCTCTGAGCAATTTCCCGTTGCATTACTTTTCACTGGGTCAGTATTTGGAATTCTTTCCATGTAGTCCTCTCTATATTGGGAACCACTGTGTTCAGCACATTGATGTCCTGGTATACAAGCCAAAAGTCACTTGCGGAATTTGTTTAGATGAACACAAATATCTCAGGAACGAGGTGATGCCAGTTTTTCCTGTGTAAGTATATACAAGGCATTTGAGTCATTTCATCAAGAGAACAGATGTGCATAAGCACTTTTTGAAATAATATTCTAGTAATAGTAGCACATCTTTTGGTGTCTCTGCAACTGAATAAGGTTTACTGTAAAATTGGAGGCAGAGCTGGGCATAGTGGTGCACTACTGAAATCCCAGAACTTGGGAGGCTGAGGCAAGAGAATCATCTGCAATTTGAGATCAGCCCAGGCTGCAAAGTGAGCACAAAGCCAACCTGAACTGCACTGCGAAACAGAAAGAAAAAAAAGAGAAAACACACATACACACAAATTGGAGTTAGAGTGTCCAGCTCACCCAAGAGAAAGTCTTCCCCGGAAAGAGTATCTTTTTCTAAAAAGACAATCTATGATTTCTGTACCACATAAGTGAGACAAAAAGCCATGTGAGGAGGCTCACACTTTTAAATCTGGCACTCAGGACGCTGAGGCAAGAGGCTAGCTGCAAGTTTAAGGCCAGCCTAGGGTACAAAGTGAGCCCAAAGCCAGCCTGAACTGCATAGCCAGAGCAAAAGACCAAAAGACAACACACACACACACACACACACACACACACACACACACACACACACAGACAAAATTGGTGCTTGATTTGCCAACTCAACCAAAAGCAGTTCATCACAAGAAAGACTGTCTTTTTCTCAAAAGACTTTCTCTGATTTCTCTACCACGTAAGAGAAAAGGAAAACCACGAGAGGAGGCTCACACTTGAAATTCAGGCACTTGGGAAGCTGAGGCAAGAAGACCGCTGCAAAGATGGGGCCAGCCCCGGCTACACAGTGAGTTCAAGGCCAGCCTCAACTGCATAGTGAAACTCAGTCTCAAAAAATACTAAAACTATATAGAGACAAGAAACATCATTCTCTGAGCTATCTTGATGGGGCAACACAGTACAAACAATGAGGCTGACTCTGCAGTGCCTGCCAGCATCCTTGTCTCACGTTTTCATTTGAAATGGAACACAGGAACCTGCTTCCACATGAACCTGCTGTGGTTCCCACATGACTTCCTTTCTATTTCACACTGACCATATACATTAACAGAGATAAGGCATTTGGACGGAGGTAAGAGACGCTGCCTTGAACACACATTGTCTCCCCTAGGGTTCTCACTGAAGACTCCTGGCTTTAGCAACCAGGGTTAGTCACTCACCCAGTGAGGTTGCCACTGCCAGACCCATCCCTGAAGAAGGGCCTAGATGCAACTTATCATCCCATCATTCCTGATCAGAGTTACTGTCTCCTCTACCGAGCTTCTGTGTCCTACAACTCTGCTCTAGAAAGACTGACAGTCGCCTAGAATACAGAGAACACATTTAATTCGAGTGGATCATCCTGCTGGTGTAGGAGCCCTTTACCAGCACTGGTGACGTTGCAGAGACTCTGACCTGAAAAGACTCTGTTGTGGTCCAGTGGCGTTAATAATTCTATGCAGCTGATTTTCAGTGTTTCCCTTTCAGGGTAGTCTCCCCAAACCTTGGGAAGATATGTGAGCAAAACCTTAAATGTCAATTCAGAAAAAGAAGAAGAGGGAATATGTCCCAGGGGGAGACATCAAACTCGTGTCAGTGGCACAGAGGCCCTTGGTCACCAGCACATTGCCTGGATCAGAAACATGGGTTTGTGCAAGTTTGCTCTGGGTGTCTCAGGCATCAGTTTTCACTAGGTTGGAAGGAACAGTCAGCCACATATTCTGAGGATTTCAAGAGAGTTGAAAAGAAGGCATCACACAAAATGGCAAACGTCAGTCAGTTGGGTGAAGGTGAGACATTTCAGTTCTTATGAAAAAGGAACAGAGGAATTGGCTCATGGATGGGTGAATTTCATGGTCTGTGATGCCACCTTGTGAAGGAAACCTGTGCCAGAAGAAGAGCTGACAAACAACATGTATCTATTTAGATCAACCCAGAAATCTTTTTGAAAATCCTTTAGAAAACAGTGCACATTCCTATTTAGCACTCTTCCTTTCCCTTCCATTCTATCAGATATTTACTAGTGAATTTCAGTGAACTCATCACTACCCAGAAGAAAGCCTACTTTACATGAGCAAACACAGAGAAGCCACCCATCTGACACATGCAAAAAAATCCTTTGGCCCCTGTGGTGTGTACACTTACACCCGACAGTTGGACCTCATGCCTGTGATTGTAGAGCTTTGTTGAAATCTGGGTCGTTTTCTGAGTTGATCAGTATAAGATTAGTTTCAGAACATGCAAAACCCTGGTTCGGAGCTTCCTCTGTCTTTGGAGAATGATTGTAGATGTGGCTTTCAAGAAAAGGTCCTGGCACCCACACAGGAATTTACTTGGTTTTAGGAAAAGAAAACACATGTGGAAATGGTATCATGACCGCATTTAAAGAGATTGCCAAGAGGAAGGGCTGCAATGTTAGGAGTGGAACTTATGCCAACCACCATGATGCTCTGCTCCTATTTGTGGATTCAGTAAGTAAGACCCTGATGCCCCAAGGACCACCTGTGTGCTGAGTCCTTCACAGACTGATCAAACACAACTCGCAAAACATTAGACATACCAGGAATGTTTCAACTGTGACCATGAGACAACAGAGATAAACGATGACAGACAGAAGAGCTATGGGACCTTGAGACCCACACCACAGACTGAAGGAATCAAAATGTGTGGTCTCAGCCCTTTCTGCAAATCAGCGAATTGGTCATAGTACTCTGAAGAGGGAAGAACTGAAGGAACACGAGGCCAACTCGTGTTTTAGAGCTGTCCTTTGTCTTCATGACACTTGTCAAATAAATGCCCTCTCTGAAGCCTGCATAGACCTTCTCTACCATGACCTCTTACACGTATGTCGCCCCTGGCGACAGAATAGGAGGCTGTGACGGGAAGCGGTGGCCCGGGGATGGCCTGTCTCACCAGCAGCCAGGAGGCACTCAGGGCTGCACGGAGGCGCAGACAGCCAGGAGTGTATGTTTGATTCGTTTTTCTCACCTTAGTTTCTTCTTGGGATGAGAGAATTCCTCTCCCTCTGTTCGGGGCTCCCTATGTTGTATTATGTTGAGTTCTATGTTGACTATCTCATGGTTTTGCTATGTTTAATCTTACCCTCTTTGAGATAAAAAACAAGTGTGTAGGACTGATAACCATATTACTAAGTTTGTGTTGGATCATTGAGCAGAACTGTTTGCAGTGCCATTGTTTGACTCTCACTTTGTATGCTTTAATTTTGTAAAACCAGCAATTATTTCTAAAATGTCAGTATGTAACTTATCGACTAGTGATTTCTGTTTATTTTTCTGAAATTCTGTATTGTTTTTATTCTTTTTATCTGTGTTTTTTCTTTCTTTCAATAAAAAAAGCAAAAAATGAAAATAATCATGTAACTGGAAGTTACTTCACTGTCTTTCCTCAGCAAAGCCAGGCAATGGCAGCCTCTTGTTAGTACTCTCTAGGCTCGTGCCACCTTTAAGAAGATGGAACATCACAGGGAGGAGAGCTCTTGAGGTATCTGGAAGGACCTGTGACTGCAGTGACCAGAGACAATTACTCTGCATTGGAATAAAGCAGACTGCGCTGTGCAGAGACAGCTTGGAAATCATGTAAACAAAGTAGCATGCTAGTTGGATTTGAAATTAATTGGCTCCCTGTAGGACAGGCAGAGTAAAGTATTGTTCGGTATCCTGATTAACACCAACAATGAGGTCAGATATACTCACACGACAATCATGATGCTTGTCTTTTTGAGTCCAATAGTTTGCAGATCCAAAATTTCCATAATATTTTCAGTACTGAGACTTTCTACTTGTTTTCAATATTTTTATTTTAATAAATGAAAGTAAGAGGTTTTGTGATTTTGTACACCCACAATAAGCTTATGTTAAAATACTTAAGAACAACATAGATTCAGATTGCCAGTATGTTAACTGTGTTGCAATAAACCTGCTTGTAAACACACCCAAATAGCAATCAACACTGGAACAACATTATAAACAGACATTTGTGTAAAGCATGTGTGGGATTCCAGCTCAGAAAAACAAGAAGCCTCAGAATTTCACTAATGTAGTCCACGACACAAGAAGAGCCATGCCAAGAGAGGACATGAAAGATGGTTTAAAATACTGTCTTTCTGAGAGCAAAAAAAAAAAAAAAAAATACTGAGCCAAAGGGGAAGAGGATAAATGTTTTCATATTCTCTAAGGAGGAAGTCAGGTCACCCAACAGAAATGGTAAGAATCTACTAAGAATACCCATTGTGAATTAGGAGGCAGAGAAGGGTTGACAGTGATAGAAGCGTAATATAGATCTATTCATCAAAATATAGTGCCTCTGAAATAATAATGTCAAAAACAGAGAAAAGAGGACAGAACATAGAGAAAATAGATATAAATATTTAGATAGACAAATAAGATAGACATACAGAGATTATTAGAGCAGAAAATGCCCAGAGTTTAGGACATGAAGAAGATTTAGAGTTTAGGTAGCTGACACTTTCATTTCACAAAGCCAGAGAGGAGAGAACTGCAGAGGAAGAGAACCATGAGATCCTCGGTGGGGGTCATTTGAGGATTCAATAGACCCCAGAAGAGAACAAGTATGTAAAGAAAGTGTGGCAGATGCTGGAAAAGCATCTCCCCATCAAATAGATGACGAGTAAGCCAGCCCAGGTCTCCATGAAAAAGGGATCAGTGATGCACCCCACCCAGGAAAGTGAAGAGGACAGAAAGCCACATCCTTCAGCTGGCACTGGCAGGGCCATCAGGAGATCTTGCCTGTGCCCTGTGGAAACATTTCTCTACCACTGAGACCTGCTCAGAATCCCTGCAGTTTATTACCCAAGCAAGGCTCAAAAAGTATCAAGCCTTTACCAACACACCAAACAACATTCCCCAGCACAGCTCTTGGATCCCTCCAGCAATACAGAAGGTCCCAGCGGTCAAGGAAAAGGGACTAAGGAGACATCCAACCAGAAACAATCAGAGACACAAAGCAGCAAGAAAACACAACTGTGCTGAGGAGAGGAATCAGGGAATAAAAGGAATCCAGGTAGGAATGGAGGGGAAAGTGCTGGCCTTTATTCATACATGATGGCCTATGAAAAAAATCTAGTGAATCTGCACAGCTTAGACAGTGTGAGCTCCACATATTTTCAGGATATATTACCAATATATTTTGCCTAGGAACTGTAAGAACATACGCAAATTAAGACTAAGGGGTTCATTTCTCCCTTTAAAGAAACATCTCCTGTCATTACAGCACTTATCTAAGGGAACTTGTCTGTTTTTTCCTCTGACTATGAAAGGCATTTAAACTTTTTCAAAAGCTAAAAGAAGGGAAAAGGCCCCTTGACACCTTGATGACCATGGAGGTTTTGTCAAGGCCATCACTTTGAAATGCAGGCAGCAGTGAAAATTATGGCCCACCTTCCATGTCAGCTGGGAATGTGGGAATAGAAACTTAATTTGATTGCCTGCTTTCTCTATGTAGCTAAAGTAATTCCTGCCATAAAAGATGTGTCATGTGCATGTGATCAAGAATGTGATCCCTATGCAAATGAATATACTTTTGTGACCTGAAGTCACTAAGGAAAACTCCAATGTTGAAGAGATGCACATACATGAATCTCTATGAATCCTCATCCAACGAGGAGGCGGTGGACTGACAAGTTCAGACTGTTGATAATTATGCTGTAAAGTGTCATTTTGATTTCAGTGAAAACATTTTGTGGATATTTTTAGAAAGAGACTAATCTCATGCACATGAAAAATGAATGGACAAACCTAATATTAGACTTAAAATGGTATTTGTACAAATGCTATTCAATTCATACATGATTTCGATTCCCACATCATAGTGCAAATGTGTTTCAAAATGCTGAGAATAGTTAATACTGAAAGCCAAGACTTCATTGATTTTCATGTTCTTCCATTTCCTAAATTATGCTCAATTACACTGTCTACATAAACTTCAGAATGTCTCCTCTCCCAAGGACAAATGGAAGGAAACTAGGGGAGCCACTGATAAAAACAAACTCAGACATGAAAGAGCAGTTCATTTTATTTTCAGCAGGACAAACATTTATGCACTGGAGGGCAGTCTAGAGAATAAACAGGGCCCTCCCAAGGCAAGTGGCAGGACACCTGAGGAATCACTAAACTAGGGAAGTCCGTGCTAGGGCTGGACGATAGATGATGAAACTGAAACCTCTTTGGCAGCTGAGGCTTGTCCAGAAACGAAGTCTAGAATCGGTCCAACAAGGGAAACACCATGGAAAGCTGGTCCAACATGTAGGTGAGAGAATCATCTAGAAGGTAGGGATCTTCCCCAATTATCAGGCTAAAGGAAAAGACAAAGAGAATCACAGCGTCCATGCTCAGGTCCCACCTACCTGCCCATCCAATCATTTGCATATACTTTAGAGCGCCACCACCACCCTGGTCAGGATCCAGCAGGCTCCTCACACCAAGACCACTCCGTAGACTGCAGCTGGGGGTCTGTGCACGTCCCATGGACGCCCCCTCAGCCACACTCCTGCCCTCTCAGCGCCACCTGCTGCCCCTCATGCAGTCCAGTGCTGCCCACAACTCACATATTGAGGTCAGTGCCGCTCACTGTGACCTGCCTCTGAACTCCTGGTTCTGGGGGCTCAGCTACTGTGGTGAGGTGCAGGAAAGCCAAATCTGTATCAGAGGCATTTTTGAAATGAAATGTGAAGTCGCTGGTGGAGATCTGGTTAAGGCACTGTAACCAAGGCTGCCTTCAACCTCAGGCCACCTGGACAACCTAAAGGGTCTCTTTACCACAGCCCCGCCCCCTTCCTCCCTCCTGTCAGCTGGGTGCCCCCAGATTGCTTCCTTCAGCCGCAGTGGGGCTCCTCTTTTTCCCACTCCCTACCCATGCTGTTCAGTGCCACCTCCAGCCCGCCCCTCAGAAGGATACAACTCCCATAGTTCACCAGTGGAGTGGCCAGTGGAGGCCGAGGCGTTTTGGCCAGGCAGTGGCCCCTGCCCCGTGCCATGGTCCTCTGGGCCCTCCGAGGGAGCGGTGCCATCTGCTCCTGCCCCTTCTCCGCCTTCATTGTGGTCAGGCCCTCCAGGACCCCCAGGAGCACCCCTGTTTCTCTCCCCTCCTTCGGAACCGCCCTGGGTGTCTTCCGGGTCCTGCATGGCTGACTAAACTCTTGCTCCCAACCTGTTTGGAGCGTTACCAGAGACACTGTGTTCAGGTATCAGAATGAAGGCCATGCGAAAATTCTCAAAGGACCTCCCACAATGCAACGGGTGAGGAGCACAGCGCCTGCGCAGATGGACACTCAGCCTTAGGCGCCCCCCCAATGGCGGGGCCCTAGTGAAACTCCCACATCACCCACGACCCCTGGGAGACCCATGGGCCAGAGAGAGCCAGGCCTTTGGTTGCAGGCTCTGCCCTTAGTGTTGAGGGCACTTAGGGCTCCACAGAGCACAGGCAGACAGGCACCAAAGGGAACCTCCTGAGCTGTCTTCAGCTCCCATATTTTGATAGTGGGCTGAAGATTCCTGAGGCTCCTGACAGGGCAGTGTACACATCTCTGTCACCAACACAAGTGAAACACAGTGAAGCAAGGTAGAGTCAACCATTACCCACTGTCCTCTATACAAAATACTCAGGTTTCCCATTCTTCTCAAGTGCCTTTCTCTTCAATAGTTTGCTTTGTTCTCACCAACATAGTAAGATGTAGGGCAGGCCTTGTCCTCTGCACTAAGTAGGATTAAAAGAAAGTAATAAGCACTAAGGAGTAATAAAATCCAAGATGTGTAAACTTTGTTGTAAAAAAGAGAGGGAAAAAAAAAAAAGAAAAAGAGCTCTAACGGATGTAACAGCAAGTGTGTTTGGGGGTGTTAAATAGCTGAATTTATCAATGTTTTTGGAACATTGAACACAGCTGTTTGCAGTCTCCCTGTTTGAATGTCCACCTTGTGTTCTTTGATACTGTGATTTGAGGAACTATTTTCAAGAAAATAGTGTGTAATCTACTAGCAGGTAATTTCTTACTGTTATGGTTTTTTGTTTTGTTTTGTTTTGTTTTGTTTTGTAGTTCTGTATTGCGTGTACCCTTACGCCGCTTTGGTTTGTTTTGTGTTTTTCTCTTTTTCCTCTTAAATAAAAAAAAAATAAATAAATAAAAGAAATTAAGGAAAAGTGAAAGGGAAAGAATCAGGGTAGAACAAGGAGGAGGATAGGTGGGGCCTAACCCTCAGCCAAAAAGCATGGGAGATACAATGCAAGAAGTAAACATAACATTTCAGGAGAGAAATCAGTGAAAAAATCATAAGGGTTATAAAGGAATTAAAAAAAAAAAAACCTCCTGCTTTTAATGTGCAAATGAACACCTGAGCAGAAAAATTCATAAATCGAAACTGCTCAGATGATGTGAACTGATTATGTTGGCAGTGTGCAATATGTTTCACAGGGTTGCTGTGAGGACATGTATTCTCTCTATGAAAGAGTTTCCATCTCTTATTAAAGTAATTACTTCGGTGCGTTTCTAAGTTCTCGTGTATGAAAATCATGTAAACATATCTCAGAGATGGAGAAGGGAAAGGCCTCTAGCCAACTTTGTGAGTAAAGTAGATCTTTTGTGAAGGACCTAAGAACCATCACTTTGAAATGCAAACATCAAAGAAAGTAAT
The DNA here is from genome assembly GCF_034190915.1 of Cavia porcellus. Taxonomy (NCBI): domain Eukaryota; kingdom Metazoa; phylum Chordata; class Mammalia; order Rodentia; family Caviidae; genus Cavia; species Cavia porcellus. The sequence continues at coordinate 99,102,871 of NW_026947486.1, forward strand.
GCCCCTACATTCTTTAAGAATGTGCTAGATGTTTCTTAATCTGTTCATATTAACACATGATGCCTAAGGATCACACACTCCATTTATTTGGACATCAAGGCATCTCAGTTTCCTCTTCTGTTAAAATGTTTGGTTTTATAGACAGAGGCTTGGTCCTGTGGATGGACTCTTTAATTCTTAGGATGTCAGGAATGAGCAAAGCTTTCATCTTCATGATTTATCTTGGCCTGAGCACAGCCTCCATCAAGCTGTCTTCATCCCAAAGGAATGGAAGAAGTTAAGAATATGCTATGTCAATATATTCCACCTTGGAAGGCTTTTTTAATTTAAAGGCATTTTAATCAGAGAAACTTCAAGTCCATTCAGACCTTTCTCCTGGTTTTAAATGTAATAGATGAAATTTCTAAGTTATATATGCCTTCCTTAAAGTGTAAGGAAATTTACACTTCCATTATTGACCAGAACTTAAGAGAATTCAGTACAGATCACATTAAAACGACTTATATTTTTAAAATTCCACATCATCATATTAACATTGATTTATAAATCACTAAACATTCCCACATTCAGTGTTGGGTCCTCATATCCTCACCAGAACTGCTGAATAAATTAACATACATTGGAAAATATTTTATATTTCTCCCAGTTACTGAGTTCTCCATCAGTGTAATTGCTGTCCTAAAGTAAATACCAATGGAGGTAGAATTAAAAAAATTCCTCTCCAATTGGTTAGCACAGAGCAAAGAAATGATTGTCTCCACGTGATGTGGCAATTCCCATTGGCCCTCATCTCTGAAGTGTCTTTGTCCTTCAAGAACAAACCATTCGCAGGGCAATTTTGTGCTACTTGCAGAGGCTACTTTCTCTCTATGCCGCACATGTGCCTGTCTGCTGGTGTGTCTTCCAGTCCTCACTGTAGCCTTCTGCTCTTCTTCCGTGAAATGGGCTCATCTCCCATGACTCATCTGTAGATCTGTTCTTGATGATTCTCGCGCTGGAGGAAATCTTGGGCACTTAGGAAACATGACTATGCCCTTATCATAGGTTGAATGGTCCCCAGGTGCTGGATCACAAGCCATTTGATTCTTTGAGCCTTCTGGGACCATCAAGCCACAGCACATTCTACTCTGAGACCCAAAACATGATAGTGGAAACCACAAACACCAAGGATTATACAGAGAATATACAAGATGGGAAAGAAGAATGTACCAATTCCATAGTACATTGCTTCACACTCACTAACACACACACACACACACACACACACACACACACACACACAGAGTAACTGAAATATGGCACAGGCATATAGAATCCCATCAAGGGCTGAAACTAATCATGAACATTACTGTTTGCTTATGTAGGTTGGTAAATTTCATCTTTGTGTTTCATCCAATTCTCCTGATTTTCTGTGATTTTAAAGTGCTCTCAAGTTACCAGCAATGTATGCCTAGAAGTGAGGGCCAGGCAAAGACACATAATACTTGTAGTGTTGAGTTATTGTGCTGAACACTGAGGTTCCCCTAACCCTCCAATGGTGCTTACTCATGATCTATAATACCTCTGTTTTGGCATATAATGCTCAGGATTTGACGTGTGACAAGATGTCTACATGGGGACCTTGCTACCTCATCCTTTGCTATCAGTTTATAACTGACTATACTATTTGAATAAATGTGCATATTTATCTTGATGTCTCACATACACACAGACAAAAAGACAGAGAGGCAGACCAGAGACAAACACTTATATCTAATAGCAGTCCTGCTGAGACGTTGTCTTGTGGCATGTTCCTATTTGCAATTCTACTGAAGTTATTTATTCATTTGTGCCCCATACATGGTTCTATAACATCAATATTTTTGTATTCTATTGACAGCTTTGCAATTCATGTTTTAATTACTAAGTTTTTGTTTCCATATGGACCGAGTAAATGATATACCTGTGTGTAGTATGATAGTGATGATGAACCTTTTAGAGCCCTGTGTGACATGTGTGCCAGTGGCTCACCCAGCACAACCCATTGGTGACTCCTGGCTCCCTTAGTCATATCGCCCTTTATTCTATGTTTAGTGAATATACTGACTGCTCTGCCTAGCTCTCTGCATACAGAGAAGTCAGAATTAAACAAACATTACTGCATGTAATGCAAAAAAGAAGAGTCCGAAGTCAAGGACTAAGTTCTAACTAGTCTGTACAGGTGAAACAGCAAATATAATATTATAATAGTACTACAGGGAGCAAGTAGCAGTAAGAAACTGAGGTCTGCCTGGTATGCCCAGAAGCAGAGACCATCAGAGGAAAATGGAGTTTGACATGCAACATCTGGGTGTGCCCCACTCCCACACAAAGCCTGCCCTCATCTGCCAGCCACTCTGCCAACCATGACTACCCAGAAGACACCCACAACAGCCTGAAGCATTAATTTGTTTGAATTAAAAGCAGAGCAAAATCCAAGGACAAGATCCCATTGTTTTCTCAGTGTTTGGATCCCTGGATTGGTGATGGGACTTGCTCAGGGTGACATGGAGCTGGGATTAGAATGAGAAAATCTATATCTACTGCCTGGCTCCCACTCACTTCTCCATATAGCATGACTCAATCAGTTTCAACAAATAATTTCCCCTTCCTTGTTCCTAATACCAAGTGATGTTCAGATTTACTGATTGTGTGAGGTGAGTGATGTTATATAAAGTGACATTATTTACCTCTCACAGTGCTGTGGCTTCTCAGGCAGAGAGATGTTGAAGAGATGATAAGATCTGAAAAACACAATGTTTGCTCTGCTGCTCTCCATCTGGCTCTCCTACTCTCCGAATCTGACTACTTGAGCCTCACGGGAGTCAGGATGATACACAGTGGCCCTCAGAACCTTGAAACTGCAATGCTTCAAAGGGTCCTAACACTGCTAAGCACAACCCTATGATTTCTGGTTCAGAGCTGAAAAAACCCTAAGTAGGAGTTTATTAAGCTTGACCCTACAATTTTGGGCTGGCATGTTTAAAATATTATACTTTATTCTCAGGCTCTGGACTCAGGCTTGATTGTGGCCCTGCGGTTACAAATAGTAATTTATATGTGCTGTGTATTGCAGTAAGTAATACTCAGTATCTGCTAGTTTATACTTATGCAGTCTTGGGATTCCCAATGTACATACAATAGGAGACATTCATTAAAGGAAATTTGGGGTGTTTGCTTTGGTGCTTTGCATGAAAATCCAAGAAGTCTTATCCTTGAGAGTAACCTGACAGCTTCAGTTATGTAAGAGTTACCACCTTCTCATAAGGCTGATGGATCTGGATGATTTTAGCTTTTCTGTGGGCTGATTCTTGACATGGACATCCAGCTGAAGTGATTCTTTAAATGGAATAGTGATGTATGTAAACATAACTGAATGGCATTTGGAGCCTGCACAATTCATTGGTGCAACTTGCCTATTCCATTATCCGTAAATTTGATTCTTTAGAAATGCAGAGTTCAGCAGTTATCAACCTAGTTCACCAATTCTAATTTCTTTACACATTAAAGAATATCAAAAACTGACATGAAAATATTTTAACACATATATCTTAGGGAACCACTTGCCTAAGAATTATAGATCTTGGGGCTGGGGGTTTAGCTCAGCGGCATAAGTGCCTCCCTTGAAAGCAGGCAGTCATGAGTTCGATCCTCTGTACTGATATAAAGGAAAACGACAAAAAAAAAAAAAAAAAGAATTACAGATCTCTAAACCTAAATTACATTTTACCCATTGTTCCCATTGTTCCATTTATACTCCTCTTGTCCGTGTCTAATCTGAATTGTTAGTTAAATTATTTAAAATGTGGAATAAGTGATAGGAATAATCAAAATAGTAGCAATTAATTTATAATTCAAGAAATTTTGTCTTACCATTTCACTGGTTCTTGACTTACGCAACAAAATGTAGTCATGCTATCAGTATACGATGGTGCATTGTTGCCATTCTTCCTGTGTGTACAGTGGAATAGGACAGAAAGACATCAAAAAGGGTTGTTAGCCGTAGCTTTGCTTGTTGAAATAGTGTGGTTAATCTGGGTCACAATCAGGAGAACACAATATTCATTCCAAAGGCTGGTTGCACATAATTTTTGAAGAAGTAAATAACATGGTTAAAGAGAAGAATTAAACAGTATTATTGGAGAATTACCTTGGAGGAAATAAGTAGCACAAAATTTCTTATGCAATGTAAGATCCTCATGAGGACTGATTTACTAAAATGAACTGCAGTTCAGCTAAACAGATCAAGCCATAACCAAAACTTGAAAAACATTCAGAATTTCTTCAATGGCAAATGTTTATAAGCATGCTAATGCACACCATGCAATACAACCCAGCAATCAAATTGAAAAATACTTTAGTACAGTGAAGCTGTCTTGTATCAGAATGGTGCAGAGTGAAGAAAAGAACCATTTGCAAAAGTTTATATGCCTTGAAATTCCATGTATACAAATTTTTTAGAAGATAAACTCATAGAAAGGAGAAAGGAATTGCAATTTCCAGGAGTGCTGCATGTGGGAGGGAGAGGAGACAGCTGGGTGGAAGAGACTGTGGGTGAAGCAATTAAAGAAAAGACAGAGCAATGTGCTGATAAACTGTTGTCTACCAAGAGCGTACATATCTTGATATCCTGATAGTGACGTACTATAATTTGCCAGGTGTTCCTCTTCAAGGAAGTTAGGTAAATACAACAGGGAGCATGTATATTCATTTCAAGTAAATGTAAATTTAGGATAGTGTCATAATTCAAATTTAAGTTTAAGAAGCATTGTAAGAGATTCAGACTTCCACTTCTAACCTCTTTCCCCTTTGACAGAGTCATTGTCTCTTCCCTTTAGGTACAGACCATCCTGTCGGTTTCAGTAAGGCAGTTCTAAAGAGCCTCTTCCCTTCCACCTGGCCAGAGATGCCAACCTCAGCAGGTGCCTCTATGGCTGGATGATGTCTATGGGAGGAGAGGATGCACACATAGTGCAGGGTTCCTGTCAGGGCCCAGCGCTTCCCTGGAAACCCAGCAGCTTCTATGCCTTTCCTGAGGCAAAAGCACTTTGACAAGCAAGTCTCTTCCCACTGCATTATTTGTGATTTCAGTATCAATCTGAGCTTTTTCATGACCACTTCAGGGCTCAACAGAATGGGATGGATCCCATTAGAAGATCCTGAGGGCACGTCTTTGACGCAGTATACAAACTGTCTGGTTGGACTCCTTAAGTGAAAAAGGATGCTTCTATTTTATGACCATGGCCTAATTGTGTGTATGTGATAGTGTTTGGAGGGCGTGAGGAGAGTGCTCTGCCAGCACAAAGCTATCATCTATGGTATTCTGCTGTCTGGTGTTCTCTGCTCTCCACCTTTTCCCAGGCATCTCTATCTCTTACTACCAGATAAACAAACCCCATTGCCTTATGGGGATGAATTTAAATTTTGAGTAATAACTGGTTTTTCAGTGCAATACTGAGATGCACCTCTGCGGAGCGTATAATACTCCTAAAACAGACAGAAAGAGCGACATTTTGCAGAGTTGGCGTACGTCAGCAACACGATGGGCATGCAATCTGCTGTATTCTCAGTCTTTACAGCAACCTTAGGTGCATATATGACCTTTGTCTTTTTATGAAAGGGGAGGTGATATGCAGGAAATCAGTAACTTGTCCAGAGTCACAGAGATCCTAGACTGCAGAGGATTTAAAACCATGCTGTCAGTTCCAGAGGTGAAATTTCTAATACAGCTGCACGGCATTCCTATGGAAAGCAAAAGTAATAGAGGGGAAAATCCTGGACTCAGGGACCAAGGCACCCAGAGATCCAAAGGACAAAGATTCCCCCTTTCACCAAATTCTTTCCAGGCTCTTAGCAGCCTGCTTGTTACCTGGTTTTCTCCATCTCCACCTTTGAATAGTAAAATCTTTCACAATTATAATTTCATGGGTGTTATCTCAGCTTCCTGGAATGATCTTCAGTATCCTTTAAAGTGTTTCTCTGTATGCACTTCAGGTAGAACTTATTCTTTGCTCCACCCAGTGCCTGAGGGTTAGCCTCTAACTGACCTTTCTGAAAACACTGACGAGAAGGCTTACTAGAGTGAGTGCTGTTTCTGAAGAACCTGAAATTCATATTTTAATCACAGTCTCCAGAAATGACAAGGCCTCCCCACATCTGAATCTATGGGAGGATGAAATCTTAGCTAGCTTATCTCATACGTAACAGACAAGACTACCTGAAGTTTATAATAGTGACAGTCTGTTGTTATTTTTCACTTCTCTGGACAAACTGTGACCTTAGTCGGTACCTGTCTATTGCTTCCTTGCCCTGTTGCCTATTTTTAACGTTTTTTTTCCTATTTGGGACTGCAATCCACGAATCATGTGGGCTAGACAAGTGTTCTACCTCTGAGTTACATCCCTCTCCTGTGTCTTCTTTCAAAGGCCAATTATCCTCCATAAAATTCAGCTTGATTTCAGTTCTTGGCACTATCTTCTTCTGGAGTGCAAGAGCATATCGTCACTTCCAGTCTTAAAAGCATGCAGTGGTTTTTCCTCAGATGCCATCACTTAGTACAAAACAAATACTAGCTATTATATGGATGTGTCACCCGGGCCATACCCAAGTGGTTTGCAGATACATAGACACACATGCGCGCGCGCGCGCGCACACACACACACACACACACCAGTGACAGAAACACTGGTTGTCATTGTTACAAGTGTGCAGGTCATGACACATAGCTCAGTTTTAAGTCCAAGTTCGCACTATGGTGAAAGTTGATATGAGCACAGAGTCATTTTTTGAGGATTGGATGGCAAGAGAGTGTTGAGAATTCCTTCTTCATTCTTTATCCCAGGGAGGAAGACAAGTGCGGGAGATTTCTGTATAGTTCTTGTATGACTTGGACAATAAGACATGACATGCAGGCAGATATGAGTTCTGAGTACTCAGCAGATATGTATGTGACCACCTCTATGTTCATCGATGGTGTGAAGAACATTTTGATGTTGTTTTGTGTTCTGTTTTTGGTTTGCTTTTGTTTTTGTTCTGACAAAGGATCTTGCTATTTGAGGTTTCCCTTAGACTAAGTATGTGGTTTAGGCTGGCTTTGAAATCACCATGGTACTTTTATCTCAGTGCCTCCAGTGTTAGGATTGTGTGCATGATCCAGCTTAACTTGTTGTTTGTAGATTTGTTTGTTTTACATTTCTTTTTACAATGTTTGCTTTTTAAATACAGGATATAGATTTGAATGCTTCAAGAATATTTCCCTCAAAGTATTTCCATTTGCCCTGGACAAATTAATTTAATCTTCTAAACCTCCAAACTTCTCTCTTATGTGTATTCAGAGGATGAAAGCAAAATCCAGCTGTTAATGTTGAGAGAATGTTAACTCTCAAACATATGCAGCATTCTTAGTCCAGGGTCTAGCATGTGGCAGGAACTCACTAAGTGCCATTCACTAGGAATGACAGGATACACCTCATGGCCTGTCCTGTTCTGTCTCTTTTTCCCACAGGAAAGTGACTTGAGGTGTTGAGACAGGGGGTTGGCAGAAGTGCACATGTGGTTGGTAGTGCAGTGACACATACTCAGTGCAGAATGAGTGATGAATCATGGGCTGCCCTTGCAAAGCAGGGATCCAGCACACATCTCAATGTTGGAAGGCTTTGAAGGGAGACCTAAAGACAGGTGAATATTTGGGGTTAGTAGGTACTAGTGCAGGTGTTCCCCCTCTGTTTTTTATCCACTGTTCCTACTTTAGAAACACCAGAGTGCCCTCATTTTCCTGGGAGAGTTAATGCAGGTGTACTCATCTCCAGTACGCCTGCTTAGAGCAGCCGTTACTGTCCTGGTGTCCAAGGAATGGAACGAAAGTGTTGCCTACTCCTACATTGTTCTCTGTGTGGGGTCTGAGAGGCTGAGATGTGCCCAAGAACAGAGTTTTCCATTTTCATTAATTTCAACTGGGGACCACAGGAGGTTCAAGGCAAATCTCTGGACAGCACCGCTACAGATGGTCTGTGGGATAACTTGACATTCTTGATACATTTGTAGAGCCTATGGCAGATTTGGATATGGACGGGTTTTTTTCAGAATGTATTTCTTTACATTTTTGCATATTATTCAGTCATAGAGGCAGTGAGTTCTCTATCTTGTCGCTGGTACTATTCCATTCTCATACGTTTCTGTTCTGTCTCCAATTTGCCTACCTGCTCACTCATCTTTTATTGATTTTCGCACAACACAAAGCGATCTCTGAAACTTCAGGCTCCAGATAGACAATAACTCGCCAGAAGAGACCATGATAGTAGATGCAAATGAGGACTGCACTTAAGGTATTGGATCCAAATGAAGATAGCACTTACTGTAAGGTCTCCTGTTTGGGCTCCAGGCAGTTCAGTAGGTGGAAAAAGATAGGCTTCAGAAAGCATTCCATGCGTTCTGGAAAATTTTCTTTCAGTGTATGAAAAAAAAAAATATGTGTGCAATTCAACAATTTCTGGACTTGCACCTGCTGGACTTTTTTTCTCATTCTTGTAATCATGGAGATACACACCTGTGTGAATATAGACAGCTCAAAGGGCAGAAAAACACATTTGTGCTTCACAGACTACTTAAACAGGCTTAAAATCTAGAATATATAAAGCACTTGAAAACTTAGAACGGCAAAGTACATGACCTAACCAAAAATGTCTCACTTAAATGGAAAGACATTCTCAAAGAAGATCCAATGAACAGCATATACGTGAAAAAGTGTTCAGCTTCTCTGGCTAGCCGAGAAATATGAAGTAAAACTACAATGAGACTATTTCCTCTCCAAAATTGACCATGATCAAAATGAAACACTAATAAATGCTATCAAGGCTGTATGGGAAAAGAGCACTGCTAAGGTTTTTGTGGGAATTCGAACTATTATAACCACTAAGTAAATCAGCATGAACATTCAGCAAAATACTAAAATTAGAAATTCCAATGTGCCAGATATTCCACTTGTAGGTGTCTCCTTAAAAAATTAAAACATCATACCACAGCATACTAAACATACATGCATACCATACCCATCTTTTCTAGCAGCACACCCCATAAAATGTAAGCTTTGGAAGTGGCCTACATGACACTCAACAGATGAATGGATAATTACAATGTGGCATTCATACAGAGTGGCTTACGCTGCCATAGCTAGAGATAAATTTGCCTCATTTGTAGGAAAAGTGATTTACCTTTGGATGCATAACATTGAAGGAAAAAATCAAATACACATATTAAAAACCTATTAACTCTTGTGACAGGAAAAAATAGCAGTCAGAATAATTTAAAGAGCGAAATAATGATATAGAGAAATAAACAGAGAGATGTGTCTTTTGCACATGAGAATGGGACCTAGAGTTGTAGAAAGGGCAGGGTGGAGAGTTGAGAGCAAGAAAAAGAATGAGGATGTGTTGTATGCATGTAGACACCCACCACAATGAATGCTATCACTGTGCACTGAAGATATGTATTAATAAATTCAAAGGCTGATATAGGATTGTTCGTAGAAAAAAAGTTTTATTCAAAGAACACAAGTCTTTTACCAAATCCAAGACATTATCAGCAAATGTATCTCTTGGGCAAAGAAATGATAGTTGCTTATGGTTCAGTCTTGCCTATCAACAACAATTAAAGAATATTCACAGGGAACTAAAACTACGAGTGCCTCCCAAGGAAATCCATTTCCAAATGTGTTTAGAATACACATGCATTTGAAAAATGCTTATGGTGCATAGCTCAAGATAAATAGAAATTAGTCAATATGACTTTAGCATTATGAAGGGAAAATATTTTCTACCTCACTTTTTAAACAAAATGAAAACTAACATTTTGGGTGACTTAAAGTAACTAACATCTGTGAAGCAAATGACAACATTCATTTTTCAAAGTGTGAATAACTTCAAAAATTTTATGGGAATCACACACAAGGTATCAGTGCTGCAATTTTGTGACATGCAGATGCTTAATGACACAAGTTACACAAAAGAAAGTAAACTGACAGTGCTACTGAAGGTCAAATAAAGGGACGCTTGAACAACTCTGAGCCCACCTCTACATCAAAATCTTTAATTGAAATTACCATTTTTCAAAAGTTAACATATGAAGCAAGTCTATTTGAATTTTCTTTGTTTTCTAGTTTTTAGACAGCGTCTCACTATGTAATTCATGCTGGCTTCTAACTACTTTGTAGCGCAACTTGGCCTCATACATGGAGATTGTCTTGCCTTGGCCTTCTCAGTGCTGGTGTGATCGGTGTGCACAACGAGTGTCAGTGTATATTTCAAATTTAATCCAACAAATCATATTATATATAATATGTGATGTTAAAAAATATAAAAGTACACTGAGCATCACCTAGTGAGAGACAAGCAGCTGTCATAATTTCAATCTTCCTCACTGTAATACTTTCCTGATGCTCAGTTCCAAACTAATGTAGATATGTTTTCTGATAAAAAAATCAATTGACAATGGCCAACTTCAAGGTTTAAACTATAGAACCTTGGTAATTAACCAAGAAATCCGTAAATCAAATTCTGAAACAGATGTTTATTAAAGGCCAATAGTTTGTGTGGACATGCAGTCAACCTTTCCCATCAAAGTGTACTAATTTTAAAGTCCAAAGCACCACTCTATGGTCATTAGTACAATGGCTGAAAGCAATATTTACACAATAAAAATGACAGGAAAAACTCATCATGGCGATACATCAGTTATCACACTTGTAGGCCTAACTTGGCTAAGGAGTTTCACTGTCATCAATTTGGAAGCCCATAGGACACATCTGCTAAGGATACTATAAGATACTATGTACTTGATTTCATGAAAATTTTTACAAATAAGCCATTGAGAGTCAAAGTGAATTTGATTCATACATATGGAATCTGCACCAGATGAGTCACCATGCTCCCAAAGCCCACATGGTCTAACTACACAATCTACAGTTTAATATGCCCGATCACATTGTAGTGCTTGTTGAACAGCTACTGTGTGGTTTCAGCTTCACATACTACCTGTTGGGAACCATTGAAGCTTGAAATTTAGCAATGTGCCCGGCTACAGCATGGCTGGGACACAACCATCCCCCAAAACAAAAAGCACTCACGGAAAGCCATGAGAAGAACATGCTTCAGCCCAGAAAAACACTAAGCCCCAAGACAACCAAAGCACGAGGTGCTAGACAACAGGGTTCAAACTGACATCACACTCATGAGTATGTAATGAAATGTTCTGCAGTGGTTGAGCAGTTCCTTTCCTCCTACAAGAAAAGTAAGCTCTACATGTGACTCCAGCTTTGTCTCTTTTTTATTTTCTTATCCTATTGCTGTCCTGCACTCGAAAAACTGCAAGAATCATATGGCATCATGGCAAATGCACTGAAATCTCTGTGAGAGCAAAGAGCAAAACTGTGTATTCCCTCCCTTTGTCCATATGTGTCTCTATCATATCCCCACAGCTCATGAAAAACGCAACTCCATGATCATGTTCCTGTCATATTTTAGGTCTGTGTCCATTTCTCCATATTCTAACCTACTAGACACATTGTGGTTTCGGTTTCAATGACTTCTGGTTTTATAAATCTGTCCCATCATGTTCATCCTGATACAGTTTATTTGCATCCTCCAACAAGGAGCATTTTGTTGCTTTTTTGCTCTTGCCCTTACATGCAGATGGGAGTTCTGTGGTAGTAGGTGACCACATGGAGAGACAGTGGACAGTTATGCTGGAGAAAATGATGTGATCTCTGTGTTGAATACTAACACGCAGGTCCTGCACTTTGATCCCAGATGTCTCCTGACTTGTGCTTCACAGATCAACTTGTATGAGTTGTCATACGGTGTGTAGGCACACAAACAAACAAACACCCCCCCAAAAAACCCAAATACAGCTAAAGGGATTTGAAGTTTGTTTTTCATTGGAATATTAAATTATACAATTCATGCATCAGATGTGGCTGCAAGTCCTAAATAAGATGGAGGCATCTCAGACAAGAGATGGTTTCTCACCTCATAGAACCCAGGGAAAAAAGAGCAACAGAGAGAAAGAAGAGGGATTAGCAAAGGATAAAAGAATAAATAACGGAAGGAGGAAAGGAAGAAAGGAAGGGGAAGATAAGAGGGAAAAGAACCAGTGGAAGAGAAGAACAAGAAAGAGTAAAGGAACTCTGGATAAGAATACAAACTTACAAGTCACCTTTCCAAGTTATCCATCACCTTAGAAAAGGTCACTCCTTGTATCAGAAAGTCCACCTATAAACTCTTCAAAGAACTCACCAACTGGCCACTAAAATGCCCCACAGTCCAATCAAAATCCTCCTCTCTGAACACATGAAACTTTTGAGGAATATTATACCACCTGTCTAATACGACACTTTTGCATTCACACTTAGTGTCATCTCAATGCCATCAGTGCTATCCTTTCTGGAAAGAACAAATCATCATTAATTAACTGATGTGTTGTAACTGTGATTGTGGCAATGGGTTGCAATCATGTTGCTTGGATTTACATTCTGGCCATCCATCCTACTGCAGGTGAAACTTTGATTTTTGTGGAGTTTTGGTTGTGGTTTTGAAACATAGTCTCATTATGCTCACTGTAATGCAAAAGCTTCAGTGTCAAACAATCAATTTTCCTGTCACAATATCTAAAGTATCCAGAAAGACCGTCCTGTGAAATATTTCTGTGCTAATGATTGTTCCTTAATTTACTTTGAATTTTGGCATGCTGGGAATCGCACCAGTTATTTTGCTGTTAGAGAACTACAGCCAGCCCTGCTCCAAATAGTTGGCAACTTTGTGTAGTACCTTACCACATGTCTTTATCTCTTAGGTGAAGATTTAATACAAACCAACCTATGGTACTGTAGTGACACAGGGGAAATTTCTGCTAAGGAATTTTATGTTGCCTGGTACACTATAGCCTCTGACCTATCAGTGTTGTGATTTTCTCATCAGCTTTGTCCATGTTTCAGGTCAAATCTCAAATCTTCCCCAGGATTGTTTGTACCACTAGATCTATCTGCATTTTGAATACATGTCATTGAGTCATTCATATCAGCAACTTGCATCAGACACAAAATTATCTGAATGTTTTTCCATGATTCTATCATTTTCATATCTGTTAAAGAAGCTACACATTAGGGCGTATTTTTTATCCTATTTTTAGACATTTGTATGTAAACATGTTTTATCCTTCTCTCTAAATATCACAGTGACTTTCCATTGGAAAACATAGTAACTTATTCTGGATAAAATCATACTTCATGCTACAGGATGACATACAATGCAACAGAAAATGTCTCTTTGTTTTCTTTTTTTGGTCTTTTTCGTTTTTATTGGTATCAGGGATCGAACTTACGACTGCCTGCTTGCAAGGCAGGTGCTTCTGCCGCTGAGCTAAATCCGCAGCCCCTGAAAATGTCTCTTTCAGTTATCGTGCTTCAGATACTCAGTTGACGTGTAAGACATGCTCATCAATTTCCGGTTGCTTCTGTCTCCAAGAAAGGGCTGGTAACTGTGATACATAGCTGCTCACTATGATGAACGCTATAAAAACAAATACACAGATGATAACCATTCTGCCTCTGTGCGTCTTGCTTCCTTATCTCATATAAGCCTTATATCACCAGACATCAGGTCTGATATGTAGCGCATGACCCTGATTAGTGCCTGTTGACATAAGTAAGTCTTCCTCCTCTGAATTGGAGGTGTCATTTCAGGTTTTCTGCTTGTTCTAGGCAATAAGAGTTTAACCATCTATCCCGGAAGAGTAGTTTCACTGGTAGCACTCCATAAATATCTTTTTTTAGGAATTCAGAATTTTTCTTGATTTCCTGCCTGGTTTTGTGGAAACTGTGTAGTAGACTAATAATGCATTGGTAAAGGCTTTAAAACACTTTGAGCAATGTTGCAAGAAAAAGATTGATGAGACAGACATGTGGAGTGGAAGATTGGGTATGGTTTACAGGTAGAGAAGGTTGATTGAATTGTTTAAGAGGAAGAGGCTCACAGGAAGTCTTTTACACACAAACCCTCTTTCATAAGGATATATGCTTGATCTAACTTCAATTACAAAGATGAGAGAGTAATCGGGTCCAGGGGCAAGTTCCCTAAATTTGATGGTGGGGATTATTTACGGAGATTTAGGTCTTTAGTAACAACACCAAATTTGCTATTTAAAACAGTATTTTGTCACCATCTTTCCAAAAGGAACAAGTACACAAGAACACAGCGAATGTCACACACAAATGCACAGAATATACTTGAACCATCATGGCATAAGGCGTTGGTATGACAGAAAAGTGCAACTCAAGTTTTATGCTCTGTTAAGATAAGATGTGCTCAGCCGGCCCACCACATAGTTAGATTGTTAGAGTCAGTTAGCCTTGACTGACCATGCAGCTGCAACTTAGAGACATTCTGTCAATCCAAGATAAACGAGTCAAGGCCATGGTTAATTTCAACCACCTCTTAGGCCCACCTCTTTGCCTATTTTCTCCCACCTTATGATAAAACCCCACTGACTAACCTGCTTGAAAACATTTGACCTGATTCATGTAGCCAGTTAGAGGACAACCTGCTATCCGCTGTCATATTTCTTGTTACAAAATGTATATAAGTTTCTGTTTCACTCTCAGTTGATGCTGGAGTTTTCCATTGATCTGCCAATCTGATAGAGAAAAAAAGAGTTAACTTCCAATTCCTTAGTGCAAAGGGTCTTCTATTTGTATCCATATCAGATTTACAAAACAGTGGGAGACCATGTACGACAGTGTGTTGGAAGGCATGATTCTTGTTTATGTATCAGTTAGGAGACCTTATACAATATAAATAAAAAGAGGAAGGGAAACATGAAAAACTGAGATGAAGAGAGGGAAGAGACAGATGAAATCCAGGGCCCAGAAAAATGCTGCATTTTAAGACGTGAAGAAGGGTCAGAGTTTAGTTAGCTGGTGCTTTCAAGTCAGAAGGCCAGAGAAGAGAGAGTCACCAAGATAGAGAACCCTGCCCATCCTCAGTGGGATTCATTTGAAGATTCAGCAGCGCACAGATGACATCAAGCCAATGAGGAAACTGTGGGGCCTGGAAAAGGATCTGCCCTCAAGTGGAGGAAGGGTACACCAGTCCAGCTCTGCAGGAGAGAAGACATCAGTGGTGGAGCCCACAATGGAAATGAGGACGACAGTAAGCCTGCTCCTTCAGGAGGCACTAGCAGGGCTCTAAGGGGGTCTGGCCTGTGCCCTGTGGAAATATTTTTCTACTACTGAGAACTTCTCTTATCCTCCATAAGGTTCCAGAAGATCAAATATTCTCAGGACACCAAACAACATCCTAGAACACAGCTCATGGATCCCCTGCAACACAGAAGTTCCCTGAGGTTGTAGCAAATGGCAGAACTTGACAATCATCAAAACAGAAACTGCTAGAGATGCAAGGCTGCAAGCAAAGGCAACTGTTAATGAGGAGTGGAATCAATAAATAAAATAGATACAGATCAGAATGAGAGAGAAAAACTGCTACTAATTGCACAGGATTATCTATGTAGAAAACCTTGATAAACCTATAGTAATTACATATACTGTGAGCGCAGCATATTTGCAAGATACTGTGCAATATATGTTGCAGATCGGATACGTGCAAATTAAGGCTAAGGGGCTTAATTCTTCTATAGGAGACACACCTCGTCTTCTTGCCAAAGTCATTTTAAGGAAAACTGGAAACTCTTTCTCTGTCTCTGAAAGGGATATAAATATTTTTCAAAGCTGAAAGAAGGAAAAAGGCATCTTGCCATTCTTAGAACAAAGTAAGGTTTTTTCTAGGACTTAGGAGCCATCTCTTTGAAACATGAATGTCAGAGAAGATGATGACCCTACAATCCATTTTCTGTGGAGGGTCAGGATGCCACTCCATTGGCTAACCTCGCTGCTGTCAAAGTAGTTGTGATATGCACATGTAGCAATGCCAGCGAGGAACGCAATCATTGTGTACTGAAAATATGCACCAATAAAAATAAAAATTAAAATCTAAAGCCATATTTACTTTCCTTTGGAAGTCAGCATAGCTGAAATACTGGTAGAATAATTGGTTTTTTCCCTCATGGCCACTAGCATATTGCTGCAGGGGCATTTGTATATGGGTTGAGTGCAGACTTTGGCAGATGGGGCATGAATCAGGTGGCTGCTTATGGCTGAATAATGCCAAAAGTAGTGTAGTACTGGCATAGGAGATAGAGCACAAGAATCTGGAGAAACAGCTGGGTGTTTAGGATGAACTGCCACTTGGGATGGCAGAGGTGGTGGTGGTGTTGCTAGTAGATTTAGATGGCCAACCACACAGAGGAGTGCAATCATGTCAGAATCACCAGGCAGGATGGGGTAACTCTTTTTTTTTTTTTATATGGAGCTTGTGATTTGGCTCATTGTCTTTGATGAGTAGAAGAGTGACTTTTTCCTGACAGGCACAGGCATGGAGCCAAGGTTTGTGGTTCAGATACAGTCCAATCCAGGTGTCAGTGTAGGGGAAATGACTATGATAGCCATTCAGTGCAAGGTCCATCACCTTGCTCCAGATTCAACAGATGATTGCTATATCCAGGGATCCCTTGGTGACAACGCAGAGCATAAGTGCATCCATTCAAGCTTGCAGAAGGCATAAGATACTGAGGTTTCATTTTTACTCCACAATCATCACAGAAGCCTTTCCTGAAGTTTTCATCATGTATTCTAGGACAATGGGTTTGCTCTTGCTTGCCTTTCTAGTGACTCTCTATGGTGTATGTGTGTGTGTACTGCACTGTTGAATGGGGTTCTGTCAGACAAAGCGTGGGTGCCCCTTCTGAAGAAGAGACTACAGTGGCACCCGTTTGTCTGCTTGGCTCTCAGCAATTTTAGAGCCATGGAGACCTAAATAAGCATTGGTGGGTCTCAGTAATGTTCTCTCAAGCCTCCGAGGAAAGCTTTCTGGTAGTATCGCTATAGATGAGTTCACGAAAACATAGGTTAGGGTTCATTCAACTTCCATGGCTCTGAGCCACACAAGGGGAGCTTGTACCGTGGAACACAGATGGAATGACCTATTTTTATGTCACCCAGTGACTTTCAGTCCACACATTCACACTCAGGCACAAGAGTCAATACATTCAAACACACCATCCCAGGGGTAAGGTTTGACTGAAACCAAACTGACTCACTTACCACAGGCAAGGAATGATGAGTTCCTCCTTTGTCCCATGAAGGGAACAGAAAATTTACAGACTGAATGAGGGATGTCCTAGGGCAATCCTACCTTGCCTGAGAGATGCAAGTATCTCCTTCTGTTGGTCCAGTGAGTTCTCTGCTGTCATGCAAGGGCTCCAACTCCTGAACCACTGAGGATACTCTGAGAAAAGGGATTGGAGGGTGCACCTTCTCATCTGCAGGACAGTGGGCCAGTTTCTGCTTCAGCCAGTAGGTTTTGTGGTGATCCGAGTTAGTTAGCACAGGGTCTTTGCAACTGACACATGAAGTATGTTTCAGAATCCAGGTGTCAAATTGAAAAGAAGATTGCCTCGAAAAAGGAGTTACAAGGCAAACTATTTTGCTGGAGGGATGGTGGAAGGTGCTGTTCTAAATCATTAGCCTTGAGTCAGCTTAATACATTTTATTTGCATGCAGGAAGTACAAAAACTTATAGCAGGTTACTATATAATTGGTTATTTAAAGTACACCTTATGTTGTCAAACAGATTTCTTTTAGGCACCTCTACTTAAAGAAATTTTAATCAAAAGGCAGAAAAATTCTAGCGGGTCATGATGGTTGGCATGGAGAGAATTAAAGAAGTGCTTCACTGGGCCATCTATTCTAGGTAGGAATGCTCTTGACGTATGTTGGACAAACAAGAAATATTCTTAGATAGGGAAACAGAGACACAGCAGTCATGTTGTATGGCAGGTTCTCTGTGCAAAACAGCTGGATACAGACAGTCAAGGATGACAGAGTTTAACAGTTTAACTATGTGACAGTCAGGATGAGCATATCGTTTATTAGTGTAGTGATAGGCTGCTAACTGATTTTTATTTTTCTGCTGAAATTGTAAACATTATAAATGAGTGTGAATATATTTCTGGGGTATGATGTTTTTAATTCTTCTAGGAAATTATCCAGAAAGAGAATAGCTGGGTCAAGTGAGAATTCTAATCCTAAACTGGCAATCTCTTAATATTATTACATTTTTTCTAAAATAATTTTGAGTTGTTATTGGTACTGAATTAGGACAACAGAATTAAAAATTAAACTGGTTGTTTATCAGCCACAATATTACAATGTTGGTACTAACTGTATTTACCTCAGATCAACAGAGCCGAAGTTTGCTTACCTTTTATATTCATTTTTTTTTCTTTTTTTCTCCCTCCTTACTTGCATTCCTTTTCATTCCCTGTATCTGACCATAGAAGTCTTTTATATATTGGTTAAAATATGATGCATGGATTTTTTCTGGGTGACATCACTAAAACTATCTTAGTAGAGAACTTCAGGGCTCAAATCCCACCCCTCCCAAAAGGAAGAGCAATGCAGGAATTTCAGCAAATACGTGTAATTAGCATGGAAAGACTCGGTGAATACATAAAGATATGCCTAGGACACAATGCATTGATTGTGTGCATAGCATGCACAAGACCTGGCTTCAATTCATAGCGTATAAAAGAAAGGGAGGAAGAGACAGACTGAGAGAAAAAGATAGAGAGGCAGAGAAAGAGAGAGACAGAGACAAGCAGAGAGAGAGAGAGAGAGACAGAGAGACTGAGAGACAGAGACAGAGACAGAGACAGAGACAAAGGAGAAATAAGGCAGAAAGTGCCCAGAGTTTCAAACATGAAAATGATTCAAAGTCAAGGTAGCTGATGCTTTCAGTTCAGAGGGACAAACCAGAGGCTCTAAAAAGAACCCTACCAAATGTCAGTGGGGGAACATTTGAAGATTCAGCAGAGCAGAGATGAGAACAAGCACAGGAGGAAACTGTGGTAGATGCTGGTAAAGCACTTACATCTCAAACAGATGAAGAGTAAGCCAGCACAGCTCCCCAGGACAGAAGAGATCAGTGATGTGCCCCACTCACAGAAATGAGGAGGACAGATAGCCATGTCCTATTGCTAGTATTGGCAAGGCCCTCAGGAGGTCTGGCCTCTACATTTCTCTACACTTGGACCTGCTAGGAATCTCAGCAGTTCATCACAAAAGAAAGGCTCAAAAACATCAAGCCTTCACCAACTCATGAAACATTCCCAAGCACAGCCATGGATCCTAGCTGTGAAGGGTAAGTGCTGGAGGAGATATGCAGCCAGAAACTTCCAGAGATACCAAGCAGCAAGGAAACACAACTCTGCTGAGGAGAAGAATCAGTGAATAAAAGGTTTCCAGGAATGTGGAGGGGAAACATGGGCCTTTATTTGTGTCCGCTTGCCTATAAAGAAAATCTGATGAATCTTTCCACCGTAGAAGCACTGTGAGCTCTGCATGTTTTCAGGATATGTTTGCAATGTATTTTGCAGAGTCACTGTAAGGATACAAGCAAATTAAGACTAAGGGGTTTAATTCTCCATTGAGAAGAGTCATCTCCTGTTACTACAGTCAGAACTATAAAACCTTTTGTGAACAGGAAAGAAGGAAAAATGCCTCTGGACACCTTTCTGACCATGGAACATCTTTGTCAAGTTCATATCTTTGAAATGTAGACAGCAAGGAAACAGTGGCCCCACCGTCCATTTCAGGTGGGGTTGGGGAGGAAAAATCTAACTTTGAGAGACTCCTTCCTCTATGTGGTTAAAGTACCTCCAGTCATAAAAGATAAGTGATGTGGTTGTTTGAACTCCCTCAAAGAATGTAATCATTACGCAGATGAATATTTCTGTGACCCGCAGTCACTATAAGCAAAAACACCATTGTTGACAAAACCTACATACAGGAATCTCACTCAACTGTGAGGCAGGGGACTGAGAAGATCTGATGTTCAATGATTACACTGTAGTGTATCTTTTAACTTTTATTTATAACATGTTTTAAATGTTTTTATAATGAGACTAATCTGATTCACATGAAAAACTGAAGACACAAAACTAATATTAGACTTGTAAATACAAATTGCATCTATGCAGTTGCTATTCATTTTAAATATACAACTTGAATTCTCAATTCTGACAACACAGTGCAAATGTATTCAAAATGCTGAGGACTGTTAATGGTGAAAGTCAAGACTTAATTGATTGTCATATTCTTCCCTTCCCTAAATTGTTTTCAATAACCTTGTCTACTTAAACTCCAGAATCTTTCCTCTCCCAAGGATAAATGGAAGGAAAACTGCAAAAGTCATTGATAAAAACGGACAGAGACACTGAATAGAAGTTCATTTTATTTTCAGCAGAACAAGTATTTACGTACAGCAGAGGGGTCCAGAGAGCAAACAGAGCCCTCCCAAGTCAATTGGCAGGGCAGCTGAGGAATCACTGAAGTAGGCAGGCAATGCACTGCTTAGGGCTAGAGGACAGATGACTAAAATTGAATTCTCTTTTGCAGCTGAGGCTTGTCCAGAAACTAATGTTCAACACTATCAAATAAGGGCACCACCGCTGAAAGCAGATCCATCAAGTAGGCAATAGAAAGCTCAAGAAGGTCAGAATCTTCTGCAGTTATCAGGCTAAAGGAAAGAACAAACAGAATCACATCACCTGTGCTCGTGTGCCCCATGGCTTCCAGTCAATCTTCAGCATATAGTTTAGAGCTCCCCCACCTCTACCCAGGTCAGGCGTCAGCAGGCTCCACACAGCATGGCCTCTCCACAGAGTGCAGCTGGGGGTCTGCGCTGGTCCCTTGATGCACCCTCAGCCCTACAAACCTGCTGTCCCCCATGCAGCCCACTGCTTCCCATGACTCACATGTTCAGCTCATTGCCGCTCACTGTGACCTCCCTGAAAACTCCCCTCCTTGGGGGCTCTGCTATCAGGGCAAGATGGAGGCAAGCCAACTGTGCATGCATGGCATGGCGGAATGGCACCTTGTAGCGGCTGATGGACACCTGGTTAAGGCTACTGTAACCGAGGCTGCATTCTCCCCCGGGGCCACCTGGACAACCTGCAGGGTCTCTGGGCCCCTGCCAGTCCTGGCAGCTGGGCCCCACCCCAGCCTGTGTCCTCCAGTCTTTGGGGTTCCCTCCTCCTCTTCTGTCCCCGTGGGGCTCCTGTTTACCCCCCTCCCACAATCCCGCCAGTCCTGGGCCACCTCTGGCCAGTCCCTCAGGAAGGATACAACTCCTGCATTTCTTCAGTGGAGTCTCGAGGTGAGGCTGAGGCCTCTTCACCAGACTCTGGCTCCTGCGCAGGGCCTGGTCCTCTGGGCGCTCCCGGGCACTGGTGCCTTCTGTCCCTTCCCCTTCCCTATCTCCAGTGGGGCCAATTCCTTGAGGACCCCCTTGTGTACCCGTATTGCCCTCCCTTCCCTAGACACTTCCCTGGGTATCTTTAGGAGCCTGCAAGCCTGACCAGTCTCTATAGCTACCAGCCTGCGTCCGGCGATACCGCAGGCTCAGACTTCCTTTAACAGAATGAAGGCCACGCGAAACACTTCTACGTTCCATTCAGAATGCAGCCTATAATACCCACAGCGCATGCGCAGATTGGCCCTCAGTCTTAGGCGTCAGCCAATGGCGGAGTCCCACTGAAATTTGCATGCTACCCTCAGGCCCAGGGAGACTCCCTGGGTCAGAGTGAGCATTGCCTTTGAATGAGGTTCTGCTCTTGGCACTGAGGGCACCTAGGTCTCCACAGAGCAAAGGAACACAGGCCCCTAAGGGGACCTCCAGAATTCCTGCCTTTCAAGGTAGAGTTGCAGGTGTCTGTGGCTCCTGACAAGGAAGTGTCTGTCTCCCTGTAGCCAATACACGTGGAGGATGAACCAAGGTGGAGCCAATCACTGCACACTGTCCTCTATACCTAATACTCAGGGGTCCCAGTCTTCTCAAGTGCCTCTCCCTACAATAGTTTACTTTGTGGTCAGCACCATGCTGAGGTGTAGGGCTGGTCTTGTCCTCTGCACTGAGTAGGAGCACATCAAGTAAGGAAAAGTGCAAGGGAAGTGATCAGGGCAGGAGAAGGGGGAGGATAAAGCTTGGACCTGACCTTCAGCCCAAAAGTACTAGAGGTACAAAGCAGGAAGTAAACGTAACACTTCATTAGGAGGGAAATCGGTGGAAAACAGGCATCTGTGTTGGGAAGAAATAAAAACTCTTGCCTTTATTTTACATGTGAACACCTGTACAGAAAACATCAAAATCTAAACTGCTTAGACAAGAGTGTGAACTGATTATGTCTGCAGTGCATAATACATTTCACAGGACGTATATTTTCCACACCGAAGAGTCTCCGTCTCTTATTAAAGCACTTGCTTAAGACACTTGTAAGTTCTCTGTGTGTGAAAAGGATATGAAAATTTGTGAAATATAAAGTAAGAAAAAGGCCTGTTACCAGCTTTATGAGCAAAGAAGTTCTTCTATGAAGGACTGATGAACCATATTTGAAATGTAAACAGCACTAATGTGATAGACATTTCTTAATCTGTTCATAGTTACATATGAAGATTAAGAGTCACACACTCCATTACTTTGGACATCAAGGCATCTCAGTTTCTTTTCCTGCTAAGTTGTTCAGTTTTATGGACATGGGCTTGGTCTTGGGCATACAATCTGTTTAATTCTTTGTATATCAGGTATGAGGGATACTTAGGTCTTCGTGAATTACCCTGGCCTCAGCACTGCCTGCATCAAGCCTTTCTGTCTTCATTTTGAAGAAATCAAAGAAGTTAAGAGCTTCTTAACGATTCTCGAGCTAGAGGAAAGTTTGGACACTTAGGAAACATGACCATGTCCATGTCCCAGGATGAATGGTCCCTAGCATATGGAACTCAAGCCATTTGGTTCTTAGAACCTTCTGGGACCATAAATCCACATCAAACTCTATTCTGAGTTCTCCGAGAATATTATAAATCATGACTGCCAAGGTTGAAGCAGCAAATATACAAGAGGAAAAAAAAGAATCTTTTAATGCCAGTAAACACCCCTCTCATACAAACACAGTAATGGAAGTTTAGCAAGGGCCCGTAAGAGCCCACCAAAAGCTGAAACTAGCCATGAAGTTGACCATTTGTGTATGTAAATAAGTAAATTTCATATTTCTCCTTCATCTTGTTTATCCCGTTTTCCGTGATATGGAAAGGAGTCTCACCTTATCAGAAATGTGTCCCTTAGGAGTATGAATCAGGCATTGATCACTTCAACATACAAAATTTATTTCATATATATAACATATGTGATATATATATATAGTTATGGCCAGTATGTCCCCCAAATTCCCAAAGTCTCATGTATGCATAGGTGGAACTTTTCAGAGCTGGCTAAACTTAAGGCATATTATACTAGGATTACGATGTGTGGTACTAAATTAGTCCACTGATTGAAATTAACATAACTGTGGGTGAGGATAATGAAAGCTACTATGAGTGTGTGTGGCACCAATCAAAACACTTGCAGCTTGGATGTTAGATCAAAGGAGAGAAGGAAGGCAGGGCTGCTGCTGATCCTGGTTGCTTCTGCTTACATCTGTGATGCTGCTCTGCTCTGCTGCCCTGCTTTGGAACCAGACATCTAAGGCCTGAAACCTCTATAAACTGTGAGCAGAAATTAACCTCTCCTTTCAGTCTTTGGTGCTTTGTGTCACCAATAAGAAAAGCCACTGATATCTATCTATTTATCTATCTATCTATCTATCTATCTATCTATCTATCCATCCATATCTATCTATCTATCTATCTATCTATCTATCTATCTATCTATGTGTCTATGTCCACTGCAGGATGATACAGTAACTATTTTATTTTTTAAATAAAAGCTGCATTGCGCTAAACTTTGAACACTATCCTATTTACAAAGCATAAGATTCAGTAGACTTCAGCACGTTCAGTAAACTTTGCTCGCTATCCTATTTACAAAGGGCAAGTTTCGGAAGATTTTAGCACATTATAAGAGTTTTACCACCACAAATACAATTAAATTAAGTCATTTTTTGTTATTCCAAAACAAAACACTGTATGTACTTCTCATCTCTTCCAATCCCTCCCCTTTAAATCTAGCTAACCACTCAGCAGCTCTTTTTAATTTTGTGGGAAGTCCAGGGATGTTTTTCGCTAAGTGACACAAGTTCACATTTTCATTTTGAGTAAGCGAGTGTTTCCTGTTCTTCATATTGTTGACAACACATTTATCTTCATCTTTTTAAAATATATATTCTAACATGAATGCAGATATATTCAATTACGGTTTTAGTTTTCATTTTTATATTGCTAGTGATGTGCACCATTATTTTGACATATCTTTTGGCCTTTTGTATGTCCACTTTTGAGAAATGTCTATGTAGATCCTTTGCCCATTTTTATATTAAATTTTGTTTTCTTACTTTTTATGTGTTTTAATCTTTTACATATTTTGGACATTAATCCATTTTTAGACATATGGCTTGGACACATTTTCTATTACTGTGTGTGCTGTCCCTTCATTCTGTTGATTTTTTTTTTTTACTTGAATATGTGGGAGATTTGTAAACCAGTCTGTCTGATTATTTTACTGTTGTCTAGGCCTTTGTGTTTTTACCCAAAACATAAGAAAAAGTTACTATTAGAGCTGAGTGTAGGGACATATGCCTGTAATCCCAGCATTTGGAAGTCTGAGGAAAGAGGATTGCCCTGAGTTTGAGGCCAGCCTGTGATTTGTACTGAGTTCAAGGCCAGCATGAAATGAATAGTGAGATCCTGCTTCAAAATACATAAATAAATAAATAAATAAATAAATAAATAAATAAATGCACACATACACTCATTAAAATGTCCTCCCTGGGGAGCTTTACATCCAGACCCTGCCCCTTCCTGTCTAGTGCTCACATACCATGCTCTGATTCCTGTCAGAGTGAAAGGCGCCAGCCAAGTGACTTGCTTCATCACCCCTCCACTGGCCGGGATGAGCCAACCTCTGGGATCTGGGATGAACACCGCGAAAACTTGAGCCAAAGAGACTACTACCACCTTGACTTGTGGGCGTCTGGTATTTTGTGCCAGAAAGCTAATACAGGATAGTCTTAGCAAAATAAGATCAGCTACATATATGGGCTCTATGAAAATCCCACAGTTAACATATGTCATGACAAAGACTGGTGCTTGTTCTCCAGATTGAGAAAGACACACGAGGATCAGAAGTGTGTGCTGAGAAGAAGGGCTGGGCGGATCTGGGGTGCCTGCATCCACCTCCCTGTGTGTCTGGAGGACTGTGGATATCTCAGCAAGCAGGCGAGCATCGCCAGTTCCAGAGACCCCAAAGCCTGTGGTAAGTTCCCAGTGCACTCTGCACCAAGTCCAGACTGTACGGGACCCTCCAGGCTTCCAGGTGCAGTGAAGTGCATAAGTGGGTTTGAGGCATCTACATCCACCTCCCCATCCCGGCTGTGCTCGGAGAACTGTGGAGTTTCCAGCAAGCAGGTGGGCGCACAGTGTCACTGGAGCCCAGCTTATCTGGAACTACGGAGTTCTAAACAGGCAAAAGAGGGCCATTGGTTTTAGAGGCCCAGTGGTTTGGTTAAACTGGGTGCCAGAGTCCCAGGAGCTGTGAAAATAGAAGTGGATTTCCAACAGACCTTGAGGAAGCTTTGAAATAAGCATTATTTGAAATAACACTTGAAACACAGAAATATAGGAAAATGACAAAACGAAAGACCAAATTACAATCTCAAACCTCCAGCCCATCTCAAGAAACCCTAGGAGCAATGTATATATAAGAAACTATATGCCATTCACCTCAAATATCGGACATAATAGCTACTGAAATTAACAAGCAACTGCAGGAGGCTTTAAAGGAATTCAAACTCGAAATAATCTCCCAGGTAAAAGAAGAAATGATAAAAAAAAATTCAAAGAGATTCTGAATATATCTAAAGAAAACACAGTTAACAAACTGGAGGAACTAAATAAAAGGATAGAATCCCTAGATGAACAATATAAGAAACAAACAGAATACATAATGCAGATGTACAGAGATATATAGGAAATGTAAAAACCGCCTCAATGAACGTGAAGATAGAATTTGAGACTTGAAGATAAGATTGCAGCTAGTGAACAGGAAAGGAAAGATCTTTTAAAAATAACAAGGAATCAGGAAATAAAAATTCAACAACTGCAAGATGATGCAAAGAAAAATAACATAAGATTAATAGGGATTAATGAAAAAGAAGGAGACAACATAAAGGATGTCAAAGGATATTTAGAGAAGTAATAGCTGAAAATTTCCCAAGAATGAGATCAGAAACCGACATCAGGATCAGTGAATCCTATAGAACTCCAAATAGTCATAACCAAAATAAAACTACACTCAGACATATAATAATCACCATCCCAGAAATCCAACACAAAATTAGGTTATTAAAAGCTGTCAGAGAGAAAAGACAGATCACTTATAAAGGAAAACCTATCAGAGTCACAGCAGACTTCTCAGCACAAACAATAAGTCAAGAAGAGCATGGAGTAAAGTATTCCAGATCCTAAAGCAAAATGAATTCCATCCTAGACTGATATACCTTGCAAAACTGCCATTCAAATTGATGGTGAAATACAATACTTCCATGACAAAGAACAGCTGAAAAACTTGAACAGCAAGCCAACCCTGTAAAAAATATTGAGAGACAGTTTAGATACACAAAGGGAAAAAAAAACACTAAGCAAAGGAGATAATTAAACAGAACAGAAAGATAAAGATGCAACAGCAGAGAGATAACATGTCAACAATAAACCAGCAAATAACAGTTATAACCATTAATGTAAATGGTCTCAATGCACCAATCAAAAGAAACAGACTAGCAGAATGGATCAAGAAACAAAATCCAACCATATGCTGTTCACAGGAAACCCATCTAACCCAGACGGATACTCGCAGACTGAAAGTCAAAGGATGGAAAACAATACTTCATGCAGCAGGAAACCAAAAAAAAAAAAAAAAAAAAAAAAAAAAAAAAGGAGGAGTAGCCATTCTGTTTGCAGACAACATGAACTTTAAACCAAGAGTGAACATAAAGGACAAAGAAGGTCACTACATACTCATTAGGGAAAAATTCCAAGAGGAAGAGATCTTAAATATATATGTACCAAATTCCAGAGCACCAGTTATATAAAAAAACTATTATCAGAAATGAAAACTCAAATTATCAGTAACACAATTGTAACAGGAGACCTTAATATGCCATTGACACCAAGGGACAGATCAACCAGACAGAAAATGAGCAAAGAAATAACAGAACTGTATCACACTTGTGAACAAATGGACTTGATAGGCATATACAGAATGTTCCACCCAACAACATCAGAACACACATTCTTCTCCGCAGTACATGGATCATTTTCTAAAATAGATCATATATTAGATCACAGAACATATTTAAACAAATGCAAAGGAGTTGAAATCATCCCTTGCATGTTATCGGATCATAGCACTCTGAAATTAGAAATTAATGATAAAAGATACTGCAAAAATCACACAAACACATGGAAATTGAATAACACACTCTTGAGTAATCAGTAGGTCACAGATGAAATTAAAGAAGAAATTAAACAATACCTACAAGAAAATGAAAATGCAGACACAACTTACCAGAATCTGTGGGATGCAATGAAAACCGTCCTCAGAGGAAAATTTGTTGCACTGAGTTCCCACATCAGGAAAACAGAATGAATACAAATAAATAACCTGATGCTACACCTCAAACAGTTAGAAAAAGAAGATCAAGTCAATCCCAAAGCCAAAAGCAGAGAGGAAATTATAAAAATCAGAGCAGAAAACAATGCAATAGAGACTAAGAAAACAATCCAAAGAATCAATGAATCAAAGAGTTGGTTCTTTGAAAGAATAAATAAAATCGATAAGCCCCTAGCCAACCTTATTTTAAAAAGGGAAGAAAAAGCTCAAATTCATGCAATAAGAAATGAAAAAAGTGAAATCACTATAGACTCTACAGAAATACAGATCATCAACACCTATTTCGAAAACCTCTACTCTCAAAGGTTTGATAACACAGAAGAAATAGACAGATCCTTAGAAACGTATGAAGTACCAATGCTAGATCAAGAGGATGTAAAACTGCTGAATAACCCAATCTCTGTTAATGAAATTGAAAATGTGACTAAGTCCTTACCTACAAAGAAGAGCCAAGGCCCAGATGGATTCACTGCAGAATTCTGCAGGAAATAAAAAGAAGAACTATTGCCAACACTCCTCAAACTATTCAATGAAATTGAAAGGGAAGCAATCCTTCCTATGTCATTCCTGGAAGCAAATATTAATCTAGTACCAAAACCTGAGAAAGACCTAACTAAAAAAAGAGAACTATATACCAATCTCCCTAATGAACACAGATGCAAAAATCCTCAAAAAAATATTGGCAAATAGGATGCAGCAAATCATCAAGAAAATTATACATCATGACCAAGTGGGATTCATCCCAGGCATGCAGGGATGGTTCAACATACATAAATCAATAAATGTAATCCACCATATTAATAAAGCCAAAAGTAAGAATCACATGATCATTTCTATAGATGCAGAAAAAGCCTTCGATAAGGTCCAACATTTATTCATGATAAGAACTTTACAGAAAATTGGAATAGATGGTCTTTACCTCAATATAATGAAGGTCATTTATGACAAACCAACAGCCAGCATCATACTAAATGGCCAAAAATTGAAAGCCTTTACTTTAAAATCAGGCACAAGACAAGGATGTCTTTATCACCACTCCTATTTAATATAGTACTGGAAGTACTGGCCAGAGCAATTAGACAACAGAGAGAAATAAAAGGAGTAAAGATAGGAAAAGAAGAAATTATCATTGTTTGCAGATGACGTGATACTCTACATAGAAGACCCCCTAAACTCCCTTGAAAGACTCTTAGATATAATAAATAAATTCAGTAATATAGCTGGATACAAAAATTAATACTCAGAAATCAATAGCATTCCTATACACTAACAACAAAATCACAGAGAGGGAAATAAGAGAAACCCACACTCTTCACACTAGCAAGCAAAAAAATGAAATATTTAGGAATTACTCTTACGAAAGAAGTGAAAGACCTATATAGGGAAAATTATAATGCACTGAAAAAAGAAATTGAAGATGATCTCAGAAAACGGAAAGTCATCCCTTGCTCATGGATAGGAAACATTGTGAAAATGGCGATTCTCCCAAAACTGTTATACACATTCAATGCAATCCCAATAAAAATACCATCAACATACCTTATAAGTCTAGAGAAATCACTCCTAAAATTCATCTAGAACCAGAAGAGACCCAGAATAGCAAAGGCAATTCTAAGCAGCAAAGGCAAGGCAGGAGACATCACAATCCCTGACTTGAAGTTATACTACAAAGCAACAGTAGTAAAATCAACATGGTATTGGAATCAAAACAGAGCCAAAGATCAATGGAATAGATTAGAAGATACAACCATAACTACAAACACACTGAGCCACCTTATCTTTGATAAAGGAGCCAAGCAGGTTCAGTGGAGGAACGACAGTCTCTTTTATAAATGGTGCTAGAAAAACTGGCTCTCCATTTGCCGAAAACTAAAGCTAGACCCATGCCTATCACCAAATACTAAATTAAAATCTAAATGGGTCCAAGATCTGAGTATTAAAACAGAAACACTAAATCTATTGGAAGACAAATTTGGTAGAAACCTTGAAGACATAGGAGTAGGTAGAGAATTCATGAACAGGACTCAAACCGCATGGGAAATACTTCCCAGAATCAATAACTGGGACCACCTCTTATTAAAAAGTTTCTGCATGTCAAAAGAAATCTCCAGCATAGTGAAAAGAAAACCCACAAACTGGGAAAAATCTTAGTGAACTCCTCCTCCGACAAAGGACTTTTGTCTAAAACACATAAAGAATTAAAAAAGCTTCCGACTCCCAACATTCAAATATCCAATCCAAAAACGGGCATCTTAGATGAATACACAATTCTCAGATGAAGAAATAGAGATGGCAAATAAATACACGAAAAAATGTTCATCATCATTGGTCATTAGAGAAATGCAAATTAAAACCACACTGAGATTCCATCTCCCTCCTGAAAGAATGGCCAGGATCAAGAAAACCAACAACAACAAATGCTGGAGAGGCTGTGGAGAAAAAGGAACTCTCCTACACTGTTGGTGGCAGTGTAGACTGGTGCAGCCTTTGTGGAGGTCAGTCTGGAGATTTCTCAAAAAGCTGGAATTTGAGGTCCCATTTGTTCCAGCTATTCCACTTCTAGGCATCTTCCCTGAAGAACTGAAAGCATCATACCACAGTGATATATGTGCACCTATGTTTATAGCAGCACAATTTGTAATCGCCAGATCTTGGAAACAATCCAAGTGTCCATCAACTGAGGAATGGATAAAAAAGTGATATTTCTATACAATGGAGTATTACTCAACTATAAAGAAGGATTGCATTGAGATACTTATCAATAAATGGGCGCAGCTTGAGACCATACTCATAAGTGAAATAAATCAATCTCACATATGTGATTACCGAATAGTTTCCCCAATGTAAGTAATGATTCAAATATATAAAAGTATGTGGTAATCATGATTCCCCATTATGTGGCCTTGCAGCCTTATAAAGTTTTCACTT
The DNA here is from genome assembly GCF_034190915.1 of Cavia porcellus. Lineage (NCBI taxonomy): Eukaryota > Metazoa > Chordata > Mammalia > Rodentia > Caviidae > Cavia > Cavia porcellus. The sequence continues at coordinate 99,133,638 of NW_026947486.1, forward strand.
ATTAATTGGAATGGCTTTATTCTGGGCTGCTTGGTATGGAAATATTTGAAGCTATAGTATGTGAAGTTATATTCAAATATTTCAAGGAAAAAGACAGACACTATGGTAACTACTATTAAGTTGGGTTATTTGGTGGTGAAGCACTAAGTTGCTGAAACAGTCATGCTTTGACCTATATTGTTACGTTGTTATGTCCTCTTTTATCTCAATCTCTCCCTTATTCATTAAAAAAATTTAGTTATTTTTATGATTTTTTAATTAAGGGGAAAAATTTAAAAAAATTAGCAGGATATATTATACTAACTTTTTAAATTTCCTATTAACTTGATGTGAAGTCCTGTAATACTCCCACTATCTTGTTTTGACTGATTAGACTCTGTTCCATTCTGTATGATAGTATCAAGTTTGAGGGTATAGGCAACTACTTTGAAGGCAATAAGATTCACTAAGATGCCCATTCTGGTTTGACTATTGTCTCCTTTGTAAATCCTGTAATGTTACAATGCTTAAGTTTTATTGGTCTTATTCTCTACTGTTTTGTTCAACTTTATAATACCTAATGAGATAGACAATTCTTTTTAAGGAAACAAGAGGCATTATGGTAACCATTGTTGATAACCTTGTACTCTGTTTTTACATCATGTACTATGTCTATCCTTGGTTTTGACTGACAGCATTGTTTTGCCATATTTGACTTTATTCTCTTCCAAAAAATAGTAATAACAACTAAGGAGTAATAAAATCCAAAATGTGTAAATTTTGTTGTAAAACAGAGAGGGAAAAAAAGAGCTCTAAAGGATACAACAGCAAGTGTGTTTAGGGGTGTTAAATAGCTGACCATATTAATGTTTTTGGTTGGATCACTGAACACGACTGTTTGCAGTCTCACTGTTTGGATGTCCACTTTGTATGCTTTGATACTGTGATATGAGCAACTATCTCTAAGATGATAATGTGTAATCTATTAACTGGTGATTTCTTACTGTTTTTTTTTCTTTTCTAGGTCTGTATTACTTGTACCATTACACCTCTTTGTTTTGTTTTGTTTTTTTTTTCTCTTTTTCCTTTTAAATAAAATTAAAAAAAATAAAAGAAGTGTGTGCCACCCCCACCTGGCCCAAATCCTAACTAGGAACAAAGCAAAGCAGCAAAAAACAAAAACAATACAGAAAACCTCACAGGGTCCCATTTCCATCCCCGGAGCGCCATAAAGGATGCTCACCACTGGAGACCACCTGCATGATCTCAGTCGCCCCTCCCAAACAAGAGTACGCTGTGTGCAGTGAACACCTCACACCCACCACTATGCAGCACCACAAGCACAGGGTCGCCCTGCTGCCTTTTCACAGGTGTTTATAACATCCAGTACTGGATTCTGGGCCACCGCAGAATCCATTCTGCAAGAAACTCCTGGGTCCCTGTAGGCTTGTTTTTTTTTTTTTTTTTTTTTTGTTTGATTGTTTTACTTTTTTTCATGTTTTAGCCAGGGCCTCGCGATGTAATGCGGGCTAGCCTCGAACTCCAGGGAGTCCTCCTGCCTCAGCCTTCTGAGTGGGTGCACCTCCACACCCAGCCCCCTACGCCCTTCATAGACTGCACAAACAGCACAAACACAGACTCAGGCGTTGGCTGACAAGGTAATTGACATAGTCTGCACCCACATAGTTAACACAAAACCGCTAATAAAATTTGACCTGCTCCACTGATAAAATTATGCTTTCCAATTTAACAGTGTATTTCAATGCTCTCTCCGTGGCCATGCCCTAGCCACCCTGCTGCTTCCCTGCTTTCTTCATATGGAAGGACTCACCTGGTAATCTCTTGTCTACCAAAATAAATTAAGCAGGGTTTTAAAATCTTTAAGATACAAACAAATTATGCTGTTTTCAAACAATGTATTAAAGATTAATGAGCAGCATCTGAGAACATACAGGTGTCCGAATGGGAAGAAATAAAACCAGGTCAAGAGGGAAGGGATTCTGCGATGGCAGTAGAGGCTACTTCACACATCTGCCACACGAGCAGGAAAACACTTAGGTTTTTAACTTATTTAATTTCAGTATCCATTTATCTGTTTTTTGCAGTTGAACCCAGGACGTTGGCACTAAGTTCCAACTGCAGCACTTTAATTATTATTATTATTATTATTTTTACTTTGTGATGGGGCCCCCTATGTTGCCTAGGCTGTCCTTGAGCTCGTGGTCTATCTGCCCCAGCCTCACAAGTAGCTGGGTTACAAGTGTGCCCCACCTTGCTTGGTTCCAGGTCTGATCTTCTGACAGCCTGCTATTCTGCTGGTTATATATTTTCTCCCTCAAATAAATTATTATCTCTACACACATATCTACAGACATATGTATATATACAGTCAGTCTATAAATAAAACATTATTTTGTGTGAAATAATGTTAGACACTTTGACATCTGGTTGAGACGTACTCATGTAAATGACAAAGATTATCTACCTACCTACCTGCCTATCTATCTAACTATCACTGTTACCACCAAACAGTTATCAAATGCCAAATGTCAGTTTTGGAAGTTTTCTGTTGCGCAGTGCTTTCTTACTACTGGTAACACAGATGCCTTAGAAGATCCATAACCTTCCAGTTTCACAAGAATTTCATTGTCACTGTTTCATGTTGTACCCCAAAAACGAGGCCTCAAGACGTTATTCAAGAAAAATGGAGCAAGACATCTTGTTTTAAAAGAAAAAGAGCACTTTTATTTAAGCTGGCACCAGCAACAGACTGCAGATGGAGTTTGCAAAGCTGTGTAACTGGGTTAGACTTTTGACAGATTTTTATAGCCCATTAACCATAGCAAATAAACCACAAGGTACATACTGATGATGAGCCAGAATACCGAGGCCTTTGTTCCCCTTTGCTTGAGTCAGACATGTTCTGCAGTTGGTAGTTACCCCTTTCTTTCCTTAATTTACAGCCCTGGGTCTGCTAATTCCAGGAACATTTGTTTCTCACAAAGGGAGCAAAGGTTGACACAGCAAACAGGTTACTAGGGTGATGAAGCGTACAGAATAGTATGATGAGACTTCAGTTAATTTATAACTATGTGGTCGGTGCACCAACCATAAACATAGCACAGAATGGCAAAGATGTTTTTGCTAGTAACAATCTTTTTAACTTTGCATTTTAGCTATTTATAGCACAACATTTCACTTATCAAAATACCTGCTTAACAGGTATACCTTAGGGCAAAAAGGATGACTGTCTTCCATCTCTTGTAATTTGTAAACAGGTTAACAAAAATAAGTTACTGGCTCAGTGTGGTGGCACATGCCCAAAATCTCAGGACCTGGAAGGGTGAGACAGCAGGATCAACACAGTTGGAGGATGGCTTAGGCTCCTCAGTGAGTTTAAGGCCACTCAGAACTATATAGGGAGACCGTGTCTCAAAACCAACCAACCAAATCGCAAAAAAACCAAAAACAAACCTAAATAGCCAGACATGCTGGTGCATGTCTGTAACCTCAGCACTCAGGAAGCTGAGGTCTCCAACCCTGAGTTGCAGGGCAGCCTGGGTTGCAGAATAAGTTCAAATCAGACTGAACTAGTGAGACCCTGTCTCAAAACATGACGAAACTGATAAACTCACAGATGCCTTGCAGATCTTAATATCCTTGAAGGATGCCACAGCATCTCTGTGATTAGAAAAACACAAGTACCTGGACATGGTGGCTCATGCCTGTAATCCTAGGACTCTGGAGGCTAAAGCAGGAGAATCACAAATTTAAGCACAGCTGGGGCACTCAATGAGACTGTCATTTAAAATTAAAAACAACAACAGACACAATACCAAAAGGGGATTGGAATGTAGCTCAGTGCAAAGGCCCTGAGTTTCTTCTGGTAGTAGCAAATGTGCACGGGCCTGCATGCACAGAGACACACAGCCAGGCAGGAAGAAACAGAGACAGAGACAGGCAAAGAAACATATTTATTAAACACTAACATACTTAGCGAAGGAAAACTAGGCAAGTATTTTATTTAATTCATAGAGTAACTCTACTGCCCAAATCCATTCTCCTTTATGAATGAACACACAGCACCCTTCTAGCGAAATATCACAAATATTCATAAACCAAAGCTAATAGGATACTGAAAGGAAAACACAGGCACTGGACCACCTCTGTAATCCAAGCACTCTGCATGCATGGGGCAGCAAGGCACAGGGAACTTAGCCACCTAGGGAGAACTCATCTCAAACTAAGACATAAAAATATAAAAGGGCTGGAGATAGCTCATCATAAATGCCCGGGTTTCAAGCTCCACTACCACAACAGAAACAAAAAGAGACACAATGAACAAAGAGCTTTTATAACAGAGTCACAAGACTGAAGTACATAAAGTATACGATAAACAAACCCTTTCATATAGACGGAAAAAGGATCCATCACTCAACGAGGATGCCTAAATTAACTCTCCAGTAGGAAGAAGGAAAAAACACTTCCTTCCTAAGGGTGTGCATGTGTAGGTATGGACTCTACTTAGGTTAAATCATCCAGTTTTTTTTAAAAAATCTGATAACGTATTCAGATGTAAATCTGTCATCTGCTGAAAAACACAAATGGAAAAATTATGTTTAGTAAGACTCTCCAAGTCAGAATTAAACACAAAATTTGACTAGGTCATATACAGAAAATCATCCCAAAGTAGAAAACCTCATAAAGCAAAGTTCGGGCAAAGTGGAAAGATATTTGTAATGCACAGATTGGGCTACAGCCTGTATAACCGAATGTATATAAGGCAGCAGTAAGATTAAGACTACGATTTTGTTTTGTTTTATTTTGTTTCCATTTTGCTGAGATAGGATATCCTCTTGCCCAGGCCGCTCTCCCACTCCGCTCAAGGTGCCCTCTTCCTTTGGTCTCCCTAGTAACTGGGACTCCTGACCCACAGCTATGCCTAGCTCAGCAACATGGATTTTTTAGGGGGTCTTTTTTTTTTTCTGGTTTGAGGGTCTCACTATGCAGTTCATCCTGCCCTTGAGCTCACTTTGTAGCCCAGGCTGGTCTCAAATTTGCAATGATCCTCCTGCCTCAGCTTCCCAAGTGCTGGGATTATAGGCCTGAACCATCATGCCTGGCTAACAACATGGATTCTGATGCTAGAAGGAACTGAGAAAAATACCTGGTCTACACTAAGCCCAATAGACAGACATTAGCTGTTGTTTGTGATGCCTAAAAACATAGATCTATGATGAATAAGTATTCAAAAGAAGCCCAACTGAAAAGTAGATAAAAAGCTCAGTGAGATGATGCACATCCAGAATTTCAGCTACTTAGGAAGTTGAGACCAGAGGATCAAGAGATTGATGCAAGTGTGGGAAACTTAACAAGACCCCATTGCAAAATTAAACTTAAGAAAGCCCCAAGGATACAGCTTGGCAGAGTGTTGGTCCAACATTTGCAATGGCCTAGGTTCAATCCCCAGTACCACACACACACACACACACACACACAGGTGGAAAAGATAGACATTTGTGCTCAAAGCAATATTGTTTGCAATCTCCTGACAGACAGAAACAACCAAGTTTCTAGCCACAGACTAATGGATAAACAAAATGGGGACTCTGCTGCTTGGCCTGAAGCCCAGTCAAAAAATCTCTTGACTCAGCATTGGGTCAAGATCTGGATTGGAACCTCAGCACCACAGAGACATAAAACGAATGTGGAAATGAGTACAATGGAGTACAATTCAGTCATAAAAAGAAAGGAAATTCTGATACCTTCAACAACAGCCAGGAATCTTTATGAAATTATGCCCGGTGAAATAGGCCAGTCACAGAATACCAGAACGTGGCTTAGTCATATAACATTGAACAGAGAGGTGTTTGCCAACAGTACATGTGTCAGCAGAGAAAGAATGATGAGACATACTACAATAGGGAGCAAGTCAAAGGTGACAAACATTAACGAAACTCAGCTGTGCAGCTACAGACTCCACTAGTTTCCTACCACTCCACTGCTCAGGAAACAAAATTCAAAGTGTGATCAGCTCCCCTGGGTTTGAACACACCCAAGGGCTGCTGCTGACTGGCGACACGTCCTCTCCTTACCCCCAGAACTTTGGTGGCTTTATGTGATTCCCACCCAGAAACTATATGAGACTCATACTGTACATAATCTTAGCCAAAAGACCAAGAAGCAATTATCATACTGTTAAGTCAAGCAATGTATGCACTGAAACCACAATTTGGCCAGTCCTACAGGCGTTTCCCTGACCTACCAAGCTGGGTAGAAACAGGTAGCCAGAAGTACTGAGAAAGCATTCTAGGCGGCCTGGCATTGAGGCACAGCAGGCCTTGAACCCCAGCTACTCACAAGGCTGGAATCTCAAGTCCCAGGCCGGCCTGGGCACATGGGCCAGACCCTGCAAGAAAAAGGGCTTGAGGTTGTGGTGTGTGCTAGGGTGCCCCTTGCTTGGTTATGTCTCTCTTTTGAACTACCTCCCCTCTTCAAACAAAGACGACCTCGGGTTGAATGGCGCCCTCAGGTCAGCTAAGGTCTGGGCTCTGGTGGCCCTGCAAGGAGCATCTGAAAGGAGTGGCAATAGCTACCCTGCCCAGCGCACATCTTCGCCATCCTCAGGACTCTAGCGGCTCTGATTTGCAACACTTCGGTACTTTTCTGCAGGGAAGAACACGAGAGCCTAAGAACTAAGTACAGTCACCCAAGGGTAGAGAGGGAGGGAGCCACTCCCCGAAAGCCATCAGGTTCCCCAGGCCAGGAAGCACTGGAGACACCTTGAGAACCCCCTCCCAACTGCCAGCGAGCAAACTGAACACCACATCAGCACATTTGTGAAGCACTGACTTGCTGGGTCCAAGGTGCCTTCCCCACTCTGTACCTCAACAGCGAGGAGTCCAACCCTGTTCTCTCAGGACTCAGGGAACCCAGGGCAGCACCCTGCTGGGTGGTTCCTTGCTTACTTTGCCAGCTGCTTCCCTTTCGAGGCCTGCTGTGAAGCACCTAGGGTCCCAGAGGCCTCCATGCTGCAGGCTGGCCTGTGGCAAGGCGTCAGTAGTTGTGGGGACTGGACATTAACAGCCTTCCTCATGGCCTTGGGGGGAGGTGAGAGTTGACCCACAATTCCCCACGAGGGCAGGAAGGGGGGCAGGCCAGAGGGACAGCTGGCTGGGGAGAAGAGTCAAGAGAGTGGAACCTGAGTGCGCTTTGCAATACAAATCTAAATGCCAGCACGAGGGAGCCTAGCAGGTGGGTGAATTGCAGCCAATCCTGTGTACATAATGAGTTTGATCCCAGCCCGGGCTACATAATGCCTTTGCAACCAGCTTGCATAAATTACTAGGTTCAAGGCATTCTAGGTCATTTGGACCACATAGCAAGACCTTGCCTCAAAAAGAGAGGAGGTGCATGGTACAGTTTAAACTTTCTTTTTCTGGACATTTCACACCTAAACATTGTTACCCGTGCTGTGTCACATTTGTCCCCAGTACACTCACTAAGGGAGACCATTCGTATTAATGGTGCAGAAAATGTGTAGGGTTCTTGGGCCTGACTCTCCATTGACCCTTTGGTCTCTGTCTTCTTACTGTACAGATGCATCCCTTCTGAGGCAGAAAAAACACCTGCTTCCTGACAGGACCCCATCCCCAACCCCACACCTTCCCATCACCCCGCACTCCTGCCGCCCTTCAGCATCCCTCTTCCTGGCCTTCAACAAAACCTTTTGCTCTCTGTTCAGTTTCTGTTGTTACCAGACTTGTGTAACTTCTTGTCTTTGTCTCTGCTGTATGCTAAAAATGTGGAATTCAGTGTAACTTTCTGTGCAGTCAATTCATGGCAAATACTGTGTTCTTGTACCTCCTACATGGCCGTAAATCCTATAAAAGTCCTGCTCCCTCAGAATTGTGTGCTTGGCTCTTTGGGGATGGATCTCAGCCAAGCCTACCAGTGTAAATAAAGCTGTACACCTGCCTCTAAGACCCTCGGTGCTGCTCACTTTATTGGCCTCAGTTTGTTGCAATGCTTATTTGTGAGCTGTAAACACCTTCTATGAGCTGTAAACACCTAAGAGCTGTAAAAACTATTTTTATGAGCAGCAACAGTACTAAAACACTGCCACCTGCCCCATCCGAAGTGCTACTGGGCATTGAATGCAAGGTCTTGCACTGAGCTATATCCCTAAAAGTTTTTATCTTTTGGCTCTCAGGCTCTCAAATTTGTGATTCTCCTTCCATAGGCTCTCAAATAGCTGGTGAAGGGAAAGGGGGTCTATAGGCCAAAGTATGGACTATACAGGGAGACCCTGCCTCAAAAAAAAAAGAAAGAAAGAAAGAAAGAGAGAGAGAGAGAGAGAGAGAGAGAGAGAGAGAGAGAGAGAAAGAAAGAAAGAAAGAAAAAGAAAGTAAGAAAATCTGGAATATGGTTCAGGGATAGAGTAGCCCTGGGTTCTATTTCCAGTACTACAAAACAATTGTCTGAGAAGAACATGGTTGTAAAAGCATTTATTAACTGCCTACTGAATGCTCTGAGGGTTGGTCATCTCCTTGATGCACAAGAGAATTTTTTTTTTTTTTTTTTTTTTTTTTTTTTGAGCTGGGATAGAACTTGTGACCTTGCACTTGCCAGGCAGGCAGGCACTTGTGCCAGAACTCCCAGCCCTCTTTCTTGGATTATCACTTCCAATATATAGGTGGGTGAAACTGTCTCTCATCTTGAGCTTAGGTAACTTTTCATGATAATGAGATTAGGGCATAGTAGGAATCATGTTTGGAAAACATATTGTTTAATTTTTCTGTTCCAAGATCTAAGGGGATGGGCATTAAAATCTAGAAATGAAAGATTTGCATGGGACTACGGAAACCAAAAAGAGGGACTAGAAGTCTGTCTGTCCTTCTCACTGTGGCTGCTGCTCTCTCCTTCTAGCATCTCTCATATGGAATTGAAGCCAGGGGCTTCCAACCACTGAGCTACATCACCAGCCCTTTCCAATTTCTATTTTTTCTTTTGAGACCGGGTCAATGTATGTTATTCAGGCCTCTCACACACCCAGCACAGCTCTTGAAACTCCGGAGAGGGGGATGGTGGAGGATCAAGAAAAACAGAAGTCAAGATGCAGAAAGCTGATGTCAGGTGGGGCCACCTGTCCCAGTGGGAGGGAAACAACTGCCAGATGACTGCAGCCTGCTTATTTATACACTCAGGAGGTTATTGTCAGGTGAAACTTCTCTGCCTAACACCTTGTTTGCCTGTCTCACCTGGGGCACCTTGCATTCTTGGAGATGGAACAGCTTGTTCACATGGCTCGCCTTGGGTGCTCAGGGTTCTCTGTGCTGACCTGGCTTTAGCCTCACACATATTCAACCACTCTCCACAGACCTCAATTTGCAATCTTCCTGCCTCAGCCTGTGAAGAGGTGAACACCACTTTTATTGTGCAATCCACTGAAAAATCAAAATCTCATTTTCTAGAGGACTGCAGATGATCTGTTGCTGTGGCCTTTGTACCCCAAAGTATACAAAAATGACACTAGCTGTTGTCACTGATATTGTCCACATAACTCTTATAGCATGGCCAGATGATTCATTTAAAAAGATAAAAGAGAATTTTAAGGCTCTTTTTTTTTTTTGCTTTGTCATTTAAGTGAAGCAATGGGAAGACACCCAAGCTTAGGGCAGGGGGATAATGTCTTGATCGAAAAAGCAAAAGCAAAAATTCTTGAGGGGAGGGGACAAAAATATATATTCTTGACCTTTTGTTCACAGGGTCCTATTTAAAAATAGGAGCTGCCAGGTGTGGTGGACATGCCTATAATCCCAGCACCTAGGAAGCCTAGGCAGGAGAAACACTGCGAGTTTGAGGCCAGTTAAGGGTACACTGAAAGAACTTTGCCCTAGATAGGATATTAAGTCAGTGGGAGGCAGGACCAGGGGATGTTTACCTTGAGGTCACTTTCTCCTCCCTCATGACAATTTACCCATGGCGGGAAAAGAGTCCCAATCAGCTGCCCACACATCGGCAATACCACTTTAAGCACCACCCCAGTCAGAAACTATATGTGTGCCCCCCACACCAGGTTTCCAGCAGAGAAAGCCAGGCCCCTGAGGTCATGGAGTTCTCTCCGCGTCCTTAGAATAAAGGCTATTTTCATTTTATATTCTCCCTTTTACTGCACCGAAAATCCTATCATGCATAATGAACCCTTGTATCAAAACCAAAATGAATAGAGAAAGAAAGAAAGAAAGAAAGAAAGAAAGAAAGAAAGAAAGATCGGTACAGATATCCTAGCCTTTGGCCCTGTGCGGTAGCTCTTACTAGCCACTTTTGGATTTGGTTTTTTCACAAGGGCCCTCCCTTGCTGCGCCCCGCAGCCCCAGCTGAGGCGTGCTGGGGAGGGGGGGGGGTTCCTGGCGCTGCAGCCCTCTGGTTGGCCTTCAGCGTGGAGCACAGGAACCCGCGGGGTGGAACTGCGGGGCGGAAGTGGGGCGGGGTTGGTTAGAAGTAAGTGGCTCGGGATTGGGTGTTGGCGGTTCTATGTTAATGAAGCTCTCAGTGCGAAGTAAGCTTTCAAAAAGGCAAGAGCCTTGAAAGTATCTTTTTGTTGGTCTGGTTAAGGAAAATCTTTGTCAAGGGAACCTAGAAGTGTACATTCGTGTGAGCTGGTGGCCCCAGAGGTACTGACCATCAGTGAGATATGTGTGCGTTTCACAGAGGAAGCAAATGTGTGGAGAATTGTAAAGACAAAACACTTTAAGGAACCACTTTATAAGTAGTATGTTATTATAGCTTTCCGTAACTGTGTAAACTATCACAATGGTCACCAGGGTATGTGGATTTTTTTGGAGTGTGGAGGTGGGTCTTGGAGTTGTGTGACTGTATCTGTTTCTAGCTTTGCATCGTGGTGGTGCTTTGTGTTCTCTCCTTGGAACTAGCAAGCACTTGAGAAGCATGGTGTGAGTAGTTTTTGACTTCTGGTAGTTTCCAAAAAAAACAATTGATTGGTTAGTTTATAGTTGTCAGCAGTAAAGTGTAAGTTAAGGGTTATGTGCATTATATATTAAAGGTTGACTGAGGTTCCTGTTTTTTTAATTAAAGGGGCTGTTGGACATATATAGGTCAGTGGCACAACAACTGTGTTGGCAGGCACAGGATTGTAAGCTTCCTGTTAACCCTAAACACGACAAGCGACTAGAAGGGGCTGTGCTGTGCTTTATCTAATCGGTGTAAGTTATAGAGTGTATTGAGAAGGTTTCTTTTTCTTTTTTTTTATGTCACTAGAGGTTGAGTTTTTCATGTTGCATTAAAGAGTTAATGTCATGTACTATGTACATCCTTTGGTTTGACTGACTGCTTTGTTTTGTCATATTTGGTTTTATTCTCTTCCAAAAAAAAGTAATGATGTGTAAATGTTATTGTAAAAAAGAGAGGAAAAGAAAGTGCTCTAAAGGATACAACTGCGAGTGTGTTTAGGTGTGTAAGATAGATGACCAGATTACTAACTTTCTGTTGGATCATTGAACACAACTGTTTGCAGTCTCTCTGTCTGAATGTCCACTTGGTATGCTTTAATTTTGTAACTTGAACAACTGTTTTTAAGATGACAATATGTAATCTATTAACTAGTGATTGATTACTGTTTTTTTGTGAAATTTTGTAGTACTTGTACCATTTTACTGTTTCATTTTTTTTCTTTAAATAAAATTAAAAAAAAAAAAGAGTCAATGTCACTGAGCCGTGTCTTTTACTTATTTTAATTAAGCAAGTGTTACAATGGTCTTAAGGGTTTTTTTTATGTGTTTTGGCAGAATTTTAGCAATGTACTTCAGGGAGGGTCATGCTGGCGACTCTTTCTCAACCTCCCAGAATACTGGGGTTACAAGTGTCACAACTTGTTATGAAAGAAAGAATGCTGCAGGGTACTGGATCAAACCGCCATCAAATGCATTTTTTTTTTCTTTTTATGAAGAATGTTGGCTCTTCCCAACACCTTAATAAATATGATTTAGGTGATGTTTCTATGATTTTTTGGAGGGGTGGTAATAGTCATTGAGCTTTGTTTGCCACTTACCACTGTACAATTCATTGCTCAGGGCACAAGAGCCTGGATTGTATTTCTTCCCTTTATGTGGTAACAGGCGGATACTGTTGGGAGCCTTGAAGCTGGAAACTCACCACAGGTGCAGGGCTGGCATGTGGCCCTCCCAAGAACAAAGGACACCTGGGTCAAGCCATCTGAAGAAGCTACTTCAACCCCAAAAACGCCAAGCCCCAAGACAATCTGAATAGTGGGTTGCTAGGAGAACAGGGTGTTATCAGGACATTAAGTTGCTAAGAAGGTATAAATAAAAGGCCCTGCAGTGAAGGGGCCTTTGCTTTATCTCTTTATTTTTTCTTATCCTCTTGTAGTCTTTCACCCTAAGAACCTCAAAAGCCCTGCGGGTTGCAGCAGGATACAAAAGCTTGTAATAGGGGCTGGCTCTGTAACTCAGTGGAAGAGCCTTTGCTTAAGGTAAGCAGTGCCCTGCACTAAATCCCTCACAGTACCTCAAAACAAAACAAAGCAAACCCAAAACCTGACACCAGAATTGCTTTGGAGCAAGAAAACTAGGCATCTGGTGTTGGAGGTCTTTAAAATGTTGTCATTTGTTTCCCTGTTTTGCCTCCTATTTATGTATTTTTTTAATTTGTTTAGGCTTTTGGTAGTGTCTTACTGTGTCACCCACATTGATGTCACACTTTCTGTGTGGCTGAGGTTAATCTCGAAATTGTCATCATTCTGCCTCAGCATCCTGAGGGCGGGGATTGCCCATAGGAGTTGCTGTGCCTTACTTTACATTTCTTTTTCAATCAAAGAAAGGAAACTCCTCAGCTGATTCTGATGTGCAACCAGATAGGAAATTACGGCTGCACACAAGCTCCTCCTTATATCTGCACACAGTGAAGTTTGCCCCTTCATGCTGCACATAGTTCACTGGTATAATAGTCACTTTTCTTTTGCTGGTACAAAACGTCCAAGAACTAGAGTTTAAAGGAGGAGAGGTTTATTTGGCTCACAGTTTCCACTGCATACAGTTCACGGTTGGCTGGATCCAAAGCATAAACTCATGGCAGAAGGGTCTGGTGGAGGCAAGCTGGTCAACACACAGTAGCCAGGAAGCAGAGAAGGGAGGGGCTGAGGAGGCAAATAGACCTTCTGTATTTGTTACAAATAGGTGCTCAGTGTTTGTTGAATGATTGGATGGATCTAAGTAGAGGGACAATTTAAAATTGTATATAGACTGGGATTTACCACTGTATTTGTTTCAGATTAGTGGGATCTAAGGATTTTGTACTTTCTGTTCTTAATACCAGCGACTTCAGGAAAGCTGACAGGATCAATGATATTAGTCAGTGCTGGAGTAACGACTGTTATTGAAAAAAAGGCATAACAATTTCTTTTGCTTTTGCTCTCATAGAAGTTTGGTTCCTAGAATAAAATGGGACTTTTGAGATTTCTCTCTCTCTCTCTCTCTCTCTCTCTCTCTCTCTCTCTCTCTCTCTCTCTCACACACACACACACACACACACACACACACACACACACACACCTAGTACTGAGACTCAACCCTGGGCTCTGTACATGCTAAGCAAGGACTCTGTCCACAAAGTACATCCTCAGCCTATTCTCACCCTTTTATAGATGAGGAAGTAGGGCTAAATTGCTGAGAAGTCACCCACTTGGTTAGAGACATAGGTGGGGCTCCAGCCAAGTGGTGAAAGGTCTCTCTGGACTTCAGTAACAGAGTGGATTTGAGACAGGGTATGGGAAGAAGCTCTCTAGCAGCTACAGAGTGGAGCCAAGAGGCCAGAGTGATAAGACCACAAGTAAACTGCACTAAGGAGCTGAGCTGAGGTCGGCAGCTGGTCAGTCGAGGGGTCAGAAGGGAACCAGGATTGATGAGAGCCACACAACTATGGTGAGAGGTGCAAGTCCTCATTTGGGCTTGTTGACTCAGGATGGATCTTCAGGCAGAAATGTCAGTCAGCAAGCATTCTCAGCCCTGACACTGCCCTTCTTTGAAAGCTGATGTAATCAATCCAGTATCGAAGAATCCAAACCAGTTTTCCATTTTTTATTGATTTTTGTTAACAGTCTAGTTGGGCACATGAGCTTATTGAAAGTCATTGTTAAGAGTAGCATCCATGTCTTGGTGTAAAAGTCCTGGAGCAGTTTTTCCTTAATGGAGTCTTCAGACCTGGACTGGATCTTGCAAGCGGTGTCCTCTAGCTTCAGGCAAGTGTAATTTTATTGATAACAGAGTTGAAGACCAGAAAGATGTGTATCTTTTAGTGACAGTCAGAAAAGAAGTCCCCTACCCTCAGCCAGCTTTAACAGAAAGAAGGAAGGATTGTAAGAGAGGAAGGTGACAGGAAATGGAGGAAAGGATTTCAATTCTGAGAAGCATTATGTATTTAGGGAAGTTGCCTGAAGTCTGAGAAGGCCATCCTGTCCTGTCCTGAAGCACTCCATTACCTTTTCCGGGGACTGGAAATGTAGCTCTGTGGTAGAGCACTTACTCACGTGTGTGGACCAGCTGAGCTGTGGCTGAGATGGGGGTCAGTGGACTCCCTGGGGCTAGAGCAAAGCTGGTCCCAGGAACATGGAATGCCAGGAGCATTCCCCCCACATGGAAACAAGTTGACCTCTAGGTCAGCAGCGCATCAGCAGGTGTCCAGCTTGCTGCTCTGTCCTGTTAATTGTAGCACAGATGACTCTGAAATGCTCCCTGTTTTGTGTTCTCACCAAGACCTTGCACTTGTGACCCTGTGGCGTGCTTCCCTTTTTACTGTGTATAAATAAAGGTGCTGGTGTGGCATTGCCACTCCTCCACCGGAGGGCCTTGTCCCAGCCTGTCCCCGCTTTCCTGTGTGTTTTGTGTTCTCTTAATCTTGCATTGTCCCGTCAGTGCCTGCATCCTTTGCACAAGATGTGGCACTTAAGATGTATGAGGGTCTATGTTCAAACCCCAGCAACACATGCAAAGGAATCTTCATAATTTCTTGAAACTAATATGATTTGTATTGGTTTAATGTATACTTATAAAAAGAACATACACATACATTAAATTTAAACATTAAATAATACTTGTATGTAGATCCCTTCTGTGTGCAGTGCACAAGGTCACATCTGAACTATTTGGCAATATAAATAAAACTTTAGTAACAGGTTCATGGCCTGTTCTGGGTGTGCTACTGGAGACTGAAACCAATACGTCCCTGAGCTGCATGCTTGGCTCTTTTTATTTTAATTTGTAAAAATTTGAAACATCTCACAAGACTCTGTTTGCTGAGGCTGGCCTTGAGCATGCTGTCCTCTTGCTGTACCTCCATGACTGCTGAGGTTATAGGTGTGCACCATCGTACCTTCACTACTTCATGGCTTCTCACTCTCCTTGCTGTCTGTCAAAAGCTATAGAAAAGAAAAAGTATTCAGGGACATTTGCTCAAAGTCTGAGAAACCCATCCTAGGCTCTAAAATGTATTCTTATGCCAGACCATCAAATGACTCACTGTTAAGTAATTCCCTTGCTTTTTAAACACTTACTCATTTTTATTATGAAGATTGAACTTACCTCTGGGCTATATCTACAACCTTTATTATTCTTACTATGATTTTTGTTGTGTGTGAGATAGGGTCTTGCTAATTTATCCAGACTGAACTCTTGTCTCATCATTCCTAGTAGCTTGGATTACAGGTATGCACCACCACTCCGGGCCCATGATCTGTCTGATTCTCATGAAACTCATGTGCAGATGTCCACAAGGACCTCACCTGAGGACTCTTATTGGCCCACGAGCCTTTGAGGATGTATTGACTTAGCTTCTAGGGAACCTGCAAAGATGAGTTATTCAGGCAGTCATTGAACCTTTGGGTGCTAAACTGAGAGGATTAATCTCCAGAAGAGCAAAGGGTTGGAGGACGTCCAGGTGGTTTTGATTCAGAAGACGGAACTTGAGGGAGGTTTTGAGAGAGTCTTACATTGACTTATTCAACAGTAAGCACTGGGGTCTTGGTGTAAACTTGGGAATACAGTGGTACCATAGATAAGGTGCCTGTTCTCAGAGAACTGACTGCTGTCAAGGGGAGACAGTTAACACACTAGATGAATAAAAGAAATTCGCATAATAAGGGTTCTGAGGCCCCTAATATCAAGTTCCTTTAGGGTAGGTGGTCAGGGAAAGCTTCCCTGAAAAAGTGACACAAGAAGTTTTGCTAGGATCCCTGGGCAGGGAATGGCAGCAGAAGAAGCTGGTGGTGCAGAGATTTGCGGTGATAGTGGACTTGAGCTGCAGGAGTAACTGCGAGATGGTTCCTGTGACTTGGGCGGAGCCAGTGAGTAGGAGAGTGTGGCCAGCTGAGTCAGGGGCAGGCAGGCCCTGCACTGGCAGGGATGGGGAGAAACTCTGGGTGCTGGAATGGTCCTGAGGCAGTGTGGGTTAGCTCAGGTCTCACTGCGGTTCCAGAAGCTCAGGCAGCTTGCCAGTCTTTACAGCAAATGTTTCACCAATGCACTGTGTGGTGATTACAGTGTCCCCTGAGGACATGATCCCTGCCTTGTGTGCTTCCTTCTATAGGCAGGACAGTGGTGGACACAGGGACACGAGTCAAGATCCCTTCCCCACTGAGCTGAACAACTGGGCTGCACCGGAAGTGGTCTTTCAGTTAGGCAGCCATGGTGAAGTCAGACATCTACAGCTTTTCCACGATCAGACGAGAGATTTTAACAGTGATCAAGTTAACCAAGCCCAAATTTTTAGGTTGTTTTTCTGAAAATACAGGATTTAGGGGATTTTGGGTTTTGGTTTTAGAGACAGGCTGTCCTTAAGTTGTGCAGGTTGGCCTCAAACTCTTGATGGTCCTATGTCAAACCTCTGAATACTGGAATTACAGGTCTGTGCCAGTGGACCTTGCTTTGAAGATTGGTTTTAAGATGCTTCTTTGTGCTTATGCAAAATATGAGATGGAGATCTGGCAGAAATCTTTCTCTTTTACCTGTGCTTTAAGACTCAGCAATGCTCATCCACCTGCTTCTTAATGATAATGCATGCAAATATATCTTATTGTTTTTCAGCATGTTCAGGCTAAATGCAGGGCTTCGGGAATTCTAGGGAAGTGCTCTACCCCTGACTACATTGTTTGGCTCCCAAGCACCTTGTGTGTGTGTGTGTGTGTGTGTGTGTGTGTGTGTGTGTGTGTGCGTGCATGCGTGTGTATGTCTTTTAGTTCAAGCTGGCCTTGAATTCACCTTGCAGCTCAGGCTGGCCTGGAACTCACAGAGATCCACCTGCCTCTACTTCCTGAGTGCTGGGATTACAGGTATGTGTCACCATGCCTGGCCTCAAAGCAAAGGTTTTTAAAGTGGAGAGTTAGTATTTAACGATCTGTGTGACTTTTCACTAAGCTCTATTTTTTTAGTCTTTTGAGGAAGGGTCTCACTCTGTGGTTCAAGCAGACTTTGAACTCATTATACCCCAGGCTGTCCTCGAGAGTGTGGTGATCTTCCTGTCTGAGCCTTCCAAATGCTGGGATTAGGATTGTGTGTCACCATGCCCAGCTTCTAAGCATTTTAAAATGAGGGTAAAATTGGGTTCTGAGAACTAAACATCAAATTTAACACATGTAGGGTCCCATAGAGCCTACATGTCACTTGAAAGAAATGCAAACCTGTTGCAGCTTACAGGTCTTTTATGTGAAGTAGTCATATACGTGAGGACAGGAGGGCTTCTTTAAGAAAGGAACACAAGCACTCGGCATGTAGCTTAATGGTAGAACGCTTTCCTATGTAGTATGGCAAGACCCTCGGTTCCATCCTCAGCACCACAAGAAACAAAAGTTACTTAATATAAAAGAGGCACAACACACAACACAGACACACAAACAGACACACAGACAGACAGACGCACACACACACACACACACACCCCTACACACAGTGTGTAAAGGCATATTCACATGAGAAGTAAATAAGCATCAACTCCCTTTCCTGGTATTTGTAGTCTCAGAGACAGCACTGCACCTGGCATGAGATGAAAGCATTGGGGTACTCAGCTGAATGCCATGAAGCATTTATACATGTGACATTGCAGTACTATTTCCTGTCCCTCTGGCAGGGTTTTTCTTGGCAAGTAGATAAAGTGACTTCTCATTTGGTATTCTTTTTTTTTTCCAAATCTATTTTATTTCCATAATAAAAAAGAAAAGAAGAAGAGGAGGAGGAAGAAAAACTACAACAAAATTTCAAAGCACATCAACCAGGGGGTAACAATGGTACCATACTTCATTGTGCACTGTCATCCCCAGATGGCTTCTCATTTGTGAATGGCCTTCCAAATACTTTTATTTCAGAAAAAAAATTAATGTGTAGCTGGTGATTTAGCTCAGCGGCACAGTGCCTGCCTGGTAAGTGCAAGGTCATGAATTCAATTCCTGGTACCAAAGAAAACAAAACAAAACACTCACATGTAAAGCGGTTGAGTGATTTGACTGTGGCTGCACAACTGCATCTGGATTCTCACACTTACTGCTCCCTTAGAGATGATGTCCCCTGGGATGACACAGATGGCTCAGTTATTAAGGAAACTGTCCTCTTGGGAAACTAGAAGCTGCTGCCAGGCTTCCAAAGCTTTACCATGATGTTGTTAAGTCAGGTATCCAAGTCAAGCAGAAAGACAGAACTATGAATCTTCAAGTTATCCAGTATATTCTGAAGACTGACTTAAAGGTGAGCCCTGAAGTACTGGGAGTTTGGTTCTACTTAGCCATCTTGGGAGAGCAGGCAGTGAGAGACCAAAAGGAATCTGGAGGTCAAGCCATAGAAACCCCTGGAAATCCTCTATTTACTATACTTGTGTGTTGCTGAGAAAGCCTACCTGCTTAACACAGTGTCAGTAGTAGGGATGGAGGGGTGGAGCTGGGGGTGTTAGCACATAGTGGGGAGGGGGCGCTGTAGGCACACACTGGGGATGCAGTGAATGGTAGCTATTACTGCTTTCAAGGTATCCGTATAACAATGAAGTAGCTAATGAGGACTACAGGGGATCCACCAAGAAGAGGGAGCTTATCTGACAGGTAGCTGGTTTCTACCAGTGACAGTCAGGAGATTGCAGATACACCTTTGACAACCTTTCTGTGTCACAGGAGAACACTGGAGCACAGAGAACCCAGCCAATGGAGAGCGCCGGGGTGCAGAGATGTGAACCCTATCCTGATGTCAGTGTCCATCTAGGACTGACTTCAGAATATCCAAAGGCCGGTGTAGACTTGGTAATCAAAGAGCTAAAGGAATCATATATGGCCTGGACTCACAGGCTAAGCATTACTATAACAGTAGTGGATTTGAGAGCCATGAACTACAATTAATCATCTACTTTAAACTGTATGTGCTGGGAAGGTAGGGGATACCTTAGGGCAAAATCAAGATCCTTAAAATTATAAGTTAAACGTTTTGGGTTTTGTAAATACTTGGCTTGGATGCGGAGCCAAGTAGTAAAAATGAATTTATATAAAGTGTGATCACTTTCTTTCTTTCTTTCTTTCTTTCTTTCTTTCTTTCTTTCTTTCTTTCTTTCTTTCCTTCTCTCTCTCTTCCTTCCTTCCTTCCTTCCATCCATCTAAGCTTCCTTTTTCTTTCTTTTTTTTTCCCCATCATTTAGCTATTTATCTACAGCTGGCCTTAAGCTCTATACAGCCCAGGCTACACAAAAACTTATACAGTTTAAAGTAAGCATCACTAACTCCAAAGATTTTGAAGAATAACATCATTTTCCTGGGACTGTGATTTCTAGAAAATTCAGTGAAATGAATTTACATTAGCAGAAATATCTGGGAAGAGAGGACAGTATCTGTGTTCGCTGGGCTTTAAATTTATATAAAATACATTTTATTTTACATATGTGCAATTTAAAATATGCAGTAAATGTGTTTAGTTTTAAAATTTAAAAAAAAAATTGGCATAATGCCAGGCATGGTGGCACAGACCTTTAATCCCAGCACTTGGGAGGCAGAGGCAGGAGGATTGTTTGCAGTTCAAGGCACTCCTGAACTACATAGTGAGACCCTGTTCCAAAAAAGTAACCAACCTCCCCAACTGTCATAACATTGTATGTGTTTACTATGAATATCATGATGCTTTGAAGTACGTATTTGTTGTGGAGTAGTTATGTCTAGGTAATTACAAGTCACGCTTCACACAGTTAGCATTTTGTGCTAGAGAATCCAATCCATTTTTCAGGAATACTAGTCACCTTGCTGAAAGTAGGTCTCTTGGAATTTGCTCCTGTTGAGCTGTTGAACTCTTCGGAACTCTGGTTATATCCCTTTGACCAAGCTTCCCCTTCCGCAGCCCCTCACTACCTCACACCTACTCAGCATCTACCTCAGTAGTCACCATTCTGCTACTTTACAGTATTAATGTTCTTCGATTCCACAGATGAGTAAGATCACGCAGTATTTCTCTTTCAGTGTCTGGCTATTTCACTTACTTGTTTCCTTCAGCTCGTCCCATGGTGTCACAAAGTCTAATATTTTATTCTTGCTTTGTCTAAATAGTATCCCAGTGTATGTATCTGTGTGTGTGTGTGTGTGTGTGTGTGTGTAAACTATCTCACATTTTCTTTATTCAATTTTTAAAATTTAATTTTTTTAATCCATAGGTTTATTTATTTATTTATTTATTCTTTGCTTATATTGCTAAGTTTTGTTTTGTGTTTTGTGGTACCGGGAATAAATCTCAGAACCTTGTGCTTACCAGGCAGGCGCTTATGCCACTGAGCTGCATCCCAGCCTTTATTCAGTTTTTGAGGGACATCTAAGATGATTCCATATCTTGAATATTATGAAAAGTGATGCACTCAACATGGGAGTGCAGCTGTCTCCTCAAAGGAGCTTTCAGTCGTTTTTGTTAGGTGTACCCTGTTGTGTTATTTCTGGATCTTAGTAGTAGTTCTGCTTTTAATTTTTTTTCAAGACAGGTTCTTGATATGTTGCCAGGCTGGTTTCTGTCTCCTGAGTTCAAGTGGTCCTGCTGCCATAGCCTCCTAAGTAGCCGAGACTAGAGGTAGATACTACCTGCCGCACTTAGTGTTGTTGTTATTATTATTTTTGAGGAATCTCTACATTATTTTTCCTAATGGCAAGAGTAATTTAGAGTCCTACTGATTATAAGGATGTGATTGTGTCCACAGCCTTGCAAACACATGTTATCCTTTTGAGATGCTTGACAAGGTAGACTAGCATTTCACTTTTGGTTTCTCTTTTTTGGTCATAAATGACAACACTAATGCACAGCTTTGAAGCCAGTTTTGGACACTCCCCACATTGGTTACTGAGACTGGTGACAAAAGTTTGCTCAGTCATTTTACACCAGTGCACTTTACCCTGATTAGGGGATTTACGAAGAAACAGCTACCTGGCATTAGAAGGTTTGGCACTCATGCCATTGACAGAGTAGCTGGGAGTGACATTAGAGGTCTGAGATGACAAAGAAACACCTATGCCTGTTCATCTTCACATTCTTTTCCCCAGTGAACGGAAAAGACCAAATAAGTTTAACATTTTGCTACATACTCAGTTATACTTTTTGTACCCTTTAAAAATCTACAGAGAGTCAGGGATTTAGCTCAGCGGCACGAGCCCCTGCCTGGCAAGCACACGGGCATGTGTTCCATCCCTAGTACCAAAAAGAAAAAAAAAATTACAGGGTTGGGGATTTAGCTCAATTGGGCAGCACCTACGTAGCAAGCATGAGGTCCCGAGTTCAATTCCTGTATGCTCCCCCAAAATCAATGGTACAATTTCAGTAATTATATATAGGCAATTTTATATCTCGATTTTCCACTTTACTTGAGAATGTACTATCCCATGTAATTTTTTGTGCTTTTTAAAATTTTTTAATACAGGCACAAAACTTTCATTTCAATAATCTAATAGGAATTAATGATATTTTTATCTTATCTATCTTGTATGTATTTATTTTTCCTTTTCTTTGTTTTCTTTCTCCCATCCAAGTTTCAGTTTCTTTTTGAACAGTTTCTTCCCATTTCACAGTATCTGTTGTTTATTTTGGATCCTACTTATTCTTTCTGCTTCAGAGAGCTAAGTATTAAAACAGAAGCAGTAAATCTTTTGGAAGAAAAAGCAGGTACAAATCTTTTCTTTCTGTTCTTTGTTTTCTGTACCAGGGCTGAGCTACGTCGCTAGCCCGAAATTTAGAGACACAGGTGTAGGCAGAGAGTTCATGAACAAAACTCAAACTGCGCAGGAAGTCCTTCAGAGAATCAGCAGCGGGGATCTCATCTTATTAACAAGCTTTTGCACATCAAAAAATAGGAATACCCAGCAGAGTGAAAAGACAACTCACAAAGTGAGGAAACATTTTAGCCAACTGACCTTCCGACAGAGGACGTACATCTACAACATATAAAGAACTGAAAAAAGTCAGACCCTCAGAATTCCAAGGTCCAATCCAAAAATGGGCATCTACACACTTCTTAGATTGAAGAAATACAAATAGCAAGTAAACGTATGAAAAAATGATAACATTGGTTGCTTGAAAGATGCAAGTTATTCTGTGTGGTTTTTAAAAACTCTGTAAACTTGTTTTATACATTTTATTTTAAAAATAAAATATTTGTATTTTAAAGAGAAGTAAAAATTTAAAACAAGGTAATATGATACATATTTTCAATTTTTATTCTTTTCTTTATCCATCCTTCTCTTCTCCTTTCCCCATCCCAGTTTCTCTTTCCTTTTGAATAGTTTCTTGGCATTCCTCACCATCTGTTGTACACTGTGAATCCTATTTACTCTTTCAGTTTCTCACACTCGGGAGACAATAAGATGTTTACATGAGTGAGTCTGATTTATTTTATGAGTATGATCTCGAGTTGCATCCATTTACCTTTTTTAATTTTAAGCTCCAACAAAACAAGACAGAACAAGGGTAATCAAGACAATGCAGCAAAATCGGTACAGAACTTCAGAGCAGGATGCCAGGAAAACAATAATAGTATTTCTTGTTATCTTCACAATAGTTGTCCTTTCCATCAGGTATAGCAAAATCAAACCCAAAACAAAACACTATAAAACCAGTGAAAATATTGAGTAAGCAAAACAATTAATCAGACCAAAGCAAAACAATGAAAACAGTATTAGACTTCAACGGCAAGATAGAAGGAGATCCCCCATATTTTCTATATTGCATCCTGTTACCCTCCCAAGAAAAGCTCCGAGCACTGGCCCCAGGCCTGAAAAATCAACTAAAGAATACAAGCATTTAGTTACTTTATGTACCTCAGTTGCCATCAACTCAGGCTGTCCTCCAAACCAACCAGTTACTAACAGGGTGGGAACAGGGAGTGGACGGTGTGTGATTCTCAGCTCAGGGCCTGGTAGGCTCACGGGAGGTGCCTTCTGTTCTGTCCCTGGAATGCACATGGCTGGCATAGCCTCCCAGGAAGCCTGGCTTGGTTGGTTTCTCCCAGAATGGTGGATTCTCAAGAGATACTGACCTTTCTTTCGCAGGAACTAACGCACTGGCACAGCTTCACACCCATTTACCTTTAAAAAGTCTCCAGTTTATACTTTTCTATTGCCGAAAAGTACTCTATTGTATAACATAATCATGTCTTGTTTATCCATTCCTTGGTTGATGGACGTTTGAGTTGTTTTTCTAAGATCAAGCTCGTAAACCTATTTTGAAATTGTTAGGTTTCCCCCATGGCTGAATTTCAGTTTGTTTCTTTTTATAATCTGTGAGAAACAAGGTTACAATGTTTTTCCTGCATTTTGAATTACTTCTTTAAGATAGATTCCCAGAATCAGAATTACTAGGTCCAAAGTTTGGTCATTTTAAACCTTCTTCTTCTTCTTCTTCTTCTTCTTCTTCTTCTTCTTCTTCTTCTTCTTCTTCTTCTTCTTCTTCTTCTCCTTCTCCTTCTCCTTCTCCTTCTCCTTCTCCTTCTCCTTCTCCTTCTCCTTCTCCTTCTCCTTCTCCTTCTCCTTCTCCTTCTCCTTCTCCTTCTCCTTCTCCTTCTTCTTCTTCTTCTTCTTCTTCTTTTTGGTACTGGGGGTTGGACTCCGGGTCCTCTGCATGCTAGGCAAGCACTCTACCACTAAGATATATCCCCAGCCATTGAAGATTTTATTTTTGCTAGCAGGCCTAAAGATTCTTGATAGTTGTTGCCAAAGAGCTCTTTAAAGAAGCTGATTAAATGGACCTCACCGCTGTCCAGTCCTACTGAGAGAGTGGTGCATTATTGATGATAGGGAAGTCGTATCTGTACCACACATCACAGTTTTGAAGGATTAAGTTTGTGTGTTATAAAATTATGGGGTATATTGCAAAAAGACTCACTTGTTATGTGTTAAATATACCAGGTCAAGACAGATTAATCTTTGCCAAACTCAGACAGCTAACCCAGCTATTCCAGAACTCAGTTAGGTCTCAGAACATTCTTCACAGTTCTGTTGCCCCATGACTGTCTGCACAAATGTTAGTTACTGTCACTAATAAGCAGGTGGGCCTGTTCCCAGAGAAGTCTGAAGGAAGAGAAGGAACAGTACTTTAACTCAAACCATCATCTGTGTCTGAGGCATCAACTCAGGGAATCTGACTCCTCTATCTGGTGAAGCTGTATTTCAATTGTAGATTTCTTATGTTTCTGAAAATTTCCCAAGAAAAAATTTTAATTGTAAAATATAAACTTGGAAACTTTGAAAATCTTAAGAAATCTAACCCAGTCTTGGTTGTACAGTGTCATCCAGTGCATTGACCAAAGTCACAGAAGCAAGGAGTGCATATTTCCCTGTGCCAACCCAGGTTCTGGGTTACTTGATTCTCTACAGGGCTCTACCAGGCAAGGAACCTTGCAGTCTGACCCTCTCTGGTGGCAGGCATGAGGCAGTGCAACGGGCCAAGAATGGGTCAGTTTCCTGGGATGGTTCTGTGTGGGCTAGTGGGCTGTGAGTTGTATTAGGAACTTGAAAAAAACTTATATATTCATGTCCACCCTGCTCTAAGTCCTATACCTAAAAAATATATGGAATTTAGGAGCAATGTGAGATATCTGAGACTTCTTTAGAGTGTGAAGTCAGGAAACGTGGAGAGATACACTTAAATGAGAAAAGTGAGTATGGAGTGATGTGTTTTGTTTGACAAACGAAATTTACAGTACATTTCCTATCTGCCACACACACACAGAGTCTGTTCATCTTTCTGTGTGTCTCACAATAGTAAGGCTCAAACTGAGGGCCTCATGCATGCGGACCAACTGCATTTCCACTGAGCTATACCCACAGCCCCTGGTGGATATCCCTAAATACATACCCTGTAGTTCACTCTTTTTTAAAAAAAAAAAAAATTGGTACCAGGGATCAAATTCAGGACCTTGCGCTTGTCAGGCAGGCACTTATGCTGTTGAGAGGAATCCCCAGCCTTGTATTTCACTCTTTAAAACCTTAGCAATATCTTCCCATTTTTTTCCTTTGAGATCATTCTGTATTAAAAACAAGGCTTTGCTGACTGCAGAGTACATAAGGGAAATGCTTTTTCTCATTGTCAGATCTTATGGAAAATATTACCATTTTATACATATGCACATGTGTACACACATGTATGCAAGCATATGTTAGATAACAGGCACAATAAAACAATGTACAGCCAGGCACAGTGGTGCATGCCTGGAGCCATAACTACTCAGTAAGCTAAAGGAGAGGATCATGAGCCCATGAGTTTGAGCCCAGTCTGAAAAACACAACAAGAACCATTTAAAAAATACACAGTATAGTTATTTGATATATAAACTTTATTAAAGTATAGTCACTGTCACATATTGTTTGAACATTATTCTTTGGTATCTGTTTTATCTCGTAAGAGTAAAGGATACAATGTCTGCTGTGGTGGTGGTGTTGGTGGTACTAGGGACTGGCACCCAGCTGCATCTCCAGCCCTTGTGAATGTTTATTTAGTGACAAGGTCTTGCTAAGTAACTAAATTGCCCAGGCTGTGTTCCAAATTACAGACCTCCTTACTCATCTTTACAAAACAGTATCGGTTTTTGGGACTGTGATCTTAGCAGAAGTGTGGAACATTTGAAATGAAAACAGGCATATATGGACATACCCCCAAAGTACGAGCTCAGTGTACTAGAAAGACTAGGCAAATTCTAATCAAACCCATTCTGGTAACTACTAGTTTTGGGAATTTCAGATTTTTTTCCAATCACCAAGAGCATGTGTCTGCAAGTTTTCTGCTGAATTCATCTGGGATGCAGCAGCAGAGGCTGTTTTAGGGATAACTAACTGGAATGGCTTTCCTGTTCTGTCATCAATTCTCCCTTGCCCTCCCCATCAAGCCAAACAGGGCAAGCTAAGGGAGATGCAGCTGGCAAAGGCAACTGTTATTACAGTGTCAGCTACAGTAGGGTTACTCATGGGACACACAGTGATAGTGAAAGAGTTGCTGGCCCAGGCCTGATACTTTAACCAGGAGAAGCCTCAGCCAAATTGAAGAGCTCCTGCCTCCCCCGCCCCTAGGAATTTACCTGTAACCCTATACCCCCATCCCTAAGAACCTGTCCCTGGCGCCAAACGTGTGCCAATGAAATATCTGTACATCCCTAAACCTTAGGGCACTGCCCTAAGCTTAGGCTATTTATATTCCCCCACGCCAAGTGTCCCACAAGAGTGTGTTCCAGAGAGAGACCTCTGGCCCCGGGATGGAGATGCTGCGCCCCGGGGGCCGGGGAGTCTCTCCCCACATTCCCGAAATAAAGGTTACTTATATTTTATATTTCTTATCTTTGCAGCCACCGCCGCCCACTCTTTCACGGCCGTCCACTCCTCCTCCCTTCCTTCCCCATCCACTCCATTCCTTCCTTCCTTCCTTTCCCATCCCCCCCTTCTCAGACCTAACAATAGGATGTCAGCCTTGTTTCCAGGTTCACAGTGACCTTTCAAGGTTGTTTCCTCTTGTGAGCAGTGGAGGAGAAAGAAAGGGCTGAGAAGGCAAAGGCAGCTAGTGGGGAGCTCCGAGTCCTTCCTTGGCATCCTCAGGGCAGTTTGACTTTGAAGAGTGAGGCTGTCTGCAGGTGTGGTCCCTTGTGGTGGTGGCGCCCTGCTAGGGGCCCTGAGACTATGGGCTGGCAGAAAGTTGTAGAGTTTCACAGGGAGAAGGAGGAGACAGGAGGATATGATGTCAGCTTGGTGAAAGAGGACAGCTGGGCCCAGGACAGTGATAGTGAGAAATGTGGCAGACAGCCTGGGCCACAAAGCTTCACTGGTAAGTTCAGTTGGGGAAACTGGGTTGAGAGAATGCTAACAAGTTATATCAGCTCCCAAAAGTGTGTTAATTTTCAGGCATCTCTTTTCTTTTCTTTCTTTCCTTTTATAAATTTGTTTTTATTTTCTTTATCTTTTGGAGCTTTTTGAGATTGCGTATTGCTGTGTAGTTCAGGCCGGCCTTGATGTCACCGTGAACCACAGGTGCCTCCAACTCTCAGTGATGCTTTGGCCTCATGGCATACTTCTCTTGCTCGATCCTTTCTCTTTTCCTACCTTTTCTGGGAATTTCAATGCCAAGGGAAAGCAGCATGCCCTTTATACCCTGTAGTGCTTCTTAGGTGCATAGGTATTCAGAGATTCACACATTTGTCCATTACTTAAAATCCCTTTATCCAAAGCAAGTAAGATAAAGTTCATGTCCTGGTCAAGGTCCTGGGTCTAACCTGGCAAAGAATCAAGCCTTTCTTACCTAAGAGTGGAGACAGGCCATCAGTGCCTTCTGTGTGTTTCTTGGCATTGTACCTAGGATATAAATAAATCCACTGTGTCTATTCCAGAAGAATCCAGAGACAGTTGGTATTTACTATCCTCAGTTTACAGATTTACAGGTTACAACTGAAGAGTGCATTTTCACCTGATAATTTGCTCTGAGGAGAATAGGGAATTCATTGAGGATAACGGGATATCATTGAGCCCCCCCCCCAACCAAAAAGGAGACATCTATAGTAATCCTTTATCTTAGGCAGAAAATCTGGTGTGATTGTTTGGTATTCAGAATCTGATCCTCATCAAGTGTGACCCTTGAGTGGTAGCTGGGAAGGATCGATGACCCAGGGCTGTATTTGGGCCCAGGCTAAATTACCAGTCTCTGCTCTGTGCACAGGACCTTATGCTTGGCCGGTCTTGAGCGAATGCATATGGAACTCCCTTTTCACACTACCTCTTGTCCTTTTTGTGCTGCTCCAACATCACTGAGTATCTGTGACCCTGACTGTGTTATAATCATTAAGTATCGGGCACTTTTCCTCCAAGAAGCACAACCAGAACCTAATGAGGCCTTTCAAGCCAATTCTGATACATCCATGACCATGGAAAAATCTTACAGTTTAAGTTATGTGGCCTGGAGAACTCAGTTGAGCCCAAGAACCTAATAAAGTAGAACCAGGCATTCTTATGTTTTATGAGACTAGTATCTATAGTATATAGATGTTTGTGCGACCACAGTCATCTAATGAATAGAGATCGAGACTGGAATGATACGGTACAAAAATACAATAGTAGTAAAATACGAGCTCTTTCAAGCACAGTAGAGAGTTGTACTTCATCGTGTTATGCACTTGTCTCGGAAAGACTGTTCTTTCAGTCACTAAGAGCTGGAAGGACGTGCCACATTGCACAGACCAGCTAGACTGTAGAGGCAGGTCTGCTCAGGAAAGTGGGGAGGGTGTGGAGCGGGGACACCAAGGAAAATTTGGATGTGCTGTAAATGGTAAAGCAGAAAAGTACTTAAGAGAACGGGGAGAGGAAATTTGTGCCAAAAATAATGTTATGGATTGAAACCTGGAGGTCAACTTAATGCCAGCAGAATTAAATCACCATGCTGCTGAGCACAGATGCACCACCTCAGGAAAGTTGCCATCATAAATAGAGATGTGGAGAAGGAGAGACTATTGCGTTGAGGTGTTGAAGCATTGTGGGTTCTCCTACGAGTTGCTGTTTGAGCCGCTAGTTCTCCTAGAGAAGCTTTGGTCTTCACATTAAGCATTGCTTCCTGGCTCCTCAGGGAAAGACATGTGCCGCTTGGTCTCCAGGATAAACTCCTCACGCTGACTTTCTGGCACGGACCTGACTGTGCTGGTAATCAGAGGAGCTCGGGTCCTCCGTGTCACTGAGGATGGCTGTGGTGCTTCTGAGGACAACCCTGGTCTTTGTTGTGAGTGTGACTTCTTGGCTATAGCATAGAATTCTCATCCCACCAGCACAGCGCCTTCACCCCGCTGGCATGGACTTTCTGGCTTCCCAGCACAGATCTGTAAAAGAGACTGGTGTGATTCCTTCTTGTGGGCTCTGGACCTCCAGTTGGACTCCTGGGAGGCATTGTCATGAGCTCTGGGTTTTCTTCGAACTCATGTGGGACATTGCTGTGGGATTTAGGCTATTGACTAAATATTCTCTGTCTTTGGTTTTGCACATAGATTTCCTGCAGTTTCTTGTGTTAATTATTGGTGATTATCATAAAACAATATTATAAACTCCATGTCCTGATTCTAATTGTTCTCTTTGTAACCGCTATCTACAACAAACAGTATTCAAGGAAAGAAGCTACACAAATGTCTTCAAAGGAATGTGGATGCTTGAAGGTGGGAGAAAGGAACTAAGTTGTCCTTGTCACAACTGGGACTAAATATAGAAAAATAAAGATAAAAAGAAAGGGTAAAGTAGAGATCTCTGTTACCTTTAATATTGCAGTTTTGTTTTTATTCTTGAGGTTACATTGTTGTTTTAACACTCATGTTCCTTCAGTTATCTTTAAACTGTGGTACCTGAAGGAAAGCAAGGTCAGAGCAGCCTCAGACTCCTCATGTGCAGGCCAATGTCAGTGTGTGGACTGTGGACTGTATTGGTGCAGGCATCGGGGGTTGCAAATTGGATCCTCATCATGAGGTGTCTGGGGTCCATCTTCTCACTTAAATTTTAGACAGAAAAATGGTCTCATCCCCACCCCTAGTGCAAATGGGAGGCTGAGACACAGGATGGTCATTCATCCACACTTACTCCAAGCAGTTCACCATTGCCTCTTTTCACCATGAAGGTGGGCAGAGGCATGCACACAAAGGAGCTTGGAAAGCCAGCTGCATGTCCAGCTGAGTGCTGGGTAGTCTTCTGGAATGCTGTGATTAACACTGCACCCAGCAGTAAAGCAGTGGTTTACAATGAATTTAAATTTAAACGTGATTTCTTACATTATTAACAGGATCAGCCTACACCATCATTGCGTTCCTTAGAATCTTCTGAAGACATACAAGATCAATGGTTAACGCCAGATCTTGAATACTTTTATCCCTTGGCTGCTCAAGAAAACTAACCTTTAGAGGTAAAAATTACCTCCGAATACCTTAGTATATTTTGAAATTTCTCCTTTGATTCACTTTCTTTAAATCACTTTTCTTGAGAAAATAGCTTACACATGAAAATATCTAATGTGTTATTCGTAGTATTTTCATACATATTTTAAGTTTTTCTAAAATGCTATTTTTGAGAATGGAAGGTCATGTGATGTTTTCTGCAAAATTCTGATTTTTGACATTCATGGCACACTTTATTCTTTCTTTTTTGTACTTTTTTTTAACCAGGATGAAGCAACATAAAATAAAATAAAATAGAACAAAACAATTTCAAATAAACCACTATAAGTGATACATAATTTCAAAATCTGATGAAATCAACAGTGGTTATCATAATGCCTATATTCAAACAAAACAAAAGAGACTAAAACCCATTCTAACAAAATAATGAAAATGATGTGGTTTCCAGGAGAGGATCACTTCCTGGTGAGGCCTTGTTCTCTCCCTGCACAGTCCATGAATGGTGCCAACTCATGGAGAGAGGCTTGGGCCTGGCTTGGGTCTGGCAGAGGCCTGTGCCGGGCACTGGTTTCTAGGAGGGGTCTGCTCCTTGTGAGGCCTAGTTTTCTCCCTCTGCAGTCCATGAGTAGTGCTGACTTATGTAGGGAGTCTGGGTCTGGCTTTCCTCAAACTTTGTTCTTTCTTCCAAAACAGTTTTACCCATTCTACCTGATTCACCTACTGTTTCTGTGGAGAAGAAAATATCATTTTTCCCTGTGAAAAAGATCAGTCACCTATAGACAAAAGGAATTAAACCTAGTTGGTGAAATTTTAGTGGCAGGAGAGCTAGGATTAAAGATAAGGGCTCAGGAACAAAGATGACTGTCTTAGTACACAATATTTTCTTGAGAGTCTGCTAGCTTGGCAAGAACTTCACTTAAAAATTTTTCTTTTGAGACGAGGTCTCTTTATTCCATGATGGCCTTGAACTTTCAACAGTCCTCATGCTGTGTAGCCCAGACTGTCCACCAGCACGCAGCAGGCCTCCTGCTGCAGACTTCCAAGGACTGGGATTATAAACCTGCACCACCATCTCAGCTAGAATTTATCTTAATTTGCAAAACAAAATTCATTGGATTCTCTTATGTAATTTCTGCTTTACTTCTCCCTCTGACCTGCCACTTTTTTGGGAATCTTTCATCAGGATGAGAAGTGGAATGGAAGAAAGGCAGAAATGCACATTCTAGTCACAGCATTTGCCTGACAAGAATCCTAGGACGCATCAAAAGTATAATGTTCTGCCACAGTTCCAGCCTGGGGAGGTTCAGTTGGAATTTGCACAACTGAAGAAAAGTGACAGAGCTGTGTGAATCTCTCACATGCCTTCAATACCTCAGCAGGGGAGTAACACTGAGAAGTCCCTCTTAAGTATGGAATAGCTGGCAACTTGTCAAAAGTTGTAGCACAGATACATGCTTCTTGTTTACATGTCCGGTTGCACAACATATGTTGACTCTCTAGCAAGCGGAAGGCCAAGGTGGAAATTCTGAACCTGGCTATCTTTGGTATACTGACCACACACTTCACCGCACCCCAAAGGGCTTTTTGCTTTGTGTGAATTTTCTGTGTGATTTTCCTGATGAGAAGAGTGCAGGACTATACCCATAATCCACAACAACAGTGTAGGCTGCAGCAGCAGCTACTAATAACTACTGCTTGGGAGTGTATCTGAGAATACTGGCATCATTATGAAGTTAAGGACACCCACCATTCTTGCAGGGGATCTCTCATCAATGTTCGCGTAGTTTCTCTGGCCAAGTACCAATGCCTGACTAACTTGGGCAAGTTTATCTGGTGTGTACACACAATATTTAGAATCTAAGGCACAAATGCTATCTCACAAGCCTAAGAATATCTAAAACCATCCTGCAAAGCAGTTTGGTGTAACTGATGTGCTTCATTAACAGTCCTCAGGTCCATTGAATATAATTAAAAGACTGGGCAGTATGCAAGACAAGAGCAGTAACTTTAGCTTTAGTAACTAGGGTGGCACCCTGGGTGGGGGCGGGCAGCTAGCAGGTAATACTGCTATGTTGTGCTGCTTTCCTCATGCCCTGCTCTGAAAGCCTCTCAGCTGCTGGGCACAGTAGGTAAAGGTTTCAGTGTTCATGCTGGGTGTCCCTGTGTGTCAGCATTTTGTCCAGTAGTTGTGATTGGTCTACTCTAAATCTATGGCAAAATATTAACTGTAATCCCCTGTACAAATGAAATAAGGAGAAACATTTATGAAATGCATAGGCACAAGATAAATGTTACCATTCCAAAAGTTACAAAGAGGGGAATATAAAGCATTGGAAACAAAGCAAGTCCAGCATCCAGCAGGATGACCATTAAGTCCTAGAGTTCCATGCTCAGCATCTGAAGCAATCTGGTTACAAACTACAAAAGGCTTGGGTGATTCCAACTCCATGGCACTTACAGAGACTTTAGCACCTGCAGCTTTTCTCTTAAACCCTCTCTGCTTGCTTTTTGCAGCTTTCCTTGGATGATCCACATTCCTGGCTTTTCCATATTTCTGAGATCTGCACTGTACCTTTGGCTCCACCCTTATACCTTTTCAAATTGCCCTCTCAGGGGCACACGGCTTGGCCTCACAGGCCCTTTGCAATCGAGGTGGAAACTGTCTCACCCTCAGAATTTGTGCATTTTCCTTGTACCTAAAATCAGCACCAGGTGTATGCCTCTAAGGTTTGCTTCCAGCTGGAGCAGTAGCCAGGTTTTTTTCTGTTTTGTCTGTAGGGGTCAATTGCCTCAATCACTGGACTCTGTGAACCTGACTGTGAAGAAAGGCTTCTCTATGTTGCTACCATTCTGGAACCCCATGTGGCCTCCGTTGCCATTCTGGGACATGGTGCTCTGCAGCTTTCTCCTCTGAGAAAATTCGTTCACTTTTTCAGTTTTGAGGTTGCAAAGGGTAGAAACCTGCTGCTTCCTGGGATGCCCCAGGGACATGGTAGCTAATTCCCTAGCTGGAACCCCATTTGTTGATTCTTGAAATTATTGCTATTGGATTCAGGAAGTCTTGCCTGTGCCTATCACTTCAAATGTTTCCTCTATGCTGTATTCCAGCGGTTGCAAAGCTTCTGGGCTTCTATCCAGGTCTTTGGTCCATTTTGTTTGATTTTAGCATGGAGAAGATTTAGGTGTGTACTTTCCTGATTTTGCAAGTGACTATCCAGTTTCCACAATGTCATTGGTTGCATGTGCTCTCTTTTCTGTCTGCAGATTATTTTTGTGAATCCTCTGCAGAACACTGGAGACGGCAAATGAAAATAGTGGAGGTAATGACCTGTGTAGCAAAATTAAGCCTGTCTGAGATGCAAAATCCAGACACTGAAAAATACCAACTTGGGGAAGGAGAAGAAAAAGGAAAAAAGAAAGAAAACGTGGATAGTAGATCTAGGAACCAGGAAGGAATTAGTGGGAAAATTAAAACCTAGAGGGAAAACGAAGAGACAGCACATGTCTCAGTGAAGGGAAGGGAATTTCTGCACTTTCTCCCTGGTCTCAGCTCCTGCCTCCTAGAAAGGAAACTTGAATCTATGGAGACAAAGTGAAAGCAAGGATTCCAGAAGAATTCAGAGAGAAACATTGCTGTCAAATGGACCGGGGGACGGTGAGAGCTGCAACAGCTGCTGAGCCACACCAGCCCAAGTGCCCTCCATAGTGCCTAGAGAGAGCCCCTGCATCCTGGGCTGAATACCTGAGCCTGGGAACTGGAGCAGCTGCAGAACAACATCGATTCACGGCTTCCAGCATTATGTGCCCACAGTAACTGTGGGAGACACAACCATGGGCACACTCACGGTCAGGGAGGCATGGTCACCTGGAGAGAGACCCGCTGAGAGGTCTGTGCTACAGGACAGGAATCCCACACATATGGCCAGAGACCAGGCTCAGCCTGAATTGCTCTGTTTTTTCTTTTTTTTTAATTTTATTTAAAAGGAAAAAGAGAAGAAAAAAAAAAAAACAAATACAAAAAAAAAAACCAAAAAAAACCAAAACAAAGCAGTGTAAGGGTACAAGTAATACAGAACTACAAAAAAAAAAAAAAAAAAAAAAAAAAAAAACAGTGAGAAATCACCGGTTAATAGATTACATATTATTGTCTTAGAGATAGTTGCTCAAATCACAGTATCAAAGCATACAAAGTGGACACTCACACAGTGAGACTGCAAGCAGCTCGGTTCAAAGATCCAACCAAAACCACTAATATGGTCAGCTATTTAACACCCCTAAAGACTCTTGATGTTGTATCATTTAGAACTCTTTTTTTTCCCTCTCTTTTTTACAACAAAATTTACACATTTTGGGTTTTATTACTCCTTAGTTCTTAT
This sequence comes from Cavia porcellus, assembly GCF_034190915.1. Lineage (NCBI taxonomy): Eukaryota > Metazoa > Chordata > Mammalia > Rodentia > Caviidae > Cavia > Cavia porcellus. The sequence goes on from NW_026947486.1 coordinate 99,168,401, forward strand.
TACTTTTTTGGGGGGGGGAATAAAGTCAAATACGGCAAAACAAAGCTGTCAGTCAAACCAAGGATAGACATAGCACATGATGTAAAACAAAGTACAAGTTTATCAACAATGGTTATCAACAATGTCTCTTGTTTCCTTAAAAAGAATTGTCTATCTCATTATATATTATAAAGTTGAACAAAACAGTAGAGAACAAGACCAATAAAACTTAAGCATTGTAAACATTACAGGATTTCCAAAGGAGACAATAGTCAAACCAGAATGGGTATCTTAGTGAATCTTATTGCATTCAAAGTAGTTGCCTATACCATCAAACTTGATACTATCATACAGAATGGAACAGAGTCTAATCAGTCAAAACAAGATAGTGGGAGTATTACAGGACTTCAAATCAAGTTAAAAGGAAATCAAAAAAGTTACTATAACATACCCTGCTAATTGTTTTTAAATTTTTATCTTTAATTTAAAAAACATAAAAAATAACTAAATAATTTTTTAATGAATAAGGCAGAGATTGAGATAAAACAGGACATAACAATATAACAATACAGGTCAAAGCATGACTGTTTCAGCAATCTAGTGGTTCACCACCAAATAACCCGAATTAATAGTAGTTACCATAGTGTCTGTCTTGTTCCTTGAAATATTTGAATAAAACTTCATATACGATAGCTTCAACTATTTCTATATCAAGAAGCCCAGAATAAAGCCTTTCCAATCAATAAGTGAAAACTTTATAAGGCTTCAAGGCCACATATGGGGAATCATGATTACCACATTCTTTGATATATTTGAACCATTACTTACATTAGGGAAACTATTCGGTATTGCTCTGTTTTTTTAAGTCACATGATTGGTCCCTTATTGATTCTGGGCCTGCAGGTGCTGGCATCTACCACATATCTGGGGCCTGGTTTCCTTCTTTAAATACCAACCTGAGTGGGGAATAATCCTAAATTGGATACTGCCATAAAATTATAGCTCCCAGAAGGAAATCAGATGTTTGCAATCACACAGAAATTACTGTTTTGTATTTGTGTTGTGTGTGCCTAGTTTTTACTTTAGTTTTGTTTAATTTTGTTGTTCTTTTATTCTTTTTTGTCTCTCTTCTTTCCTTTTCCATTTTCTTCTTAACCAGTCAACAGTTTATTGGGGCTCATGAAGTTTTCCTTTGTCCCTCCTTGCTACCTCTTTTTTTTTTTTACTTCTTTTGCTAGATTTCTTCACCCTTTTCCTCTTCTCACTTATAATTTTTCTGCCTTTAAATTTGTCTCTTAGTTTTACTTCCTGCATATTGTTTTTCTTTTGTTTTATCTTCTATTTCTTGTGAGTTTTTTCCTCCTCCCATTACAAAACTGAATGAGCTTCATGGTCTATGATAGCACCTTCGGAATGTAGAAGCAGAAAATCAGAGGATCAGGAGGTTTGCTTTGAGACCAAAGGCAGAAAGCTGAGACTGTCTTAAGAGAATAGCGTACATTTACATGTAACACTGCTTTCCTTCCTTTGCGTTGTCAGAGGTCTCCACCTAAACCTCAGTGGATTATTCTCCATTCTCTTTAGTTTTTTTGTATTTTGTTTTTCGGAATCGAACTCAGGACATCTCACTTGCCAGGTAGACACTTGTGCCAGTGAGCTAAATTCCCAGCTGCATTCTCTATTCTCAAGAGAAGTAATTTCACCTAAAAAAAAAAAAAAAAAGCAGAAACTTCTCTGAAAGTGCCAGATAAAAGGCCTCTGGCTTCATCATTTACATATGGTATCAAGTCCTGATAGGGCCTCCGTGCTGAGCCCTGCCAGCCTCCATGTGAGGTGTCCCAGCTGGCCAGGACACAAGGTGGCTTGGAAGATGGGAAAGGCCTGGTCCTAGGCTGCCTCTGCTTTTCCATTAGTATTTGAGGTGTGGCTTCCTAGAAGATGTCCAATAAACACATTGTAAGAGACACTGTGAAAAAAAATACATCAGTTTGCTCAGGGGTAGAACAGCAGTGCTTAGGGGAAGAGTTTATGCAACCACCTTAATGCTTTTCTCTAGGAAGTGAATTCAGGGTTCATGCCCCAAATGTCTTAAACACCTCCTTTGTGCTTCGTCCTTCACATACATGACTGCACATGATTTTCACAACTTCTAACATCCCAGCTACAATTCCTGCTTTGTTCATGAGAGAAGTGACACTAAAACATGACAGGGAGAAGGATTTGTGGGCCATTGTTGTAGTCAGGTGTTGTGAGGAGAGCAATTAGAATCAAGAACTGGACTTCATAATATTATTTTATGATGATCACCCAGAGTTAACACAAGGAAGTGCAAGAAATCTCTTCACAGCTTCCAAGACACAGAATATTCAGCCAAGAACCCAAATCCCTCAGCAGTGTCTTACATGGGTCCAGATGAAAACCCAGGGCCCATGATAATGCCTCCCATGAGTCCTACTGGAGATCTAGAGACCACGAAAAGGACTCACACCAGTCCGTTTTACAGATCCGTGCCTGGAAGGCCCAAATGTCGGTGATGGAAGTTAGAAAGTTCATGACTGCGAAGTGAAGCCGATGTGCTTAGAGGTTGAGGATTTTACTCTGGAGCCGAAAATTCATACTCATAATAGGGACCAGGGCTGTCCTGAAAAGCGCCACAGCCAACCTAAGTGACACGGAGGTCCTGAGCTCCTCTGATGATAAGCACAGTTGAGGACATGCCAGGAAGCCTGCATTATGAGCTGTCCTGGAGATTAAATGGCACACATCATCCTCTCTGGAGCCAGGAAGCAATGCTCGATGTAGGGACCAGAGCTAATCCAGGAGAACCAAAGGCTCAAGCAAAGCACATAGGAGAACCCACAATGCCTCAAAGCCTCAAAGCCTTCCTTTTCCCTCTAGAAGTCTCTATTTATAGAGGCAATTTTCCTCAATGGAATATCTATGCTCAGCACCATAATGAGTTAATTCTGCTGGCCTTAACTTGACCACCAGTTTTTAATCCATTATAGGCACTGAATCTCAGATACTGGAGAATGAAAAAAAAATGATATGTGGGCCTAGCCACATCTGCAAAGCAGCAAGCTTGTACTGAGGTATGGAAAAGGAAACATTTGGAGGGCCATTGGTCTTTGTGTTATTTTAGAAGTGGTCATCAATAATCCTGCCAAATTAATGTCCGCCAACTCCAACTAGCACAGACACACTTCTCTATCAGCATTTGGTCCACAGGTCCCCTCTTTCCCCCTTTGTCTTTAGACAGAAGTGGTTACACTTACATTCATATGTTATTATCCACAGTAGATCCAAAATTAGCTCTTGAGAAGAACTGCAAGCAGCCCACAGTTCCTGCCAGTCCAGTTCGGTCCACTGCAGGTGTTTGCAAACATGGTAAAAGCCAGATGGAAATGTTGCTGCAAAGTCAGCATGACTCAGTGTTTTTGAGATCAGGACCCCGAAACAAGGTCAAAGGTGTGCAGCAGTGTCATTCTCACTCATCAAACAATAGAAATAGTGACTGGAATAAGGTGTCAGTGTCCTTGGTACTCACTGAAATGAGTGCCTGAGGCCGAGCACAGCTTTCTTTTCCCCCAGCTTCACTTCTGAAAATAGGTGGTGCAGAAGGCACTTGAGTGTGTCGTCTGTGCCAGGGAGGACAAGAGTGAGAGACAGCAGGAGACAGCGGTAGCCCTTATGAAATGAAGCAACAGGTAACGCTGTCTCTCTGAAGCCTGTTCCTTCATACAGAACTGCAGTCAACTCGGTAAATCAGTCCTCACAAGGGTAGTAATAAAGGCAACACAGCTATTAGCAGTGCAACACAGAGACTCGAGGAGCAGAAATGGGAAAAACGAACAATGGCTAATATACAGTGATATATGCAGTTTGAAGACCTGCTCTTATTAGGGAAGCGAGATTCTAGGATGCTACAGGCCATGACCATACAATAAAAGCATCTTCATTTCAACTTTAGATATTACTTGAGGTCTACGTAGTTTAGACTCTTGTAGCTTTTGTGACAATTCAAAAAACACGCATTCGTGAAAGGACAACAATAAAGGTCAAGTAATATCCAAATTCTACCCATAAGTATTGCTTTTTTAAGTATTATTGAGGTATATTTAAGAAATATCATTATTCTATTAATGTGCGAGTCATTAAGTAACTTCAATGTGAGATATTACACACCAGCCAAGGCAATATCAATAATTAACCAGCAATAAGGCTTATAAGCAAAACTTCTGCATAACTAGAAGTAACTTTTCTTCAGTAAAATTGTCATGTTCCACTCAGGGATTAGCCCCTTTAGTGTTCTGCAATTTACTTAAGTGTATTAGTACAGCTTATGTATACAAATGACAGTCATCGTAGGGGTTTGTGCTGTAGATAGTATATGTTGATTTGTCTTTTTCCCTCTCACTCTTCTTCAGTCACTTTCACCTCTCTCGTTCTCCTTATTTACACAGCTTTGTTTCCATTTTATCCTTCTTTTCTCATTTTTTCGATTTCTTTTCTTCTTTTTCCCCTCCTCCGTTAGCTCCTCTTTCCTTTTGAACAATTTCTTCTTTTGTGCACATCTTCAAGTGTTTTCTTTTTATTCATATTTCTCCTTGTATATTCATTGAAAATCACAGGATGGATGCAGAGTACAAACAGGCAGGTCCTGCCTATTGCGGGGATACCTCAGTTTGCAAACTTAATTGTTTTCACAATTTTAGTTGCAGAATTTATTCCTTATGAGAATTTTGGAAAGAATTAAAGTTATTGATTTGCATACTTTGAAACATATTTGGGTTCCTGGAATCAAAGGAGGAACATGGATCTATATACTTGGTCTTTTAAAGTGTGACTTTTAAAAATGTTGATACTAAGTCCGCACACTGAGGCAAGCTCTTTGTTCTTTTCTGTGATTTTTTTCACTGCACCTGGTGCAAGGTGGTGGTGCTTTTGGCAGTGAGATGGTACGAATGCAACGTGGCTCATCCCAGGTCTCAGAAGCACCACAATATTTTTAGCTTCAAAAAAAAAAAAAAAAACAACAATTTTTATAAGAGCATTCAGACAAAGAAAATTAATGCAAAGTTGTGATGGACTATATCAGAGAGAGAGAGAGAGAGAGAGAGAGAGAGAGAGAGAGAGAGAGAGAGAGAGAGAGAGAGAGAATAAGTCATGGAAAGCAGCTTTTGATGATTGATCTAAACCAAAAATCCATCCACTTAGCCAAATCCCAACCACTTGTATTTATTTGTTATAAAGCACAAAGTTTATTCCTTACAAACAATGTTTTTCAAGTGTGTAGCAATTTTTTTTATGCTTTTCCTCTTGTGAAGTACACATCCAACAGTGCTAAGATTTTACTTTGGTCTTTCGGAGATAGAGTCTCACTGGGCAGTTCAGGCTGGCCTTGAAATCACAGCCCAGTCTGGCCTTCAATTCAAAGCGACTTCACTGCCTCATCCACTCAAGGGCTGGAATTAGAGGCTTGTGCCACCATGTCTGGCCTTCCAAAAATGCATAGAATTTGTATGTACAGTGTAATTAGTAACTATAAAGGAAATACACACATTTACACTTGGAGGACAAAACACCAGCTCGAGCAGTTGCTCACGGTGGTCTCCAGCAGGAGCAGTTGCTCACAGTACTCTCCGTCCTCACCAGGGCACCCTCTTCCCCTGTTTGCCCTGGGCCACACTTTGGTAGTTGTTTCCTTTGTAATTCAGCAGCCCTATTACTGCTCCAAAGCAGTATACATTAGCTTTGCCTGATTTTTAACTCTTTCTTGTCCTTTTATTTTGAAAAATCTCAAACCTGAAGGAAAGCAGCAAAGTAGTAAAACAAACTGTTTCATGTTATTCATCTACATTCCCAGCTAGCAGTTTCTCATGTTTACTTTATAGTCCTGTAGCTGGGTATTTTATATGCTGAACTGTGAAAGCATTGATTTGGAAATTGATATGAACAGATTTATAGTATGAACATTAATTTTTCTGTTTATTCATTTTTATAAAGTCTGTGTCAAGATTGATTTTGTTACAAAAATAAGAGAAAATACTGGTACTGTTGACCTTGGGGATCAGATTATTACATTTTTTGGTGTATGCAAGATAATTGTATAATGTGTGCTAAAATGTTACAGTATTGATTCGGAGATTAAATACAGTTTAAATTGGTGGTTATCAAGCAGACAAGGGTTGTGTTGTGATGACTAAGATGACCTGTCGACTTGGCTGGCTTAAGAAATGCTGAAGCGATTAGAAGGACACTCTTCTGTGTGTGTCTGGTGGGTCCTCAGGGATGACCCTGAGTACTGTACAGTGCCATCTTTTCTGGTACTGTGTGCACAGTCCTCCTCCCAGGGCTACCGTGTGATGTTACAGCTCTCCTCTGCCAAGCCTCCCCACCATGACATTCCTGACTTGAAGAGAGTCAGCTATGGAATGAATCCCTGAAACCTGGAGTTAAACTAAATCTCTCCTCCTTTAACTTTTCTGTATCAGGTATAAGGTTTCAGCAAGAAGAAACTGACAGCACAGTAAACTAGGTTGGAAGTTACACATCTGTGAGGGTTTGCAATACAAACTCCAGCCGTCCTAGACTTTACACTTTCTACTAAGAAATACGCCTTTATTAGGACAGGTTTGAGATTACAGGCTGTATATATTTTCTCTCTGGAAGCTTTTAACAAACTTTTTTGTTTTGATTTTTGTGGCATTTCGAATAAAATATGATGTAGAATGTAGAACTATTCCGTTCTTGTCAGACCTCTTGGTTTTCCAAATGCCTGCGGTACTTGAATGTCTCTGGTTCTCCAGATTTGTGAAAGTATTGCTGTTATTTCAGCCTAGATTTTCTGTGTCATTGCCTTGTATTTTTACTCCTTCCTTGAGACCTACACAGTTTAAATATTAAATTTCACTGTTGACCCTAAAATAATATAAATTTTATGTCTATGTTTTTATATTCCCTTCACTACTAAAACACATGAAAATATACACAATTATGTAACATTGTAAAAAGAAGTATTAATAAGAGGAAACACAAGGAACAACACAAATCATAGTGATTGAAAGCTAAAATTGATAGGAAACTAAGATTCTTTTCCTAGCAGAAGTACTTAAAATGGAGATATTTATTTCATAGCTTTTATAGAGAAATCCGCCTGATATGACAGTGCTCCTGAAATGTTTTTTTGTTTCGGAAGGTTTCTACTTGTTTGCATACATTTTATGCTAAATTGTTTTTTTAGATAATTCATAGAAATTTGTTCACATTTATTGGTTCTTTTGCAGATCAGATTACAGATTAGCATTATCATAAATCAAGTTTATTTGAATTTATGCATAAAATAAGCACAAATATACCAAAATATTTGCTTAAAATATTACTATATTGGCTTTCTATGAGAAATCGGAAAAAAAACTATAGTTAAACTCTTTCTTGTTCACATAATAAATGAATTAGTAGAACTGCAAGTTGAGTATTCACAACACTACCTGTTGCTGAAAAATTCAGTGTGCCAAACTTATTTCAAGGATCAGTGTTTCTACATGCTTTGTGGTGTCATGTTCATAAACAGAAAACTTTGAGATGGATAAGCACCATAAAATTTCTTTAAAACATAAACTTTCCCACAAACTTCAAATTATTATATTTGAACTTATTTTACAATACACTGGGTTAATAAAAGAAAAATATGTGAAGTGAATTATGTTCATGTTTTTATTATTTTTCTAAGAATGTTCAATGTTTAAGTATTGGTTGTTTTTTAAAAATACTTTAAAGCAGATGAGTATAACAGCATGTAAATTTACAAAGCCTGAATCAATATGTTTAGTATCAACAAGCATTGCTATACATCAGGAAAATTCAAGCATAGAAATATTAGTTGTTGTGTGTAGATATTCTCTTATTTTATTTTGAAGAGAATAAAATCAAATGAGGGAAAACAAAATGGGGTCCTTCAAGACAATGGGCTGGACATAGTACATGCCTTAAAACGAAAATACAAGGTGATCAACCATGGTTACCATAATGTCTCTTGTTTTCTTGAGTAGAATTGCCCATATCAACAGGGAAAATACAATTGAACATAACAGTACAGAGAAAAGTCAATAAAAACAAAACTTTGGACACATTCTAGGACTTCAAAAGAAGATAATACTCAAAGCAGAATGGGTATCACTGTGAATTTCATTGTCAACAAAGTAGTTTCCTATACCCTCAGACTTGATCCTATCAAACAAAACAGATTCAAATAAAATCAATCAAAAAAGTGGTCAAACAAAACAGATTCAAATAAAATCAGACAGAACAAGACAGTGAAAGCAATACAGGGCTACAAATTAATTTAATAGGAATCAAAAATGGTTACCATGGTATATATCCTGCTATCTTCGGAATAGTTGCCTACACCATCAGATCTAGTACAAGTAGACAAACTGGAACAGAATAGAACCAAGCTAAACAGAACGATGAATACAACATGGGTTTCAAATCATGATACAAGATTAAAAACATCCACTATCTTCCCTTTTTAGGCAATTCCTCCCCTTTCACCTTCACAGGTTGCATTGGGAATCCACAACTTACCTAAGTGATTCTGAACCTTTTTACCCCTGACCATGATCTCAAGTTGTATCCACTTATCTACAAGAGCCTCAAGGTTTTCCTTACTTATATGTGACTAGTTCTCCATTGCATAAAAGTGTTACGTCTTTCCAACCAATCTGAAGCTGATGGGAAAGCTACCCCCACTTTTTTCTGGTGTCCTGTCATGTAGAGCATTATTTTCTCACCTTTGACTTTCAGTCCATTAACCCTCTTTCAGGTTAATTATATTTCTTATATTGAGCATCTGGGTGGACCCTATCTCTTGATCCACTCTGCCTGTGTTTGTTTTTATTAGTGTATCGAGGCCATCTATATGGCCAACCTTCTCCGCCTCATCTCTGCCATGCTATATTTCTGCCAGTGGTTATCTACTTTCCCCTTTCATTCAACTGTCTGCCCCATTGAGTGTGCCCCCTCTACTGCTGTTCCTGAAACCATTGTCTTTTTTCTCTCTAGAACATCCATCAGTATTTTTTGTAGGGTTGGATTGGTGGTCATGAACTTCTCTAATTCCTCTTTGTCACAGAAGCATCTTGTTTCTCCACTAATTTTGAGAGATAGTTTTGCAGGGTACATCAATCTGGGTTGGAAGATATTCTCTTTAAGGGCTTGGAATACTTTACTCAAAGCTCTTCTTCATTTGATGATGTGTGTTGAGAAGTCTGTCATTGTTCTGATGGGTTTTCTTCACAAGTGATCTGTTTCTTTTCTCTAATGGCTTGTAATATTCTATTCTTGTGTTGAATTTCTGGTATTTTTATTATTCTATGACTGGGTGTAGATTTATTTTGGTTACAGTTGGTAAGAGTTCTATATGCCTCATATATCTGAATATCACTTCCATTTCTTATGCTTGGGAAGTTTTCTTTAATTATTTCTGTAAATAGCATTTGTATTTCATTTGTGTTTATCCCTGATTCTTCATTCACATTTTTTTCTTAAGTTATAGATCCTCTTGCCATCTTCTAACATTTGTATTGTTACTTCTTTGTTCCTCGTTATTTTTAAGAGATCTTTCCTTTCACAATTGCAATTTGCAAACCTGTCTTCAAGGTTTGATGGTCTACCTTTAGTTTCTTTTAAGCAGTTTTGCCAGCTTTCAATGGAGATTTTCATTTTCTGGTAATCTCTTAGAATCTATTTCACATATTCTAATTTTTTAAATTTTCTTCATTGAAGGTTTCCCTCCTTTTTCTATGCTGCTGTGTTCTTCCATCTGTGTCTTCTTGACACGTGCTTAGCATTTTTTTATTTTCTTATATCTTCCTTTACTTGCATTAGTATTTCTGTTTTAAATTCTTTTATAGTTTCATGAAGTTGTTTCTTTATGTCACATGCTGTTGCTTCAGAAACTGCAAGTGTGTGACACTCAGTTCTTTTCTGTGTTTGCCTCTCTTGGGTCAGTACTGCTTGAGTTGGAGGCTGGAGACTGCCTTTTGTTTCTTTCTCTTGTTATGTTCTTGGTTTCTTCTAGACAAGTGGGTAGTGTGGTCCCCGGCACTTCCTGTATTGGTTATAATTCATCTGAAGTGTGCTGGCTAGGGATTGCTGCATTCCCCAATCTCCTGGTGACTACTGGAGTATAAGCAGGGACAAGGCAAGCAGGCCCCTCATTGCTGAGCTGGTAAGCCACTGGGAGTCTTCACTAGTTTACTGTGTGCTGTGCAAGTGGAGATGGTTAGGGGCACTTTTAGAGAAACCTCAACCTTAGCTATTGGATAGTGTACAATGATGGGACTCAATGCAAGCAATTTTTATGAGTCTGCTCTGCACTGAAGGGGCTGAATGAAGCCAGCTGCAGTTCTGTTTCCAGGCTTATCATGCCCCAGGAATCAGCCACTCTCATGGGAGGACTGAGTTTCCCACTGTCACCGTCAAGTCAGGGCAGTTCTCTAGTGCACTGCTCCTCCTTGCCACTGTGTCTTCTCACTGAGGTCTTAAGGCTTGTCAATCCCCAATTTCACTGTAACCATGCATCTCTGGATTCCAGTGGTGCTTTTTACACAGTTGGGATTGCCTCTGGAGAAAGCACATCTAGCTACTGCCTTCTGTAAAGTTTTTCTTTTCTTTTTTAATTCTCTCTGTAGGCTTCTATTTTCACTTTAGTTTGTTTCTTCTTACGTTGAGGGAAACCATTTCTTTCCCTCTGGTCTTTGGCAAAATACTGTATTCCAACATCTGGGCTTTTTCTCTCAGAGAGACTTTTTACTTACTGTTCTGCCATCTTCCCAGATTCCAATGTATGCATATTGGGCAGCGAAATTTTTAGACTGAACTCAGCCTGCTAAGTGGAAGGTTTCTCCATCCAATTGAACAACCACATAACCATGGCTGGTGTGCTGTAGTGATGCTATTACCTTTACTATAAATTCCAGTATTCCTTGGTTTCACTTGTTACTGACTCTCTTGGCTGGTGCTTCTATGCTTGCTTATAGATCACTGCACAATCACATAGCTAGAGATTTGGCTCAGTTTCCTGGAGCAGCTATGAATGCTTTTCCCTCTATTTTGCCATTACAGGAGCCTCCCAGAGATTACACTTGAAGTGGACAGGGCCAGATGCCCATACAAGCAAGGTGTACAAGGGAACTTCAAAAGGTACTAAACATCCTGTGTTAATCTCTCTCTGGTATTGCCCCAATGTCAAATTTCTCACAATAATTTCTTATTTCTTTAGGTAATCTTAAGGTTTGGCTAACAGGATGCTAATTTTTCTATGTGAGGGCTCTGAGTTAAGCAGTAGTGGTTATTTACCATTGATATGGGACAGTCTAACAATAATACAACAAAACAGTAAGCTTTGAAGAAGGGGAAGACATCAGATAAAGTGTGCCTAATCATGCACTTCTCAGGGTGGGTATTGAATTAGAGTATGGAAGATTGGGGAAGGGACAGAGGAAAGAGTCAGGAACATTTGGTTCTGAAAGGGAAGAATGAAGAGAATTGTGAACACAGAATCGTGAGCCATGTGCTAAGGAATTGGACTTCCAATTGCATCTTATAATATTTATGTATTTTTTTAAAAAACAGAGCCTCACTATGTCGTTCAGAGTGGCCTTGAACTCACTGTGTAACCCAAGCTGGCTGCACAGTCACAGTGATCTTCCTGCCCCAGCCTCCTGTGTGCAGGAGTTATAGGTGTGAGCCATCATGCCTGGCCATGTCTGTGATTTTGACAGCTACTTAATTCCCTGAAAATAAGCTTCCTTAATATTAAATGTGATGCAAAAATATCTAAAACTGTTTCTATTATTTAACAAGTTTCAGCAGAACTTGAAAAATAAGCCTAACATATTCTATACCTCATTATATGCATTAGTTATTCTTATAACAATAATTCGTTGCTTGTCAGCATTTCCTGACTATTTTAGCCTGCACTAGACTAATGTTTCGAATATGCAAAACCTGATCAACAAGCATCTATAAGTCCTTCATATGTATTTCATGCAAAAAATGGATAAAATGAGGTAGATAATAGAGAATGAATTAAATACATAGCAGCGAAAACTAGGTAGTAGGAAGGAAAAAAGCAAAATAGTGGAAGAGAAATAGTGACAGGGGAAAGAGTGCATATAAACTGTTGAATATTTTTCTCTTGTTGAGAAAGAATTTGAGGTGACATCTGAAAAAAAAAGCAAACAAGAGAAGTCACACGGTGTAACAGGCAGGACCAGCACATTTACTAAAGAGGCGATGTTTCTTCCAGTAAAGGTATTTGACAATTTTGTAGAAGATAAAGTGGCTGAGTGTGTTTCAAGTTGTTCCTGCATCTGCCAGTCTGTTCCCCTGAGCCTCAGGTTTGTTTTATGGCAGTATCATACAGTTTTTTAAAGTCAGAGTCACTTTTTAAAAGTAATTTTTATTGATATATTTTGAGCATATGTAATGATATCATTCATCATAGGGAATTTGTACCTGTACATGATACAACTTAATTTTTTACCATTCCCCTTTCCTCCTTTTAACCCCTCTTCTACTCATTTATAAATGCTTTATTTCTATTTTATCTTTCTATTCTAATCATTTTTTCTTTTCCCTCACTTTCATTGACTGTCCTCCCCATCATTCCTCCTGTTTTAGCTTTCTCTCCCTATTTCACAATATCTCTTATATATTTTGTTCTTTATTTACACTTTCAGTTTTTCACACCAGAAAAACAAGATATCATTTACACACATGTGTGTCCAGTTTATTACACTAATCAGTATGGACCCAAGGTGCATCCATTTAGCTAGAAATGTCTCAAATTTATCCTTTTTATGGCTCACTGGTACTCTATTGTATAAAAGACAATTTTTGTTGTCATTCATCAGTTGACTAGCATTTCTGCTGTTTTCAAGACTGAGCTACAACAAATTGTGCTACTATAAACATGGATGTGCACATATTTTTGGCCGGTTTATTTGTCATAGACAACTTTTTTCAGATTGAGATGAAGATTACTTATGCTAATTTTCTGAAGGGTTTTTGTCATGAATGGGTATAAGTCTTTGTCAATTGCTTGCTCAAGTGAAGTTCCCACAAGCAGCCCTATGCCTGTGCGTTTTTCATTTTTATCCTCAAGTCTCTTATTTCAGACCGATTTGGGCATCTGGATATAGGCCCTTTCCTTTGTTCCAGTTACTTGTGTTTTGAGTTTATTTTTTCAGAGTAACTCCTATACAGCTCCTCGTCTACTCAGCCATGCTGAATTTCCAAAAACATTATTTTTTATCTCTCTCCATTCCATCTACCTGGTCTTTGATAATGGGAAACATTTCATACAAAATCAGATTTTCAATTAAATTTTAAGCATTCACTTGCTCTCCTCACTCTTGATTTGCCTAAACTCTTTCCACTCCAATCCACCTGCACTACTTCACACTACTGCTCATTAATATCTGAAAAAATATAATTCATCTTGTCCCTGAATTCCAATGATAAATATATGTTTATGTAAATATGGTCTTAAATAAACAAATGAGTTGAATGAAATAATTAATTTGAACAATACATGTTTTCACATGTTTAATGCTGTACAGTCGGAGGCTACTAAGAAGAGGAACAGGATTGGGAGAGGAGGGAGGAGGAAAGGGGAGGAAGGGTAATGAGGCAGTGATCAGAGTACATTTAGGTGCATGTGTGAATATATCAGAACAAACACTATTTTATGTAATTGAAACACACTAATAAAATCTTCTTTAAAAACCTGATTATTGTGATATAACTTATTTGAGGTAGACAGCAATGTGTCTTACTTTTTCCATTTAAAATTAAGTTTATTGGTATAATTAACATAATGATCACATGCATCGTAAGGAAATTGTATCTGTCTACCACATATCTTGAATCCTTTTTGCTCCCTGATCCCTTCCCTCACTTCAGTCCCTCTTATCCTCCTTATTTAAGCAGTTTGCTTCCACTTTCCCTTTGTTTTATACTTTTTTCCCTTTTCCCATCTTACACGCGTCTTCCTCCCTAGTTCCTGTATCCTTCTGAACAATTTCTTTATATTTCGCAATATGTATTGTACATTTACATCCTTTTTTTTTTTACTGTTGGTTTCCAATTCCAGGGAGACAATGCAATATTTACTCATCAGTGCCCAATTTTTTCCACTTAAGAGTATGGTCTCAAGATGCATCCATTTACCTAGAAATGTCTCAAGTTTATCCTTCTTTAAGGCTGAGTAAGAATATAACTTAGACAGTAAATCAGGAAATCTTTTGAAAAATAAACTATTCCAATCGCTTTATAGCTTCTCACTTTTATTCATAATCACATGCAAGTTATAATTCCAAAAATAACTACAGCATGTGACTTCTCTGTCAACAAATTTAAATGTTTAGTTATATGCTCAAAATTTTAAATTAAAAATATATTTATGTTCCTAATGAATAGCATAGTCAAATTTCCAATTTTTAAATGAGTCTAGTGAAATAAAATCTTTACCTACTGGCTGAAAACTCAGTGATCTACCTGTACTACAAACATCAGTTTCAGGATGGTGAAAGTAATAAAGGATTGGTCATGTTCTGGGAATGGAAGTTCATCCAAGATCAGGCATTTTTTAATCTCAGTAACTGCATTGGCTTCATTTATAATGCATAGCCAGTTTATGATGTGATGCAACACTGCTTTTTGTGGGCAATTTAAAATATAGGGTGTTCAGACTTCCCAAATACAGGACCACCCAACTATATAAGCCAAATTCTAATGGACATGAAAAACCAAATACACAAGACCACAGCTTTAAAAGGAGACCTTAGTACCCCATTGCTGCAAAGAGATAAGTCAACGAGACAAAAAGTGAACAAAGAAATAACGAACTTACTCATACCTGTGAGCAAATCGACTTAGTATATATTTACAGAGTGTTCCACTCAACCACATCAGAATATACATTCTTCTCAGTGGTACTTGGGACATTCTTCAAAATAGACCATATATTAACACATAAAACATTCTTACATAAATGCAAAAGGACTGAAATTATTCCATGTATAGTATCTGACCATAGCACACTAAAATTGGAAATTAATGTCAAAAGAAATTTCAAAACCTGCATAAATACTTGGAAATTAAATAACAACCTTCTGAAGAACCAGTGGGTTACAAGTAAAGTTAAAGAAGAAATAAAGCAATAAGTACAATTCAATGAAAATGTGGATACAATAAGCCATTATCTGAACACAATTAAAGTGGTCCTAAGAGGGAAATATGCAGCAATAAATTGTCACGCCAAGAAAATGGAATGAGCACAAACAAACAACCTAATGCTACATCCTACACTTGTAGAAAAGGAAGAGCAAATCAAACCCAGGGCTCATAAAAGAGACGAAATTTTAAAGATCAGAGCAGAAATTAATGCAACTGAAAATAAAAAAATACAAAGAATTAATGAATCAAAAAGCTGCTTTATTCAGAGAATAAATAAAATTAATAAACCTCTAGCCAACCTTATCAAGAAAAAGAAACAAAAACCTCAAATTCATACAATAAGGACTTAAAAGAGAGAAATTACTACAGATCTCATGGAAATTCAGAAAAGTGCTTTATTCAGAGAATAAATAAAAGTGATAAACCACTAGTGAACCTTATCAAGAAAAAGAAGCAAAAACCTCAAATTCATACAATATGACTGAAAAGAAAGAAATTACTACAGGTCTCATGGAAATTCAAAGGATCATGAATACCTATTTGAAAATCTCTATTCACATAAGGTGGAAGACACAGAGAAAACTGATGATTTTCTAGAAACATATGCTCTACCAAGACTCAACCAAGAAGGTATAACAATAGCCCAATATCACAAATTGAAATTGAACATGATTTAAAAATTACCAACAGGGCCTGGGATTTAGCTCAGTGGCATAAGTGCATACCTTGCAATCACACATCCTGAGTTAGATCCAAGGTACAAAAAAAAAAAAAAAAAAACAAAAAACAAAAAAAAAAAAACAGTTACCAACAAAGAAAAGCCCAGGCCCTGATGGATTCATAGCTGAATTCTACAAGTAATTTAGAGAAGATTTGATGCCAGTAATCTTTGAATACTTCAATGAAAATGAAAGAGCAGTAATCTTCCCTAACTCATTTCTGGATGCAGATATCACTCTGGTACCTAAACCAGAGAAACACCCAACCAAAAAGGAGAACTATAGGCCAATCTCAATAATGAACATTGATGCAAAGATTCTCAACAAAATATTGGCAAATAGAATGCAGCAAATCATCAACATTATACATCACGACCAAGGAGGATTTATTCCAGGAATGCAGGGATGGTTTAATACACACAAATCAATAAATGTAATACACCACATCAACAAAACCAAAAACAAAATTCACATTATCATCTCATTAGATGCAGAAAAAGCTTTTGATAAAGTCCAACTGTTGTTCATGATAAAAACGCTGCAGAAACTTGGAATACCCGAGTTCTACTCAATCTCACAACGGCCATCTATGAATAACCAACAACCAACATCGTACTAAATGGACAAAAGCTGAAAGTTTTCACTCTAATATCAAGAACAAGGTAATGATGTCCATTATCACCACTTCTATTCAACATAGCTCTTGAAAGATTAACCACAGCAGTCAGACAAGACAGAGAAATAAAAGGAATAAAGAGAGGAAAGGAAGAAGTTAAATTATCACTATTAGCAAATGACATGATATTCTATATACTAGACCCAAAATTCTCCATTGAAAGACAACTAGAGGTAATAAACAAATGCACAAGTATAGCTGGATACAGAGGGAACACTTACAAATCAATAGCATTCATGTATACAAACAAAAAATTCACTCTGAGAGAAATTATGGAAATATCGCCTCTCACAATGACATCTAAAGCAATAAAATACTTAGGAATCAACCTAACTGAGATGTAAAAGACCCATATGCTGAAAATTATACTACTCTTAAAAAGGAGATTTAAGGGGATATTATAAAATGGAAGGATATTCTTAGCTCTTGGTTAGGAGGAATCAACTTTTTGGAAATGGCCATACTCTCAAAACTGGTATACAGATTTAATGCAATCTTAATCGAAATACCACTAACGTAAGTTAGAGATCTTGAAAAAATACTGCTAAAATTCATTTGGAAACAGAAACAAATTAGAATAGAAAAGGCTATTGTGGGCAACAAAGGCAAGGCAGGAGGCATCTCATTTCCTGACCTGAAACTATACTGTAAAGCTAGAGTGATAAAATCAGCATGGTACTGGCAAGGAAACTGACCTGAGGATCAATGGAACAGATGAAAGATGCAAACACGAGTGCAAAGACACATAAGCACTTTATATTTGACAAAGGGCTAAACGTTTTTACTGGAAAAAGGATAGCTCCTTTAATAAATGGTGTTGTAAAAATTGGCTTTCCACATGTCAAACACTGAAAACACACCCATGCCTATTGCCATGCACTAAACTAAAGTGAAAATAGAACAAAGATCTAAATATTAAAATTGAAACAGTAAATCTACTGGAAAAAAGTTAAATAAAAATCTTGGAGACATAGGGCAAGGCAGAGAATTCATGAACAAAATGCAAACAACATGGGAAATTCATCACAGAAACAACAACTGAGATCTAATATTATTAAAAAGTTTTTCTCTTCAAAAGAAATCACCAACAAAGTGAAAAGAAAACTCAAACAATGGGTATGAATTGTAGTCAGAAAAAGGACTCACATCCAGAACATATAAAGAATTCAAAAACATCAACTCCCCAAAATTCAAAGACACTCTCCAAAAATGGGCATCTGAGATGAACATAGAGTTCTCAGATGAAGATATACAAGTGGCAAATAAATACATGAAGAAATGGTCACCATCACTGGTCATTTGAGAAATGCAAATTAAAACAGTGTTGAGATTTCATCTCACCCTGGAAAGAATGGCTGCCATCAAGAAATAACAACTTTGGTGAGGCTGAGGGGAAGAGGGAACGCTGTTCCACCGTGGTGGGAGTGTAGACTGGTGCAACTACTATGGAAATCAGTATGGAGAACTCTCAGAGGACTATGATTAGAAGTCAATTCAACCTAGCTATTCACTTCCTGGGTATTTTCCCAGAAATTGAAAAGATCATGTCACAGTGATATATGTGCGCTCATGATTACAGCAGCACAATTTTAAGAGCTACTTGTTGGAAACAACCAAAATATCCATCAAGCACAGAGTGGGTGAAAAGGATGTGGTACTTATATATAATGGAGTATTACTCAGCTATAAAAAGAATGACCTTGAGGCTTTTATAGACTGAATGGAGGAAACTTGAGCTTATCCTCATAAGTGAAATAAATAAGACTCATATTTGCAAATGTCAAATTATTTCTCGTGTAAAATATAATAAAAAGTGAAAGAGTAATTGGATCCAAGTTGTATAAAAATTATTGTATAAATGAAAGTGAAGGAAAGTGGTCTAAAGGACATAATTGTATGCATGTTTAAGTGACCGTGTTACTAAGATTTTGTTGGATCATTGAACAGAATGGTTTACACTGTCAGTGGTTAAGTATCTATCCACATTTTGTGCTTTGATTTTGCAATTTGAACAACTGTTTCTAAGATGACAATAAGTAATGTATCAACTTGTGATTTCTTAGTGTTAATCTTTTTTGTAATTTTGTATTATTTCTACTCTTTTTTCGTTATTTTTTCTTTAAAATAAAAAATAAAATACGTGACCACATAGAAATAAGCAAAATTCATAACAGGTTGATACCAAAGGTTGGAGAAACTGAGTGATCTTGGTTTACTATTTTATATGGTTAAAAGTATTTCATGGATAATGTGTGCTTTGTCCATGCCAGTTATATCTCAAATGCATATCAAGATTTTCATAGTTATATTTACCTATTAAAATATTTATTTCAGACATAATTATGTCTTAGTTACTTTCTTGTTGCTGGCACAAAACAACTTGCTCCCACAAGGTGAAGGAGGAAAGACTTAATTTAGCACAAAGTCTGTAGAGCTTTGAGTGCATAGCTGGCTGATTCTGTGGCTGGGAAGCATGGTGGAGGGCCACAGCAGAAGAGAATCAGTCCATGGCAGGGAAGTCAGCAAAGTAGCAGCATCAAGCTTCTCCTTCCCTTTTATTCCATTCAGGCTACCATCACAGTGAGTGTTGCCCTGTCCTCCCCCACCCCACCCCCCCGTCCAGCATGGGCCTTTCCATTAGCCACACCCAGAGCTATGCTAAACCAAATCAGTGGACTAATTTAGCTATCGCACCCTTAATCCATATTCACACACTCCAGATTCATCCATCTTTGTAAATCCCCACCTATGAGCTCATGAGCCTTTTGGGGCACATCTAGATTCAAGCCATAACAGGTACAACAATGGTTTTTGTGGGCAATTTGAAATATATGGCCACATAAACATGAGAAAAGTTCAGGATATGTTGACATCAAGGATTGGGGAAACTTAGTAATGATCTTTATTATTTTACAAGATTAAAAAGCATTAGATGGATTATGTGCCCTTTTCCCATGCAACAGAATGTATATCAAGATTTTCATAGTCACATAAACGTATTAAGAATATTTACTCCAGGTTGCATTCTTTTGGCTATTGTGGAGTTCTAATCCACAGCCTTGTTTATGCTATATAAAGGATCTATGACTAATTGAAACACCAAGTCCAAGATTTTACTTTTCTTACTGCATTATCACATTAATTTTTTACAAAGTTGGATATACTTTATGGTGAAATAAAATTGTGTTTAACTGTGGTGGAATTTTGTTTTTCCTTAACAGCTGTGATGAGAATGTGTAGAAATCGTGTAAGACTCTTTTTCACTAAATTTTTAGTTTGCAAATGTAGATTAATGTCAGCATAAATATAATAGTGGAGTATGTTATCTGTTAATGCAAACAGCAGTTAAAATTAAAAAGCGATGCATGACTTAGAAGATTTATAACTGGAGGAAATAGGATTTGTATAGATTTCTATATATCTACAGGTTACCAATGAAGTTTACATTCCTATCAAATTAATGATTTAAGAAGAATTTATTTATTTAAGTATTTAAGTATTTAAGTAAGTATTTGGCAGCATTGTGCTAGAGAAACGTGCTTCTGTATTTTACTGGCACATACTGATCCAAAAGGCACTGAAAGTTGGAAGAAAGATAAACAAAGGCAAGTTTAGATAGCAAAGCTACACTTGAATCTAGAAACCAGAAAGAGAGAGACCATGAGATGGAAAAATGCTCAAGAAGAATGAGAGATTTTAAAATATCTTGAAATTCACCATCCAGAAAGACAATAATGTGATGGACCTGTGAAACTTCTCATATTTATCTTCATCTTCTAAGATGTACAAATATGATGATTTACAATCATGGACAAATTAAACATATTATATAAGCACATTGATCAATTTTTAATGTCCACATCTTGTAATCTGAACAACTACATGAAGATAACAATATGCAATAAATATGACTAGGAGTGAAAAGAAGGTCAATAAATGAGGAAGAATAATAATAAAGAAAATATAAATACAGCTGTAATGTGCTTTAAAATGATTTATACTTCCAAACCAGATGGACTATATGCAGGGGAATTTCAGACACAATAATGAAATTTTTTGGAAATCTGTGAGTGATTTTGATGGTATACAACTCTATTTCCAGCACTCAGGAAGGTGAGGCAGGAGAATTGCCATGATTTGAGACCTTGTCGCAAAAAACAAAACAAAACAACACAAAAAGTATAGTACGTTCAGAAATGAAACAGAAATTCTCAGTACAGAAATAGAAAACTAATATAAGGAAGAAGCAAATGTAGTACTCGAAAAAGAAAAAAAAATGTCAACTAGGAGTGTATTGATAGTGTAAATGGTAGTGTGCAAATTATGAACTTCAAAGAACATAATAAAAATACCCAGCCTTAGCAAAAGAGGGAATATAGATTTAAGAATACCAAACAATCTCAGTGACTTGTTTGTTTATAACAAATGGTATAACATGCTTCTTTTCAGAAACTAAAAGAGTAGAAGAAAATAGGCAAGACTGGAAGAAGAGTTGAAAAACAAGAATGGACTATCATATTGATATGCAGAAAATGTGCAAAAATTCAGTACAGCTTCATGATAAAACCATCACAAGTTAGGAATAGAAATGTCTCAGTGTGATAAAAGGCATGTACGATGAAACCAAAGATAGAGATAACATAATTGTTTTTCAGAAAAATGAAACACTTGATCCCACGATTTCTGCAATGAGAAAAAAAAATGGCTAATCTCATGATTGCTACACAAAACTTTTGTTTAAATTCTAGTTTACACACCTAAACAATGAAATTGTATTAATTGTATCTGTTACAGTTTGTGTCTGGGTGGTCACCCAAGCCTCATGCAGTCATGGAGGCAGGGGAATCCAGCATCTGTGAGTGGTTCATTGTCAACCACTGGGATTGGAGGTGTGAATGTGTATCAGCCCAGGAGCAGAGGCAGCGCACAATGTAAGGGAGAAAAGGGGCTCCTTTTCTCCCTCTTTTGCCTTTTTTGCTCTTGTGGCTTGCGGCTGGCATGAGTTGCTGCTCCTCACGCAGACCACCAGGCCTTGGGGCCAGCTGAGCATGGACTGAAACCTCCAAAAGCTGTAAGAAATAAATTTTTCCTTTCTTCATGGTGAGTGTAGTTTATTTTATCTGAACAAGAGTAAAGTAACTAAGACAGAATCTATATTGGAAAATGAATAAACTTATTTTTATTCTTAAACTGATCATTTATATACAAAAATCTAAAGAATACACTATAAATGTATAGAAACATCTAAGGAATATACTAAAATTGTAATTTAGTTTTTGAAGTAGGGTTTCACTACGCAGTTCAGGCTGGCCTTGAAGTCACTATGTAGCCCAGGCTGGGCTCAAACGCCCAGGGATCCTACTGCCATAGCTTCCTGAGTGCTGGGATTATAGGCATGAGCCACCAAACCCTGCTAAAATTTTTACAGTAAATCAAAGCCAAAAAGTTTGTATATGACATAAGGTAAACATAGAAAAATGTGTAGAATAGGCTTTTAATGAGCAATCTGAAAATGAAAAGAGAAAATCATCTCAAAATATAAAAATGCATCCAACACTATTTATGGAAAAAGCAAAACTTACATTCTGAAAAGTATGAAACACTGAAAGAAATTTAATCCCAAAATAACTCAAAAGATACCTCATATTCAAAAAATTTGGAGTTTTAATTTTGGTAAAATAACAATATTCCTCCCCTTTTCTGGCAGAAATAATATAATCCGTGTTGAAATCCCATACATTATTTGTTATTAATTTTCACTTGAAATGAGAGGACTGGAAGAGCTAAAACTATTCAAGGAAGACTGGAGCTGAAAGATTCCCATTGCCTGCTTTTAAAGGTTGCTTCAGCAATTAAAACAGTGTAGAACTAACAGAATCCAAGATCTATAATCGGATGCAACATAGCTGATATTCTGGAGATAAATTCATTTTGACATTAAATTCATTTTAAAAATGTATATTTGCAGCAAAACACTCATGACAAATTTGTCTTTTAACTGTTTTTAAATTTATAATTTGATGGTGTTAAAAACATTCCTGCTATGCAGCTAACACCAGATTCAATCTTCACAATTCCTTGTATCTTTCCACACTGAACCTTCATAACTATTAAATAGTAACCACCCATCTATCTCTTCCCCAGCCTCTAGAGCCACTGTTTCACTTTCTTGTCCTTTTAAACTTTGACCACTCTAGGTATCTTATATAATTGGAACCAAACAATGTCTGTGCTTTGTAAATATTTTCTTGCAGGTAGCAAAGCATCCTCAATTTTTATCTATGTTGTACCCTGTATAAGAACCGCCTGTATTTTTAAGCCCGATTAACATTTCACAGTGTATGATTAAAGAATATTCTATTAATGCTTATTAATGAATGATATTCCACTTGAAGAGAAAGTGGAATTCTATTCACCATCTTGGAAGTAGAGACTGGAACCTCCCCAGACAATGAACCTGTGTGTGTGTGTTCTTAAAATTTTCATCCTCTATAGAGATGAAATAACTTCTTTCTTCTTTATAAATTGGTAGGTGTGTGGTACTCTGTTACAGCAGAGAAAATATACAAAGACAAATGAACTTTGATTTTTCTTTCTCTTCTTAAATAATTTAAACTTCAATTGCATAAAATCAATGCATATGATGTGTGCCATGAAGACAGTATGATGTATAACACTCAGGAGCTGGATGGGAGCAAAGTTGTGTTACAGTAAGCAAATTATACCAGATGATATCCTGAAATCTCCGAAACATGAGAGAATTGTAAATGTTAAAATAAATTGCAAATAAAACATTTGGTATAAGTATACTCATGTTCTCTTCCCTTTCTTAAATGGAAATACATTTATTTGAGGAAAATTTATAATGATATGTAGTAGGCATTATAACATATGTGGACTAAATATACAGTTATATCTGCTCAATAAAAGGATGAAGAAATAGTGATAAAGTAGAAAGACCGTATACATATGTGAGAAAAACAAGCTTTACACTTAGGAAAATAGTAGAGGACAAATGAAGAATGGAAAAAAAACACGAACATTAAGAAAACCAAATGTGAAATAGGAGGCATAAATTTCACAATGTCCAAATTAACATTAAATGTGAGTGAATTATAATGCAATCAGAAAGCAAGCATTATTAATCTAAAGAAAAATAATGTGACTCAACACTATACTGTCTGACCACATCAAGTATTCAATACTGGATGAATAGAATTAAAAATGTGTCTATAAGCAATGCAACACTATCCAGCTTCTTAAATATAGTAAATTCTGTCATTAACAATGAGTCCAGAGAACATTACATTGCATAACCAGATTCATGAGACAAGCTTTCAAGATACAAACATTTTAAAAATAATAGGAGGAAATTCCATGACAAGAGCAATCACAAGAGATAGAGTAGCAATGCTAATATCATAAAATATTTTTTAAGACATGAAATTTTAGTAGGATAAAGGAAGACTTTTATAATTATGAAATTTTCAGTATGTCAAGAAGCTTCATTGATTGTAACTATAAGTGAGCCTAGAAATAAAGTCTCTGATTAGAGAAGAACAAAGATATTCTGAATTTAGATAGAAAAGAGAAAATTGAGTAATAATATTCAGAGATTTTTACACTCCATTTTCAATATTAAACACAACTGCAAAGAAGACCAAAATGCATATAGAAAACTGGAACATCAGTATGCACAAAAAATGTATTAGACATTTGTAGGACTTTTTACCTAACAATAGCAGGGTACACAAGCTTCTCAAGACCCCCACAAACTTCCTCCCAGAGAATCAGATTGTATGTTAGAGTATAACTTTCAATAAATGTGAAAGAAAGAAATCATGGAAAGTATAGTCTCTGATATGAGTGGATTGAAACGGGAACTTAAGGCGATTAGAGAATATCTGCGAAGAAAGACATGAAAGAATCACAGAGACCACTGAGTTCACTGCGTGAGACATCCTGTTGGTGGAGATCACATGTGTTATAAGGGAGGCTGGCTACTTGTAGAGAGGTGGGCACAAGTTGCAATTTATCTTGGGGTACAGTAAACCAAGCCAGATGACTGGGAGTGGACCTGAGTGGGAGGTGTAAAAAATAGTCAACTTCTAGATTTGAGGAATTAATTGAATTGATGGAATCATCTTACTCAAAAGAGAAAGAACACAGGTGAAGAAGAATATTGGAGTAGATAAGAATAATCAAGTACAAGTCTGAGATGGCTGTATAACATCCAAATGAGGCTCATAAGTAAAATAACAACTGGAAGATAATCTTAGAGTAACAGAAGTCATGGATACTATTCAAGGTCCTGCAGGGTAGAATCAATTAATAGAGATTGTTTTCTAACCCAGACAGATTGAATGAGACATTAGATTAATAGCATTTCTTCTTCTTCTCCAGAGGCCCCTCCTCATAAAAGTAGCTCCTGTAAGGTAGACCAGAGGGGTGTGGCCATGACCAGGCAGCATTATTCTTTCACTGCTGACTCAACCATAACATTGTGACATAGAGCTGTGCTGCCTGGTTACTGATATAAAACTGGAAAGAGAGAGGTCTCATCCTCATATCACAGCAGCCTGTGCCAGAGTCAGATGATGCTGGTCAGGCTCAAAAGTAGATAGACTCCCATAAGGGGTCTAAGGAAAGGCGAGGACGCTTATGGAACAGTATAGCGGCAGAGCCTCCCAACATCTTCACAGGAAACATGTCTGCAGAGCCACTAAATGAACAGGATGAAGATCATCAAACTAAACAGGTAACACCCAAAGAATTTCAAGAGGAGATAATTCGTGTCATCCAGACGTGTTTAAGGAATATAGCCGTTCAAATACAGAATCTAAATAGTTATGCTGACCACCTTTTTGCTCACCTGTCCAAAGAGGTTGATAATACCTCTTGGACATATATGGCTTTACATAAACGTGTAGTCCGATTAATGGGTGCTACCTACAAAGAACCACATTCACAAGTTTCAAAATCAAAGAAAGCTACAGAAGCTAGTCTTCCTATGGAGCAGGTATACTGCTCCCAGGCAGTAGCTGTTAAAATGTATAAAATATCTGATGCTCATGGGCAGATTTTACCTCTCAGTGTACTTACTCCTTATTCCCAAGATGATACCGGTTTAAATAATTTTTCTGATAGTTCATGCAGCTTTGAAAGTTGTAAGGAGAAGTTTACACATGAGAGTAAAGCACAAAAGCAAGAAATACTGAAGGGGCAGGATTGCCTGTATCATCCCAATGAACCAGAAAGTGTGCCTTTGTGTCAGTTGAGGCAAAATGATGTTTCAGTGGACTACAGCCAAGCTGATTGTGGAGACATCTCTCATTCCCTTGTGCATCAACCAGTGGAGTGTTCCTCATTTTCCACTCCCTCATTTACTGAAATAAGTGATATTTTAATGAGAGCTATAAGCAAAGTATTAGCCAATCCTCTGCATTCATCAAGCAGTAGAGCTGAAGACCTGGAAGACACTCGGAAATTTACCCATTATGGAGTTGGAATGGGAGAAAAATTGGAACCCCAACCTCCAATTCAGCATAAAAGAGAGGTTTTTGTGAGACCCACTGCACCACCCTCACCACCTCCATTACTTGTTGATTGTTTATCTCATCTAAGTGGGTCAAAGACGCCAAATACTCCTACAACCTTCCCTTCTCCAATTCTGTCTCCATCCTCTCTTTTGAGAACTCCCGCTGCGTCACATCCTCAATGCCTCCAGATTACTCCTGAGGCAGGGGTTCCAATCACTACACCTAAGGTAGACTCATCTTCACCTGTACCTGAACATTTTCAGTACTGTGAAATGGTTCCCCATAATCGAATTCCACCAGATGAAGAAATGACCCTATCTCCACTCAAGTCTCCTTTTCCAATAATCTCATATGGAATTAAAATGAAAGACACAGTTACAGATCAGGTTGGCCATACATCAACAGCTTCTTTAATTTTCCCATCAGAAAGTTCTTCATTTGCACAATCACCAAGGCATCGTGTTACAAAATTACCAAGATCTTCAGATCTACCAACAGCAAAATCTTCCACTTTAGCGCCCTCAAGATATCCAATTACAGCATCAAAACCATCAGCTGCACCCTTATCAGGCCATTCAACTCTAAAGTCATCACAGAGTTCAGCTCCACTGTCATCCTCAGGTCAGCAAGCATCAAGATTTTTAACTCAATCAGGAAAACTTGTAAGTACCCAGTCAACAAGGCATCCAGTTGCCCAGTGAAGAAGTCCAAGTGCACAGTTTGCAAGATCCTCAATTGCTCCATTAGAAAGATCTTCAGGTGAACAATCAACAAGGCACTTGGTTTCACCACAAACAAAGATCATCAAGTCTGAAGTCCACTCAATGTTTTACATTTCAGTCACTGTTTTCTTCTGCACCACCACGCCCATCATCTTGTTTTTCACATCCTCAAGGAATGTCACTGACCCCGTCTTCATAAGCTCCAGGTAGTTCTGGTATAAAGCTATCTTCGTCAATCCCACCATTATTCAGTAAAGCAAGGAGCTCTCTGGTGGAAGTAATAAGGAAAGATATTCTGCACCCAAAGTTGATGATCTCTGTACAAAACACCAAAATGCACAATGCAAAAATGAAGCAAGATCCATCCTAATCTGCCATAAAGAGATGGGATCCAATTCTCGTAAATCAGACACTGAGGTTGGTTGAGTGGCAGGAAATAAGCAGAAAAAAAAATAATTCCAAGTGAAGTAAAAGTAGCATTCAACTTTTTATTCCTTGATAAGTCATTATTTATGATTTCTATATATTCTTTAGAATAAGCTGATATCTGCTTATTTTCCAAGGGGATCTCATGCTACACAATTCATGTTAAATATTTTACATTTCTCTTAAAGAACAGAAATTATTCAACTAAACTAACATTTTAAGTGTTTATGTCATAAACGCCTAACTGTATTTTAAAACATAACTAATATTTAAATTTCAAGACTATCGAGTCGTCCTATTCTGTTTCATGTAAGATGTGATGCATATATTCAAACCTCCTGCCTCAATGACAAAAATATACATAGAAAGAACATGAAACCTGTCATTGTAACTATAAGGCAAGGCACAGGAACAATTTGCCTTTGGTGTTTTGTTTATCTTTTTTGCAAACAGGTCAATTTTATTTTCTTTTGCTGTTTACCAACAGTAGCATTTGTATTATGATAAGAATGGTTTTAACAATGATGATAATTGAACTGAAAATTAAAATTTGTGCATACCTCTTCAAATAAACCTTGATGAGTTGAAAATGTACACATTTTGGAATGACTAGGCTAATTAACATTTGTGTTACATCACAAATATCTATTTGTGGTGAATACCCTTAAAATTTACTGCAGTAGCAGTTTTCAAGAGTAAAATACATTGTCAAGTATAGTGGTAGTATTGTATGATAGAGTCCTTGAAATCATGCATACTATTTTACTGCAGTTGTATATCCTTTGACCAACAACTCATCAACCGAAACCTGCAATTCCATAGCCATCCTCCTGCACAATTTTTCTGTGAACCTGAAATGCTAAATTCTACATACAAATAAGATTATGCAGTATTTTCCTCTATGTGCCTGGCTGGGTTTACTTGATATAAGATGCTAAGTTTCATGAATGCTGTTACAGAAGACAAGGTTTGGTTCTCAAACTAAACCAGTGGTGCCTCAGTTATCAAACATTATTCTTTCCACGACTGGAATTGTAAACTAAACCGGAAGAAAACTGAATCAAAGTCTATGGTTTAATTCAATGTTGACCTTATGGAGACATTTAATTCAGTTCTGTTCCTATTTGGTTTATAATTGTAACTGAAGCGAGTAACTCATGAACCGTGATGCCATTGTATATATACGTATCATCATTCTTTATCAATGGAGTCAGTGACAGATGCTTAGGCACATTCTATAGTATCAATGATGCTGTAATAAACATCAATATGCATTTATGCCTTCTACATACATATTTTATTTCATATATATATATATATATATATATATATGTATACATATGTTTTATGTTATTTATAGTTATGGCCTGTATGACGCCCCAAAGCCCCTCCCCCCATGTCCCATGAATTCATAGGTGGGACTTTTCACAGCTGGCTGAACATAAGGTATATTATACTAGGATTAGGGTGTATGGTATGAAATTAGTCCACTGATTGAAATTAACACAGCTGTGGATGAGGATAATGAAAGTTACCCTGAGTGTGTGTGTCACCAATCAAAAGACTTATAACTTGGATGGAAGATCGAAGGAGAGAGGGCAGGCAGACCTGCTGCTGCTGGCTGCCTTCTGCTTGCTACACCATGGGCTGTTTCTCCTCTGTGATGCTGCTCTGCTCTGCTGCCCTACTTTGGAACTCGCCAACTATGGACTGAAACCTCTACAAACTGTGAGCTGAAATACATATCTCATACTTTCAGTGTTGGGTGTTTTGTCTCAGCAATGAGAAAAGTCACTAAGATTTATAGATCTATCTATCTATCTATCTATCTATCTATCTATCTATGTATAATCTATCTATCTGTCTATCTACCTGTCAGTCTATTTCAATTGCAGGATGATACAGTAGCTCTATTTTATTTTAGTTTTAAAATTTTTATTTTAAAAAAGATTAAGATAAAAGAGAACATAATAACAGAGGTTAGAATGGAACAATTTAAGCAACATGATATTTCACCACAAGGCAATCCGACAGAACACTAGCTACCATAGTGCTCTTTCCTTGAGATATTTGAGTATGTCTTGATATACTATAGTATCAAACATAACAAGACAGTGTAAAACCATTCAAAAGAATAAAAGTATTACAGGGTATTCAGAACCAACTAACAGAAAATGAACAATGGTTACTGTATTATCTCCTTTTCTATTAAAAATTTTGTTTATATTATCAAATATAATAAAAATCCGATATGATACAACATGATAAAACTGATGTAGACCGAAGAACATAAACTTGGTGGGACTTCAAAGCAACATGACATTAAATCATCACTAGCTATTATAATGTCTTGTTTTCTTCAAAATAGCTGTTCATACTATCACAGACAATAAAATCAATCAACCCAGATTAAAACCATTCCATTTAATGAATGAAAACAGTATAAGCATTCAAAGCAATGTAATGGGGAATCACGATTATCGCATACTTTTAAGTATTCTTACCAGATTTTACACTAGGGGAAACTATTTGGTGTTTATATATATTAGCTTGATTTATTTTGCTTATAAGTGTGGTCTCAAGCTGCATCCATTTATTTATAAATATCTCAGTGTGATCATTCTTTGCAACTGAGTAGTTCTCCATTGTATAAAAATACCATACCTTTTTTATCCATTCCTCAGTTGATGGACACGTAGGTTGTTTCCAAGATCTGGCTATTACAAATTATGCTCTGTAAACATGGGTGCACATGTATCACGGTGGTATGATGTGTTGAGTTCTTCTGGGAATATGCCTAGAAGTTAAATAGCTGGAACAAGTGGAACTTCCAATCCCAGCTTTCTCAGAAATCTCCAGACTGATCTCCACAATGGCTGCACCAGTCTACACTCCACCAACAGTGCAGGAGAGTTTCTTTTTCCCCACAGGCTCTCCAGCATTTGTTGTTGGTAGTTTTCTTGATCCTAGCCATTCTTTCAGGAGTGAGATGGAATCTCAATGTGGTTTTAATTTGCATTTCTCTAATGAGTAATGATAATGAACATTTTTTCATGCATTTATTTGCCATTTGTATTTCTTCATCTGAGAATTGTGTATTCATCTCAGATGCCCATTTTTGGATTGGGTCTTTGAATTTTGGGTGCTGATTTTTAAAAAAATTCTTTATATGTTTTAGACAGAAGTCCTTTGTCTGAGGGACAGTTCACTAAGATTTTTTCCCAGTTTGAGTGTTTTCAGTCGGCTACAGATTTCTTTTGACATGCACAAACTTTTTAATAAGATGTGATTGTTATTGTTTCTGGTATGTAGTTCCCATGCAGTTTGTTTCCTGTTCATGAATTCTCTACCTATCCCTGTGTCTTCAAGGTTTTTATCCAATTTGTCTTCCAATAGATTTAGTGTTTATGTTTTAATATTCAGATCTTTGATCTATTTAGAGCTGGTTCAGTCTTTTTAATTTTTTTAAATAAAAGCTTTATTGCACTAAAAGTTGCACACTATCCTATTTTCAAAGTATAAGATTCAGTAGATTTTGGCACGAGATTTACGTTCATGTACATAATCCAGTTATGTCATTTTTGTTATTCCAAAACAAACCACTCTATGTACTTGTAACATCTTTGAATCTCTCCCCTCTAAATCCAACTAATCACTCAGTAGTTCTTTTTAATTTTTGATAAAATTCTGGAATGATTTTCAATACAGTCACACCAATTCATATTCTCATGTGTACTAAGCAGATTTCCCCTGTTCTTCACATTGTCCACAGCATATTTTTTCATCTTTTAAAAAATATATATAGTAACATGAGTGCA
The DNA here is from genome assembly GCF_034190915.1 of Cavia porcellus. Classification (NCBI taxonomy): domain Eukaryota; kingdom Metazoa; phylum Chordata; class Mammalia; order Rodentia; family Caviidae; genus Cavia; species Cavia porcellus. Next base: position 99,199,526 of record NW_026947486.1, read on the forward strand.
GGTTTTAATTTTCATTTTTATATTGTTAGTGATGTACACCATTATTTTCACATACCTGTTGGCCATTTCTATGTCTACTTTTGAAAAATGTCTATGCAGAACCTTTGTCTATTTTTATAATAAATTTTGTTTTCTTAATATTCATGTGTTTTAATCCCTTACATACTTTGGACATTAATCCATTTTTAGACATATGGTTTAGACACATTTTCTATTACAGTGTGTATTGCTTTTTTACTCGGTTGATTTTTTAATTGAATGTGTGGGAGATGTGTGATCCAATATGTCTAATTTTTCTATTGTTGTGTAGGCTTTTGGGTTTTTCCCCAAAATGTCATTGTCCAGATCAATGTCATGGAGCTTTTCCAATATGCTCTTTTTAAGCAACTTTTAAAATGTCATGTTTTATAATTGAATTTTTAATTAAGTTGAGTTTATTTTTTAATATGATATGAGATAATATTTATGGTTTAATTTTATTTTTCAGCATCTTACAGAAAATAATACAGAAAAAATTAGAAGCAAAATAAGTTGTAACATACATCCATATGAAAATTAATGCATATTTAATTTTTGAAAAATTTAAAATGCACTACATAGTTTAAAGCAGAGAGAAAATTACAGAAAATATGGATTAGGTAAAAAATAGTATGTAAATTCCTGGGCTGAAATTTTAGCTCAATGATTTGCCTACCATGGGTAAGGAACTGGGTTCAATATCCAAAAGTACACACATGCACACACATGCACACTAAATTCTTACTGAAAAGTTAAAATAAAATTCCATAATAAAGATGGACAAATTATTTGGGCAAAATCATCAGTAATACATAAAAAGCCTCAATCTCAATATTTAAAGATATAATATAAATATAAATAAATTGGAGTCTAGTTAAATAATGTGTAATGATAACTTAAAATATGCCAAAAAATGTGTGAAGTCATCAGACTTACTCCTATTAAAAAAACAAAAAGAAAAGAAAATCTGTGCCAGGAAGAATGGAGTAGATAGTGGACATTTGCCCACAGATTTGAGAGTGTAGTTGCCTTCCCAGCATGTGAATTCTCTTTCTATGTTTGAGGAGATTGGTATTTTTACAAGCTTCTGTGGCCTGCAGGGTTCCACCTCTTTCTACAGGATCCAAAAAACTGTATATGACTTATTTTCTGAACTGTGGGAAGGTAGGATACAGTAACGTGTCTAAATATATCAGGTTTGATGTTCTCTCTTGAGCGTTAGAATCAGGAGAGGCGACACCCTGTATGGACTCTGTGATGTGCCACCATCTCCTGTCATGGAGGAAGTACCCGTTTCTTCCTGCAGCAGAGAGTGGTGCTGCAAGGCAACTCACAGCTTCCAGGCCTCTCCTAGGTTAGCTTGGCTGGTGCCTGGGGCTCTGCCCAAGGTCTCTCCCACTTATCAGAGCAGACCTCATTCAGTTAGTAGTCAGCGTGCCAGTGTAAGCCCAGATCCCTTGCTGTACTCCAGATGGCTCTGGGCATCTCAGCTTCACAGTTACCAATAAGTTCAGCTGAGACCTCTAACTGAAATGACTAGCAGCCCTCTTTCCTCACAGCGCCACTCTTCTGTCCCTTCTCTTCACAGACAGCAGTGTCAAAAGGACTTCCAGTAAGACATGGATGTTGTGTGTCCACAAAGGCCCATACGTAAATACATGACCCACAGGGTAGTGGCACTGGGAGATGTTCTGGGGCTGTAGGAGGCAGGACTGTGGAAAATGCTAAGGAATTGAGGGGATTCCCTCAGGTGGTATTATGGAACTCAGTACTGTGGTTTTCTTTTGTGCTCTGCATGAAACATGATCTTTGTTTCTACATATGCTTCTGTCATGCTATCCGCATCACCCTCAAGGGAGACCAAGTCAAAGGGGCTGTCCAGACTTATTTTTGAACTTTCCAAATTGTCCAGTCATTACTTCTTTCGTTGACAGTGTTGGGTACTTCGTTACACTGACAGATCCTAACACAAAGTTTTCATCGGTTCTTGCCTGTTAATGCTTTTCTCAGTGTCACTTCTACAGGAAGGTGACATGCAACATTATAACATAATTAGTTGTCAGTATGAACATTCTTTAAAATTCTAGTTGCAGTGATTTAGGCAGGCTATTTCTGTAGTGTTACTTTGGCTATGGGACCACCTGGTAACCGTTTCTAAGACCTTGTTTCTTTCCTAATAATAGTTCTCTAAGCTTTGTGCCAATTATATGAGGTCTTCCATATCTTTCTATTGTTCTTTTCTATCTATATAAAACAGCTTCAGATTTATTTTTAGAATAAAACCTCTCTGCATTTAATGACCAAAGAGGGTTCCCACATTGTGTCATGATATGAAAAGAATTGCGAAAAAATCTATAACATAATTGTATTTCTATGAATTTTTTGCCTATAACACAATGTATCATGCATATATATCTTTGCATAGTCACTTAAAATATTTCTAATTATATTTACCAGAGAATTAACAATGTTTATCCTTGATGAAGTTAATGCGAAGTGTGAAAGAATTTGTTACAAGTTAATATACTCCTCAGTTATTGAACTGTCTACGAAATATTTATTAATTCATGGAATTTTCCTTCAGATAATACCTTAAACCAAGCCACATAAAATGATTGAAATATTGAAAGGAAATAGAAGTCCAAATCCCAGCTTTCATAGAGATTATATTCTAGTGATATGGGAACTAATAATGAAGAATTGAAGTAAAAGGACATTGTACATGAGATGAAAATAAATGACCTACAGAACACAAATCAGGAGTAGGAACAAAAGTTCTGGGTTAGGCAGGTTCAGTGTAAGTGTGCTTTGTGTGGAAATCTCAGGGAAATAATTATTTGAGTAAAGAATTGCAAATAAGGGGCAAATCTTGAGAGATTCTTGCAGCGAAGGAATTTGCCAATGTCCTGACACAAGCTTTAACTGTTCAAGTATTTGATTCTTCAATTTTATTTCACTGCTACATCTTAGATATATATTCATTAGGGTAATCTTAATCTGTACATGGTATATTTTAATTTTTTTACCCATTCCTCCACTCTACCTTCAACCCTTCTTCTCTCTTTATTTATAAAAGCTTTTTTTCTTGTATTCTTTTTTTCTTGTTCCGTCTTCATATTCTCTGGTCCATCCCTTGTGCCTCTTTCTATTTGAACATTTTCTTCCCATTTCTCTATATCTACTATACATTTTGCTCCTTATTTGCACTTTCACTTTCTCATATAAGAGAGATAATATCACACACGTGTGTGTTTGATTTATTTCACTAGCAGTGTGGTCTCAAGGTGCACGCATTTACTTAGCAATGTATTGGCTTGAAATGGGCTTTGTGTGCAAATAGCTGTTCCTGCTTTCTTCCATGTTCCTGTCACATGGAATATTTTTTCATGCCTTTCACTTTCAGCTTATGAATTTATGTTTCAAATTAAATGTTTTTGTATGCACTGTACTGTTACATATTGGTTTTTCTTCCATTATACCAGACTACTTCATTTGATTGTTGAGTCCATACCATAAAACATGATGAGTTTACCTGGTATATACTGACTTTTCCTTTTCACATTACTTTCCTGTTGTTGGTTCACTTTATACCCCCTCCATTTAATTGCTAACTTTGCACTGTGTGATTATTCTGCTGGGGTTCATGGAAGCGTACTCCTTGTTATCTCTTTCAAAAATGCCTGTTAGAATATTTTGCAGTGCTTGTTTTGTGTTCATGAGTTTCCTCAGGTCTTTTTTGTCATGGAAGTATCTTACTGCTCCATCAAATTTGATAGTTTTGCAGGGTACATCAGTCTCGATTGGAGCTTGTTCTCCTTTAGAGCTTGAAATACTTGACTCCAAGCTCTCCTTGACTTGAGGATTTGTGTTGTAAATCTCCTATTATTCTGATGGTCTTTTTGTTATAGGAGATTTGTTTCTTTGCTCTAACAGCTTTTTGTTTTCTGTTCTTGTGTTGAATTTCTCAAATGTTAAGTGTTGTATCCCTTGGTGTAGATTTTTTTTTTTATCATGGTTGGTTGAATATCTATATATGTCACTTGTCTGCATGTTAAACACTTTTCCCGGCTTAAGAATTTTTCTGACATTACTTCTGTGAACAGGTTCTTGTTCTTTTTTCTCTTTTCAAATGTATTTTATTTTACTTAAAAAAACCAAATTTTAAAACAATATTTAGGAGGTAACAATGATATATGCATTTCGTATTATGTATATATCTATATATACATTTTTTCTTTCATTTTCTCACACTAGTGAGATAATAAAATGTTTACCCATGCATGTTTTGTTTATTTCAGTTATGAGTGTGGTCTCAAGTTGTATTGATTTACCTATAAAACTTTCAAGTCTATTCCTTCTTTCTATTTGTGTAGCACTCCATGATATAAATTGGTGTCTTTTTTATGTGAACAAATTCCCGATGTAATTTGTGCTATCTCCTGGTTTTTCAGTGATTCCAACCAATCTCTTCTTTGCAACTCTAACATCTGTTGGACTGATTTTTCATGGTCCCTTGCTACTTTAAAGAAATCTCTCTTTTCATGATCACTAACCACAACCATGTGTTCTGTGTCTGATATTCTCTCCTCACATTGGCTTATCCTGCTGCATATACTTTTAGTGGAATTTTTAGTCTAGCAATGTGTTTGAATCTGTTTCATGTATTCCATTTCTCTCTTATGTTGGGCATTTATGGTTTCCATCATTTTCCTAGCGTTCTGTTTTTCTTTATATCTATCTGTCCATGAGTCACTAAGCATGCCCATCATTATGATCAGCATTTTTGTAGTTACCTGAGGGATTATTTTTAATTTAATTTTTTCTACAGTCTCATTAATCTGCTTTGTTACTTCTGTTATACCACTCCAGAGAGTCCAGGTGTTTGGCTCTTTGAGTGGTCCCACCTCATTGCCCCCTGGATTTTCCTTTGGTGAGGTGGGGTTCTGTGGTTGCATCTTAGTTATAGATATTCTCATTTTCTATTTTTGTAGGTTAATTTCTGTGTTGGTGCTTGTGTATTGATTATAGTGAATAGCTTTATTGTTAGTATTTAGAATCCCTCAGAAATGATTACTTCTCAGAGCTTTCTTCCAGGTATAGCTGAACTTTGAGTTTTGAGTCTTTGGCAAGGTCTTACCTCTTCAGCTTATTGGGTATGAGAAGTTGCTTCTAACTTGGCCTAGTCTCTGACTCTTTCGCACTGGCCTACAACATTATGACCCTTAAGTATTCTCAGTCTTGCACACCAAGGAGGACAACTGATAAGAACCATTATGTCATGTTGGCTCTAGGGGTAAAATCAGCAATAACAATACCATGAAACACAGCTTAGAAAATGACAAACTGGGGCTGGGGATTTAGCTCAATGGCATAAGCGCCTGCCTTGCAAGCAGGCAGTCATGAGTTCGATCCCTGGTACCGATAAAAGCGAAAAAGACCAAAAAAAAAAAAAAAAATGACAAACTTTGGTAAACATTAATACGCTACCTTTAACCATATGAAGTATACATATGGATTTATGACAAGATCTGAAATGAATAGAAAATTGTGTATGTTAAGGAAACCCTTGATGAGAAGATCTGACCCTCAGAGAAGAAAATGTAAAAGGATATGTTGGAAAATAGAGATATAGAAGAAGATGATGAAGGTGAACCAAGACAAAGAAGAAGAAAAGGAGCAAGAAGTAGGGGAAGGGGGAATAGGAGGAGGAGAAGCAAAATAAGGAGGAGGAGGAAAAGGAGAAGCGGAAGAAAGAGAAATTACAATTAAGGCCTCAGGACAAAGGAAGATTATTAAAACTTTGGGAAGCTGGGGAAAAAGACAAAAAGGAAGGAGAGAAAGAAGATATAAAACAAAGAGCAAAATAGAACAGCAACAAAGGTACTAGAAATTAAGTTTACACTCATAAAAATGGATAATAAGGTCCGTATAGTTTTTACACAAGATGAGTCTGGAACATCTACTAATCCCAGGAAACACACACAAATGCACAAATACATGCCCAAATGTGCACATGTAGATGAATACATACATATTTGTGACAGTATGTTATGAGCACATGTAAGGACACTGAAACTTGAAACTACATGTGCACTGAATCATTTGTTTATGTGGATCAGGAAATTCTATATTTCTACTTAAGCTAGTATAGGTTGCTTTCCAGTGATTTATTAAAGGTAAGATAGCAAGAAGCCAGTCCCTACTGGTGAGGAACATACTAGAAACAACGAATTTGTAGACTAAGGTATGACGAAGGCTAGTGAAGACCCCCAGTCCTCCAGGGATAGAGTTTTGCCACTTGTTAGCAAAGCAGCTGTAAATATTGACTGTGCCTGTGACCCCCAAAATGGCCATGGAGTCGGATGTGTGTGTTATCACAGCCCTCATGGATCGTTCCTTGTTGGCTGTCACTTGCAGCTTTACTCTGGCTCTGAATGCAAGGGCTAACTGGACCTGCTGTCCTCTGGGCTTGAGGTTTTGCCTTTTTGTCTCCCAACCTGGACTTCTAATGAGTTGTTTTGATTTATCTGCCCGATCCAAGATGAAAGCTTCCACATTCGTCTTGCTTCCATAGACAGGAATATAGGACTGAAACTCTACAGAATTGGCTAGGACACGTATCTTGGTATGTTCTGTTCTATGACTTAAAAGTTTTGACTTCAGGTAGATTCAGGCAAAAGTTAACACCCTTCAGGTCAATATTGCCATCAGCATAGTTGACCACAGATTCAGAATACCATTCCAAGAAATCTCTGGGAAGATAGATACACGTGGGGGACATCTTATAGCCAGTTGTTAACCGTGAACTCTGATTTTGGTTATGGTGGTATTCACTGTAAGTACTTAGCTTCATCATCACAGTGCTGAATGAATTTTGGACAACAATTGACTATGGTAAAGGATACTAATTGTGCATGTGCCGTGAAAGAGTAACATCTGCCTCCTCCTGCCTTGATCCCCCTCTGCTTTTTGCTTGACATGTTATAAAGTTTGTCTTTTTGGCCACACATAACCTGTGAGCACAAACAAACCTTTTCTTATTTAAATCCTAGGGGGTGGGCTATTATGCCTTAGCAAAAAGAAAGCAACTAAAACAGATTTTGGACCTTGGAATCATTCACACAGTGTGCATTTTAGATGCACATGGAATGCAAGACTTGTGGAGTCAGGGAGACTTACACCAGTATTTCAGAAGAAGGACGGAGAGGCCATGCAGTGGGCCCCTGGGAGCGCAGTTCATAATTCTGTGAGAGTGCAACCAGTGCAGTGGAGATTACAGTATGTTGAAAAAGCCACTGTAACTAATTGTCTCTTCCCACTGGGATCTGCTCTAAAGGTGATGAAATATGAAATCCACAGATACAGGAGTACGGAATAAAGCAAGTATAGTTTATGGCAAAGGCCTGAGAAGAGGTCTTGCTAGCTGAAAAGACCTGCAAGGGTGGACAGTGAGGAAATGCCCAAATTCTGGGCTTTATATGCAGATTGTTGGGGAATTTTTGGTGGACACATGAAAAATGAACTTCCTGCTTTAATTTAGTATTCTAGTGTTAGGAGAACAGACTTACAGGGTACCCCCAGCTCTCTATGGCATATTCCACTGAGCCACTTTCCCTTCTCTTCCAATTTTCCCGGGGCTTACCTCAGTTAATTAAGGCCGCTATCCTCACTGTCTATTGTTTATTTATCCCCTGGTTTCAACCTGTTCTCAACACTGTTCCCTAACTGCATGTAGGAAAAGGGGATATAATTTTTCTCTGGCTTCTTCCAATTTATAGAATGCGTTGGCAGAACAGCATTCAGGGTCCACTACTGTGAAATCCATGAGCCCTGTGTAGAAGTGGACTGGAATTTCCAATCTTTGGTGAGTCTGTACCACTATCTGGAGGTTGAAGGATGTCAAATAGGAAGTCACAAATTTGACTAAGCAACTGATTACCTATGGTATAAATAGTAAGGCTATAGGAAACATTATCAGTGGCTAGAGTGTAAAGTAACCAGAATGCTCAATTCCAACTCTGATCAGGATTTCCATGACTCAGGTAGTTGTGGTAAATTTTAGGAGTCAACAGCCTAACTGAAATCCTGACCTTTCCTATAACTGTTTTAAGATGCTTTTTATTTGATGAGAATTTTTTACGTACGTATAAGTTTTATTTATGAATGTGCATGTTCCTTATGTTTAAGCTATAAGAAGATGGAGAGCTCTGTGGTTTTAAAATGCAATTTCAGGTAAAGAATGAAAAATAGACTTTTGCTGAGCTTCTATAGCTGCCACCATGGAATTTTGGTCTCATTGAACCATAACAGGGATAAATGACAGGTGTACCTGGAGAATACAAGGAGTCCAGTGCAGAAATTGGAGCCCCTTTGTATATCTAGTGTATGTTACTATTATTTTTCATAATTCTTTTTAGACATATTTTTCTGTTGAGTGTTTAAGATCAAGTTAAAATGAGGCCTGTGTTAATCAAATTTAATTCATCTAAAATCAGCGTCAAATTTGTAAAATACAACCTAACGGTGACATGTTTGGGTCATGAGTATGGGCAGCTCAGGATCTCTCCCAAGATGCCACCTAAGGTTGTACTTTATAAACTTGGGCTGGTTTTAGATGGATGACTTCAAAAGGTTGATTTCTCTCCATATGTAAGTGAACCAGTAAAGAGATAAGACCTCAAGTTTTTTTGCACCACGAATCAATACCACAACCTTGTGCCTGTTAGACAGGCACTTAAGTCATTGCATTATACTCCTGGCTTCACATTTGGTCTTATACTAAGTAGAGATGGTGAAACAGTGTCTCATTTAGCAATCTATATTTCTTCTCTGTGATAAGTTGTTTTATACTGAATTAGAAATGTAGATGTATTTTATATAGAGAAAAGAAAACCCAATATCTACAGTATAACAACCTCAGAATCATTGCTATGTGACAGTGTTATATTTATTCTTGATTTCCAATTTTTTCAACAAAACTTTGTAACTATTATCTGTTGATATGCAGAAGAATTTGTCTTCGATGCAGCCATGAATTGAAAAATAACAGTGATCTGGCCACACTTTATTGTACAAGGTGCTTGATATCCACTTAAGGTTACGATACATGAACTTAATGCTCCCATTTTCTTACCAGCATAATTGTCCTCCTGGGTGTCCAACCCTGAATGCTGAGAGACCTAACTAAACAAACAACAACAATAAAAAAACAGATAAGCAAGGTAACAGGAGAGCCAGTATTTCAGGATTTTGGCCCTGGCACTCCAAAGTCAACAAGGACCCAAGACGTGAGGAGACCTTTTCAAACTACACTAATGCTCTGAAGAGAGTTTTGGGCCCCAGAAGAAAGGAGTCATTCAATGTATATTGTGCTAAAATTTAGCACATTTTGCTCTCTAAATTCATTTTTACTACCCAAAAGCCTAAACGTACAAAACATAAGAAGATATCCTGCATAAATATAAAGTAATATAAATTACCTTTGTTTTTTAAAAATAATTTTGTAAATTGAAACAAGAGCAACATAATTTCTCAAGAAAATATTGTTTTAAACATAGAGACTAAAACCTTTAATCCCTACCAACTTAAGCATATAATAATACTTTAATAATATTGGTGTGTGCCAGCATGTGACCTGGGGAAAAAATTGGAAAGTCACACAACAGTGGAGAAAGTGGGAGAAATTGTTTTAGGCAGCTACTTTTTCAGAAAACAAGGGGAGTGTAGTCCAGCACTTTTCTAAGCCCAAAGCATCCCACTTCTTTATCTTAATGATTACATAACATGACCTGTGAAAAACAATCATAGCATCTAATACACATGCGTACGTTGACCGGGGAAAAATGCTGAATATATTGCACACACACAATAATAGCCTCTGTGTCTACAAAAACAGTTTTTGATGTTATTTAGAATGGTGAAGTGAGTAGGAGCAAGAAGCATGGAATCAGGCTATTTCACTTTCTATCTCAGATTTGTGTCACCATTGACCAAGTTGTCCCTAATCTGAGACCCTGACATTGAGAACACAATGAGCCTCTGCCTCTGGAGCTGAAGACTTATCCAAGCTTTTCTATGGGGTGCAGGGACTGCAAACTAGTGAAAACTTCAGTGAGGAGTGTGCAGATTGTATCCTAAGGTTGGTCAGACTCTACCTTTTATTGGTTTCTGATTTGAGGCCTTCTGAATATATCTAGAATTGGCAAGGCTTCATATCCTTGGGTTACTCATGTCCATTTACATTTTTTCTTCCATCTTATACAGATTTGTCCACATTTGATCCTTGGTGCACAATCTTATCCTTCTGGAGATATATGTAGTAGGTTTCTTTAACTCTGTCTTTGACAGATGCTGGGAACCAGGTAGAGAAGTCCCTATATTTACCAAACTAGGAATAAAGCGGTGTATATTCAAATAACACAATAGGCAGGTCCATCCATCTGCTGTCAATAGAAGAAAATGATAAGAACCCACATATTTAGTGACAGGGAATTAAAACAGGAAATGTCAGTGAAGCAAGAGATTCTGGATACGGAGTCAAGTAACAGCCATAATGGAGGATAAGACAATGTGAACATTTCAGATGAGACAATTCCCCAAAGTAATCTCTTGTGATGATTGCCAGTAGTTAGTGAGCATGCTGTGGGGAAGGATAAGGGTGTAAACAGTGAGGAAGAGGCCTCTGACTCTACGTGAATACCTGCATTTCATCATCTGTCTCAGTGGGGCTCAGGGGTGCTGTCAACCTGAGGCATAGATAGAGCCTACCAGTCATGGATAAAGGACAGTCTGAGACTAGTTCCAGTGCCTCTGCAGCAAACATGGAGGAGACATCAAACCCTGAAGAGTTTTCACTGACATCCTAACTTAATCAGCAGAAACCTGGAGAAGCTCAGAAAAAATTTTATGTGTCCCAGTGGGTGCTTAGGCCAACACAGCAACTCCAGAGAGGATTATGCTTGGCTCACATGGCCAAGTGATGTACTTTCTTATGACTGCTTAAGCCCATGAAAACAGAATTACAACTACTTACCCTTTTAATGGTTAACTCATCCCCCACCAATAAAACTGAATTTTCATTCTTATTTATTTAAAATGTGATTTATAATAACAGCTTCTTGAGGAACACTGGACAGGGGATCCATTGATATAAACATCCTATTCATTCATTTTCAAGTGAGGACAATTGTGATTTCCAACTGCAAGCATAACACTTCCACTGATTGTCTGAGAAATAATGGAAGACTTGGTCATTGATTTGTAAAGACTTGGCTGTTCATTTGTGAAGTGTCCTCTCCACAGCCACGTTTGAGAGGTATCCATCCTGTTCTTTAAACCCTATCTGCTAACTATGGTGAAAAGGCTTTATCTTAGTGCAAGTCATGGGCTGGATATGTTTTAAGATACTTGTTTTTGTTGTTGTTTTGTTTTTTCTTAAATTATTTTAGTTTATTAGCACATGTCTGTAGTATATGTTTACATTCCTTGTGGGAAGTTGGTATGTTTTTCATCCAATATCTCTTCCCTCCCTTCCCCATTCTTCCCATCCATTGATCATCTTCCGTTTTGATACAAGCTTGCAGTACTTAATGTTTGCAATTGTGTGAACCTGGTACATATTATGTCTTGTGTCTATGCGTCCCCCCAAAGCCTCATGTGCTCATAAGGAAGGCTCTATAAAGGGGTGGCTGGATCTAGAGTGTGTGATGCTGGGGTCCAGGTGTGTGATTAATAATTACTACACTAATTGATTGGTTTGGCATAGTTCTGGCTGTATATGAAGAAAAAAGCCTAGTCTTGTTGTTAGTTCTGCTCATCCTAATGGCATGTAGCCTCGATAGAACACAAGGAACATAAAAAGGGCTGCTTCTTTGCCTGCTGCTTTGATGTGTGCTGCTTTTCTGCCTTCTGCTGCCACGATCTATTCCTCCCCTCTGATTTATGCCTGCCATACCACGCTGCCTTGGAGCCAGCCAACTATGCACTGAAACCTCTACACACTCTGAGGCACAGTAAACCTTTGTCCTCTAACATTTTTGTTGCATATTTTGTCTCAGCAACAAGAAAAATATAACTGAGACAGTACACGTACATAACACTTCTCAGTTATGTTTGTTCATTCCTCATACCTTCTTTCCCTCTCTGATGACTCAATCTCTTCAACTGCTATCCCTTTTAGAAAGATCTATATCCATGCTTCTTATTACCTAACATTGGTCTTTACTTTTTCACTAAGTTTCTCATATAAGCAAAACCATATAATATTTAAGCTTGTACATCAGATTCATTTCACTTAATTTTATGGTCTCAAGGTGCATTCATTTTCCTACAAATGACTCAAGCTATTGAAAAACCTATAGCCGTTTGTCGATATGATATCTGTGACCCATGTCCCAAAACAGGGAAAGTGAAGAGGTCACTTGTGCCATGATAAATAAACTTTTATAGGTCATAGGAACTGAGTGAGTCCATTGACATAAGTGCAGCCAATAACATATCAAGAATAATTGTGAGGTGGCCTCTTTTGAAAAGCTCTCTCTATAAAAGAATGACAGGAGTACGTTATATATACATTTTAAAAAATATAATTGTCTATAAGAAACTAAATATTGAGAAACAAGAGGCAATTTTGATGGTAAAAAATGAGGGGGGGCAAGACATAGGAGCACTAGGGGATGCAGAAGCTAGGTGATGAGTGAGAGAGAATGAACAGGAGGTTAAATCCAGTCACTCATTCCAAACACAAGTCTTATTGGTCAACGTGTGACTCCTTGAAGCCCTTAATCTCAGCCAACTTTCTGCATTGTCACAGCTGCAAAAACGTCTCCACCTCCTTTCATTCCTTTCCTATCCCTCATTCTCAGTTGATGATTTGTTCCTTTCCCTTAGCTTGCCCTCTTCCATATCCTTGATGTTAAACCACATGAACTTCTCTGTGTCATTTCCACCCTCCTTTCTGTTCCTGTACCCCTTGATTTCCACACTGTAATGGAGCAATGCCAAAATGAGGTCCCAGTCTATCATCACGGTTGCAGAAGAGGTTGAGGGACAGAAGAACCAGAGGCCTCTGATTACTCCTTGACCTAGATACTGTGACTGGTCATCTGGCATCACATCTTGTTATAAAAATGAGGCAGCTGACAAGGATTCAATGGAGAAACAATGGCTAGAGAGCAAGGAGACAGATTTGACTCATGGTGACCCAGAGGACTAGACTCTTACATATCATGGAGACCAAAATTCAGAAAGCATTGAGCACAGAGTGAGTCACTCAGCAACTCGTGGAGGTCACTGAATAATCTCACTGAGGGATAAAGCAGATAGTTCATATTCATGGGCTGAGGTAATAAAGAATGAGAAGCATGATCTGGACGCATAAAGGATTGATAGCAGTGTGGCAGGATGTCCCAGAGAATTATTTAGCTTCATACTTGGTTGAGACCCTCTGGCAATCCATATCCAGCACATGTTGAGTGAAATGCTGTCATATGATCAGATCCTCTGCTCCTTATCTTGCAGTCCAAGACTGTTCAGTCTCAAGTCTTGTTCTCTGCAGTTCACATGCTATAGGTAAATACATACTCTAAATTTCATACAGTATAAAAAGAAATCATCATTCTGCTAAGGAAACACCTAAACTACTGCCTTTCTTCGTTTGGGAAGAGAAACTTTGATGTGCCTGAGCCTCTCTGAAATCCCATAAGTGAGTTCCTGATATCAATGCCCTACACATCATAACTGTATCCTAACTTATGGTTTGATGCTCAAGAATGAATCACATCTTCACTGATCATACATTTATTCAAATTAGTCAGACTTGGATGTGTCAGGGTTCTCACAAAATTTTGTTAAAAGAACAAAAATATTTTACAAAATCAAAGCCCCAATCTGAAAAAATGCTTCATGGGCAATGACATGAAAGTTGCGTAAGGAAAGGCAAAAGCTGTTTGCTAGAATTTAATTTAAAAAACGTAACTAAAAATGTCACAGTAAGTACACTTTAGAAGACAATCATTCAATATTATTATTTGTTCCCAAATTAAAAATTTAATAGTACCAAGACAGAATCAACTAACATGATGTGAAAGGAGGAAAGCAAAAGGTTTGATCACAGCAGTGGGTCACAGAAGGAAGAGGACTTGCTAAGGGTAGCATTTAAGAGATTCCTGCAGGAGGATCCAGTCAGATTTAGATGACTGTTTTCACCCACCCAACAAAATACACAGCAAACCCCTGTGAAATGATCTATTATGAAAAATTATGGTCTTGAGTAAGCATAAAGTCAGATATTTTATCAACGAAATGAGTCAGAGAAAAATTTCTGTGGCTGCAAAGTAGACACACTGCTCAGAATACATCAAAATTTCATTCCCTCTGGAGGAAAGCACCTTGGGAAATATGAGAAAACAAGTAATGGAAGAAATTATTAGAAAGTCATTTGCCACTGAAGAAGAAAATGAAAATCTGAATTGTTCAGGACATAGTTTACTACTCCATGGAATGTCTCCTGTGACTGCTCAGTGTGAGAAAAACAATTTCAGAAGAAACACTTGAAGATACGAAGAGGAAGACAGAACGTATGCTTCAAGAACTTAGAGCTGACACACCCAGCTGGGCCTCCTTGCTGAGAGAAAGTGACTAGGCATGCATAGCAATACCTCCTCATATCCAGGGAGCAGAAAGTTGACCATCTACAGAAAACACAAGAGCAAATCCCAACCACTTCTTCAGCAGTGGGATGTGGAAAGCTGAGGAAGAAGAAACCTAGTAAATGTGTTTTCAGAACTTGAATTCAAAAGACAACCATGGGCCTCTCCTCCTTAGGCTTTGAATGTAACCCCAAGTGTCACAGCCTGTGTATTTACAGCACAGCACATGAGGCCTGAATCCCTCTCCGATATTTTCAACCCACAAGTCCTTGACCTGCCAGCAAATCCCCCAAACTAGAAGGACAGTTCTGGAGAGGACCAGTTTCACAAAAGTCAGCCCACAAAAATCAGAAAAGTTTTCAGTGAATATGCAAGGAAACTGACCCCTATACCCTAAAGATGTAAGCTTTCTTCAGCAGGACTTGCAGACAGAGGGCATCAGGCTGGACACCTGACAGAAGAGCTTCCTGGACGTCCACTCTCATCTGCGGAGCACAGCCCTTGAGGTTTCTTGGGTGAAAGACTGTGAGAAGATGAGAAAGCAGTGTGGAGACAAAGCTGGGGTTGGTGGGGAGACCTGACTGTCTGAATGGGAGGAAAGGATCCCCCCCTCACTGCAGGGGCCTTGATTTATACATTCTAGCTACTTAATGTCTCATGACACCTTGTTGTCCTAGCACCCACTGTTCAGATTGTCTTGAGGCTAGGCATTCTCTGGGCTGAAGCACCTTTCTCATGTGGCATGCCCAGAGTGCTCTTTGTTCTTTGGTCAGCCCTGCCCCATATCTACACATCTAATCGATTTCCTGCTTCAACAGCTATCATCATGCAGAGGCCCATGAGGTCTGCACATCACATGCTTCAACCATTTCTCATTAACAAATCCCATGGGACATACTTCTCCCTGCTCAAGACATTTGAGGCATTTCATTGGGAAAAACAGAGTTGTGTAGGGACTTGTTCAAGTATTATTCTAGCAATAACAGCACATCTTTGTGTGTTTCTGCAACTTAATATGGCTCAGTATAAAGCTGGAGTTAGACCTGTGCCTGGTAGTGAACTGATGTAATACCAGAACTTGGGAGGCTGAGGCAGAAGAATCATCTGCAAGTTCAAGATCAGCCTAGGGTACAATGTGAACCCAAATTCAGACTGAACTGCATAGCAAGACAAAAAGACAAAACACACACTCACACACACACACACACACACACACACACACACACACACACACAATTGGAGCCTGAGTGGCCAACTCAACCAAGAGCGGTTCTTCCTAATAAGAGTATCTTTCTCTCAAAAGAATTCCTCTGATTTCTCTACCATGTAAGAGACAAAAAAGCCATGATAGGAGGCTCAGACTTGTAATACTGGCACTCAGGAAGCTGAGGCAAGAAGACTGCTACAACTTTCAGGCCAGCCTGTACTGCAGTGTGAGTTCAAGGCCAGCCCTTAACTGCATAGTGAAACTCAATATCAAAAAAAAAAAAAAAATATATATATATATATATATATATATATATATAGAGAGAGAGAGAGAGAGAGAGAGAGAGAAGAACCGTCATTCTCTGAGCTATCTTGCTGGAGCAACGTAGTATTCACAATGAGGGTGCTTCTACATTCCCTGCCAGCATCCTTGTCTCACGTTCTCCTGGGAAATGGAACACAGGAACTTGCTTCCACAAACCTGCTGGGGTTCCCACATGACTTCCTTTCTATTTCACACTGATCATATACATTAACGGAGTTGAGGCATTTGGGAGGAGGTAAGAGACACTGCCTTGAACACACATTGTCTACCCTAGATTTCTCTTCAAGGTCCACTGTCTTTAGCCTCCAGGAGTAGTCACTCACCCAGTGAAGTTGCCACTGCCAGACCCATCCCTGAAGAAGGGCCTAGATGCAACCTGTCATCCCATCATTCCTGATCAGAGTTGCTCTCTCCTCTTCTGAGTTTCTATCTCCTACAATTCCTCTCTAGAAAGACTGCAGAGAACACTTTTCATTCAAATGGGTCATCCTGCTTGTGTAGGAGCCCTACAACAGCAGTGGTGGCATCACAGAGACTCTGAACTGAAAACACTCTGATGTGGTCCAGTCGGTATAAATAATTCTATGCAGCTGATTTTCAGTGTTTCCCTTTGACGGTAGTCTCCCCAAAGCTTAGGAACGTATATGAGCAAAACCTTACATCTCAATTCAGGAAAAGAAGAAGAGGGAATATGTCCCAGGGGAAGACATCACACTCACATCAGTGGCACAGAGGCCCTTGGTCACCACCACATTGCCTGGATCAGAAACATGGGTTTGTGCAAGTTTGCTCTGGGTATCTCAAGCATCAGTTTTAGGTTGGCGGGAACAGTCACTCACAGATTCTGAGGATTTCAAGAGACTTGAAAAGAAGGCATCACACAAAATGGCAAAGTCAGTCAGTTTGATGAAGGTGAGACATTTCAGTTCCTATGAAAAATGATTAGACGAATTGGCCCATGGATGGGTGAACTTCATGGTTTGTGCTGCCACCTTGTGAATGAAACCTGTGCCAGAAGAAGAGCTGAGAAAGAACATGTATCTATTTAGATCAACCCAGGAATATTTTAAAAAATACCTTAGAAAACAGTGCACATTTCTATTTAGCAGTCTTCCTTTCCCTTCCATTCTATCAGATATTTCCCACTGAATTTCAGTGAACTCATCACTACCAAGAACAAAACCTGCTTTACATGAGCAAACACAGAGGAGAAACGCTTTTGGCACATGCACAAAAATCCTTTGGCCCCTGTGGTGTGCACACTTACACATGACAGCTGGGCTCATGCCCGTGCCTGTGGGGATCTGTTGGAATCCGAGTCATTTTTTGAGTTGGTCAGAATAAGTTTAGGTTCAGAACATGGAAAACCCTGGTCCTGAGCTTCCTCTGTCTTTGGAGAATGACTGAAGATGTGGCTTTCAAGGAAAGATCTTGGCATCCACACAGGAGTTTACTTGATTTTAGGAAAAGAAAACACAGGTAGAAATGGTATCATGTCAGCGTTTAAAGAGGTCGCCCAGAGGAAGGGCTACAATGGTAGGAGTGGGATTTATGCCAACCACCATGACACTCTGCTCCAATTTGTGGATTCAGTAAGTGAGATCCTGATGCCACAAGGACCTCCTGTGTGCTGAGTCCTTCACAGATTGATCAAACACCACTCTGAAAACGTTCAACAGAACAGGAATGTTTTGACTGTATCTATGAGAAAACAAAGACAAATGATGACAGACAGAAGATCTATGGGACCTTGAGACCCACAACACGGACTGAAGGAATCAAAACTCATGGTCTCAGCCCTTTCTGAAAATCAGTGAATTGGTCACAGTACTCTGAAGAGGGAAGAACTGCAGGAACACGTGGCCAGCTCATGTTTTAGAGCTGTCCTTTGTCTTCATGACACTTGTCAAATAAATGCCCTCTCTGAAGCCTGCATACACCTTCTCTACCATGACTTGTTACACACCTGCCGTCCATCATCCTTTGTTACCTACATAGAGCTGCATCGAATACTGTATGTTTGTGTTTTACTATGTAGAGCAAGAAACATCCCCCAAGCAGCATTCCCACCATCCACACGTCCTGAAGTTTCTCTGCACAGTCTGCATCTGACTGCCACCTGGCATTGCAAGTTTCCAAACAAGGTAAAAATCAGTTATGGAGATGGGTAGGAAAACACCATCATTGTGGGTTTTTGCATCTGAACCATGAAATTAGGCCACCATGTCTGTAAGAGTGCCACCAACGTGCTACAAAGGAACACAGATCTTGAGTGGGAAAAGGTCTCATTGCCTTGTGAAAAGAGCAGTTTTTTTTAAGTGGTAGTTATCATAGATTAGCAGTGCTCAACACTGACCTTGGATAGTAGTATAAAGTGAGTGAGCAGAGTGCAGACTACTGTACGTGTTGTCCCTGATTCACTTCTGAAACAGGTTATGGTGCACAGTACAAGGGAGACCTCTGAGTCAGGGAGGGAAGAGTGAAAGGCAATGGAAGACAGGGATGGTGGTAATCAAGGTGAAGCATGAGATAGCACTGGTCCAGAGACTGAATTCAAGCCAGCTGACTAAGTTCCACAAACATACATCAAGACTATTATAAACTCTTTATTTTCTTTTAAAAATATCCTGGGCAAAGCCCAGTTGGGGAACCAACAGCATTCACGCGCCAGTGGCAGACCAGGAACAACTAGCCCCAAGCCTCTCATTGTGAAGCAGCACATTTGCCAATGTAGGGGACAGAAAAGAAGGGTGAAGCAGTGAGCAAGCTCAGTCTGGGAACCAGTGCCATGTGTGGGTTGCCTCTGAACTGGGAATAACCAGACCCAAGCCTTTCCCCATGGGTAGGTACCATTCACGGACTCGGGAAACAGATAACAATGATGCAACAGCAAGAAAGCCCCTTCTGGGAACATATGCCAGGTGTGAGCTGCTGCTGAACTGGGAATAGCCAGACCCAGCCCCTTCCAGTGTGTGGACTGGCAAACAAGATGAACCAGTCCCTCCTACCCATAAGTGACTGTCTTTGCTGGAGCAACACAGGCTGTGAGGGTAGCTTTTGAGTTGAAATACAGTTGTATTTAGTGATTTGGAGCTCCACGAAATTGCAGGGTTAGGGACAGTGATCTGATCATAGTTCAGAGGACAGTGGTATATAGTGTGCCATCGAGGGGGACCTCCTCTGACAGTTGCAGGCATTGTTGACTCCCTATTTTCTTGTTTTGAAGTCCTATGTCATTTCCATTGTTTTGCTGGGTTGGATTTTATTCTCTTTTGTGCTGTTTGATTATGTTAAATCCTATGTCAGGGACAGCTCTACCTAAGAGAGCATGATGTTTATGGTAGCAATTTTGGATTTACTATTGCATTGTTTTGAAATCCTGTATTGAGTTCATTGCTTTGCTTTTATTGTTTCTATTCTATTATGTTCTGTTTGATTTTTGCTGTGTTGAAAACTATCTGTAGCTATTTAGAAGACATCCAAAAGCTTTATAGTAAGTATTGTTGATTTTCATAATGTGTTGAAGACCTGTATTTATTACACTGGTTTGTTTTGATTGATTTTATTCTATTTCATCCACTTTAAAATAAAATTCTAAAAAGCATATTCATAATATGTAGTCTTAATTTACAAGCTAAAAATTTAACATTCATACATTTAGAAAATAATTTAAGGGCACTCAATCAGCTGTTAATTTTTTTTTTCCACTAGAAACTGAAGTTTACACAAAATCTTGCAAAGAAAATTTATGAGGTGCTTTAAACAACATTTGCCTTGGAACGTATTAGGATTCACTTCTAATATTAAATACCTGACAGGCTGTATTTTATCCAACAAATGCAATTAAGAAAAATTCACAGTTACTTAAAAAATAAGAGTCTCACAAGAAAATCCATTTCCAAATGAGGAAAACAAAATACATGCGTTTGAGTAATACTTATGGTGTGTATCCCAACACAAAGCTGAATATGTCAAAATGACTCTAACATCACGAAGGGGAAAAATTCCCATACTTACGTTTCAAATAAAATTAAAGATAGAATGTTGAGTGTGTTAAAGTAACATGGATTTGTGAAGCAAATGAGGACATTCATTGTACATAAAGTGTAAATAACTTACAAATTATACGGGAAACACACAGAAGGCATCAGGGTGGTGTTTGCTTGACATAAAGATGATTTATGACAGAAATTACACCACAGACATAACAGTATAAGTACTACTGACGGCCAGGCAAGGTGGTGGTTGTGGAGCTCTGAAGCTACCACTCCCAAATCTTCACTTCCACTTTGAAATCACCAATTTTTGGAGTGTCACTATTTACCCAGCGTGATATCAAACTCACCTTATAGCACACCATGGCCTCAAGCTTAAGGCGAACTTCGTATCTTAGCTTCCTGAGTGCTGGGATTACAGGGTGCAAATGTAAGCTCAGTGTATATTTGTAAGTTAATCCAACAGATTGCATCATGTGCAGTGTATGTTGTTAAAAATGTGAAACAACACTGAGAGGCAGCAAGTGCGAGACAATCAGCTGTCACATTTCAAAAACTTCCTCACTGTGATAAGTTCCTGATGGTCACCTTGAAAATAATAGAAACATGGTGCCAGGTAAGAAATGAAGTGAACGCAACCAATATTAAAGTTTAATCTAAACCTTTCTATGTATTTACCCAAGTCCATAAAACAATGCTTAATTAGGTACTGAAGACTGACAGCCACTGTGGACTTGGAATTAAACTCTCCCACCAACCATTTACTAATCTTTATGTCCAAAGCATTACTATGTGGTCATGAACAGGACAGCTCAAAGCAATATTTACTCCAAAAATATGACCCGGTAAACTCACCATGATGACCAATAAGTCAGCACAATTTTAGGCCTATCTTGTTTAAGGAGTTTCCCAGCCATCAGTTTGGAAGCCTCAAGGCCCCATGGGCTAGCTACACAATCCATACTTCCTTAGGCCTGGTCACGTTTCAGTGCTTCCAATTTCAAATAATGCCATAGGAGTAACTGCAATGGCAAAGAGCAAAACTCTCTATTGTCTCCAGCAGTATAAGCAGAAACTGTGCCACAATTCATGAGAAACACAGCTCCAAGATTATGTTCTAATGGCAGGTTTGGTCAAGTATCTGTATTCTAACCTACTATATATGCCTTAGACTCCATTTCTAATGACTTATGATTTTATAAATCAGCCCCACCACATTTATCCAGATCCAAGCTTAACTGTACCCTGAAGTTATGACACCTTGGTGGTTTACAGCTGTTGTGTTTACACATAAATGGGAGCTCTTTGGTGTTATGCAGATACATAGAGAGACACCTGAGAGCAAAACTGCAGGAAAACCATGTGGCGTTTGTTTTGAATATGGACACTCAGTTCTCTGCACTTGGTCTCTGTAAGTCTCCTGACTTTAGTTTTACAGCAAAGAAGTTGAGATTTCTTTTGGCTTGGGATTTTAGAATGTACCATCCATACATCCTGAGCGATTGCAAGGCATAAATAAAAATTGCATGCACTGCACAGATTCATTATTTAAATTATTTCATTATTTTGAAGATAGTAAAATACAATAAAACAAGGCAGAACAAAGCCAACTGAGACAGTGTAGTGAAACTGGTACAGAATTTCACAGTAGGTTACCAGGGTAACAGTAAAGTACTATTGTGTATCTCATTATCTTCATAATACTTGTTCTTTCAATCAGGTATAGTAAAATCAAACAAAATACAGAGTAATATAGAACTTATCAAAACAGAATATTAAATAAAGTGATACCATTAGACATATCAAAGCAAACAGTGATAAAAATATTTGCCTTCAAAGAGATGGTAGGAGGAAATGCCCCTTATTTGCTGTATTGAATATGGTAAACCTCTCAAGAGATGCTCAGATATCTGGATCCCATTTTCTAAGAAAGGGATGGGATATTTGATTCTCAGCACACGTGCCCACAGGCTCAGGTTGTGTACCAGGGAGGCGAGCTGATTGCTTGATTTCCCAGCACCCAAAGTTTCAACATGGCTCAGATCTCAAGAGAAGCTGGGTGGTTTTCTTCCTGGGGTGGCTGCAGTTTGCCTGAGCCACCACCACTTACTAGAGAGGCAAACTGGTTACTTGGATTAGCAGTGCCCTAAGTTCCAACATGGCAAGGATTTCAGGACAGGCTGGGTGGAATTAAAGCTACTTGTTTTGGGGATTTTTGGTACCAGGGATAGAATTCATAACCTCATGCTCACCATGCAGCACTTCAGCCATTGAGCTAAATCTCCACCCTACATATTCTTAAGCCATGGAATCCAGTAAACAATTAGGAAGAGAGAGAGAGAGAGAGAGAGAGAGAGAGAGAGAGAGAGAGAGAGAGAGAGAAAAGTTTGGGTTTAAGACAGTTTCATTTTGTGCTACCTATACGGCAAGGACTACCCTCAAATATATAATATTCTTACAACATCCTCACAAATATCTGGGAAGACTATCATAGCTCAGGATACAAGATGGAATAAAGCTATGGAATTTGATAAGATGCCTTGAAAAAGTAATTTTATGTGAGGTTTCCATTAATATCTTCCTTGAGGAATTCAGAAAGCTTCTTGGTCCCCAGACCAGCTTTGATAAATCTAGCAGAACCTCTGTGGTAGATTAATAAACTACCGGTTAAGGGTATTTATAAATGAGTTGACTAATACTGTCAGAGAGGGATACATGAGGCAGACATGTATACAGCATGAGTGTAGATGTGTATGGGCAGAAAAGCTAGGTTGACCTTTCCAGGAGAAAGAGGTGCACAGGAGTTGACGTATGAGGAATGCCTCTTGCATAAGGATATATCCTTGGTCTGATTTCAAGCAGACGAAGAAGACATAGTAAATCAACCCTGGGCAAGTACCCTGGGTTTTAGGCTGGGCATGTATTGGGCATTTTCAGAGCTTTAATAGCAACATCGAGTTTGCTAGCAGTAGCTGTCATTTTCACATAACCTTGCCAAAAGGATCAACATAGGCCATTTAACCATATAAAACATATTCTATTTTGTTGAAAGAAAGATGTTACCTTGCAAGAGTGTGGGAATGCAATCTTGCAGAATGATTCCATAAACTGACGTGAGGTGTGAGGTAGCATTTCAGCACATGTCTCAGAGCAGATTCCCAGTGGCTCTCTTGTTATCCCCCTGGGAAAGATGACTGAGGGGCCCCCATAAGACCGGTGAAGATGACATGTGCAGAAACCTGCAATTGAATATATCAGTCAAAGAACACTTTGGTTTTAATCTTTGGCATATGGAAAGTTAGTTTTTCTACACCATTTATTAAAGGGGCTTTCTTTCACTGAACATCTATACTC
Source organism: Cavia porcellus (assembly GCF_034190915.1). Lineage (NCBI taxonomy): Eukaryota > Metazoa > Chordata > Mammalia > Rodentia > Caviidae > Cavia > Cavia porcellus. The sequence goes on from NW_026947486.1 coordinate 99,223,072, forward strand.
CCAGTACAAAACTAGCCCATGTGTCTCACAAGGCACTAAATTAAAATCAAAATCAATCAAAGATGTAAGTATCAAAATGGAAATAATATATTTCCTAGAAGAGAAAATAGGTAGAAATCTTAAGATATAGCCATGGCCAGAGACTTCACAAACATAACCCAGACTGCATGGGAAACACTACAAAGAATCAACACCTGGAATTTCATCTTATTAAAAAGATTTTTACAACAAAAGGAACCATCATCAAAGTGAGCTGATAGAATGGGAAAAAATTTTATCCTGTTGCTCTTCAGACAAATGTCTTATATCTAGTAAATACAAAGATTTGTAAAAGTCAGACCCCCAAAATCCAAAGATCCAATGTAAAAACGTGCTTCTTAGGTATAGATACACAAATAACCAATATCTGAAAAACCGTTCAACCTCATTGGTCATGTGACAGGTGCAAAACAACACTTAGATTTATCTCACCCCAGAAAGAAGTGCTATCATCAAGAAATCAAGCAGCCTGTTTGTGTGACAGCACACTGATGCAACCACAGTGGAAATTAGTATGAAGTTTCCTCAGAATGCATGGATTAGAGGTTCCTTTTGACCCACATATCCCTCTTCTAGCTATCTTCCTGTAAGAATTAAAAAGCACCATACCACAAAGATATGTGTGCACCCATGTTTATAACAGCACTGTTTTTAATAGCTAAATCTTGGGAAAAACCTAAGTACCCATCAATTGAGAATGGGTAAAAAAGACACAGCATTTTTAAAATGTAGAACTATTCAGAAATTAAATAGAACAAACCTGAGACATTTATAGGATGAAACTTCAGACCAAACTCAAAAGTGAAATAAGTCTGCCTCTCGTGTGCAATACATATTGTGAAATGGGAAGAAATTGTTAAAAAAAAGCATTTGGAGTGTGGGAAATGTGGAATGAAGGAAAAGGTAAAATAATACAGGAAAGTTATAACAGTACTTCTTCTCAGCGCATTGAAGAAAATATATTGTGGGCTGGGTATTTAGTTCAATGGCATAAGTGCCAGCCTGGCACACACAAGGTTGTTTGAATCCTGGTGGCAAAAAGAAAAGAAATGAAAGGTAAAGAAATGTTTGTGCTCAGATAGTTTGGAGAATTTTTAATGCCCATACCTTGTACAATATATTATTTCCATGTACAAAGTGACTGACTACTTTGAAAATAATGGTACGTAATATATTAATTGTTCTTATTCTCCCATTTGTTTGTTTTGTACCTTTGTTCTAACTTTTCCATAAAATATAAAATTTTGAAAAAGGGAACGCTTTGGGAAAAAGAAAAGCAAGAAATTTCTTGCTGCAACAATTCTGGGATTGTGAAAGGACTCCACATACTTGAATGTTATTTGTGTGGAAACACACAGAGGACTTACAAGTTAAAAAAGAGCTAGAAGAAAGATCAGGACGGTCTAGCTCAAGGCTCACTGGGTGTCACTTGATACCTGGATCACTTGACAGTACGTAATGGGCTGAGAAGTGACCAGCCCCAAAGTGCAAAGTGTGCTCCACAGTTGGCAGCAAGAGCAGAGACACAGAGAAGGAGTCAGAGCTGCAGAAGCTAAGGCCCAGTGGGCACAGCTCTGCTGATGACAATGTGGGTGGACTGACACCTGTATCTTCCAAGTATACAGGCAATTTTGGGCTTTAAATACCTATTTGTGGGCTGGGGTGAGTCCACTCCCAATCCAGAGCCCAGGAGACTGTGTTAAGATCATCGCTCCCAGAGCTCAAGAGCCCGCCCAGAGCACAGCCACACTAGGCTGTGCTGACCTGGCAGGCTTCAGGCTTGCTGAGGACAACCCCAGCAGCCTTCCCTGGAACCTGTAACTAGGAAACTCAGCTCGTGGCTGGGGTGAGTCCATGTGCTATCCCTAGCCTGGGACACTGTGTTAAGATCATTGCTCCTAGAGCTCCGGGACCCGCCTAGAGCCCAGCCACACTAGACTTGACTTGGGAGGTTTTGCAGCCTGAGTAGATTACCTGCAGTGACCACCTTCAAATATGGGAGTTGAGAGCAGGTGAAGTGAGTTCCAGGCCATTGGTCTTTGCCCAGGAAGAGCTTTAGCGCATTATCTACAGAGGGTAGGTACCTCCCAGCTAACTGAAACACTGAAGATAGTGGGGGGGGGGGCTGAGGGCCTACCTGGAGCATGGTCAGCAACCTCCATTCAGTCCCAAGAGCCTAGGACATAGGAGATAATTTCCAACACATCCAGGGGAAATCTTAAAAAAACACTTGAAACACAGAAATATAGGAAAATGACAAAGGAAAGACCAAAATACAATCTCAAACCTCCAACCCATCCCACAAAAGCCTAGGAGCCATGTACATAAAAGAAAATATATGCCATACACCTCTAATAACTGTAAAAATAGCAACTGAAATAAAGAAGCAACTCCAAGAAGCTTTAAAGGAATTCAAACTAGAAATAATCTCCCAGGTAAAAGAAGAAATGATAAAAGTAATGAAAAAGATGCTGCACACATCAAAAACAGACACAGTTAAAAAATTAGAGGAACATGACAAAAAGATAGAATCCCTGGATGAGCAATTTAAGAAACAGAAATACATGAAGCAGATTCAAAGAGATATACAGGAAATCAAAAATTCCATAGATAGTTTCAAAACCGACAAAAGGAAAGTGAAGAAAGAATTTCAGAACTTGAAGTAAAGATTGCAGCTAGTGAAATGGAAGGGAAAGATCTTGAAAAAAAACAAGGAATCAGGAAATAAAAATTCAACAGCTGCAAGATGATGTAAAAAAAAAGAACATAAGATTAACAGGGATAAATAGAAAAGAAGGGAACAACACAAAAGATATCAAAAGACTATACACAGAAGTCATAGATGAAAATTTCCCAAACATGAGAATGGAAACTTACATGTGGATTAGTGAAGCATATAGAACTACAAATAGCCATAACCAAAATAAAGTTACACCCAGTCATATAGTAATAACCACCACAGAAATCCAATATACGAATAGAATACTAAAAGCTGTCAGAGAAAAAAGACAGATCATCTATGAAGGAAAGCCTATCAGAATCACAGCAGACTTCTCAACACAAACAATGAAGTCAAGAAGAGCATATAGTGAAGGAAAAAGGAAAAAGGAAAAAATGATTTTCCACCTAGACTGATGTACCCTGCAAAACTGTCATTCAAAATGGATATAGCAGTAAGATACCTCTGTGACAAAGAACAGCTGAAGGATTTCATGAACACCAAGGCAACCCTGCAAAGAATACTGAAAGACAGCCTAGATACATATCGGAAAAACCCACTAAGCAAAGTAGACAGCTAAACAGATTGGAAAGATAAAGATGCAACAGAAGAAAGATAATATGTCATCAATAAGCCAATATACAACAGTTATAACCATCAATGTAAATGATCTCAATTCACCATTTATAAGAAACAGACTGGCAGAAAGGATCAAGAAACAACATCCAACCATACGCTGTCTGCAAGAAACCCATCTAACCAAAAACTCACAGACTAAAAGACAAAGAATGGAAAACAATACTTCATGCAACAAGAACTGAAAAAAAATCAGGGGTAGCTATTTTTTTTTTTGCAGATAATGTACACTTCAAGAATGATCCTAACAGATAAAGAAGGTCACTAGATACTGGTTAGGGGAAAACTTAAAGAGGAAGAGATAACTATCTTAAATATATATGTGCCAAATTCCAGAGCACCCAGCTATACAAAGTAAGTATTAATAGAAATGAAAAATCAAATTAGCAATAACACAATTATAACAGGAGAGTTTAACACACCATTGACACCAAGGGGCAGATCAACTAGACAGTCAATCAGCGAAGAAATAACAGAAGTGAATCACATCAGTGAACAAATGGACTTGGTAAACATATACAGAGTGTTCCATACAACAACATCAGAATATACACTCTTCTCAGCAGCACATGGAACATTCTATAAAATAGACCATATAATAGCTCACAGAACATATTTAAATCATTGCAAAAGAACTGAAATTATCCCATGCATGTATGTTCTCATGTCATAGTACCATGAAACTAGAAATTAATAATAAAAGAAACTGCAAAAATCCTGCAAACACATGGAAATCGAATAATACACTCGAGCAATCAGTGGGTCACAGAGGAAATTAACGAAGAAATTAAACAATACCTACAAATACAACTTACCGGAATCAGGGGATGCAATTAAACTGCCCTCAGAGGAAAATTTATTGCACTGAAACAGAATGTACTGCACAAGAAAACAGAACAAATACAAACAAAGAACCTGTGGCTACGCCTCAGACATCAAGAAAAAGTAGAGCAAGTTAAGCCCAAAACCAAAAAAAAGGGAGGAAACTATAAAAATCAGAGCAAAAATTAATACAATAGAGACGAAAAAAACAATCCAAAACATCAGTGAATCAAACAGTTGGTTCTTTGAAAGAATAAATAAAATTGCTATAAGTCCTTGCTAACCTTATTAAAAAGAGAAAAGAAACACTTCATATTCATGTAATAAGGAATTACAAAGGCAAAACCACTACAGACTCTCTGGAAATACAGAAGATCATCAACACCTATTTCAAAAACCTCTACTCTCATAGGTTCGATAACACAGAACAAATGGACAGATTCCGAGAAACATATGAAGTACAAAAGCTAGGTCAAGAAAAGGTAAAACTGCTGAATAACCTGATTTCTATTAATGAAATTGAAATCGTAATTACGTCCTTACCTACAAAGAAGAACCCAGACCCAGACGGATTCACTGCGGAATTCTACAAGAAATACCAAGAAGACTCACTGGCAACACTCACGAAGCTCTTCAATTAAATTGAAAGGGAAGCAGTTCTATCTAAGCAAATATTACTCTAGCATCAAACCTGAGAAACACCCACCTAAAAAAGAGAACTATAGACCAACCTAAATAATGAACACAGATGCAAAAATCCTCAATAAAATACTGGCAATTAGGACACAGCAAATCATCGAGAAGATTATACGCCATGACCAAGTGCAATTCATCCCAGGCCTGCAAGGATGGTTCAACATACATAAGCCAATAAATGTAATCTACTGTATCAATAAAGCCAAAAGTCAGAATCACATGATTATCTCTATAGATGCAGAAAAAGCTTTTGATAAGGTCCAACACTCATTCATGATAAGAATCTTACAGAAAATTGGAATAGATGGTCTTTACCTCAATATAATAAATGCCAGTTATGACAAACCTACAACCACCATCATATTAAATGGCCAAAAGCTGAAGGCATTTATCTTAAAATCAGACACAAGTCAAGGATATCCCTTATCATTGCTCCTATTTAACATAGTACTGGAAATACTAGCCAGAGCAATAATACAAGAGAGAGAAATATGATGGGTAAAGATAGGAAAAGAGGAAGTTAAATAATCATTATTTGCAGATGACATGATATTCTACATAGATGACCCTCCAAACTCCATTGAAAGACTCCTACATATAATAAATAAATTCAGCAATGTAGCTGGATACAAAATCAATATTCAAAAATGAATAGTATTTCTATACAATAACAACAAAATCATTGACAAATAAAAGAAGTCACAACCTTCACACTAACATCCAAAAAAAATGAAATAATTAGGAATTAATCTCATAAAAGTAGTAAAAAGATCTATATAGGGAAAGTGATAATACCCTAAAAAAATAATTTGAAGAGGATCTCAGAAAATGGAAAGACATCCTTTGATCATGGATAGGAAGAATAAATATTGTAAAAATGGCCTATCTTCCAAAACTGTTACATAGAATCAATGCAATACCAATGAAAATATCATCAACATATCTCATAGATCTCGAGAAATCAATCCTAAAATTCATCTGGAACCAGAAGTGACCTAGAATAGCAAAAGCAATTCTAAGCAGCAAAGGCACGGCAGGAGGCATCACAATTCGTCACTTGAAGTTATACTACAAAGCAAGTGCAATAAAGTCAACATGGTACTGGAATAAAAACAGAGCCGAAGATCAATGGAACAGATTAGAAGATACAACGATAACTACCAACACACTCAACCACCTTATCTTTGATAAAGGGGCCAAACAGGTTCACTGGAAGAACGGCAGCCTTTTTAATAAATAGTGTTGGAAAAACTGGTTCTCTGATCTGGCCTGTGGATCGGTCCATAGGCCTCGCCTGGAGAGGGGATGGAGATGGAGGGCTGGGCAAGAGAAAAGAGAGACGGAGACAGGATGAGATTCCAATCAAGTCTCATTTATTCAGGAAGTGTACATGGCTTATATAGAGTCAAAGGGGATGTGGCCTTACAGGATGGGCCAGCTTGGATCTTCTCATATGCTGTGGGCCTATCAGACTAGCAGGAAGTCATACGTAGGCACATAGGTAAGCGGACGTGATGTTAACAAGAGGGGATTATGGGAGATGTAGGCTGAAGTGGGAAGGTGCTTACATCATGCACATTGTAGGCAAGGGGAGGATCATGGGAAATGTAGGCTGACACACACAAAATTCCCTCAGGTGGGAGGGGCAGGACAGTGGCACCCATTCTGAGCCACTCCCTGTAGTTCTCCACATGCCAAAAACTAAAATTAGACCCATGCCTATCAAAATATACTAAACTAAAATCTAAATGGATCAAAGATCTGAATATTAAAACAGAAACACTAAATCTGTAGGAAGATAAATTAGGTAAAAATCTTGAAGACATAAGGGAAGTTAAAGAGTTCATGAACAGGAATCAAACCACACAGGAAATACTTCCCAAAATCAATATCTGGAATTACATCTTATTAAATATTTCTGCATGTCAAAAGCATAGTGAAAAGAAAACCCAAAACTGGGAAAATGTCTTAGTGAACTGTCACTCAGACAAAGGGCTTCTGTCTAAAACACAGAAAGAATTTTAAAAATCAGACCCCTGAAATCCAAAGATCCAATCCAAAAATGGGCATCTGAAATGAATACGCACTTCTCAGATGAAGAAATAGAAATAGAAAATACATACACGAAAAAATGTTCACCATCATTACTCGTTAGAGAAATGAAAATTAAAACCACACTGAGATTCCATTTCACTCCTGAAAGAATGGCCCTGATCAAGAAAACTACCAACAACAAATGCTGGAGAGGCTGTGGGGAAAAAGAAACTCTCCTGCACTTTTGGTACAGTGTAGACTGCTACAACCATTGTGGAGGTCAATCTGGAGATTGCTCAGAAAGCTGGGATTGGAAGTCCCATTTGTTCCAGGTATTCCACTTCTAGGCATATTCCCAGAAATCTGAAAACATCATACCACAGTGATATATATGCACCCATGTTTATAGCAGCACAATTTGTAATAGCCAGATTTTTGAAATAAACTAAGGGTCCATCAACTGAGGAATGGATAAAAAAAGCTGTGGTATTTTTATACAATGGCGTACTACTCAGCTATAAAAATGATCACATTGAGATATTTATAAATAAATGGACACTACTTGAGACCATACTCATTAGCGAAATAAATCAAATTCACATGTATAAATACTGAATAGTCTCCCTAGTGTAATAAGTAGTAAGAGTACATAAGAGTTTATAGCAATCATGATTTCCCCATTATATTGTTCTGAAGCCTTACAATGTCTGCATTCTTTAGTTCGAATGGTTTTATCCTAGTTTGTTTGAATTTATTATCTGTGATAGTACAAACAGCTATTTTAAAGAAAAGAAGACGTTAGAATAGCCAGAGATGATTTAGTATCATCTTACTCTGAAGTCCTCCTATGCTTCTGTTTTTCTGTTGCCTTTGGTCCTATCTTGTTTTATCTTATTGGATATTATTATGTGTAACAATATAAACAAATTTTCTACGGAAAATGAGGTAATATAATAGCCATTGTTCATTCTCTGCTATTTGGTTCTGAAAGCCCTGTAATGCTTTCATTCGCTTGAATGGTTTTGTACTGTTTTGTTATGCTTGATACTATCATATATGAAGCTACACTCAACTATTTCAAAGAAAGAGACACTATGGTAGTTACTGTTGATTATGTGTTGTTTTGTGGTAAAAAATGGGGTGGCATGCATTGTTCTGATCTGACATGCTTTGTTATGTCCTCTTTTGTCTTAATCTCTTTAAAATAAAATAAAATAAAATAAAACATAAATAAATAAATACCTGTTTGATTCCTGATATCCTGCTGTGCCTCCTTTCTACCCTCCAGAAAACCCTAAAGTCCTTTGTGCTTTCTGCCTTCTATGTTCCCTGTGTCCCTCAAAGGTCACTTTTGCTCCTTTCTTTTCTTAGCATGCATATCTGCTATGCCAGCTGCTCTAACGCAGGAACCACAGAGGAAGGAGACATTGCTGAGCTTTCCCTCTCAAAAGGTCCTCTTGGGTTGATGGACTACCAAACACATACGGACCACATCTGATGCCCAGAACCAACCGTGTCTATCTCTGTGAAGTGAAGGGACTGCATCCTAGAATCCTCCTGCAAATCATCATCCTCACCTTCCCAGAATCTGCTCTCCTGTGAGCACAGGCCTGAGCATTGTCACAACATGTAGTGCCCCTGTGACCCACACTGAAAATCATGAAAGGTCCCCAGGGTCTCCCAAGAATACTTTGTTGAATACTTGCAGGCACTGACCTTCTGGAGTTGGGGACCAACACCTTGAAAAACTGAAAAAAAAATCACTGAATGTGAGGATACTTCACTGCCTTTCCTTCGCAAAGCCAGGCAACAGCACCCTGTTAGTACTCTCTAGGCTTGTGCCACCTTGAACAAGATGGGACATCACAGGGAAGAGTGCTCTTCAGGTATCTGAAAGGACCTGTGACTGCAATGATCAGGGACAATTACTCTGCTTTGGAATAAAGCAGATTGCGCTGTCCAGAGATAGCTTGGAAATCATGTAAACAAAGTAGCATGCTAGTTGGATTTGAATTTAATTGGCTCCCTGTAGCATAGGCAGGCACAAAGCATTGTTTTGTGTCCTGATTAACATCAACAGTGAGGTCACATATACTCACATGACAATCATAATGCTTGTATTTGTGAGTCCGCCAGTTTGTAGATCCAAAATTTCCATAATATTTTCAGTACTGTGACTTTTTAGTGTTTTCAATATTTTTATTTTAATAAATGAAAGTAAGAGGTATCATGATTTTTGTATACCTACACATAAGCCCCTGCTAAAATACTTAAGAACAACATAGATTCAGATTGCCAGTATGTTAACTGTACAGCAATAAATCTGCTTGTAAAAAAAGCTAAATAACAATCAACACTGGAGCAACATTGTAAACAAACATTTGTGTAACGCATGTTTGGGATTCCAGCTCAGAATAACAAGAAGTCTCAGAATTTCACCTATGTATTCCACCAGACTAGAAGAACCATGCCGACAGAGGACATGAAAGATGGTTTAAAATAATGCCTTTCTGAGAGCAAAGAAACTGAGCCAAAGGGGAAGAGGATGCATGTTTTCACATTCCCTAAGGAGGAAGTCATGTCACCCAAAAGATATGCAAATAATCTACTAACAACACCCATTGTGAATTAGGAGGCAGAGAAGGGTTGACAGTGATAGAAGGCATAGTATAGATCTAGTCATCAAAGTATAGTGCCTATTAAATAACAATGTCAAAAGCAGAGAAAATAGCAAAGAACATAGAGAAGATATATATATATATATATATATATATATATATAGATAGATAGATAGATAGATAGACAGACAGGCAGGCAGACAGACAGATTGTAAGCGCAGAAAATGCCCAGAATTTAGGATATGAAGAAGATTCAGCATGTAGGTAGCTGACATTTCCATTTCAGAAAGCCAGAGAGGAGAGAACTGCAGAGGAAGAGAACCATGCCATCCTCGGTGGGGGTTGGCATTTTTGAGGATTCAGCAGACCACAGAGGAGAACAAGTATGTGAAGAAAGTGTGGCAGATGCTGGGAAAGCATCTCCTATCAAATAGATGAAGAGTAAGCCAGCCCTGGTTTCCAGGAGAAGAGAGATCAGTAATGCAACACACACAGGGAAATGAAGAGGACGGAAAGCCTCACCTTCAACTGGCACTGGCAGGGCCCTCAGGAGATCTTGCCAGTGCCCTGTGGAAACATTTCTCTACCACTGAGACCTGCTCAGAATCTCTGCAGTTCTTTATACAAGCATGGCTCAAAAAGTATTAAGCCTTTACCAACTCACCAAACAACATTCCTCAGCACAGCTCTTGGATCCCTCTAATAATTCAGGAGGCAGTCAAGGGTAAGGGTCTAAGGCAACACCCAACTAGAAAAAATCAGAGACACAAAGCAGGGAAAAAGCACAACTCTGCTGAGGAGAGGAAGCATGGAATGAAAGGAATGCAGGTAGGAATGGAGGGGAAATTGCTGGGCTTTATTCACACATGATCATCTATGAAGTAAATCTAGTAAATCTGCACAGCGTAGACACAGTGTGAACTCCACATGTTTTCAGAATTTGTTACCAATATATTTTGCCTTGGCACTGTAAGAATATATGCACATTAAGACTAAGTAGTTCATTTCTCCCTTTAAAGCACTCTCCTGTCATTAAATTACTTATCTAATGGAACTTGTAGGTTTTTTCTTTGACTATGAAAGGCGTTTAAACTTTTTTGAAAGCCAAAAGAAGGGAAAAGGCCTCTTGACACCTTGGTGACCGTGGAGGATTTGTCAAAGCAATCACTTTAAAATGCAGGCAGCAGTAAAAATTATGCCCCCCACCTTCCATTTCAGCTGGGAATATGGGAATAGAAACTTAATTTGGTTGCCTGGTTCCTCTCTGTGGCTAAAGTAATTCCTTCCATAAAAGATGTGTCATGTGCATGTATGAACTCCCTCTCAGGATGTGATCAGTATGCAAATGAATAGAATTTTGAGACCTGCAGTCAGTAAGGAAACCACCAATGTTGAAGAGAATGTCGGTGAATCCTCATCCAACTAGGAGGCGGTGGAATGACAAGTTCAGACTGTTGATAATTATGCTGTAAAGTGTCATTTTGATTTCACTGAAAACATGTGGCTATTTTTAGAAAGACACTAATCCCATGCACATGAAAAAATGAATGGACAAATATAATATTAGACTTAAAAAGGTATTTGTACAAATGATACTCAGTTTATGCATGATTTCCAACATCACAGTGCAAATGTGTTTCAAAATGCTGAGAATAGTTAAGGCTGAAGGCCAAGACTTCATTGATTTTCATGTTCTTCCATTTCCTAAATTATGCTCAATTTCCTTGTCTACTTAAACTTCAGAATGTGTCCTCTCCCAAGGACAAATGGAAGGAAAACTAGGAGAGCCACCAATAAAAACAAACTCAGACATGAAAGAGCAGTTCATTTTATTTTCAGCAGGACAAACATTTATGCACTGGAGGGCAGTCTAGAGAATAAACAGGGCCCTCCCAAGGCAAGTGGCAGGACACATGAGGAATCACTAAACTTGGGAAGTTCATGTTAGTGCTGGAGAATAGATGTTGATATCTGAAACTTCTATGGCAGCTGATACTTGTCTAGAAACTAAAGTCTAAAATCGGTCCAATAAGGGAAACACCATGGAAGGCTGGTCCAACATGTAGGTGAGAGAAACATCTAGAAGGTGGGGATCTTGTCCAATTATCAGGTTAAGAAAAAGAGAAACAGAATCACAGGGTCCATGCTTAAGTCCCCCCAGCTTGTCCATCAAATTTTCAGCATATACTTTAGAGCGCCACCACCACCCTGGTCAGGCTCCAGCAGGCTCCACAGACCAAGACCACTCCGTAGACTGCAGCTGGGGGTCTGTGCAGGTCCCCTGGACACCCCCCCAAGCCCTACTCCTGCCCGTTCAGCGCCACCTGCTGCCCCTCACGCAGTGCAGTGCTGCCCACAACTCACACATTGAGGTCAGTGCGGCACACTGTGAACTCCCTCTGAATTCCTGCTTCCGGGGGCTCAGCTACCATGGAGAGGTACAGGAAAGTGAACTCTGCATCCAAGACATTTTTGAAATGAAATGTGAAGTCGCTGGTGGAGATCTGGTTAAGGCACTGTAACCAAGGCTGGCTTCAACCTCGGGCCACCTGGACAACCTAGAGGGTCTCTTTACCACAGCCCCGTCCCTTCCTCCCCCCTGTCAACTGGGTGCCCCCAGATTGCTTCCTTCAACCCCAGTGGGGCTGCTCTTTACCCCACTCCCTACCCACGCTGTTCAGTGCCACCTCCAGCCCGTCCCTCAGAAGGATACAACTCCCATAGTTCACCAGTGGAGTCGCCAGCGGAGGCCGAGGCGTTTTGGCCAGGCAGTGCCCCTGCCCTGTGCCATGGTCCTCTCGGCCCTCCCAGGCAGCGGCGCCATCTACTCCTGCCCCTTCGCCGCCTCCAGTGGGGTCAGGCCCTCCAGGACTCCCAGGAGCACCCCTGTTTCTCTCCCTTCCTTCAGCACATCCCTGGGTGCCTTCCAGGGCCTGCATGGCTTACTAAACTCTTGCTCTAAACCTGTTTGGAGCGCTACCACAGACACTGTGTCCAGTAACAGAATGAGGGCCACGTGAAGCGTCTCAAAGGACCTCCCACAATGCAACGGGTGACTAGCACAGCGTCTGTGCACGTGGGCACTCAGCCTTAGGTGTCCCCCAATAGCGGAGTCTCAGGGAAACTCCCATACCACCCATGGCCCCCGGGAGACCCATGGGCCAGAGAGAGCCAGGCCTTTGTTTGCAGGCTTTGCCCTTAGTGCTGAGGGCACTTAGGGCTCCACAGAGCACAGCCAGACAGGCACCAAAGGGAACCTCCTGAGCTGTCTTCAGTTCCCGCATTTTGATAGAGGGCTGAAGGTTCCTGAGGCTCCTGACAGGGCAGTGTCTACATCTCTGTCACCAACACAAGTGAAACACAGTGAAGCAAGTTAGAGCCAACCATTACCCACCGTCCTCTACGCGAAATACTCAGGTTTCCCATTGTTCTCAAGTGCTTTTCCCACAATAGTTTGCTTTGTTTTCACCAACATGCTAAGATGTAGGTCAGGTCTTGTGCTCTGCACTGAGTAGAATTAAAGAAAGTAAGGAAAAGTGAAAGGAAAGGAATCAGGGTAGAAAAAGGAGGAGGAGAAGGTGTGCCGTAACTTTCAGCCAAAACCTATGGGAGATACAAAGCAGGAAGTAAACATAACATTTCAGGAGAGAAATCAATGAAAAAAATTATCTGAGTTAGAAAGGAAGAAAAAAAAACTGCTTTTAATGTGCAAGTGAACACCTGCACCGAACAATTCATAAATCTAAATTGGTCATACTGTGTGAACTGAGTTTCCATCTCTTATTAAAGTAATTACTTCAGTGCATTTCTAAGTTCTCATGCGTAAAAAGCATTTAACATATCCAAAGATGGAGAAGGGAAAGGCCTCGTGGAAGGTAAAGCCCCTACTCTCTTTACTAATGTGCTAGACATTTCTTTTCTTTCTTTTTTTTTTTTTTTATTTTATTTAAGAGGAAAAAGAGAAAAACACAAAACAAACCAAAGCGGTGTAAGGGTACACGTAATACAGAACTACAACAAAACAAAACAAAACAAAAAAACAAAACAAACAAACAAACAAAACACATAACAGTAAGAAATCACCTGTTAGTAGATTACATATTATCATCTTGGAAATAGTTCCTCAAATCACAGTATCAAAGAATACAAGGTGGACATTCAAACAGGGAGACTGCAAACAGCTGTGTTCAATGTTCCAAAAACATTTCTAAAGTCAGCTATTTAACACCCCTAAACACACTTGCTGTTATATCCGTTAGAGCTCTTTTTCTTTTTTTTTTCCCCTCTCTTTTTTACAACAAAATTTACACATTTTGGATTTTATTACTCCTTAGTGCTTATTACTTTTTTTTTGGGGGGGGGGGGAAGAATACAGTCAAATATGGCAAAAAAAGCTGTCAGTCAATACCAAGGATAAACATAGCACATGGTGTAGAACAGAGTACAAGTTTATCAACAATGGTTATCAACGTTGTCCCTTGTTTCCTTAAAAAGAATTGTCTATCTCATTAGATATTATAAAGTTGGACAAAACAGTAGAGAACAAGACCAATAAAACTTAGGCATTGTAAACATTACAGGACTTCCAAAGAAGACAATAGTCAAACCAGAATGGGTATCTTAGTGAATCTTATTGTCTTCAAAGTAGTTGCCTATGTCTTCAAACTTGATACTACCATATAGAATGGAACAGAGTCTAATCAGTCAAAACAAGATCGTGGGAGTACTACAGGACTTCAAAACAAGTTAATAGGAAATCGAAAAGAGTTACTATTTATATATCCTAATTTTTTTGAATTTTTTCTTTAGTTAAGACAAACATAAGAAATGACTAAATAATTTTTTTTGAAACAATAAGGGGGGGATTGAGATAAAACAGGACATAACAATATAACAATAGAGGTCACAGCATGACTGTTTCAACAACCTAGTACTTCACCACCTTATAACCTGACTTAATAGTAGTTACCATAGTGTCTTTTTCCTTGAAATATTTGGATAAAACTTCATATACTCTAGCTTCAAATATTTTCATATCAAGAAGCCCAGAATAAAGCCTTTCTAATTAATGAGTGAAAACTTTATAAGGCTCCAAGGCCACCTAATGGGGAATCATGATTACCACATATTTTTATATATTTGAATCATTACTTACATTAGGGAAACTATTCGGTATTCACACATGCGAGATTGATTTATTTGACTTATGAGTATGGTCTCAAGCTGCGCCCATTTATTGATAAATATCTCATTGTGATCCTTCTTTATAGCTGAATAATACTCCATTGTATAGAAATACCACAACTTTTTTATCCATTCCTCAGTTGATGGACACTTGGATTGTTTCCAAGATCTGGCGATTACAAATTGTGCTGCTATAAACATAGGTGCACATATATCACTGTGGTATGATGCTTTCAGTTCTTCTGGGAATATGCCTAGAAGTAGAATAGCTGGAATAAATGGTATTTCCAGTCCCAACTTTTTGAGAAATCTCCAGACAGATCTCCACAAAGGCTGTACCAGTCTACACTCCCACCAGCAGTGCAGGAGAGTTCCATTTTCCAACACCATCTCCAGCATTTGTTGTCGGTTTTCTTGATCCTGGCCATTCTTTCAGGAGTGAGATGGTATCTCAGTGTGGTTTTAATTTGCATTTCTTTAATGACCAATGATGATGAGCATTTTTTCATGTATTTATTTGCCATTTGCATTTCTTCATCTGAGGATTGCGTATTCATCTCAGATGCCCATTTTTGGGTTGGATCTTTGAATTTTGGAGGTCTGAGTTTCTTTAATTCTTTATATGTTTTAGACAAGAGGCCCTTGTCTGAGAGAGAGTTCACTAAAATCTTTTCCCAGTTTGTGGGTTTTCTTTTCACTATGCTGGAGATTTCTTTTGACATGCAGAAACTTTTTAATAAGAAGTGGTCCCAGTTATTGATTCTGGGAAGTATTTCCCATGCAGTTTGAGTCCTGTTCATGAATTCTCTACCTACTCCTATGTCTCCAAGGTTTCTACCCAATTTGTCTTCCAATAGATTTAGTGTTTCTGTTTTAATATTCAGATCTTTGACCCATTTAGATTTTAATTTAGTACATGGTGATAGACATGGGTCTAGCTTTAGTTTTCGGCAAATGGAGAGCCAGTTTTTCCAGCACTGTTTATTAAAGAGACTGTCGTTCTTCCAGTGAATCTGCTTGGCTCCTTTATCAAAGATAAGGTGGTTGAGTGTGTTCGTAGTTGTGGTTGTATCTTCTAATTTATTCCACTGATCTTCGGTTCTGTTTTGATTCCAATACCATGTTGATTTTACTACTGTTGCTTTGTAGTATAACTTCAAGTCAGGGATTGTGATGCCTCCTGCTTTGTCTTTGCTGCTTAGAATTGCCTTTGCGATTCTAGGTCTCTTCTGGTTCCAGATGAAATTTAGGAGTGATTTCTCTAGATCTATAAGGTATGTTGATGGTATTTCTATTGGGATTGCATTGAATCTGTATAACAGTTTTGGGAGAATGGCCATTTTCACAATGTTTGTTCTTCCTATCCATGAGCAAGGGATGTCTTTCCATTTTCTGAGATCATCTTCAATTTCCTTTTTCAGTGTATTATAATTTTCACTGTATAAGTCTTTCACTTCTTTCATAAGAGTAATTCCTAAATATTTCATTTTTTTGCTTGCTAATGTGAATAGTCCAGTTCCTCTTATTTCCCTCTCTGTAATTTTGTTGTTCGTGTATAGGAATGCTATTGATTTCTGAGTATTGACTTTGTATCCAGCCACATTACTGAATTTATTTATTGTATCTAAGAGTATTTCAATGGAGTTTAGGGGGTCTTCTATGTAGAGTATCATGTCATCTGCAAACAATGATAATTTAACTTCTTCTTTTCCTATCTTTACCCCTTTTATTTCTCTTTCTTGCCTAATTGCTCTGGCTAGTACTTCCAGTACTATATTAAATAGGAGTGGTGATAAAGGACATCCTTATCTTGTGCCCAATTTTAAAGTAAAGGCTTTCAATTTTTGGCCATTTAGTATGATGCTGGCTGTTGGTTTGTCATAAATGGCCTTTATTATATTGAGGTAAAGACCATTTATTCCAATTTTCTGTAAACTTCTTATCATGAATAAGTGTTGGACATTATCGAAGGCTTTTTCTGCATCTATAGAAATTATCATGTGATTCTTATTTTTGGCTTTATTGATATGGTGGATTACATTTATTGATTTGGGCATGTTGAACCATCCTTGCATTCCTGGGATGATTCCCACTTGGTCATGGTGTATAATCTTCTTGATGATTTGCTGGATCCTATTTGCCAATATTTTATTGAGGATTTTTGCATCTGTGTTCATTAGGGAGATCGGTCTATAGTTCTCTTTTTTAGTTGGGTCTTTCTCAGGTTTTGGTACTAGAGTAATATGTGCTTCCAGGAATGACTTAGACAGGATTGCTTCGCTTTCAATTTCATTGAATAGTTTGAGGAGTGTCGGCATTAGGTCTTCTTTATATTTCTTGTAGAATTCTGCAGTGAATTCATCTTGGCCTGGGCTCTTCTTGGTGGGTAAGGCCTTAATTACATTTTCAAGTTCATTAGCAGAGATTGGGTTATTCAACAGTTTTATATCCTCTTGATCTAGCTTTGGTACTTCATATGCTTCTAAGAATCTGTCTATTTCTTCTGTGTTATCAAACTTTTGAGAGTAGATGTTTTCGAAATAGGTGTTGATGATCCTCTGTATTTCTATTGGGTCTGTATTGATTTCTCCTTTTTCATTTCCTATTGCATGAATTTGAGCTTTTTATTCCCTTTTTTAAATAAGGTTGGCTAGGGACTTATCGATTTTATTTATTCTTTCAAAGAACCAACTCTTTGATTCATTGATTCTTTGGATTGTTTTCTTAGTCTCTATTGCATTGATTTCTGCTCTGATTTTTATAATTTCCTCTCTTCTTTTGGCTTTGGGCTTGACTTGCTCTTCTTTTTCTAGCTGTTTGAGGTGTAGCATCAAGTTATTTATATGTATTCATTCTGTTTTCCTGATGTGGGAACTCAGTGCAATAAATTTTCCTCTCAGAACGGCTTTCATTGCATCCCACAGATTCCGGTAAGTTGTATCTGCATTTTCATTTTCTTTTAGGTATTGTTTAATTTCTTCTTTAATTTCTTCTGTGACCCACTGATTACTCAAGAGTGTGTTATTTAGTTTCCATGTGTTTGCGGAATTTTTGCAGTATCCTTTGTCATTAATTTCTAATTTCAGAGCGCTATGATCCGATAATATGCAAGGGATGATTTCAACTCTTTTGCATTTGCTTAAATATGTTCTGTGAGCTAATATATGGTCTATTTTAGAAAATGATCCATGTACTGCTGAGAAGAATGTGTATTCTGATGTTGTTGGGTGGAACATTCTGTATATGTCTATCAAACCCATTTGTTCACAGGTGTGATTCAGTTCTGTTATTTCTTTGCTCATTTTCTGTCTGGTTGATCTGTCCCTTGTTGTCAATGGTGTATTAAGGTCTCCTGTTACAATTGTGTTACTGATAATTTGAGTTTTCATTTCTGTTAATAATTATTTTATATAACTGGGTGCTCTGGGGTTTGGTGCGTATATATTTAAGATAGTTATCTCTTCCTCTTGGAGTTTTCCCCTTAGGAGTATGTAGTGACCTTCTTTGTCCTTTATGGTCATTGTTGGTTTAAAGTTCACGTTGTCTGCAAACAGAATGGCTACTCCTGCCTTTTTTTTGGATTCCTACTGCATGAAGAATTGTTTTCCATCCTTTGACTTTCAGTCTGTGAGTATCCTTCTGGGTTAGATGGGTTTCCTGTAAACAGCATATGGTTGGATTTTGTTTCTTGATCCATTCTGCTAGTCTGTTTCTTTTGATTGGTGCATTGAGACCATTTACATTAATGGTTATTACTGTTAAATGCTGGTTAATTGTAGGAATGTTATCTCTCTGCTGTTGCATCTTTATCTTTCTGTTCTGTTTAATTATTTGCTTTGCTTAGTGGTTTTTTCCTTTGTGTATCTAAACTGTCTTTCAATATTTTTTGCAGGGTTGGTTTGGTGTTCATGAAGTTCTTTAGCTGTTCTTTGTCATGGAAGTATCGTATTGCACCATCTATTCTGAATGATAGTTTTGCAGGATATATCAGTCTTGGTTGGAAATCATTTTGCTTTAGGATCTGGAATACTTCACTCCATGCTCTTCTTGACTTTATCGTTTGTGCTGAGAAGTCTGCTGTGATTCTGATAGGTTTTCCTTTATAAGTGATCTGTCTTTTTTCTCTGACAGCTTTTAATAATCTATTCTTGTGTTGGATTTCTGGGATGGTGATTATTATATGTCTGGGTGTAGTTTTATTTTGGTTATGACTGTTTGGAGTTCTATATGCTTCACTGATCCTGATGTCAGTTTCTGATCTCATGCTTGGGAAATTTTCAGCTATTACTTCTCTAAATATCCTCCTGACATCCTTCATGTTGTCTCCCTCTCTTTCATTAATCCCTATCATTCTTATGTTATTCTTCTTTGCATCGTCTTGCAGTTGTTGAATTGTTGTTTCCTGATTCCTTGTTATTTTCAAAAGATCTTTCCTTTCCTGTTCACTAGCTGCAATCCTGTCTTCAAGGTCTGAAATTCTATCTTCACTTTCATTAAGGCGGTTTTTACAACTTTCAGTGGAGTTTTTTATTTCCTGTATATCTCTGTGCATCTGCATTATGTATTCTGTTTGTTTCTTATATTGCTCGTCTAGGGATTCTATCTTTTTGTTTAGTTCCTCCAATTTTTTATCTGTGTTTTCTTTAGATATATTTAGAATCTCTTTCATTTCTTTTATCATTTCTTCTTTTATCTGGGAGATTATTTCGAGTTTGAATTTCTTTAAAGCTTCCTGGAGTTGCTTGTCAATTTCAGTGGCTATTGTGTCCGATATATGAGGTGGATGGGATATATTTTCTTCTATATACATCGCTCCTAGGGTTTCTTGAGATGGGCTGGAGGTTTGAGGTTGTAATTTGGTCTTTCGTTTTGTCATTTTCCTATATTTCTGTGTTTCAAGTGTTATTTGAAAGCTTCCTCAGGATCTGTTGAAAATCCCCTTCTATGTTTGGAGCTACTGAGACTCTGGCACCGTGCTACCCCAAGCCTACAGAACCAGTGGCCCTCCTCTGCCTGCTCAGAACTCCGCAGTTCCAGACAAGCTGGGCCTCAGGGACACTGTGCGCCCACCTGCCCCTTGGAAGCTCCACAGTTCTTCAATCGCAGCCGGGTTAGTGTACTCACCACAGGCTGCAGTGCTTCAGGAACCTGTGGACCCTCCCTGGTTGCAGAGATATCCAGAGTCCTCCAGACACGCAGAGAGGCCGGTGAGGGAACCCCAGATCTGCCCAGCTCCTCCTCTGCAGACCTATGGCCAGGCGCAGCAGCTAAACAGTCTGGGCTAGGCTGATAGTGTGGGCCAGCCCACCTATGGGGAGCTCAGCAGGTCTCCAAGTGAAGGCAGAATGGGGAGGCTGATGTGGAAGCCTCAAACCCACCTCTCCCCTTCACTGCACCTGGAAGCCTGGGGGAACTCCAGCAGTCTGGGCGGAGATATCCAGAGTCCTCCAGACATGCAGAGAGGCCAGTGAGGGCACCCCAGATCTGCCCAGCTCCTCCTCTGCAGACCTATGGCCAGGTGCGGCAGCTAAACAGGCTGGGCTAGGCTGGTAGTGTGGGCCAGCCCACCTATCGGGAGCTCAGCAGGTCTCCAAGTGAAGGCAGAATGGGGAGGCTGATGTGGAAGCATCAAACCCACCTCTCCCCTTCACTGCACCTGGAAGCCTGGGGGAACTCCAGCAGTCTGGGCGGAGATATCCAGAGTCCTCCAGACATGCAGAGAGGCCAGTGAGGGCACCCCAGATCTGCCCAGCTCCTCCTCTGCAGACCTATGGCCAGGTGCAGCAGCTAAACAGGCTGGGCTAGGCTGGTAGTGTGGGCCAGCCCACCTATCGGGAGCTCAGCAGGTCTCCAAGTGAAGCAGGAATGGGGAGGCTGATGTGGAAGCCTCAAACCCACCTCTCCCCTTCACTGCACCTGGAAGCCTGGGGGAACTCCAGCAGTCTGGGCGGAGATATCCAGAGTCCTCCAGACATGCAGAGAGGCCGGTGAGGGCACCCCAGATCTGCCCAGCTCCTCCTCTGCAGACCTATTAGACATTTCTTAATCTGTTCACATTAACACATGATGTCTAAGGGTCACACACTCCATTTCTTTGGACATCAAGGCAGCTCAATTGCCTTTTCTGTTAAAATGTTTGATTTTTTATAGATAGAGGCTTTGTCCTGTGGACGGACTCTGTTTAATTCTTAGGATGTCAGGAATGAGTGAAGCTTTCCTCTTCATGATTTACCTCGGCCTGAGCACAGCCTCCAACAAGGCTGTCTTCACTCCAAAGGAATGGAAGAAGCTAAGAGTATGCCATGCCAATATATTCCAATTTGAAAGACCTTTTTTTAAATTTAAAGGCATTTTAATCAGAGAAAATACAAGTCCATTACGACCTTTCCCCTGGGTGTAAATGTAAGAGATGAAATTTCTAAGTTATACATGCCTTCCTTAATGTGTAAAGAAATTTATACTTTGATTACTGACCAGAATTTATTAAGGGAATGCAGTACAGATCACATTAAAATGACTTATATTTTTTAAATTCCACCTAGTCATATTAACATTGATTTATAAATCACTAAACATTCCCACATTCAGTGTACAAGTGCTGGGTCCTAATATACTCACCAGAACTGCTGTATAAACTGACATACATTGGAAAAATATTTCATATTTTCTCCCAGTTACTGAGTTCTCCATCAGTGTAATTGCTGTCCTAAAGTAAATACCAATGGAGATAGAATTTTAAAATGCCTCTCCGATTTGTTAGCACGGAGCAAAGAAATGAGGGTCTCCATGTAATGTGGCAATTCCCATTGGCCCTCATCTCTGAAGTGTCTTTGTCCTTCAAGAATAAACCATACCCAGGGCCATTTTGTGCCATTTGCAGAGGTTACTTTCTCTCTATGCCACACATGTGCCTGCCTGATGGTGTGTCTTACACTCCTCACTGTAGGCTTCTGCTGTTTTTCCCTGAAATGTGCTCTTAGGACACCGATATTTCCCCTATTTCCCATGACTCCTCTGTAGAGCTGTGTGTAGAGCTTGATGATTCTTGAGCTGGAGGAAATGTTGGGCACTTAGGAAACATGACTATGCCTTTATCTCACGTTGAATGGTCCCCAGGTGCTGGACCACAAGCCATTTGATTTTTCGAACCTTTTGAGACCATCAAGCCACAGTACATTCTACTCTGAGACCTAAAGCAAGATAGTGGAAACCACAAACATCAAGGATTAAACAGTGAACATACAAGATGGAAAAGAAGAATGTACCAATTGCAGCACAAAATGCTTTACACTCAGTAACACACACACAACACACACACACACACACACACACACACACACACACACACACACAGAGTAACTGAAATATGACAAAGGCATATAGAATCCCAACAAGGGCTGAAACTAGTTATGAACTTTACTGTTTTTTTATGAGGTTGATAAATTTTGTCTTTGTGTTTCATCCACTTCTGATTTTCTGTGATTTTTAAAGTGCTCCCAAGTTACCAGCAATGCATCCCTAGTAGTGACAGCCAGGCACAGACACATAATACTTGTAGTGTTGAGTTATTGTGCTGGACATTGAGGTTCCCCCAACCTTCCAATGGTGGTTACTCACACTCTATAGTACCTCTCTTTTGGCATGTGATGCTCAGGATTTGACTTGTGACAAGATGTCTACATGGGGACAATGCCACCTCATCCTTTGCTATCAGTTTATAACTGACTTTACTATTTGAATCAAAGTACATATTTATCTTGATGTCTCACATACACACAGACAAAAAGACAGAGAGACGGACAGGGAGACAAACACTTATATCTAATAACAGTCCTGCTGAGATCTTGTCTTGTGGCATGTTCACATTTGCAATTCTACTGAAGTTATTTATTCATTTGTGTCCCATACGTGGTTCTGTAACATCAATATTTTTTGTATTCCATTGACAGTTTTGCAATTCACGTTTCAGTTACTAAGTTTTTTTTTCCATATGGACCAACTAAATAATAGAGCTGTGTGTTGTATGATAGTGATGTGGAACCTTTTAGAGCCCTGTGTGACATGTGTGCCAGTGGCTCACCCTGTAGCACCCATTGGTGACTCCTGGCTCCCTTGGCCATATCACCCTTTATTCTGAGTTTAGTTAGTATACTGAATTCTCTGCCTAGCTCTCTGCATACAGGAAAGTCAGAATTAAACAAACACTACTGCATGTAATGCAGAAAAGAAACACTGAAGCCAAGGACCAATTTCTAACTAGTCTGTACAGGTGAAACAACAAATATAATAGTATAATAGTACTACAGAAGGCAAGTAGCAGTATGACACTGAGGTCTGCCTGGTATGCCCAGAAGCAGAGACCATCAGAGGAAAACAGAGTTTGACATGCAACATCTGGGTGTGCTGCAGTAAGTAATACTCAGTATCTGCTAGTTTATACTTATGCAATCTTGGGATTCCCAATGTACATACAATAGGAGACATTAATTAAAGGAAATTTTGGGGTGTTTGCTTTGGTGCTTTGCATGAAAATCCAAGAAGTCTTATTCTTGAGAGTAACCTGACACCTTCAGTGATGTAAGTTACTACCTTCTCATAAGGCTGATGGATCTGGATGTTTTTAGCTTTTCTGTTGGCAGGTTCTTGACATGCACTTGAATGATGTATATTACCTCCAGCTGAAGTGATGTAAAGACTCCTGTATTGATGCAATAGTAATGTATGTAAACATAACGGAATGGCATTTAGAAACTTCACAATTCATTGGTGCAATTTGGCTATTCCATTATCTGTGAATCTGATTTTTTAGAAATGCAGAGTTCAGCAGTTATCAACCTAGTTCACCAATTCTAATTTCCCTACATATTAAACAATATCAAAAACTGACATGAAAATATTTTAACCTATATATCTTAGAGAACAACTTGCCTAAGAATTACATATCTCTAAACCTAAATTGCATTTTACCCATTGTTCCTTTTGTTCCATTTATGTTCCTCTTTTCCATGTCTAATATCAATTGTTAGTTCAATTATTTAAAATGTGGAATAAGGGATAGGTATAATCAAATAGTAGCAATTAAATTTAATGCAAGAAATTTTATCTTACTATTTCACTGGTTCTTGACTTATACACCAAATTTAGTCGTATAATGTGGATTTGATGATGCATTATTGCCATTCTTCCTGTGTGTACAGTGGAATAGGACAGAAATACATCAAATGGGGTTGGCAGCCATAGCTTTGCTTGTGAATTATTGTGATTAATCTGGGTCACAATGAGGAAAACACAATATCCATTCCAAAGGCTTGTTGCAAATAATTTTTGAAGAAGTAAATAACATGTTTAAAGGGAAGAATTAAACAGTATTATTGGAGAATTCCCTTGGAGGAAGTAAGTAGCACAAAATTTCTTGCAAAGTGTAAGACCCTCATGAGGACTGATTTACTAAAATAAACTGCAGTGCAGCTAAACAGAACAAGCCATAGCTATAAGCTGAAAAACATTCAGAGATTCTTCAATGGCAAATGTTCGTAAGCATGCTAATGTACACCATGCAATACAATTCAGCAATCAGACTGAAAAACACTTTAGTACAGTGAAGCTGTCTTGTATCAAAATGGTGCAGAGTGAAGAAAGAACCACCTGCAAAAGTTTATATGCCTTGCAATTCAGTATATACACATTTTTCAAAACATAAACTTATAGAAAGGAGAAAGGAATTGTGATTGTCAGGAGTGCTGCATGTGGGAAGGTGAGGGGACAGCTGGGTGTAAGAGACTGCGGGTGAAGCGATTAAAGAAAAGGACAAAGCAAAGAACTTTACTTGAGCACTCTCTCTGTGCTAGCTACAGTACCATCCAATCACTTCCCATGGAATTGCATCCACAGGGAATATTTTGTGATCAAGGATCCGTGATTAATGTCAGGTTACTGACAGAAACACTGGTTGTCATTGTTACAAGTTTCCAGATCATGACACATAGCTCGGTTTTAAATCCAAGTTCCCACTATGGTAAAAGTTGATATGTGCACAGAGTCATTTTTTGAAGATTGGATGGCAAGAGGGAGTTGAGAATTTCTTTGTTGTTCTTTACTCCTGGGAGGAAGACAAGTACAGGAGATTTCTGTAGAGTTCTTGGATGACTTGCACAGTAAAACATGACATGCTGGCAGACATGAGTTCTGAGCACTCAGTAGATATGTATGTGTCCACCTCTATGTTCATCGATGGTGTGAAGAACATTTTGATGTTGTTTTGTGTTCTGTTTTGGTCTGCTTTTGTTTTTTTTGAGAAAGGATCTTGTATTGAGGTTGGCCTTAGAATAACTATGTGGTTTAGGCTGGCTTTGAAATCACCATGGTACTTTAATCTCAGTGTCTCAAGTGTTAAAATTGCATGCACAATCCTGTAAGTTTGGTTGTTTTACTTTTATGTTTACACTTTTTACTTTTTAAGTACAGAATATAGAAGTAGATGCTTCATGAATATTTCACTCAAGATATTTCCATTTGCCTTGGACAAATTAATTTAATCTTCTAAACCTCCAAACTTCTCTCTTATGTGTATTCAGAGGATGAAAGCAAAATCCAGCTGTTAATGTTGAGACAATGTTAACTCTCAAACATATGCAGCATTCTTAGTCAAGGGTCTAGCATGTGGCAGGAACTCACTAAGTGCCATTCACTAGGAATGACAGTATACACCTCATGGCCTGTCCTGTTCTGTCTCTTTTTCCCACAGGAAAGTGACTTGAGGTGTTGAGACAGGGGGTTGGCAGAAGTGCATATGTGGTTAGCAGTGCAATGACACATACTCAGTGCAGAATGAGTGATGAATCATGGGCTGCCCTTGCAAAGCAGGGATCCAGCACACATCTCAATGTTGGAAGGCTTTGAAGGGAGACCTAAAGACAGGTGAATATTTGGGGTTACTGGGTACTAGTGCACGTGTTCCGCCTCCGTTTTTTATCCACACTTCCCATTTCAGAAACAGCAGAGTTCCCTCATTTATCTGGAAGTGTTGATGCATGTCTGCTCATCTGTAGTAGGCTTGCTTAGAGTATGTGCTACTGTCCTGGTGTCCAAAGAATGCTAGAAGAGTGCTTCCCACTCGTACATTGTTCTCTGTGTGAGGTCTGAGACGCTGAGATGTGCCGAACAACAGAGTTTTCAATTTTCATTAATTTCAAATTAGGACCACAGGACGTTCAAGGCAAAATCTCTTGATCGCACTGGTACAGAGGGTCTGTGGGATAAATTGAAATTCTTGATACATTTGTAGAGCTGAAGGCAGATTTTGATATGGATGGGGTTTTTCCCAGAATGTGTTCCTTTACCTTTTTGTATATTCTTCAGTCATAGAGGCAGTGAGTTCTCTATCTTGTTGCTGCTACTACTGCATTCTCATTCTTTTCTGTTCTATCTCCAATTTGCTTACCTGCCCACCCATCTTTTGGTGAATTTAGCACAACACAAAGCAAATTCTGAAACTTCAGGCTCCAGATAGACAGAAGATAGACAGATAGACAGGCTCCAGATAGACAGAAGAAACCATGATAATGGAGCGTGGCAGGTCCTGAATCAGCCTGCAATGGCCTCTCCATTCATGGTCATGCATGGATGACTGTAGAGCACTAAGCAATCAAGTGGGCACCATCCATTCCTGAGCCTGGACGGCCTGGAGTGAGTGCCCCACACACACTCCCGAGTCCAGCTAGTTGGGGACACACTTTTGGCCCCGGAAAGGGAACTTAGTGGCTTTGGGGTGCATTGGACCAGCGTGGCGCATCCTGAGCGGGCTTGCAATGGCCTTCCCCGCTCCCAGGCATGCTTGGCAGACTCTGGAATTCTAAGGAAGCAAGCGGGGACCATCAGTTCCAAAGGCTGAGTGGCCTGGGGTAAGTTCCCCCCCACCCACTTTCCCTGAAGTCCAGGTAGCTTAGGACCCTAGCTTGGCCCCGGACAGGGAACTTTGCAGCTTCCAGGGGCACTGGACCAGCACGGCAGGCCTTGAGCAGGCCTGTAATGGCCTTCCCACTCCCGGCCTTGTTGGCGGACTCTGGAGTCCTAAGCAAGCAAGTTGGCACCATCAGTTCCAGAGGCTGGGCTGGATCAGGCCTGCCCCACCCACAATGACACACTCTCAATCCGGAAAATTGGGTGGCCAGTGTCCCAGAAGCTGAGGGCATACAAGAAGATTTCCAACAGACCGGGAGAAGCCTTGGAATAACACTTGAAACACTTGAAACAGAGAAATATAGAAAAATCACAATCAAAAGACCAAATTACAATCTCAAATTTCCAGCCCATCCAAAGAAACCTTAGGAGCAATGTACATAAAAGAAAATATATTCCATACAACTGAAATATCAGACATAACAGCAACTGAAATAAAAAAAGCAACTCTGGGAATCTTTAAAGAAATTCAAATCAGAAATAATCTCCCAGGTAAAAGAAGACATGATAACAGAAATGAAGGAGATGCTGAACATATCTAAAGAAGACACAGTTAAAGAATTGGAGGAACTAAACAAAAAGATAGAATCCTTGGATGAGCAATATAAGAAATAAACAGAATACATTAAAACAGATGCAAATAGATATACAGAAAATCAAAAATTCCATTGAAAGCAGTAAAAAACCGCCTCAGTGAAAGTGAAGACAAAATTTCAGACCTCAAAGACAAGATTGCAGCTAGTGAACAGGAAAGGAAAGATCTCATAAAGACAACAAGGAATCAGGAAATAAAAATTCAACAACTGCAAGATGACACAAAGAAAAAAAAACATAAGATTGATGGGGATTAATGAAAAAGATGGGGACAACATAAAGCATGCCAAGAGAATATTTAGAGAATTAATAGATGAAAATTTCCCAAACATGATATTGTAAACTGACATCAGGATCAGTGAAGCATATAGAACTACAAATAGTCATAACCAAAATAAAAATACACCCAGACATATAATAATCACCATCCCAGAAATCCAACACAAGAATAGAATTTTAAAAGCTGTCAGAGATAAAAGAAAGATCATTTGTAATGTAAAACCTATCAGAATCACAGCAGACTTCTCAGCACAAACAATGAAGTCAAGAAGAGCATGGAGTGAAGTACTCCAGATCCTACAGGAAAATGATTTCCAACCTAGACTGATGTACCCTGAAGAACTGTCCTTCAAAATCGATGGAGAAATAAGATACTTCCATGACAAAGAACAGCTGAGAACTACATCATCACCAAGCCAACCCTGCAAAGAATACTGAAAGACAGTTTAGATACACTTAGGAAAAATTCACTAAGCAAAACAGACCAACAACAGAAAGATACAGAAGCAACAGCAGAAAAATTACATGTTAACAATAAACCAACATATAACAGTTATAACCATTAATATAAATGGTGTCACTGCACCAATTAAAAGAAACAGACAGGCAGAATGGATCAAGAAACAATATCCAACCATATGCTTTCTATAAGAATTGCATCACAGACTGAAAGTCAAAGGGTGGAAAACAATAATCCGTGCAACAGGAACCAAAAAAAAAAAAAAAAAAAAAATAAGCGGGAGTAGACATTCTGTTTGCAGACTATGTGAACTTTAAACCAATAATGATCAGAAGAGATTATGAAGGTCACTACACACTGGTTAGGGGAAAACTTCAAGAGAAAGAGATAAATATCTTAAATGTATATGCATCAAATTCAATACCACCCAGTGATATAAAACAAGTATTAACAGAAATGAAAAACCAAACTATCAGTAACACAATTATAACAGGAACCCTTAAAACACCATTGACACCAAGGGACAGATCAATCAGACAGAAAATCAGCAAAGAAATAACAGAACTGAATCACACCAGTGAACAAATGGACTTGATAGACATATACAGAGTGCTCCATCCAACAATGTCAGAATTCACATTCTTCTCAGCAGTACACGCTTCATTCTCTAACATAGATCATATGTTAGCTCACAGAACATGTTAAAATAAATGAAAAACAGTTGAAATTATCCCTTGCATGTTATCAGATCATAGCACTATGAAATTAGAAATTATTGATGAAACATACTGCAAAAATCCCACAAACACATGGGAACTGAATAACACACACTTGATCAATCAGTTGCTCACAGAGTAAATTAAAGAAGAAATTAAACAATACCTACAGGCAAACAAAAATACAAATACAACTTCTGGGAATCTGTGGGATGCAATGAAATCATCCTCTGAGGAAAATTTGTTGTACTGAGTTCCCACATCAGGAAAAATTAACAAATACAAATAAACTGATGTTACACCTCAAACATCTAGAGAAAGAAGATCACGTCAAGCCCCAAGACACAAGAAGAAAGGAAATTATAAAAATCAGAGGAGAAATCAATACAATAGAGACTAAGAAAACAATTCAAAACATCAATGAATCAAAGAGTTGGTTCTTTGAAAAAATAAATAAAATTGATAAGTCCCTAGTCAACGCTGTTTTAAAAAAGGGAAGAAAAAGCTCAAATTCTTGCAATAAGGAATTAAAAAGGCAAAATCACTACAGACTCTATAAAAATATAGGAGATCATCAACATCTATTTCAAAAATCTCTACTCTCAAAGGTTTGATAACACAGAAGAAATACACAGATTCTGAGAAACATATGAAGTATGAAAGCTAGGTCAAGAAGATGTAAAACTGCTGAAAAACCCAAATTCTATTAATGAAATTGAAAACGTAATTAAGTCCTTATCTACAAAGAAGAGCCCAGGCCCTGACGGATTCACTGCAGAATTCCACAAGAAATACAAAGAAGAATGACTGGTGACACTCCTCAAACTCTTCAATGAAATTGAAAGGGAAGCAGTTCTTTCTAAGTCATTGCTGGAAGCAAATATTACTCTAGTACCAAACCTGAGAAACACCCACCTAAAAAAGAGAAGTATAGACCAATCTCAATAATGAACACAGATGCAAAAATCAATAAAATTTTGCAAACGATGCAGTAAATCATCAAGAAAAATATACACCATGACAAAGTGGTATTCATCCCAGGCATGCAGGGATGGTTCAACATATGTAAATCAATAAATGTAATCCACCATATCAATAAAGCCAAAAGTAAGAATCACATGATCATTTCTATAGATGCGGAAAAAGCCTTCTATAATGTCCAACATTCATTTATGGTAAGAACTTTACAGAAAATTTGAATAGATGGTCTTCACCTCAATATAATAAAGGCCATCTATGAAAAACCAACAGTCAATATCATACTAAATGGCCAAAAATTGAAAGCCTTTACTTTAAAATCAGGCACAAGACAAGGATGTCTTTATCACCACTCCTATTTAATATAGTACTGGAAGTACTGGCCAGAGCAATTAGACAAGAGAGAGAAATAAAAGGGGTAAAGATAGGAAAAGAAGAAATCATCATTGTTTGCAGATGACATGATACTCTACATAGAAGACCCCCTAAACTACATTGAAACACTCTTAGATATAATAAATAAATTCAGTAATATAGCTGGATACAAAAGTTAATACTCAGAAATTAATAGCATTCCTATACACTAACAACAAAATCAGTGACAGAGAAACAAGAAAACCCCTTCACACTAGCAACCAAAAAATGAAATATTTAGGAATTGCTCTCTTGAAAGAAATGAAAGACCTATACAGGGAAAATTATCATACATTTAAAAAGGAAATTGAAGACAATCTCTGAAAATGGAAAGACATCCCTTGCTCATGGGTAAGAAGAATAAATATTGTAAAAATTGCTATTCTCTCAAAACTGTTATACAGATTCAATGCAATCCCAATAAAAATACCATCAACATACCTCATAGATCTAGAGAAATCACTCCTAAAATTCATCTGGAGCAAGAAGAGACCTAGAATAGCAAAGAAAATTCTAAGCTGCAAAGGCAAGGCTGGAGGCATCACAATCCCTGACTTGATTTTATACTACAAAGCAACTCTAGTAAAATAAACATGGTACTGGAACCAAAACAGAGCTGAAAATCAATGGAATAGATTAGAAGATACAGCCACAACTACAAACACACTCAGTCACCTTATCTTTTGTAAAGGGGCCAAACAGGTTCACTGGAAGAACGAAAGTGTCGTTAATAAATGGTGTTCTGAAAACTGGCTCTCCATATGCCAAAAACTATAACTAGACCCATGCCAACCACCACATACTAAATTAAAATCTAAATGGATCAAAGATCTGAATACTAAAACAGAAACACTAAATCTCTTGGAAGACAAATAGGTAAAAACATTTAAGACATAGGTGTAGGTAGAGAATTCATGAACAGGACTCAAACTGCATGGGAAATACTTCCCAGAATCAATAACTGGGATAACTTCTTAGTACAAAGTTTCTGCATGTCAAAAGAAATCTCTAGCACAGTGAAAAGAAAACCCAAAAATAGGGGAAAAAAATCTTGCAGAACTCTGCCTCAGACAAAGGATTTCTGTCTAAAACATAAAGAAATTAAAAATTCAGACCTCCAAATTCAAAGATGCAATCCAAAAATAGGCATCTGAGATGAATACACACTTCTCAGTTGAAGAAATACAAATGGCAAATAAATACATGAAAAATGTTCATATCATTACTCATTAGAGAAATGCAAATTAAAACCACACTGAGATTTCATCTCACTCCTGAAAGAATGGCAAGGATCAAGAAATCTATAAACAACAAATGCTGGTAAGGCTGTGGGGATAAAAGAACTGCACTGTTGATGGGAGTGTAGACTGGCACAACCATTGTGGAGGTCACTCTGGAGATTTCTCTAAAAGCTGGGATTGGAAGTCCCCTTTGTTCCAGCTATTCCACTTCTAGGCATATTCCCAGAAGAACTGAAAACATCATACCACAGTGATATATGTGCACCCATGTTTATAGTAGCACAATTTGTAATTTTCAGATCTTGGAAACAACCTAAGTGTCCATCAGCTGAGGAATGGATAAAAAGGCTGTGGTATTTTTATACAATGGAGTATTACTCAGCTATGAAGAAGGATCACATTGAAATATTTATAAATAAATGGATGCAGCTTCAGCTTGAGACCATACTCATAAGTAAAATAAATCAAACTCACATTTATGAATACTGAATAGATTCCCTATTGTAAGAAATGATTCAAATACATAAAAGTATGTTGTAATCATGGTTCCCCATTATATGGCTTTGAAGGCTTATAAAGTTTTCAATCATTAATTGGAATAATTTTATTCCAGGATGTTTGATATTATTGTCTGTGATGATATGAACCGCTGTTCTGAAGAAAACAAGACCTTGTCATAGCTAGTGCTGACTTAATATCATCTTGTTTTGAAGTCCCATCAAACTGTTGTTTTTCTGTTTCCGTTGCTTTTATCATGTTGTGTCTTATTGGAATTGATTATATGTGATAGTGTAAACAAAATTTTTATAGGCAAAGAGATGATGTAGAAACCATTGTTTGTTTTCTGTTAGCTGGTTCTGCATACCCTGTAACACTTTCATCCTCTTGAATGATTTCACACTGTGTTGATATGTTTCATGCTATAGTATATGAAGTTATACTCAAATATTTCAAGAGAAGAGACACTATGGTAGCTAATATTAAGTCGGGTTATTTTGTGGTGAAGCACTATGTTGCTTCAATTGTTCTGTTCTGACCTGTATTGTTAAGTTATGTCCTCTTTTATCTCAATCTCCTCCTTTTTAAAAATTTATTTGGTTTTTATTACTTTATTTAAATAAGGGATTTTTTTAATTAGCAGGATATTACAGTAACTTTGTTGGTTTCCTATTAACTTCATTTGAAGCCCTGTATTGCTCTCACCATCTTGTTTTGACTGATTTTACACTATTCTGTTCTTTTTGACAGTATCATGTTTGAGCGTATAGTCAACTACTTTGAAGGCAGTAAGATTCACCATGATGCCTCTTCTGGTTTGACTATTATCTTCTTTTGAAGTCCTCTAATGTCTCCAACATTTAGATTTTATTGGTTTTGTTCTGTACTGTTTTGTTGAGTTTTACTATACCTGACGATATAGGCAATTCTTTTTAACATAGCAAGAGGCATTATGGTAACCATTGTTGATTACCTTGTATTCTGTTTTTACATCATGTACTACGTCCATCTTTTGTTTTGAATCACTCGGCTTTGTTTTGTCACATTTGGTTTTATTCTCTTCAAAAAAAAAAGCAGTAAGAATTGTGGGAGTAATAAAACCCAAAATGTGTAAATTTTTTTGTAAAAAAGAGAGGAAAAGAAAGTGCTCTAAAGGACACAACTGCAAGTGTGTTTAGGTGTGTAAGATAGATGACCATATTACTAAGGTTTTGTTAGATCATTGAACACAACTGTTTGCCGTCTTACTGTTTGAATGTCCACTTTGTTTGCTTTAATTCTGCAACTTGAGCAACTATTTCTAAGATGACAATATGTAATCTATTAACTAGTGATTTCTTACTGTTTATTTTTTTTGAAATTGTTACGATTTGTACCCTGTTACTGTTTTTTTTTTAAATAAAATTTTGAAAATGAACTGAGACCATGATATTGGATTCAAATCGGAATGGAACTTACTATATTGCATCGAAATGACGATGGCACTTACTGTAAGGCCTCTTGTTTGGGCTCTAGGCATTTCAGTAGGTGGAAAAAGATAGGCTTTAGAAAGGCTTCAAAGCATTCTGGAAAATTTTCTTTATGAGAAAAAATGTATGTTTAATTCAACAATTTCTGGACTTGCATCTCTGGACCGTTTTCTCATTCTTGTAATCATGGAGATAGACACCTGTGAGAACATAGACAGCTCAAAGAGCAGAGAAACACATTTGTTCTTCATAGACTACTTAAACAGGGTTAAAATCTAGAATACAAAGAACTTAAAAACCTAGAACTCCAAAGTGCATGACCTAATCAAAAAACATCCCACTTAAATGAAAATACACTTCTCAAAAGTAGATCCAGTGAACAGTAAGTACATGAAAATATGTTCAAGTTCTCTGGCTGACTGAGAAATATAAAGTAAACCTACAATGAGACTTTTTACTCTACAAAGAATGACCATGATCAAGAAATGAAACACAAATAAATTCTATCCATGCTCTGTGGAAAAAGAGCACTGCTTAAGTTTTTGTGGGAATTTAAACTACTATAACCACTAAGTAAATCAGCATGGACATTTGGCAAAATAGTAAAATGAGAAATTCCAAATGGGCCAGCTATTCCCTTTGTAGGCAGCTCCTTCAAACTTAAAACATCATAACGTAGCATACTAAACATACATGTATACAGTACCCATCCATTCTAGCAGCACACCCCCATAAAAGGTAAAATTTGGAAGTGGCCTACATGACACCCAACAGATGAATGGATATTTACAATGTGGCATTCATACAGAGTGAGTTACTACTCTGCTGTAAATAGAGATAAATGTGTATCATTTGTGGAAAAGTGATTCACCTTGGATGCATAACACTGGAGGAAATAATCAAACACACAAATATAAAAACCAAGTAACTCTTCTGACGTGAGAAAACACAGTTCAAATACATTAAAGAGAAAAATAAAGATATAGGATGGGAAACAGAGTGATAAGTGTTTCCAAATGAGAATAGAATCTAGAGTTGTAGAAAGGGCAGGGTGGAGAGTTGAGAGCAAGAAAAAGAATGAGGATGTGTTGTATGCATGTAGATACCCACCACAATGAATGCTATCATTGTGCACTGAAGATATGTACTAATAAAAAATCAAAGACTGATACAGGATTGTTGATAGTAAAAAAGTTTTATTCAAAGAACACAAGTCTTTTACCAAATCCAAGACATCAGCAAATGGACCTCCTATGAAAAAAAAAAAAAATGCCAGTTGCTTAAGGTCCAATCTTGCCTTTCAAGAGCAATTAAAGAATAATCAAAGGGAACTAAAACTACAAGCACTTCACAAGAAACTCCATTTCCAAATGTGTAAAGAAAATACACGCATTTGAAAAATGCTTATGGTGCATAGTCCAAGATAAACACAAATTAGTCAAAATGACCTTAATATCATGTAGGGAAAATTTTGTCAACCTCACTTTTTAAATAAAATGAAAACTAACATTTTGGGTGACTTAAAGTAACATCTGTGAAGCAAATGACTACATTCATGTTTTCAAAGTGTGAAAAACTTCAAAAATTTTATGGAAATAACACACAAGATATCAGTGTGACAATGTTGTGACATACAGATGATTAATGGCACAGTTACACAAAAGAAAATACAGTGTCAGTGCTACTGAAGGTCAAATAAAGGGGCACTTGAACAAATCTGAGCCCATCTCTAAGCTCAAATCTTTAATTAAAATTATCATTTTTGAAAGTTAACGTATGAAGCAAGTCTATTTGAATTTTCTTTTTTTTTTTTCTATTTTTTTTTTTTGGAAATGTTTCTCACTTTGTAATTCATTCTGGCTTCAAACTACTTTGAAGCACAACCTGAACTCAAATTTGGCGATTATCTTGCCTTGGCCTCCTCAGTGCTGGTGTTATCGGTGTGCACAATAAGTGTCAGTGTATATTCCAAATTTAATCCAACAAGTCATATCATATGTAATATATGATGTTAAAAAATATAAAAATACACTGAGCGTCACCTAGTGAGAAGCAATTAGCTGTCATAGTTTCAAATCTTCCTCACTGTGATACTTTCCTAATACTCAGTTCCAAAATAATGTAAATATATTTTCTGATAAAAACTCAGTTGACAATGGCCAACGCCAAGGTTGAATCTACAGAACCTCAGTAATTACCCAAGAAATCCTTAAAGCAAACTCTGAAACAGATGTTAAATTCCAATAGTTTGTGTGGACATGCAGTCAACTTTTCGCATCAAAGTGTATTAACGTTAAAGTCCAAAACACCACTATATGATAATTAACACGATGACTGAGAGCAATATTTCCACAAACAAAATGAAGAAAAACTCATCATGGTGATACATCAGTTATCACATATGTAGGCCTAGCTTGGCTAAGGAGTTTCACTGTCATCAATTTGGAAGCCAATAGGATACATCTGCTAAGGATACTACAAGATACTATGTACTTGATTTGAAGAAAAATTTAATATATAAGCCATTGAGAGTCAAAATGAATTTTATTCATTCATATGGAATCTGCACTGGAGGGGTCACCGTGCTCCCAAAGCCCACATGGGCTAACTACACAATCCACACTTTACTGTGCCTGATCGCATTATAGTGCTGGTTGAACAGCTCCTGTGTGGACCCAGTTTCAAATACTGCCTGTTGGGAGCCACTGAAGCTGGAAATTTAGCAATGTTCAGGGCTACAGCATGGCTGGGGCACAACCATCCCCCAAAAGCAAGAAGCAAGCCGGAAGAAGATGCTTCAGCCCAGAAAAACGCTAAGCCCCAAGACAATGCAAGCATGAGTTTCTAGACAACAGGGTTCAAATTGACATCACCCTTTTGAGTATATAATATTCTGCAGTGGTTGAGCAGTATCTTTCCTCCTACAAGAAAAGTAAGCCCTACATGTGACCCCAGGTTTGTCTCTTCTTTATTTTCTCATCTGATCGCTGTCCTGTATTCCAGAAATTTCAAGAGTAATATGCATCATGGCAAATGCAATGAAATATCTGTGAGAGCGAAAAACAAAACTGTGTATTCCTTCCCTCTGTCCATATAGGTCTCTATCACATTCCCACAGCTCACGAGAAACTCAACTCCATGATCATGTTCTTGTCATATTTTAGGTATGTGCCCATTTCTACACTTTCTAACCTACTCCACACATTGTGGTCTCTGTTTCCAATGACTTCTAGTTTTATAAATCTGTCCCATCACATTCATCCTGATTCAGTTTATATGCATCCTCCAACGATGAGCATTTTGTTGCTTTTTTGCTCTTGCCCTTACATGTAGATGGGAGTTCTGTGGTAGTAGGTGACAACATGGAGAGACAGTGGACAGTTATGATGAAGAAAATGATGTGATCTCTGTGTTGAATACTAGCACACAGGTCCTAGAAATTTGATCCCATATGTCTCCTGACTTGTGCTTCACAGATCAACTTGTATGAGTTGTCATATGGCGTGTAGGCAAAAAACCAAAACCCAAATACAACTGAAGGGGTTTGAAGGTTGTTTTTCATTGGAATATTAAATTATACAGTTCATGCAGCACATGTGGCTGCAAGTCATAAATAGAATGGAGGCATCTCAGACAAGAGATGGTTTCTCACCTCATAGAACCCAGGGAAAAAAGAGAAAGAGAGAGAAAGAAGAGGGATTAGCGAAAGATAAAAGAATAAATAAAGGAAGGAGGAAAGGAAGAAAGGAAGCGGAAGAGGAAAAGGATCCGGTGGAAGAGAAGAACAAGAAAGAATAAAGGAACTCTGGATAAGAATACAAACTTACAAGTCACCTTTCCAAGTTATCCATCACCTTAGAAAAGGCCAGTCCTTGTATCAGAACGTCCACCTATAAGCTCTTCAAAGAACTCACCAACTGGCCACTAAAATGCCCCACAGTCCAATCAAAATCCTCCTCTCTGAACACATGAAAGTTTTGAGGAATATTATACCACCTGTCTAACATGACACTTTTGCATTCACACCTAGTGTCATGTCAATGCCATCAGTGCTATCCTGTCTGGAAAGAACAAATCATCACTAATCAACTTATGTGTTGTGACTGAGTTTGTGGCAATGTGTTACAATCATGTTGTTTGGATTTACATTCTGGCCATCCATCCTACTGTAGGTGAAACTTTGATTTTTGTGGAGTTTTGGTTGTGGTTTTGAAACATAGTCTCATTATGTTCACTGTAATGCAAAAACTTGAGTCAAACAATCAACGTTCCTGTCACAATATCTAAACTATCCAGAAAGACCATCATCTAAAATATTTCTGTGCTAATGATTGATTGTTCCTTAACTTACTGTGTATTTTGGCATGCTGGGAATTGCACCAGTTATTTTGCTGTTAAAGAACTACAGCCAGCCCTGCTCCAAATAGTTGGCAACTTTGTGTAGAACCTTGCCACATGTCTTTATCTCTTAGGTGAAGATTTAATACAAACCAACCTATGGTACTGTAGTGACACAGGGGAAATTTCTGCTAAGGAATTTTATGTTGCCTGGTACATGATAGCCTCTAACCTATCAGTGTTGTGATTTTCACATCAGCTTTGTCCATGTTTCAGGACAAATCTCAAAACTTCCCCAGAATTGTCTGTAACACTAGATCTATCTGCATTTTTGAATACATGTCACTGAGTCATTCATATTAGTAACTTGCATCGGACACAAAATTATCTGAATGTTTTTCCATGATTCTATCATTTTGATATCTGTTAAAGAAGCTAGACATTAGTGCTTATTTTCTTATCCTATTTTCCGACATGTGTATGTACATGATGTTTTATCCTTCTCCCTAAATTTCACAGTGACTTTCAATTGGAAAACATAATAACTTATTCGGGATAAAATATACTTCAGTCTACAGGATGATACGTAATGCAACAGAAAATGTGTCCTTCTGTTATCGTGCTTCAGTTACTCAGTTGACATGTAATAGATGCTCATCAATTTCTGGTTGCTTCTGTCTCCAAGAAAGGGCTGGTCACTGTGATGCACAGCTGGTCACTACGATGAACGCTGTACAAAAAAATATCCAGATGACAAGCATTCTGCCTCTGTATCTCTTGCTTGCTTATCTCATATAAGCCCTACATCACCAAACATCAGGCCTGATATGTAACGAGTGACCCTGATTAGTGCCTGTTGACCTAATAAATGTTCCTCCCACTTGGAGACATCATTTCATGTTTTCTGCTTGTTCTACCAATTGGAGTTTATCAATCTACACAGGAAGAGTAGTTTCCCTGGGAGCACTCCATAAATATCTTTTCTTAAGGAATTCAGAATTTTTCTTAATGTCCTACCTGGCTTTGTGAAAACTGTGTAGTAGACTAGTTATGCATTGGTAAAGGCTTTTGAAACACTTTGAGTAATGCTGTAAGAAAAAGATCAATGAGACAGACATGTGGAGTATGAGACTGGATATGGTTTACAGGTGGAGAAAGTTGGTTGAATTTTCCAAAAGGAATAGGCTCACAGAAACTGGTTTACACACAAGCCCTCTTTCATAAGGATATATACTTGATCTAACTTCAACTACACAATGAAGAGAGAGTAATCGGGTCCAGAGGCAAGTACCCTAAATTTGATGGTGGGGATGATTAGCAGAGATTTAGGGCTGTCGTAACAACATCAATTTTGCTATTTGAAACTATCTTTTTTACACCATTTTTTTCCAAAAGGAACAAGTACATATTATAAAACCATATGCCGGGGGCTGGGAATTTAGGTCAGCGGCATAAGCACCTGCCTTGCAAGCAGGCAGTTGTGAGTTCGATCCCGGTACCAATCAAAAGGAAAAAGACAAAAAAAAAAAAAAAAAACCACAACCATATGCCATTTACTGCAAAGAGATGTCACACTGCAAGATGGTGAAAATAAATTCTTTCAGTAAATATTCCATGATGAAACATGAGCTATCATTTCAGCACATGGCTCCTTGTGACTGCCCACTAATTCTCTGTGAGGCTCTGGGATACAGTGAGTGAGAGACCACTGTATTTATGCCACAGATACCACTTGCAGAGACTGCAAATACATCACACAAAAAAGTGAAGTCAAATAACACTGGGGGAAGAAGAAACAGCAACATCTATTCTTATTACAACAATTCTGTGATCCAGATTAAATTTTGTAAAAGTGAATGTTATTTGTGTGGAAACACAAGGAAGACTTACAAGTTAAAAGAACAAGAAGTAAACACCTGGAAGGTCTATTTCAAAACTCACGAAGTGTTTCATTTTTGTAACTGGATCTCTTGACAAAAGGCTGGCTGACGAGGGGACCAACCCTGATGTTCAAAGTGTGCTCCTTGGCAGCAAAAGAGGAGACACAGAGAAGGTGCCACTTCCCATTTCCAGCTGATTGGAAGCCACTTGCTAGCACTCCCCAGGCTTGTGTCACCTTTACGGAAAAGGAAAAGTACAGGCAAGAGTACACCTGAGGTGTTTGGAAGAACCTGTGACTACAGTGATGAGAGACAAAT
Source organism: Cavia porcellus (assembly GCF_034190915.1). Lineage (NCBI taxonomy): Eukaryota > Metazoa > Chordata > Mammalia > Rodentia > Caviidae > Cavia > Cavia porcellus. The sequence continues at coordinate 99,262,963 of NW_026947486.1, forward strand.
ACTATGCCTTAGAATAAGGCAGCCTTCACTGTGCACACACAACCATGTTTTTTTTTTTATTTCATTGGCTCCGTGTAAGAGATGCAGAGTGATACACTGCTCTGAGGAGGCATGAATGACTGATCACGGGGCAAACATACCCACACGAGAACCCACGATCAACAAAGCTTTCCTTTTCATAAAAGATAACTAGTCTTCTCCTGATTTTTCTACAACCAATGAAATGCATCCTCTAAAATGCTTAAGGCCAAAATAAGATAGAATTTGAAGTATATAAATTGTGCTCAATAAACCTGGTACCAACCAACCAAGCTAATAACAGCAATAAAACACCAAGGCGAAAATAAGTATGTGAGACGCTAGGTTAGATTTCAGGTTCAGCAAAATAGGAAGTCTCAGAATGTCGCCTGTGTGGTCTAAGATACTAAAAGAAACATGCAACAGAGTACAAGGGAGATGGTTTGAAACAGTGTCTTTGTGTGGTCATAGAAACCCGTCCAAAGATGGGAAAATACGGTAAGTTTTCACAAACTTGGGAACACAGTGAATATCACACACAAATGAGCAGGATAAAATTGAACCATCATGGCATCATGTGGTGGTGTGACAGGAAAGTGAAACTCAAGTCTAATGCTCTGTTAAGATAAGATTTGCTCATCCTGCCTCCCCAAATAGTTAGAAATTTAGAGTCAGTTAGCCTTGACTGACCATGGAGCTGCAACTTAGAGATATGCTGACGATCCAAGATAAACTAATCGAGGCCATGGTTAATTTCAACCACCCCTTTAGGCCTACCTCCTTGCCTATTTTCTCCCACCTTATAATAAAACCCCAGTGATTATCTGCTTGAGAACATTTGACTTGATTCATGGAGCTAATTAAAAGATAACCTGCTATCCGCTGTCATATTTCTTGTTACAAAATGTATATAAGTTTCTCTTTCAGTCTCATTTGATGTTGGAGTTTTGCTATTGATCCTGCCAGTCAGAAAGAGCAAAAAAGAGTTAACTTCCAATTCCTTGAAACAAAGGGTCTTCCATTTGTTTCAGTATCAGATTTCCAAAACAGTGGGAGATCATGTGCCACAGTGTGTTGGAAGACATGATTCTTGTTTACGTATCAGTTAGCAGATCTTATTCAATATAAATCAAAAGAGAAAGGAAAACATGAAAAACTGAGATGGAGAGAGGGAAGAGACAGATGAAATCATGAGCCCAGAAAATGCTGAAGTTTAAGATGTGAAGAAGGGTCAGATTTTAGGTAGCTGATGCTTTCAGGTCAGAGGGTCAGAGAAGAGAGAGTCACCAAGATAGAGAACCCTGCCCATACTCAGTGGGATTCATTTGAAGATTCAGCAGGGCACAGATGACATCAAGCCAATGAGGAAACTGTAGGGCCTGGAAAAGGATCTGCCCTCAAGTGGAGGAAGGGTACACCAGTCCAGCTCTGCAGGAGAGAAGACATCAGTGGTGGAGCCCACAATGGAAATGAGGAGGACAGTAAGCCTCCTCCTTCAGGAGGCACTAGCAGGGCTCTAGGATATCTGGCCTGTGCTCTGTGGAAATATTTTTCTAATACTAAGAGCTCCTCTTGTCCCCCATAAGGATCCAAAAGATCAAATATTCCAGGACATCAAACAACATCCCAAAACACAGCTCTTGCATTCCCTGCAACACAGAAGTTCCCTGAGGTTGTAGAAAATGGCAGAACTTGACAATCATCAAATCAGAAACTGCTAGAGATACAAGGCTGCAAGCAAAGGCCACTGTTAATTAGGAATGAAATCAGTGACTAAAATAGATACAGATCAGAAAGAAAGAGAAAAGCTGCTACTAATTGTACAGAATTATCTATGTAGAAACCTTGATAAATCTACAGTAATTACATATACTGTGAGCACAGCATATTTGCAAGGTACTGTGCAATATACGTTACAGACCTATTGAAAGGATACGTGCAAGTTAAGGCTAATTGGCTTAATTCTTCTATACGAGACAAACCTCACTTGCTTGCTAAAGTCATTTTAAGGAAACTTGGAAACTCTTTCTCTGTCTCTGAAAGGGATGTAAATACCTTTCAAAGCTGAAAGAAGGAAAAAGGCATCTTGCTATCATTAGAACCAAGTAACATATTTTTTCTAGGACTTAGGAGCCATCTCTTGGAAACGTTAATGTCAGAGAAGATAATGCCCCTACCATCCATTTTCTCTGAAGGGTCAGAGCGCCACTCCATTAGCTAACCTATGTCCTGTCAAAGTAATTGTGATATACACATGTAGAAATGCCAGCGAGGAATGCAATCATTTTGTACTGTGAATATGCACAAATAAAAATTAAAATATAAAGCACATATTTACTTTCCTTTGGAAGTCAGCATAGCTGAAAGACTGGTAGAAGAACTCGTTTTTTCCCTGTTGGCCAATAGCATATTGCTGCAGGGGCATTTGTATATGGGTTGAGTGGAGACTTTGGCAGATGAGGCATGAATCAGGTGGCTGCTTAGGGATGACTAATGCCAAAAGTAGTGTGGTATTGGCATAGGAGATAGGGCAGAAGAATCTGGAGAAACGGCTGGGTGTTGAGGATGAGCTGCCACTTGGGTTGGCAGAGGTGGTGGTGGTGTTGCTAGTAGATTTAGATGGCCAACCACACAGAGAAGTGAAATCACTTCAGAATCATCAGGCAGGATGTGGTAATTCTTTTTTTTTAATATGGAGTTTTTTGTTTGGCTGATTGTCTTTGATGAGTAGGAGAGAGACTTTTTCGTGACAGGCACAGGCATGGAGCCAAGGCTTGTGGTTCAGATACAATCCAAGCCACGTGTCAATGTAAGAGAAAAGACTATGATAGCCATTCAGTGCAAGGTCCATCACATTGCTCCAGATTCAACAGATGATTGCTACATCCAGGGTTCCTTTGGTGACCATGCAGAGCATAGGTGCATCCATTCAACCTTGCAGAAGGCATAGAGCAACTTGGGTTTCATTTTTACTCCACAGTTATCAGAGAAGCCTTTCCTGAAGTTTTCCATCATGCCTTCTAGGACAATGGGTTTACTCCTGCTTGCCTTTCTAGTGACTCTCTATGGTGTGTGTCTACTGCACTATTGAATGGTGTTCTGTCAGACAAAGGGTGGGTGCCCCTCCTGAAAAAGGGACCACAGTGGCACCCATTTGTCTGCTTGGCACTCAGCAATTTTAGGGCCGTGGGGATCTAAATAAGCATTGGTGGGTTCTCAGTAATGTTCTCTCCAGCCTCCAAGGAAAGCTTTCTGGTAGTATCGCAATAGATGAATTCACAAAAACATAGGTTAGGGTTCATTCAAGCTCCATGGCTCTGAGCCTCCCAAATGGAGCTTGTACCATAGAGCACAGAAGGAATGACCTATTTTTTATGTCACCCAGTGACTTTCAGTCCACACATTCACACTCAGGCACAAGAGTCAATACATTCAAACACACCATCCCAGGGGTAAGGTTTGACTGAAACCAAAACTGACTCACTTACCACAGGCAAGGAATGATGAGTTCCTCCTTTGTCCCATGAAGGGAACAGAAAATTTACAGACTGACTGAGGGATGTCCTGGGGCAATCCTACCTTGCCTGAGAGATGCAAGTATCTCCTTCTGTTGGTCCAGTGAGTTCTCTGCTGTCATGCAAGGGCTCCAACTCCTGAACCACTGAGGATACTCTGAGAAAAGGGATTGGAGGGTGCACCTTCTCATCTGCAGGACAGTCGGCCAGTTTCTGCTTCAGCCAGTAGGTTTTGTGGTGATCCGAGTTAGTTACCACAGGGTCTTTGCAACTGACACATGAAGTATGTTGCCGAAACCAGGTGTCAAATTGAAAAGAAGTTCCCTTGCAAAAAGGGGTTACAAGACAAACTATTTTTCTGGTGGGCTCTTGGATGGTGCTGTTCAGAATCATTAGTCTTGAGTCAGCTTTGATATACTTTATTTGCATGCAGGAAGTACAAAAACTTATAGCAGGTTTCTGTATAATTGGTTATTTAAAGCACAACGTATGTTGTCAGACAGATTTCTTTTAGGCAGCTCTACTTAAAAGAAAATTTTTCATAAGGCAGGAAAATTCTAGGGGGGGATAATGGGTAGTATGGAGAGAATTAAAGAAGTGTTTCACTGGGCCATCTATGCTAGGTAGGAATGCTCTGGATGCACGTGGAAAACATGATATATTCTTAGGTAGGTAAAGACAGACACAGCAATCATGTTGTATGGCAGGTTCTCTGTGCAAAGCAGTTGGATACAGACAGTCAAGGATGACAGAGTTTAAAAGTTTATGTGACAGGCAGGATGAGCATATCGTTTATCAGTGTAGCAATAGGCTGCTAACTGATATTTATTTTTCTGCTGAAGTTGTATACATTATAAATGGGTGTGAATATATTTGTGGGTATGATGTTTTTAATTCTTCTAGGAAAATATTCAGAAAAGGAATAGCTGGGTCAAGTGAGAATTCTAATCCTAAACTGGCAATCTCTTAATATTTTTGCACTTTTTCTAAAATAATTTTGAGTTGTTATTGGTATTGTCTTAGGACAACAAAATTAAAAATTAAGCTGGTTGTTTATCAGTCACAATATTACAATGTTGGTACTATTTACCTCAGATCAACAGAGCCGAACTTTGCTTACCTTTTATATTCATTTCTTTCTTTTTTTCTCTGTCCTTATTTGCATTCCTTTTCATTCTCTATATCTGACCATAGAAGTCTTTTATATGTTGGTTAAAATATGATGCATGGATTTTTTGTGGGTGACATCAGTAAAACTATCATAGTAGAGAACTTCAGGGCTCAAATCCCACCCCGCCCCAAAGGAAGAACAATGCAGGAATTCCAGCAAATACGTGTAATTAGCATGGAAAGACTCAGTGAACAAATAAAGATCTGCCAAGGACACAGTGCAGTGATTGTGTGCACAGCATGCACAAGACCTGGGTTCAATTCTTATCGTATAAAAGAAAGTGAGGAGGAGACAGACTAAGAGAAAATAAAGACAGGAGAGAGAGAGAGAGAGAGAGAGAGAGAGAGAGAGAGAGAGAGAGAGAGAGACAGAGAGAGAGAGACAGAGAGAGAGAGACAGAGAGAGACAGGCAGAGAGAGAGACAGGCAGAGAGAGAGAGACAGAGAGAGAGAGAGAGAGAGAGAGAGAGAGACAGACAGACAGACAGACAGACAGACAGACAGAGACAGAGAAAAAGGAGAAATAAAGTAGAAAGTACCCAGAGTTTCAAACATGAAAATGATTCAAAGTTAAAGTAGGTGATGCTTTCAGTTCAGAGGGACAAACCAGAGAGAGCTCTAAAAAGAACCCTACCCACTGTCAGTGCTGAAACATTTGAAGATTCAGCAGAGCAGAGATGAGAACAAGAACATGAGGAAAATATGGTAGATACTGGAAAAGCACTTACATCTCACAGATGAAGAGTAAGCCAGCCCGGCTCCCCAGGACAGAAGACATCAGTGATGTACTCCACTCACAGAATGAGGAGGACAGATAGCCACGTCTGATAGCTGGCATTGGCAGTGCCCTCAAGAGATCTTGCCTCTACATTTCTCTACACTTGGACCTGCTTGGAATCTCAGCAGTTCATCATCACAAAAGAAAGGCTCAAAAACATCAAGCCTTCACCAACTCATCAAACATTCCCAAGCACATTCCATGGATCCCAGCTGTAAAGGATAAGTGTTGGAGGAGATATGCAGCCAGAAACTTCCAGAGATACCAAGCAGCAAGGAAACACAACTCTGCTGAGGAGAAGAATCAGTGAATAAAAGGCTTCCAGGTAGGAAAGTTGAGGGAAAACATGGGCCTTTATTTGTGCATGCTTGCCTATGAAGAACATATGATGAATCTACACACCTTACACACACTGTGAGCTCTGCAATGTTTTCAGGATATGTTTGCAACGTATTTTGCAGAGGCTCTGTAGGGGCACATGCAAATTAATAAATACAAAGGAGTTTAATTCTCCATTGAGAAGAGTCATCTACTGTTACAACAGCCCTTACTTAGGGGACCTTGTACATTTCTTCACTGTATGTCAGGCTTATAAAATCTTTTATGAAAGGGAAAGAAAGGAAAAGGCCTCCTGACACCTTTGTGACCATGGAACATCTTTGTCAAGGCCATCTCTTTGAAATGTAGACAGCAAGGAAACAGTGGCCCACCCTGCATTTCAGTTGGGGTTGGGGAGGAAAAACCTAACTTTGAGAGACTCCTTCCTCTATGTGGTTAAAGTACCTCCAGTCATAAAAGATAAGTGATGTGCATGTTTGAACTCCCTCAAAGATTGTAATCATTATGCAGATGAGTACTTCTGTGACCTGCAGTCACTACTAACCAAAGCACCATTGTTGACGAGACCTACATACAGGAATCTCTGTGAATTCTCATCCAACCATGAGGCAGGGGATTGAGAAGTTCTGATGTTCAATAACTACACTGTGGTGTATCTTTTAGCTTTCATTGATAATATGTTTTGAATGTTTTTATAACAAGACTAATCTGATTCACATGAAAAACTGAAGAGACAAATCTAATATTAGACTTGCAAATACAAATTGCATCTATGCAGTTGCTATTCATTATATATATATATATATATATATATATATATATATATATATATATATTGAATTCTCAGTTCTCACAACCCAGCGCAAATGTATTCAAAATCCTGAGGACAGATAATGGTGAAAGTCAAGACTTAACTGATTGTCATGTTTTTGCCTTCCCTAAATTTTTTTCAATAACCTTGTCTACTTAAACTCCAGAATCTTTCCTCTCCCAAGGATAAATGGAAGGAAAACTGCAAAAGTCATTGATAAAAACGGACAGAGACACTGAATAGAAGTTCATTTTATTTTCAGCAGAACAAGCATTTACGTACAGCAGAGGGGTCCAGAGAACAAACAGAGCCCTCCCAAGTCAATTGGCAGGGCAGCTGAGGAATCACTGAAGTAGGCAGGCAATGCACTGCTTAGGGCTAGAGGACAGATGACTAAAACTGAATCCTCTTTTGCAGCTGAGGCTTGTCCAGAAACTAATGTTCCACACTATCAAATATGGGCACCACCGCTGAAAGCAGGTTCATCAAGTAGGCAATAGAAAGCTCAAGAAGGTCAAAATCTTCTGCAGTTATCAGGCTAAAGGAAAGAACAAACAGAATCTCATCACCCGTGCTCATGTGCCCCTTGGCTTCCAGTCAGTCTTCAGGATGTAGTTTAGAGCTCCCCCACCTCTACCCAGGGCAGGTGCCAGCAGGCTCCACACAGCATGGCCTCTCCACAGAGTGCAGCTGGGGGTCTGCGCTGGTCCCTTGACGCACCCTCAGCCCTACACACCTGCTGTCCCCCATGCAGCCCACTGCTTCCCATGACTCACATGTTCAGCTCATTGCCACTCACTGTGACCTCCCTGAAAACTCCCCTCCTTGGGGGCTCTGCTATCAGGGCAAGGTGGAGGCAAGCCAACTCTGCATGCACAGCATGGCGGAAAGACACCTTGTAGCGGCTGATGGACACCTGGTTAAGGCTACTGTAACCGAGGCTGCATTCTCCCCCGGGGCCACCTGGACAACCTGCAGGGTCTCTTTGGGCCCCTGCCAGTCCTGGCAGCTAGGCCCCACCCCAGCTTGTGTCCTCCAGTCTGTGGGGTCCCCTCCTCCTCTTCTGTCCCCTTGTAGCTCCTGTTTACCCCCCTCCTCCAATCCCGCCAGTCCTGGGCCACCTCTGGCCAGTCCCTCAGGAAGGATACAACTCCTGCATTTCGTCAGTGGAGTCTCCAGGTGAGGCTGAGGCCTCTTCACCAGACTCTGGCTCCTGTGCAGGGCCTGGTCCTCTGGGCGCTCCTGAACACTGGAGCCTTCTGCTCCTGCCCCTTCCCTTTCTCCAGAGGGGCCAATTCCTTGAGGACTCCCTCGTGTAACCCTATTGCCCTCCCTTCCCTCGACACTTCCCTGGGTATCTTCAGGACCCTGCAAGCCTGACCAGTCTCTAAGGCTACCAGCCTGCGTCAAGTGCTACCGCAGGCTCAGACTTCCTTTAACAGAATGAAGGCCACGCGAAACACTTCCACGTTCCATTCAGAATGCAGCCTATTATATCCACAGCGCATGCGCAGTTGGGCCCTCAGCCTTAGGCGCTAGCCAATGGCAGAGTCTCACTGAAATTTGCATGCCACGCTCAGGCCCAGGGAGATTCCCTGGATCAGAGAAAGCATTGCCTTTGAATGAGGTTCTGCTCTTGGCACTGAGGGCACCTAGGTCTCCACAGAGCAAAGGAACACAGGCCCCTAAGGGGACCTCCTGAGTTCCTGACTTTCAAGGTAGAGTTGCAGGTGTCTGTGGCTCCTGACAAGGAAGTGTCTGTCTCTCTGTAGCCAATACACTTGGAGGATGAACCAAGGTGGAGCCAATCACTGCACACTGTCCTCTACACCTAGTACTCAGGGGTCCCATTCTTCTCAAGTGCCTCTCCCTACAATAGTTTACTTTGTGGTCAGCACCATGCTGAGGTGCAGGGCTGGTCTTGTCCTCTGCACTGAGTAGGAGCACATCAAGTAAGGAAAAGTGCAAGGGAAGTGATCAGGGCAGGAGAAGGGGGAGGATAAAGCTTGGACCTGACCTTCAGCCCAAAAGTACTAGAGGTACAAAGCAGGAAGTAAACATAACACTTCATTAGGAGGGAAATCGGTGGAAAACAGGCATCTGTGTTGGAAAGAAATAAAAACTCTTGCCTTTATTTTACATGTGAAAACCTGTACAGAAAACATGAAAATCTGAACTGCTTAGAAAAAAGTGTGAAGTGATTGTGTCTGCAGTGCATAACACAATTTCACAGGGTTAATGTGAGGACGTATATTCTCCACAGGAAAGAGTCTTCCACTCTTATTAAAGCACTTGCTTAAGGCACTTGTAAGTTCTCTGTGCATGAAAAGGATATGAATCTTTGTGAAATATAAATAGGAAAAAGGCCTGTTACCATCTTTATGAGCAAAGAATATCTTTTATGAAAGACTGATGAACAATATTTGAAACGTAAACAGCACTAATGTGCTAGACATTTCTTAATCTGTTCATAGTTACATATGATGATTGAGGGTCATACACTCCATTACTTTGGACATCAAGGCATCTCAGTTTCTTTTTCTGCTAAGTTGTTCAGTTTTATGGACATGGGCTTGGTCCTGGGGATGGAATCTGTTTTTTTTTTTTTTTTTTTTTTTTTTTTTTTTAATTTAAGAGGAAAAAGAGAAAAACACAAAACAAACCAAAGCGGCGTAAGGGTACACGCAATACAGAACTGCAAAACAAAACAAAACAAAACAAAACAAAACAAAACAAAAAAACATAACAGTAAGAAATTACCTGCTAGTAGATTACACACTATCTTCTTGAAAATAGTTCCTCAAATCACAGTATCAAAGAACACAAGGTGGACATTCAAACAGGGAGACTGCAAACAGCTGTGTTCAGTGTTCCAAAAACATTGATAAAGTCAGCTATTTAACACCCCCAAAAACACTTGCTGTTATATCCGTTAGAGCTCTTTTTCTTTTTTTTTTCCCTCTCTTTTTTACAACAAAATTTACACATCTTGGATTTTATTACTCCTTAGTGCTTATTACTTTCTTTGGGGGCGGGGGGGAAGAATACAGTCAAATATGGCAAAACAAAGCTGTCAGTCAATACCAAGGATAGACATAGCACATGGTGTAGAACAGAGTACAAGTTTATCAACAATGGTTATCAACGTTGTCCCTTGTTTCCTTAAAAAGAATAGTCTATCTTATTAGATATTATAAAGTTGGACAAAACAGTAGAGAACAAGACCAATAAAACTTAGGCATTGTAAACATTACAGGACTTCCAAAGAAGACAATAGTCAAACCAGAATGGGTATCTTAGTGAATCTTATTGTCTTCAAAGTAGTTGCCTATGTCTTCAAACTTGATACTATCATACAGAATGGAACAGAGTCTAATCAGTCAAAACAAGATCGTGGGAGTACTACAGGACTTCAAAACAAGTTAATAGGAAATCGAAAAGAGTTACTATTTATATATCCTAATTTTTTTGAATTTTTTCTTTAGTTAAGACAAACATAAGAAATGACTAAATAATTTTTTTTGAAACAATAAGGGGGAGATTGAGATAAAACAGGACATAACAATATAACAATAGAGGTCACAGCATGACTGTTTCAACAACCTAGTACTTCACCACCTTATAACCTGACTTAATAGTAGTTACCATAGTGTCTTTTTCCTTGAAATATTTGGATAAAACTTCATATACTCTAGCTTCAAATATTTTCATATCAAGAAGCCCAGAATAAAGCCTTTCTAATTAATGAGTGAAAACTTTATAAGGCTTCAAGGCCACCTAATGGGGAATCATGATTACGACATATTTTTACATATTTGAATCATTATTTACATTAGGGAAACTATTCGGTATTCACACATGCGAGATTGATTTATTTCACTAATGAGTATGGTCTCAAGCTGCGCCCATTTATTGATAAATATCTCAATGTGATCCTTCTTTATAGCTGAATAATACTCCATTGTATAGAAATACCACAACTTTTTTATCCATTCCTCAGTTGATGGGCACTTGGGTTGTTTCCAAGATCTGGCGATTACAAATTGTGCTGCTATAAACATAGGTGCACATATATCACTGTGGTATGATGCTTTCAGTTCTTCTGGGAATATGCCTAGAAGTGGAATAGCTGGAATAAATGGGATTTCCAGTCCCAACTTTTTGAGAAATCTCCAGACAGATCTCCACAAAGGCTGTACCAGTCTACACTCCCACCAGCAGTGCAGGAGAGTTCCTTTTTCCACACAGCCTCTCTAGCATTTGTTGTCGGTTTTCTTGATCCTGGCCATTCTTTCAGGAGTGAGATGGTATCTCAGTGTGGTTTTAATTTGCATTTCTTTAATGACCAATGATGATGAGCATTTTTTCATGTATTTATTTTCCATTTGCATTTCTTCATCTGAGAATTGCATATTCATCTCAGATGCCCATTTTTGGGTTGGATCTTTGAATTTCGGAGGTCTGAGTTTCTTTAATTCTTTATATGTTTTAGACAAGAGGCCCTTGTCTGAGAGAGAGTTCACTAAAATCTTTTCCCAGTTTGTGGGTTTTCTTTTCACTACGCTGGAGATTTCTTTTGACATGCAGAAACTTTTTAATAAGAAGTGGTCCCAGTTATTGATTCTGGGAAGTATTTCCCGTGCGGTTTGAGTCCTGTTCATGAATTCTTTACCTACTCCTATGTCTCCAAGGTTTCTACCTATTTTGTCTTCCAATAGATTTAGTGTTTCTGTTTTAATATTCAGATCTTTGACCCATTTAGATTTTAATTTAGTACATGGTGATAGACATGGGTCTAGCTTTAGTTTTCGGCAAATGGAGAGCCAGTTTATCCAGCAGCATTTATTAAAGAGACTGTCGTTCTTCCAGTGAACCTGCTTGGCTCCTTTATCAAAAATAAGGTGGTTGAGTGTGTTCGTAGTTGTGGTTGTATCTTCTAATCTATTCCACTGATCTTCAGCTCTGTTTTGATTCCAATACCATGTTGATTTTACTACTGTTGCTTTGTAGTATAACTTCAAGTCAGGGATTGTGATGCCTCCTGCTTTGTCTTTGCTGCTTAGAATTGCCTTTGCGATTCTAGGTCTCTTCTGGTTCCAGATGAAATTTAGGAGTGATTTCTCTAGATCTATAAGGTTTGTTGATGGTATTTCTATTGGGATTGCATTGAATCTGTATAACAGTTTTGGGAGAATGGCCATTTTCACAATGTTTGTTATTCCTATTTATGAGCAGGGGATGTCTTTCCATTTTCTGAGATCATCTTCAATTTCCTTTTTCAGTGTATTATAATTTTCACTGTATAAGTCTTTCACTTCTTTCGTAAGAGTAATTCCTAAATATTTCATTTTTTTGCTTGCTAATGTGAATAGTCCAGTTTCTCTTATTTCCCTCTCTGTAATTTTGTTTTTCGTGTATAGGAATGCTATTGATTTCTGAGTATTGATTTTGTATCCAGCCACATTACTGAATTTATTTATTGTATCTAAGAGTATTTCAATGGAGTTTAGGGGGTCTTCTATGTAGAGTATCATGTCATCTGCAAACAATGATAATTTAACTTCTTCTTTTCCTATCTTTACCCCTTTTATTTCTCTTTCTTGCCTAATTGCTCTGGCTAGTACTTCCAGTACTATATTAAATAGGAGTTGTGATAAAGGACATACTTGTCTTGTACCCGATTTTAAAGTAAAGGCTTTCAATTTTTGGCCATTTAGTATGATGCTGGCTGTTGGTTTGTCATAAATGGCCTTTATTATATTGAGGTAAAGACCATTTATTCCAATTTTCTGTAAAGTTCTTATCATGAATAAGTGTTGGACATTATCGAAGGCTTTTTCTGCCTCTATAGAGATGATCATGTGATTCTTATTTTTGGCTTTATTGATATGGTGGATTACATTTATTGATTTGCGTATGTTGAACCATCCTTGCATTCCTGGGATGAATCCCACTTGGTCATGGTGTATAATCTTCTTGATGATTTGCTGGATCCTATTTGCCAATATTTTATTGAGGATTTTTGCATCTGTGTTCATTAGGGAGATCGGTCTCTAGTTCTCTTTTTTAGTTGGGTCTTTCTCAGGTTTTGGTACTAGAGTAATATTTGCTTCCAGGAATGATTTAGGAAGGATTGCTTCCCTTTCAATTTCATTGAATAGTTTGAGGAGTGTCGGCATTAGGTCTTCTTTATATTTCTTGTAGAATTCTGCAGTGAATCCATCTGGGCCTGGGCTCTTCTTGGTGGGCAAGGACCCAATTACATTCTCAATTTCATTAGCAGAGATTGGGTTATTCAACAGTTTTATATCCTCTTGATCTAGCTTTGGTACTTCATATGCTTCTAAGAATCTGTCTATTTCTTCTGTGTTATCAAACTTTTGAGAGTAGAGGTTTTCGAAATAGGTGTTGATGATCCTCTGTATTTCTATTGGGTCTGTAGTGATTTCTCCTTTTTCATTTCTTATTGCATGAATTTGAGCTTTTTCTTTCCTTTTTTAAATAAGGTTGGCTAGGGACTTATCGATTTTATTTATTCTTTCAAAGAACCAACTCTTTGATTCGTTGATTCTTTGGATTGTTTTCTTAGTCTCTATTGCATTGATTTCTGCTCTGATTTTTATAATTTCCTCTCTTCTTTTGGCTTTGGGCTTGACTTGCTCTTCTTTTTCTAGCTGTTTGAGGTGTAGCATCAAGTTATTTATTTGTATTCGTTCTGTTTTCCTGATGTGGGAACTCATTGCAATAAATTTTCCTCTCAGAACAGCTTTCATTGCATCCCACAGATTCCGGTAAGTTGTATCTGCATTTTCATTTTCTTTTAGGTATTGTTTAATTTCTTCTTTAATTTCTTCTGTGACCCACTGATTACTCAAGAGTGTGTTATTTAGTTTCCATGTGTTTGCGGAATTTTTGCAGTATCCTTTGTCATTAATTTCTAATTTCAGAGCGCTATGATCCGATAATATGCAAGGGATGATTTCAACTCTTTTGCATTTGCTTAAATATGTTCTGTGAGCTAATATATGGTCTATTTTAGAAAATGATCCATGTACTTCTGAGAAGAATGTGTATTCTGATGTTGTTGGGTGGAACATTCTGTATATGTCTATCAAACCCATTTGTTCACAGGTGTGATTCAGTTCTGTTATTTCTTTGCTCATTTTCTGTCTGGTTGATCTGTCCCTTGGTGTCAGTTGTGTATTAAGGTCTCCTGTTACAATTGTGTTACTGATAATTTGAGTTTTCATTTCTGTTAATAATTGTTTTATATAACTGGGTGCTCTGGAGTTTGGTGCGTATATATTTAAGATAGTTATCTCTTCCTCTTGGAGTTTTCCCCTTACGAGTATGTAGTGACCTTCTTTGTCCTTTATGGTCATTGTTGGTTTAAAGTTCACGTTGTCTGCAAACAGAATGGCTACTTCTGCCTTTTTTGGATTCCTGCTGCATGAAGAATTGTTTTCCATCCTTTGACTTTCAGTCTGTGAGTATCTTTCTGGGTTAGATGGGTTTCCTGTAAACAGCATATGGTTGGATTTTGTTTCTTGATCCATTCTGCTAGTCTGTTTCTTTTGATTGGTGCATTGAGACCATTTACATTAATGGTTATTACTGTTAAATGCTGGTTAATTGTAGGAATGTTATCTCTCTGCTGTTGCATCTTTATCTTTCTGTTCTGTTTAATTATTTGCTTTGCTTAGTGGTTTTTTCCTTTGTGTATCTAAACTGTCTTTCAATATTTTTTGCAGGGTTGGTTTGGTGTTCATGAAGTTCTTCAGCTGTTCTTTGTCATGGAAGTATCGTATTGCACCATCTATTTTGAATGATAGTTTTGCAGGATATATCAGTCTTGGTTGGAAATCATTTTGCTTTAGGATCTGGAATACTTCACTCCATGCTCTTCTTGACTTTATCGTTTGTGCTGAGAAGTCTGCTGTGATTCTGATAGGTTTTCCTTTATAAGTGATTTGTCTTTTCTCTCTGACAGCTTTTAATAATCTATTCTTGTGTTGGATTTCTGGGATGGTGATTATTATATGTCTGGGTGTAGTTTTATTTTGGTTATGACTATTTGTAGTTCTATATGCTTCACTGATCCTGATGTCAGTTTCTGATCTCATGCTTGGGAAATTTTCAGCTATTACTTCTCTAAATATCCTCCTGACATCCTTCATGTTGTCTCCCTCTCTTTCATTAATCCCTATCATTCTTATGTTATTCTTCTTTGCATCGTCTTGCAGTTGTTGAATTGTTGTTTCCTGGTTCCTTGTTATTTTCAAAAGATCTTTCCTTTCCTGTTCACTAGCTGCAATCCTGTCTTCAAGGTCTGAAATTCTATCTTCACTTTCATTAAGGCGGTTTTTACAACTTTCAGTGGAGTTTTTTATTTCCTGTATATCTCTGTGCATCTGCATTATGTATTGTTTGTTTCTTATATTGCTCATCTAGGGATTCTATCTTTTTGTTTAGTTCCTCCAATTTTTTATCTGTGTTTTCTTTAGATATATTTAGAATCTCTTTCATTTCTTTTATCATTTCTTCTTTTATCTGGGAGATTATTTCGAGTTTGAATTTCTTTAAAGCTTCCTGGAGTTGCTTGTCAATTTCAGTGGCTATTGTGTCCGAAATATGAGGTGGATGGGATATATTTTCTTATATATACATCGCTCCTAGGGTTTCTTCAGATGGGCTGGAGGTTTGAGGTTGTAATTTGGTCTTTCGTTTTGTCATTTTCCTATATTTCTGTGTTTCAAGTGTTATTTGAAAGCTTCTTCAGGATCTGTTGAAAATCCCCTTCTATGTTTGGAGCTACTGAGACTCTGGCGCCGCGCTACCCCAAGCCATTAGGCCTACAGAACCAGTGGCCCTCCTCTGCCTGCTCAGAGCTCCGCAGTTCCAGACAAGCTGGGCCTCAGGGACGCTGTGCACCCACCTGCCCCTTGGAAGCTCCACAGTTCTTCAATTGCCGCCGGGTTAGGGTACTCACCACAGGCCGCAGTGCTTCAGGAACCTGTGGACCCTCCCTGGTTGCAGAGATATCCACAGTCCTCCAGACACATGGAGAGGCCGATGCAGGCACCCCAAATCTGCCCAGCTCCTCCTCTGCAGACCAATGGCCAGGCGCAGCAGCTAAACAGGCTCGGCTAGGCTGGTAGTGTGGGCCAGCCCACCTATCGGAAGCTCAGCAGGTCTCCAAATGAAGCCGGAATGGGGAGGCTGATGTGGAAGCCTCAAACCCACCTCTCCCCTTCACTGCACCTGGAAGCCTGAGGGAACTCCAGCAGTCTGGGCGCAGATATCCAGAGTCCTCCAGACACGCAGAGAGGCCAGTGAGGGCACCCCAGATCTGCCCAGCTCCTCCTCTGCAGGCCTATGGCCAGGCGCGGCAGCTAAACAGGCTGGGCTAGGCTGGTAGTGTGGGCCAGCCCACCTATGGGGAGCTCAGCAGGTCTCCCAGTGAAGCCGGGAATGCGGAGGCTGATGTGGAAGCCTCAAACCCACCTCTCTCCTTCACTGCACCTGGAAGCCTGAGGGAACTCCAGCAGTCTGGGCGCAGATATCCAGAGTCCTCCAGACACGCAGAGAGGCCAGTGAGGGCACCCCAGATCTGCCCAGCTCCTCCTCTGGAATCTGTTTAATTCTTAGAATATCAGGAATGAGGGATACTTGTGTTTTCGTGAATTACCCTGGCCTCAGTACTGCCTGCATCAAGCCTTTCTGACTTCATTCTGAAGAAATCGAAGAAGTTAAGAGCTTCTTAATGATTCTTGAGCTAGAGGAAAATTTGGACACTTAGGAAACATGACCATGTCCATGTCCCAGGATGAATGGTTCCTAGCATATGGAACTCAAGCCATTTGTCCTTAGAGCCTTCTGGGACCATAAATCTACATCAAACTTTATTTTGAGTTCCCAGAGAATGACATTATAAATCACAACTGCCAAGGTTGGAACAGCAAATATGCAAGATGTAAAAGAATAATCTAGTAATGCCAGTAAACACCCCTCTCATACAAACAAAGTAATGGAAGTTTAGCAAAGACCCGTAAGAGCCTACGAAAAGGTGAAACTAGACACGAAGTTCATATATGTAAATAAGTAAATTTCATATTTCTCCTTTTGTTTACCGCATTTCCCGTGATATGTAAAGGAGTCTCACCTTATCAGAAATATGCCCCTTAGTAGTATGAATCAGGCACAGATAAATAAATACTCGGTACTGGATTACTGGGCTGGACAGTAGGGTTTCTCTAACCCTCTAATGGTTGTATCCCTCTGTCCTTTATAAAAACGCTGGTTTTGCATTTGAACCTCAAGATTTGACCTGTGGCAGGACGTGTACATGTGGACCTAGCCAGTTCATCCATTCCTATCCCTTTATAACTGAGTTTGCCCTTTGAATCAAAGTAGGCATTGAGACTGCACACACACACACACACACACACACACACACATCTATCAGCAGTCCTGCGGAGATGTTGCCTTGGGGCGTGTTCACATTTGCAGTACCACTGATGTCATTTCTTCATTTGTGCTCTGTACATGCCTCAGTAACATCCACATAGTTTATATTGCATTGACAGATTTGCAATCCTTGTTACAGTTAATAAACTTATATTTCCATAGGGACAGACTGAGAAATAATCCTGCATGTTGTAAGAATGTGATGGTGAATCTTTTGGAGTCAACTGTAACTAGTGTGCCTAATATTCACACCCCCAACACCTGTTGTTGACTCCTGGCTCCCTTGGCCATATTGCTCTTTATTCTAAGATTAGTGAATGTAATGACTTATTTGCCTAGCTCTCTGAGTTCAGGAAAGACAGAATTAAAGAAAAAAAATATTGCCTGTATTATGCAAACATAGAGACTGAAAGCCAAGGACCAATTCCGACTAGTCTGCACAGGTGAAACAGCAAGTGTTACAGGATACTGGTACTGCACAGAGCAAGAGGCAATAACAACCTAAGTTCGGCCGGGCATGCCACAAACCAGACACCAATAAAGGGAAACGGAATTTGACCTGCAGCAGCTGGGCATGCCCCACACCCACACAAAGCCCTCCCCACTGCCAAATATGATTGTGAAGGAGCAACCTTCAACAGTCTGAAGCATTAATTTGATTCACTTAAAAGCAGGTAAAAAGCCAAGACAGGAGCCCACTGTCTTTTCAGAGTTTGCATCTCACTGTTGGTGATGGGAATTGCTCAGCGTGACAGAGAGCTGGAACTGGAATGATAAAATCTGTATCTATAACCTGTCTTGGACCACTTCTCTCTGTAGGATGAATCAATCAGCTTGCATAAACTATTACCTTTCTTGCCCCAAAAACAAGTGGAGTAGGAATTTATTGGATGTGTGAGGTAATCTATGGTCTCAAAAGTTGTCATATAATGTCAGGATACTTACCTCTCAGACTGCTGTTGTTGCTCTGGCAGAAAGACAAGGAAGAGATGATCTGAGAAACAAAATTCGTGCTCCGTTCATCTCATTCTGGCTCTCGGAGTCTCAGAGCCTGATTATTTGAGTCTCACAGGAGTGACGATGATGCACAGAGGCCCTCAGAACCATGGAACTGCAGTCCTTCATATGATCCTAACACTGGCCACCACAACCCTGTGATTCCTGCTTCAGAGCTGAAAAAAACCTAAGTGGAACCTGACATGGGAGTCAACAGACTGTATTCAAACATCAGAACTGACTTGTTAATCTTACCATGGCTAAGAAGTTTAGTTATCTTGGCCTGGAATTTTTGGCTAGAGTGTTTAAAACCTTCCCACTGAACATTGTGTGTGATGAGTTCACAGGGATAAAGGCATATCTTGAGGTACCCTACTCAGTACCAAGCAGTTGTAGCCTCCAATTTCAATTAAGATCTTATTCCCAGCTACAGTGTTATACTTCCTTTGTAGTCTCTCAACCCAGCCTTGCTTATGTGCCTGTAGTTACCACTACTAATTTATAAGTGCTATGTATTACCTTGAATAATAGACAGTACCTACTTCTGTATACTTACGCACCCATCTGGGGATTCTCAAGGTATATACCAGAGGAGAAGTCAAAGGAAATTTTTTGAAGTTCACTTTGGTGCTTTGCATGAAAATTCAAGCAATTTTATCTTTGAAATTAACCTGATAGTTGAAGTTATGTAACAGTTACAAATCTTTTATAATATTGATTCAGGATATTTTTAGCTTTCTTGATAGCTAGTTCTTGACTTGAACTTGAATGATGTACATTATCGCATGCTGAAGTAATTCAGTAAACCCTGGATTGATGTAGCATTTGTATTCGTAAAGGTATCTCTGTTACATTTAGAAAATGCACAATTCATTGGTGGAATTTGGACATTACATTATCTGTATTGTTCCTTTAGGAATGCAGAGTTTTGCAGTTGTCAACCTACTTTCATTGATCCTGATTTCTCTACACCTTAAATAACAAAGTCTGCCATTCAGATGTTGTATCACATGTATATGAGAGTCCCACTCACCTAAAAACTGTAGATCTCTAATGTATATTGTACATTAGCCATTGTTCCCTTTATTCCTTTTATATTCCCCAAGGGTTGTGTCCCATCTCAATCATTACTCAAGTTACTTAAAATATGGAACAAGTCATAAAAGATGATCAAAAGCATAGCAATTAGTTTCTACTGCAAGCAATTTTTAACTTACTGTTTCAATAGTTATTGACTTATACACAAAAGTGTAGTCATATTGTGTGCAATTCATAATGCATTATTGCTATTGAACAGAAATAAAATCACATCAAATGCGTTGATAGCCACAACACTGCTTGTGGTATTAGAGGTAGTAACCAGTAACACAATATGGAGGACAGAATACCCACTCCAAAGGTTTGTTTCACTGAGTTTATGAGGTAGTAATTAGCATGGTTAATGGACAGAATGAAACAGACTTATTGAAGACTTTTATTGTAGCAAATAACTAGCACAACTCTTCTTGTGTAATGTAAGACCCTCATGAGGATTGATTCATTGAAATCCTCATGAAATTGGCTCAGCTTCCAGGAACAAGCGATGACCAAAATCTGAAAAACATTCAGATCTTTCTTGACGGTCAAAAGTCTCATAAGCCTGCTAACACACACCGTGCAATACAATCTAGCCATCAGAATGATAAATATTTTAGTACAGTGAAACAATTGTATCAAAATTATGCTGAGTTAAGAAAAGTACAATTTGTAAAAGTTTATATGGCTTGCAACTCCATGTGTACAAATTCTTCAAAATACAAATTTATAAGGGAGAAAGGAATTGTGATTGGCAGGGGTGCTTCATGGGGGAAGGAGTAGGAGAGAGGTGGGTGGAAGGGATTGCAGGGGAAGCAATTAAAGAAAAGGACAAATCAATGTGCTGGTACACTGTTGTCTGCCAAGGAAGTATATATCTCAATGTCCTGATAGTAATGCTGTATTATGGTTTGC
This sequence comes from Cavia porcellus, assembly GCF_034190915.1. NCBI lineage: Eukaryota > Metazoa > Chordata > Mammalia > Rodentia > Caviidae > Cavia > Cavia porcellus. Next base: position 99,283,046 of record NW_026947486.1, read on the forward strand.
AAGGTGTTCCCAATTTAGGAAATGAAGTAAATCCAATGAGGAACATCTCTATTCATTTTATGTAAATGTAAATTTAGGATAGCACCATAATTCAAATTTCAGTTTAAGAAATATTGTAAGAGATTCAAACTGCCAATTCTGACCTCTTTGTCCTTTGACATGATAATTCTGTCTTCTGTATGTATGGCCCTTCCTGCTTGTTTCAGTAAGGGATTCTAAGGATCTCTTCCCTTCCACCTGGCCAGAGATCCCCTCCTCAGCAGGTGCCTTTATGGCTGTATGGTTTGTATGGGAGCAGAGAAGGCACACACAGTGCAGGGTTCCTGTCAGGCCCAGGTCTTCCCTGGAAGCCCAGCTGCTTCTATGCCTTTCCTGAGGCAAAAGCACTTTGACAAGCATATCTGATTCCACTTCATTATTTAAGAACTCAGCATCAACCTGAGCTTATTCATGACCACAGCAGGGCTAAACAGAAAGGGAGGGATCTTATCAGAGGCTTCTGAGGGTAAACCTTTCACATAATATGCAAACTGTCTGTTTGAACTTCTCAGATGAAAAGGATGCTTCAGATTCTGTTTTAGGACCATGACTGAATTGTGTGTATGTGATTGTGTTTGAATAGTGTGAAGGGAGTGCTCTGTCCACAAAAACCTCTCCACTATGGTGTTCTTTTTTCTTCTGTCCTCTCCGCTCTACAATTTTCTAGGAATCCTTTTTCCTTACTACCAGATAAACCTCAGTGCCTTAGTGAAGGTGAATTTAAAGTTTGAGTAATAACTGTTTTTCCCAGTCCAATATTAACTGAGCCTCAGCTTTGCAGAGGAAATTATACTCCTGATGGAGACAGAGAGAGTGACATTTTGCACAATTAGTGTACCTCAACCGTGTGATCACCATGCACCCTCCTGGATTTTCAGTCCTTAATGAAACCTTAGATGTGTATATGACCTTTGTCTTTTAGAGAGGTGAGGTGATATCCAGGTGTAAATAGTAAGTTGTCCAGAGGCACAGAGCTACTACACTGCAGAGACAGGATTTAAAACCCACCATGCTCTTAATCTCAGAGCTGACACTGTTATTACAGCAACACTGTCTCCAGGAAGAAAGCAAAAGCAATAGCACACAGTGCACAGCAGGGAAAAATCTGGTCTTAGGGCTCAGGGACCCACAGATTCAGCTGACAAGATTCTGCCTTTCACAGAACTTCACGCAGACTCTGCTCAGCCAAGATTTAATGTTGACCTACAAAACGTATAAACTTTCAACACAAATGACTTTATCCATCTCGGTCTTTGAATAACAGAATTCATCAGAGCTAAGATTATATCTAAGGCTATTAGAACTTATTCTTTGCTCCAGCCAGGGGCTGAGGGTTAAGCTTCTAACTGCCCTTTCTGAAAGGACTGACAAGAAAGCTTACTAGAGTGACTGCGTTCTGAAGAACCCGACATCCATTCTTTTAAAACACAGTCTTTGGAAATTACAAGGCCTCCCCACATCTGAATCTATGGGAGGATGAAATCTTAGCTTACTTACCTCACGCGTGGCACACAAGACTCCCTGAAGGCTGCAATAGTGATAGTCTGTTGCTATTTCTCACTTCTCTGGCTGAACTGTAACCTCAGTCAGTACCTGTCTACTGCTTCATTCTTCTGTTATCTATTTTTAACTTACTAGGTAAGTTTTCTACCACTTATTTGCACCCCTCTCCTGTTTCTCTTTTCAAAAGGCCAATTATCCTCCATAAAATTCAGCTTTGATTTAACTTCCTGGCTCCATTTCTGATGGAGTGCAAGTGGATATCACTACCTCCAGTCTAAGAGGCACGTGGCTCTCCCCCTGACACCACGACCCACTAGAAAACAAATATTGGATATTGTAGGGATATGTCACCATGGACATACCCATGTGGCTTTCACAAATACAGACACAAATGCGCACACACATGCACACATACACACACTCACACGTGGCCATTTTCCTAACTCCTTTATTACGGTGTGATCATTCCAGGAGGGTAGTTGGGGAGAAAGCACTGATGCTGTGGATGAGTGGAGCTGCATGTGGAAGGGACCCCAGAAGGAATTCTCTTGCCATGATTGCAAAACTTTTAGAGATTTCACTAATGCAAACAGTGTGCTGAGGCATACATTCACTGTCCTAGTGTCTCTCAAGTACTTGCCACAGAAGGGTCACATGGTATAGAGAATGGAATGCATGAAAGGGTAGATCCACAGCAAAGCTTTAGAGTTCTTCAATGACCTTCAGCCCTCACTAGCTGTCAAGGTTCAGGAAAATGGAAACTTCCTGGGCATGAGTTCTGACCATCAATGAAATATTTGAGCTCTTTCTTTGTCCCAGCTATAGTGCCAGCTTATCACTTCCCATGGAATTGCATCCACAGAGAATATTTTGTGACCAGGAATCCATGACTAATGTTATATTACTGACAGAAACACTGGCATCATTGTCACAGGTTACCGGGTTATGACACACAGCTCAGTCTTAAGTTCAAGTTCCCACTTGATAAAGTTGATATGGGCACAGAGTCATTTTGTGAGAACTGGATGGCAAAAGCGTGTTCAGTATGTATTCTTCATTCTTTACATCAGGGAAAAAGACTGGGACAGGAGATTTCTCAGCAGACAAACAAGACATGACATGCTGACAGATACGGGTTCTGAGAACTCAGTGGGTATTTATGTGATTGCCTGTTAGATCTTCAATAGTACTAAGAATATTTTGATACTGTTTTTTCTCTTTGTGGTTAGCTTTTGTTTTTTGTTCTGAGACAGAATTTTGCTATTTGAGGGTGGTCTTGAACTCAGTATGTGGCTTAGATTGTTTTAGAAACTACAATGATCCTTTTGACTCAGCCTTTGAAGTGTTAGGATTACATGTATGATCAACCATGCCGGGCTATTTGGAGTTTTGTTTATTCGTCTTCTGTTTTTGTATTTTTTACTTTTTAAATACAAGAGCTAGAAATTTATGCTTTGTGAATATTTTCTGCTGGCTATTATCGTTTGACCTTGGAAAATTAATTTAAATCTCTAATCTTTCAACATATTCCCTTATTTTCTTTCAGACTGTGAGAGCAATATTTAACTGCTAATGTTGAGAAAATGCTAACTGAACAAACATATGCAGCATTCTTAGAGCAGTGTCTAGCATGTGGCATGAAGTCAGTAAGTGCCATTCACGAGGAATGACAGTACACACCTCATGGCCTGTCCTTTGCTGTCTATTGTCCCATAAGAAAGTCACTTGAGATGCTGAGACAGAAGACATTTCCAGAAACTCACATGTGGTTAGTAGTAGAATGACACATATTCAGTGCAGAATGAAAGATGAATTACGCCTGTCCGTGCAGAGTAAGGATCCAGGAGATGTCTTGATATTTTGGAGCTTTGAAGGGAGACTCAAAGACAGATGGATATTCTGAGCAACTCAGTGCTAGTGTAAGTTTTCCTCTTCCATTTCTTATCCACCTTTCCTAGTTCAGAAACACTGCCATGATCTCTGGAAGAGTTGTTCCGTGTCACCTGCAGGAGTCTTCTTTAGAGTAGGATGTTACTGTCCTGGTGTCCATAGAATGCTAGAACAGTTCTTTTCAATCCTACATCTTTCTCTGCATGAGGGTCTTCAATGCTGAGATGTGCCCAAGAAAAGAGATTTCAATTTTTGTTAATTTCAACTTGGTATCACAGGAGGCTCAAGGCAAAGTTTCTGGACCATCCTAGTACAGAGGATTTGTAGATAGTCCTGGTACATAGGGTCTGTGGATGGACTTGACATTCTTGATACATTTGGTGAGCTGAAGATGGAGATGGATGTGGATGGGTATTTTTGTGAAACATTTTCCTTACCTTGCAGCAGATTCTCCAGTTTTAGAGGCAGTTAGTTCTACCTCTTGTCACTCGTGCAATTCCATTCTCATACTTTTATGTACTTTCTCAAATTTGGCTACTTGCCCAACCAAATTTTGGTGATTTTACCACAGCACAAAGCAAATTATGAAACTTCAACCTCTAGATTGGTAAAAATCTGCCATGATGGACCAGGATCCTGAATTCAAATAAGGATGGCATGACTATGAGGTCTCCAATTTGGGCTTTAGGCACTTAAGTAGATGCAAGTAGTTGGGCCTCAGAAAGCCATCACTCCATTGTGGAATCTTTGCAGTCAGTGGATGGAAACAAAGATGTGTTCAAGTGCTATCATTTTCTCTATGAAAAAGAATCAGTCACCTATAGATGTAGGGAATTAAACCTAAATGGTGAAATTATAGTGGCAGGAGAGCTAGGATTAAAGATAAGAGCTCAGGAACAAAGACGACTGTCTCAGTAAACAACATTTTTTTGGGAGTCTGCTAGCTTGGCAAGAACTTCATTTAAAAATTTTTTTTTGAAAAAAAAAGTCTCTCTATTCAATGATGGCCTTGAACTTGCAGCAGTCCTCATGCTGCGTAGCCCAGACCGTCCTCTAACATGCAGCAGGTCTTGTGCCTCAGGCTTCCAAATACTGGGATTATAAACCTGCACCACCACTCCCAGCTAGAATTTATCTTAATATGTAAAACAAAATTCATTGGATCCTCTTATGTAAGTTCTGCTTTACGTCCCCCTCTGACCTGCCACTTTTTTGGGAATCTTTCATCAGGATGAGAAGTGGAGTGGAAGAAAGGCAGAAATGCACATTCTAGTCACAGCATTTGCCTGACAAGAATCCTAGGATGCATCAAAAGTGTAATGCGCTGCCACAGTTCCAGGCTGGGGAGGTTCACTTGGAATTTGGACAACCTGAAGAAAAGTCACAGAGCTGTGTGAATCTCTCACATGCCTTCAGTACCTCAGCAGGGGAGTATAACTAATAAAAATCTCTTAAGTATGGTATTATAAAAGCTGGCAACTTGTCAAAAAGTTGTAACACAGATACAGACTACTTGTTTACATGTCCGGTTGCACAACATATGTTGACTGTCTAGCAAGCGGAAGGCCTAGGTGGAAAGCCTGAAACTGGCTATCTTTGGTATACTGACCACACACTTCACCTCACCCCAAAGGGCTTTTTGCCCTGTGTGAATCTTCTGTGTGATTTTCCTGATGAGAAGTGTGCAGGATTGTATCCATAATCCACAACAACAGTGTAGGCTGCAGCAGGCTACTAATAACTACCACTCAGGAGTGTATCTGAGAATACTGCCATTATTATGAAGTTAAGGACACCTACCATTCTTGCAGGGGATCTCCCATCAATGTTCGTGTGGTTTTTCTGGTCAAGCACAGGTATGCCTGACTAACTGTGGCATGTTTACCTGATGAGTACACACAATATTTAGAATCTATTTAAGGCACAGTGCCACCTCATATGGCTGAGAATATGCAAAGACAACCTGTTTTGCAAAGCAGTTTTGTGTAACTGATGTGCTTCATTAACAATCCTCAGGTCCATTGAGTATAATTAAAAGAATGGGCAGTATGCAAGACAAGAGCAGTAACTTTAGCTTTAATAACTAGGGTGGCACCCAGGGTGGGGGCGGGCAGCTAGCAGATAACACTACTATGTTGTGCTGCTTTCTTCATGCCCTGCTCTGAAAGCCTGTCAGCTGCTGGGCACAGTAAGTAAGGTTTTCAGTGTTCATGCTGGGTGTCCCTATGTGCAGCATTTTGTGCAGTGGTTGCCATTGGTCCTTTGGGAGTGTGTGCAAGAACATCCTGCACATTATTCACAGACAGCTTAGACGTTGGCCAGAATCATGGGAAGGCCTCAAGCTTGCGCTGGCAAAGTTTTTTTACCCCACATGCAAACATTATCAATCTGGCCAAGTGCCTGCATCCACCCCTGTGAATTTTTCTAGCCACCTTACCTTTTTAATTTTTTTTTTTTTTTTTTTTTTTTTTTTTTTTTTTTTTTTTTTGGCTACAAGGTCTCACTATGTTGTTCAGGCTGGCCTTGAATTCACCATGTGTCTGATCTTGAACTCAAGGCTTCTGCCTCCTGAGTGCTGGGATAACAGTCATGTGCCACTGTGCCTGATTATAGCCGTCTTACCTTAGACAGGTTACCTACTTCATCATTCCTTTAGGGGATGCTAATGGGTTATGACCAGTGACATAGTATACTGTTACTTGTTTTTGATGGTCCAGGGCTTACACATCTCAAATGGCTCTGTCCAAGGGAGAGGAATGCATCACTGTCTGATCATTCAAGTACCATATGGCGATCCATGACATTTGGCCCCATCTATATTGCTCAGCTGTCAGTACAAATCATGAATAGGGGTGGCTAACCTCTTAGTTTGTTTTATCATTGCACAGACAGAATAACCAACATCCAGTGTTGCAGGAGGAAAGGCTTATTTTGGCTGACAGTTTGTAGACGTTTGGAGCCATAATCTGCTGGCTCCAAAGCAGGGTGGCATGGCACAGGGGATTCACAGAGCAGAAAGAAACAGTTCATGGCGTGGAAGGCAGAAGGCAGGAACCACTGAAAGCAGTAAGCAGCAAGCAATGGCAACATCTCTGTTTCCATCCCCTTATATTCTGTCCAGACTCCGTCCTTTGAAGGATGTAGTCCTTAGACTACACTCACACCCAGGGTGGGCCTTCCCATTACCCATACTTTTCCAGGCCAATCAGTGGATTAATTTAGTAATCACACAGTCCTAATCCCAGCATCCCATACTTTGTCCCTTGCATCACACCCTAGATTCAGCCACCTTTGAAAAGTTCCATCTATGACTGCATGAGGCTTTGGGAGGACATAGAGACACAAGCCATAATAGCTAATGTGCTGCTACCAACCATAAAGCTTGCAGTTTGGCCCATTGGATGCTCTTTCTTGTTGCTGTGTCCGACCATATGATGTCAGTATAGGGTTCCACTGCTACAACTGTCTAAGCAGCTGATGGCCCATGGCTTGAGCCATGCATGTATGTGGTATCTTCAGGAATAAGGGCTTACCTCTCATTTGTACTGGAGAGTCTCATAGAGACTCAATCTAGTTCAGACTGTATCTGTGCTCAGCTGTGATGGTCCATACCCATAATCATAGCACTCAGGAGGTGGGAGGATTGCTGTGAACTTGATTCCAGCCCGGACTACACAGTGAGTTCAAGGCCAGGCTGAACTACATACTGAGACCCTTTCTCAAAAAATAAAAAACAAATCAGTGAATATCCGTTCCTTGTCCCTTTTTATATTTAGAACTAGAAACCTATCAGTTGTCAGAACTGTCCTAACTCATGCCACAGCACCCACTCAGAACTTTAAAGCCACATGGATATCTAACTCACCCAACTGGACTGTATCAGAGACATGTAAGGCTTGAGCCATCTTTATTGTCCTTTTTGCAGTCTTGTAGACTGCTTCCTCTTCTTGGTACCAGCCCCAACAGCTGCCTTTCTTTGTTAACCATATAGCAGGGAGTGGAACACCTGGGCCAGGTGTGGCATGAAAGCTGTGCAGTGGCTCCACAGCCCTGAAAAGGTCTGTAACTGCATCCCCACAGTAGGCACAGGATAGTCCTAGATCTCATCGCTGACCATATCAGAGAGAACGTTTTTTGTATCTGACCAGAGAATCTCCCAAGAATTTGATTGTCCGTCCAGGCCCTTGCAGCTTGTCCTTGTTGACCACACAACCACATGTTTTGTTAGGAGCATTGGTACAGCTGCATCAAGGTCTCTAAGAGAGTCAAGAATAAGCAGAATACCATCAGTAATACATTTGAAAAGGCAGTGGCTTGGGTCACAGAGCAAAATCTGACTCCACTAAGCTGTGACACAAGGTGGGGAGATGCAGATATCCCCAAGGGAGCACTGGGACAGTCCATATAAGAGCCATTCCATATAAAAGCAAACTGGTCCTGGATGTCAGGGATTGTGTTCTTAGAAAATAAATCATTAACTAAATCTACAAAGTGACACGTACTCACCATCTGACTAAAGCAATCCATCAGGTCTTCATAGAAGGGTACAGTGATGTGCAGCACGGAAGTGGTCATATTTAGCTCCCAGGAGCCATTGAGATTTTTTAACCCAGGAGCTGTTGGGAGCCATACAGGAGAAATTTAAGGACTATGCTCCAGCCGGATAATTGCTTCCTTCTCCAGTTCCTGGACCATCCAGCTGATTTCATCATGTCTGACTGCGGGTGGTACTAGTTCACAACGGTAACCCCTGAGGGTTCCAGCCATGTTAAAGAGGGGGCGATTTGTGTGACCTTTACATTTGCCTTCACAGTACATGCTCACAAGTCAAATTCACCTGTAGTTATTTAGAGCCATAGTCCGTGGAGTATCTAAAGTCCTGAGAGGTACTCCTGTAGTGGAGGCATACACTTTATATTCCTGGGAGATATGCAGAAGTTGTCATTACCTTATTGCCATGACACCAAGTAGCCATCTATAACTTTAATATTTGAAACTTTACCTGAGTGAGGTAGCACTTCAGGTCTTTGTCAGTCTTGGCCTGGTTGACTCTTGCTCCCTGTAGATCTGTTCACTCAGGTTTGTGTGTGACTTTTCTAGGCATCCCTGGTTTCCCCTTCCCATCTTTGTCTGGGGTGTCTGTGCTGCAGTGTGGAGGGACTGCTGCTCTCTCCCTGCCTAAAGTCAAGGGTTCATCATCAGCCCCCTTGATGTTGAGGTTAATCATTTCCTGCTGTGTACACAGCTCCCACAGGACCTGACCTTGTATAGCAATGACTGCCATTTCCTCACAGATTTGGGCACATCCCTGACATTGGTCCACACTTGGTGAATGGTTGCCATCAGCTATTCAAGCATGGAGTGGGTTCCCTGTACATACTGGTGGCTATTTTGCAGCCATGGCTAAAGCAGAGGCACCCAGTACACAGAACATCATCTATTTCTGAATGTCACAATGGCAATAACCAGGCACCAGAGGTTCTCCTGGTGTTGCCTGAATTGCTTACATGGTGGTACATGATAGCCTCTGTCATTTGGGCTAGACTTGGTGCCTCTCCATGGGGTGCCATCGGCTGCTGTTGCTTCGTTTTCTCTTGTCACCACTGGACGGGTTTTCCTGCATAGAGCTGGCTTGGTATCTTCAGCATTTGAGTTGTCTGTGTCCATGAGCTCTGTTATCCCATCATCGTGCACTCCTTCTGGACACAATTTATGAGCAAGAGCTGTGTCTTCTCCCAACTGATGAGGGATCTCATCTTCATTAGGCTTCTGTATCAGCCCTCAGGGTAGTAAGGAGACTGCTAGGTGGATAGCTATGGTTTAATAAAAGCATGAATGCTGTCCTGGTTACTTTTCTCTTGTTGCTGAGATAAGATACTTGATGCCCAAAATTATGAAAAGAAATATTTCTTTAGATCACAGTCTGCAGAGGTTTCAGTCCATAATCAGCTGTCTCTGGGGCGGGTGGCATGGCACAGGGGCAACTGTTGAAGGTGGTAGAAGACAGGAATCTAATAACAGCAAAAAGGGGGAAAGAACAAGCCTGTTTTCCTCCTTTATGCTGTAAACAGGCTACACCTTTGGGTAGGTGAAGCATTCACACCATCTGGGTGCCCTCCTCTTGCCCAGGCTGAGGATGTTACAAAGTAAGGACGCTGGCACCCTGTTGAGTCACTTAGTTAAATCTCTGACCTTCTCAAATTGATGAATTGAACAACATCCTAGAGCAGGAAAGGCTTGTGTTGTACACCTCAGGATTTAGAGCTGTTGAGTCACTTAGTTAAGCTTGGAGACTTCTCAAGTTGACACAGTGTATCAAGCATAACAGTGGTATACAGAAAATAGAAACTTCACAATGGGAGCTAGAGTGGGGGAATTGCTAAGGGGGACATGCAGGACAAATCAGTACTTAACATTTGTGAAACAAGTTTGCTCTTTTTCTATAAGAGCTACAGAGTCATCATGCATAGAGCCTTTTTTTTTTTTTTTTTTTTTTTTTTTTTTTGGTACCACGAATTGAACTCATGATCTTGTGCTTGCTAGTCAGGCAATTATGCCACTGAGCTAACTCCCCAGCCCACGAATATAGTCTTTTAAGAAGATGAGATTTAAGAATACCAAGTTGAATGAGGTTTGTAGCTTAATGGTAAAGCACTTGCCTGGCATGTGCAAGGCCCTTGCTATGATCCCTAAAATCAGAAAAAAAAAATTTTTTTTTCCCTCAACTCTTTGATCTGTCTACCTTCTGTGAACCTCCTTCCTACCTTTCTTCTTTCATTCCTTTCTCTCCCTGACTGTCTTCCTCCCTTTGGACCTCTCTCCCTCCCCCTTTCCTTTCTTTCTTCCTTTTATACATCTTGAGTTCCATAGAAGAGAACTTTAAAGGAATACGGGGTACATTTGCATAACCTCAAGGCTCTGATAAATCCTAGGGAAGAATGCTTTGAGGATTTTTTGCTTTTGCTTTCAGTTGGATAACAGATACATCTAGGGCTTGTAAGACCCTCAGAGATCGCCTTGCCTCAGCCTTTCACTTTACAGATGAGAAAGCTGAGGCTCAGTGATCTCCCCTTATATAAATGAAGCCCCAGGCCTTCCCCAGCTTTGTGACATTGCATCTTGTGTTTTGTGTTGTCCTTTGTATTTTGGGTACCACATACTGGAGTAGCTAGTCCTCGCTTTTTACAACCTCTTGTCTCTTTAGGCTTGTTGGTGGCATACAGCATGTGCAGTTATCTTTGCTAACCAGCTGGGAGTATTCGCCCAAGCCACAGAGCTGGTTATTGATACAACAAAAAACTAGAACTTAATTTCCATGTCATTCTCTACCTCAGAAGCCACAGTTTCACAGGCATCTTAGTACAGAGTTAACATCAGCCAGTAGTATGGATTCAACATTTTAATTCCCCTTAACCCTTTGGAAAGCCTTGGCTCCTATCTAACTTAGGAGCTTTCTATTATGTGACAATACTGGACCAGCTGCCAGAGGTGCGGCCCAAAGCGAGATATAAGTCCTCTTAAATTGTCTTGCACACGTTTTGAAGTTATGTGTTACTGATGTGTGTACAACTACATATGAACATGAAATACTCCTTTAAAAATCCATCCAGCCTTTTGAATTACAAAATGTATAATGGATACACATACAGTGACAGGTAGAGGTCTTCCTACAGAAAATGATATAAAACAACCTAGAATTAAATTAAGGTGTAATATATAGACAGATAGGATGAGTATTTTTTGGAAAATTTTAAAAGACTCTACACAGTTTAAAATTTACCAATGCAAAGAGAAAATTATAGAAAATATAGATAAATACAAAATAATACATAAAATCCTTAGCTCAATTATTTACCTACCATGGGTAAGGCCCTGGATTCAATATCCAGAACTACCCACAATCACACACATGCATGCTAAATTCTTACAGACAAGTTGAAACACAATTCCATTATAAAGATAAAGAAAGTATTTGGGCAAAATCATCAACAGTGTATAAAAAGCCTCGATCTCATTATTTAAAGATATAAATATAAATAAATTGGTGTCTAGTCAAATAATGTGTAAGGAATTCTTGAATTATGTTAGGAAATGTGTGAGGTCATCAGTTTGACTCCTTGTACCAAAGAAAAAAATCTATGCCAGGAAGAATGTGTTAGATACTGGATATTTGCCCACAGATTTGAGAGTGTAGTTATCTTTCCAGCATGTGAATTCCCTTTCGATGTTTGAGGACATTGGTATTTTTACAAGCTTCTGTGGCATGCTGGGTTACATCACCTTCTACATGATCCAAAAAATTGTATGACTTATTTCCTGGACTGTGAGAAGGTAGGATACAGGAACGTGTCTAAATATATCCTGTTTGATGTTCTCCTTTAGCGTTAGAATCAGGAGAGGCGACACCCTGTATGGGCTCTGTGATGTGCCACCATCTCCTGTCATGGAGGAAGTACCCGTTTCTTCCTGCAGCAGAGAGTGGTGCTGCAAGGCAACTCACAGCTGCCAGGCCTCTCGTAGGTTAGCTTGGCTGGTGCCTGGGGCTCTGCCCAAGGTCTCTCCCACTTATCAGAGCAGACCTCATTCAGTTAGTAGTCAGTGTGCCAGTGTAAGCCCAGATCCATTGCTGTACTCCAGATGGCTCTGGGCATCTCAGCTTCACAGTTACCAATAAGTTCAGCTGAGATCTCTAATTGAAATGACTAGCAGCCCTCTTTCCTCACAGCGCCACTCTTCTGTCCCTTCTCTTCACAGACAGCAGTGTCAAAAGGACTTCCAGTAAGACATGGATGTTGTGTGTCCACAAAGGCCCATATGTAAATACATGACCCACAGGGTAGTGGCACTGGGAGATGTTCTGGGGCTGTAGGAGGCAGGACTGTGGAAAACCCTTAGGTCATTGAAGGGATTCCCTCAGGTGGTATATGGAACTCAGTACTGTGGCTCTCTTCTGTGGTCTGCATGAAATGTGATCTTTGTTCCTACATACGCTCCTGTGGTAATATGCTATCCTCATCACCCTGAAAGTAGACCAAGCCAAAGGGGCCATCCAGACTTAATTTTGAACTTTCCAACTTGCCAAGCTCTTTACTTCCTGAGTGGCCAGTGTTGCGTACTTTATTACACTGACAGATCCTATCACAAATTTTTCATCAATTTCTTGCCTGTTAATGTTTTTGTCAGTGTCACTTCTACAGGAAAGTGGCATGCAACAGTATACCATATTTAGTTGTAAGTAAGAACATTTTTTAAAAATTCAGTGACTCTGGAGGCAGTGTTTTAGCCAGGTGATTTCTGTAGCATTACTTTGGCTATGGGACCACCCACTCACCATTTCTAAGATCTTGTTTCTTTCTTCATAGTAGTTCTCTAAGCTTTGCACCAATTCTATGAGTTTTTCCATATCTGTCTATTATTCTTTTCTATCTATATATAACAGCTTCAGATTTATAATTTAGAATAAAACCTCTCTGTATTTAATGACTAAGGATGGTTCCCACATTGTATTATTAATTGAAAAAAATTCAAAAAATATATATCATACTGTGATTTCTATAATTTTTTTGCCTACAGTACAATGTATCATGCTTACAAATGTATGCATAGCCACTTAAAGTATTTCTAATTATATTTACCAAACTATTAATAATGTTTATCATTGAACAAAGTAGTGAAGTTAAATATGAGATGTGAAAGTTGTTAAAATTAATATACAGCTCAGTTATTGGACTGTTTATAAAGCATTCATTAATTTACTTAGTTTTCCTTCAGAAAATGCCTTAAACCAAGTCACATCCAATGACAAAACTTTGTAAGAAAGAACAAAGAAGCCAAAACCTCAGGTTTCATAGATACTATGTTTTACTTATATTGGAACTAAAAATGAAGAATTAAAGTAAAAGTACATTGTCCATGAGATGAAAATAAATGCCCTTCAGAACTAAAATTAGGAGTAGGAACAAAAGTGCTGGGTTAGGCAGGTTCAATGTAAGTGTGCATTGAGTGAAAACCTCAGGGAAAAGTGATTATTTGTGTAATTAACTGGAAATAAGGGGACAAATTATGAGAGATTCTTGCAGTTAAGGAATTTTCAAATTTCCTGAAAAAGCTTTAAATGTTCAAGTATTTGCTTCTTTGATTTTATTTTACTGGAACTTCTCAGATATACATTCATCATGGGGAATCTGTATCTGCCCATGCCGTATTTTAATTCTCCTTTTTTACCCATTCCTCCACTCTCCCTTCAGCCCTTCTTCCTTCTTTATTTACAAAGCTGTTTTTTCTACTTTTTCTTCTATTCTTTTTTCTTGTCCCTTCTTCATATTCTCTGGCCCATCCCTTGTGCCTCTTGCTATTTGAACATTTTCTTCCTGTTTCCCTATATCTACTATACAATTTGTTCCTCATTTGCACTTTCAGTTTCTCACATCAGAGAGAAAATATCAAATTTACACGTGTGCATTTGATGTATTTCACTTAGGAATATGGTCCCAAGGTGCACTCATTTACTCAGCAATGTCTTGGCTTGACATTGACTTTATCTGCTTTCTTCCAAGTTCTGATCAGATGGAGTGTTCATTTCCGTCCTTCCGCTTACAGTTTATGAATTTTTGAATTCAGTGTTTCTTGTATGGAGTATACTTTTAGATCTTGGTTTTTGATCCATTATACCAGACTGTTTCATGTGATTGTTGAGTTGATACCATAAAACATGATGAGCTTACCTGGTATATACTGACTTTTCCTCTTCACATAACTGTCCTGTTGTAGGTTCACTTTATCCCCCCTCCACTGAATTGCATGTGTTTCCTGGTGTGTTTATTCTGCTGGGGTTCCTGGAAGTGTACTACGTGCTGTATCTTTCTTTTTTTTTTTAATTTTTTAAAAATTTTATTTAAAGAAAGACAAAACAAAACAGAAAATAGGTAGAAATAATACATACGTTCAGAGAAAAAAATTAACAGTAAGAAATCACTAGTTGATGTTTACATATTGTTGTTTTACAAATTGTTATTCAAGATACAAAAATGGAATATGTAAAGTGAGAATTTGAACAGTGAGACTGCAAACAGTTATGTTCAATTGTCCAACAAAAGCTTAGTAACATGGTTTTCAATCCTATACACTTAAACATACATGCAGTTATCCATATCTTCATTTATGTTTAGATTAAATAAACTAAAGCAGGTTAAAATCATGTTGAACAAAGAATAATAGTATTGGACTTCCAGAAGAACATGGTAGATAGATAGAAGAAGCTACAGAGGCTCTCTGAGATACCCTGCTTAGAATCCAGGAATGCTGCAGTAGGAGTCCTAAGCAAGGGAAAATACACCCCCCTGACCCAGGAATGAACCAAGCTAAGAGAAACCAACTGGAAATCAAATCCTGGTGCTATAACAGGAACAGATAATATCTCAGCATGGAAGCTAGAACCTGCACCACTAGAAGTGTTTTTTTTTTTTTTTGTGCGAATTTTATTTATTTATTTATGGCACTGAGAATTGAACTTGGAGCCTTGCACCTTCTAGGAAACCCATCCACCACTAACTACATCCCCCCACCCATTTTATTTTATTTTATTTTATTTATTTTGAGGCCAAGTCTTGAGTTTGTCCTCCTGTCTCAGCATCCCAAATAGCTTGGGTGAACAGTGTAGCTCCACCAAGTATACCTGTAGTACAAATTTATATATTTTTAAAAAAGCTCAGTTTGAGGAAAAACATTATATAAAAGATATAGTTTCAAAAACTGAACTTTTTTTTTGTTTCTTTGGTACCAGGGATCAAACTCACGACCTTGTGCTTGCCTGACAGGTGCTTATGCCACTGAGCTAAATCCCCAGCCCCTGAACTGATTACCTGGGCAACAAAAGAGACCTTGCTATTCTCTAACAAGGTTACATTGAACCTTTTTCTCCTTGAAGATTCTTTTTTTTTTTTTTTTAATTTTATTTAAGGAGAAAAGAAAAAAAAAGCAGGGAAAGGGTACAAGTTATACAGATTTACAGAAAAAAAATGAACAGTAGGAAATCACTAGTTAATGGATTACATATTGTCATCTTAGAAATAATTGTTCAAGTCACAAAATTAAAGCTTGTAAAGTGGACATTCCATCAATGATACTGCAAACAGTTCTGTTCATTGATCCAATAAAACTCTGTGATATCATTTTCTATCTTATACACTTAAATATACATGCAGTTATATAGTTTGGAGCACTTTCTTTTCCTCTCTTTTGTACCATGACTATTACACATTTTGGGTTTTATTGCTCCCACGGTTCTTATTACTTTTTTGGAAGAGAGTAAAACCAAATGTGACATAACAGAACAGAATCGGTCAAGTCAAAAGGGTGGACATAATAGATAATGTAAAAACATAATACAAGGTGATCAACAATGGTTACCATAATGCCTCCCACTATCTCTAATAGAATTGCCTATATCGTTAGTTATAATACAATTGAACAAAACAGTAAAGAATAAAACTGACAAAACCAAAACATTGGAGACATTGTAGGTCTTCAAAAGTAGATAAAAGTCAACAAGAATGGGCGTCATAATGAATCTCATTATCTTCACAGCTGATGCCTAAACTTTCGAACCTGATACTATCCAGCAAAACAGAATAGGGGAACATCAGTTAAAAACCAGATGGTGAGAGTAATACAGGGCTTTAAATCAAGGTAATGAAAAGTCAAAGTGGGTTACTATAATATATCCTGCTATTTTTTTCCCTTTAATTAAAAGGATAAAGATAAAAAAGTAAATAATGGAGTGGAGATTGAGATAAAAGAGGGCATAACAACGAAACAGCGCAGATCAAAATATAACCATTTAAGCAGAATAGTGTTTCACCACCAGATAATCCTAACCTAAAAGTAGTTACCATATTGTCTCTTTCTTTGAAATCCTTGAGTACAACTTCGTATACTGTAGCATTAAGTATATCAAAACAATGTAAAACCATTCAAGAGAATGACAGCATTACAGAGTATTTAGAATCGACTAACAGAAAATGAACAATGGTTTCTGAATAATCTCCTTGTCTTTAAAAGGTTTTTGCTTATACTATTGTACATAATAAAATCCAATAAGATACAACCTATTTAGACCATTGGAGACAGAAGGACAAAAGCTAGATGAGACTTCAAAACAAGATGATACTAAATCAGTATTACCTATTAAGATGTCATTTTCTCCAAAATAGCTGTTCCTGTCATCCAATCTTCTCTGCCTCATTTCTGTTGAGCTCTTTTTCTGTCAGTAGCTGTCAGTTTGTCTTCTTCATTTTGTTCTCTGCTCCATTCGTTGTGGCCTCTCTGCCATTATTTCTGGATTCTTTGTATTTTTCTTTTTTTAGAATATCCTGCAATACGCTCTGTAGAGTTGAATTGGTGGTTGCAAATTCCCCCAGTTCCTCTTTATCCTGGAAGCACCTTGTTTTTCCATCAATTTCCAGGGACAGTTGTGCAGGATATCTCAATCTTGGCTGGAGATTATTATCTTTCAAAGCTTGAATTATTTCCCCCCACGCTCTTCGTGATTTGATGGTTTGTGCAGAGAAATCTGCTGTAATTCTGATGGGTGTTCCCTTGTAAGTGGTCTGTTTCTTGTCTCTTACAGCTTTTAATATTCTGTTCTTGTATTGAATTTCTGGAATTTTTATTATTATATGCCTGGGTGTTGCTCTGTTTGGATTGTAGGTAGCTGGGGTCCTGTATGCCTCATACATCTGAGTATCTTTACCTTTTGCTAAATTAGGAAAATTCTCCTGGATTATTTCTGTGAGTAGCTTTTGTAGTTCACTTGTTTGTGTCCCTACTTCTTCTTTTATGTTCTTAATCCTTAAGTTATGGCTCCTCTTATCATCTTCTTGTCTTTGTATTATTGCTGTTTGTTTCTTTGTTATTTTTAAGAAGTTTTTCATTTCATTCTCCCATATTACAAGTCTGCCCTCCAGTTCAGATAGTCTGTCCTTAGTTTCTTTCAAGCTGTTATGCCAGTCTTCGATAGACTTCTTAGTATCTTGGTAGTCCCTTTGAACCTGCTTCACGTATTCTATGCTTTCTCTGTTTTCTCCATCAAACAATTCTCCCCATTTTTTTCTATTCTTCCATTCCACCACCTGTTTTTTCTTGGGTGGTACTTAGCATTTCTCTAACTATTCTGCATACTTCTAGCTTCAGGTCGTTGATAACTTCATTCCTGAATTGGTCTATGAGGCTCTCTATATGGCGCCTTATGTGTATTGGTGCGGTGTCTGCTATTGCCTGATTCTCAGAATTGGGGGCCGAGGAGCCTTTCTTGTTGCTGCCTCTTCCCATGCTGCCTCTTCTTCTCTGTTCCTTATATATGCAAGCTTATATAAGAGGCCCAGCTTCTCTCCCAGTCAGCCACAGCCTGATCGAATTGCGCCAGTTAGGTGTTCCCGCTCACCGCTGCGCACCAGGGAGTTACGGACCAGGCAGCCTATGCGTCTCCCCTCTCGGCCACTGTCAGGCTCTGGGATCTGGGTTGGGACAGCCTACCAGGTCCGCCGGCAGCGTCACGCAGGCCAGGCACTTTTCACCAATCCCGCCCGAGAGGGGGATGTGTGGCTGGAGTCGCCACCGCGCCCTGCTCCCGCAGGACTGCTCGGGCCCAGAAAGTCCTCTGCTGGAGTCAAACTGTGGTAGAGTGTCAGTTTCTCTCACTCACCTCACCACAAGTCAGTGCACGTCTCCCTGCCGTTCGCAGATTGCCGTTCTCAGCTTCTGCGCGTCTCTCTCCTTGCCGAGCCACTGTAGAGGCAGCCAGCCGCCGCGCGGCAGGAAACCCAAATCGCGGCTTACAATGGCGCGGGGTCCAGCCTCCACACCGAGGCTTTTCTGTTCCTGTTTTAGCGCCAGGACTCATTCCAAGTTGGTTTCTCTCAGCCCAGTTCGTTCCTGAGTCAGCAGAGCATATCTCCACCTGCTTATGTCTCCTTAGTCCGCACCATTCCTGGCTTCTGAGCCGAGTCTTTCAGAGAGCCTCCGGTAGTTGCTGTTATCTGTCCGCCATGTTCTCCCGGAAGTCCGTGCTGTATCTTTCAAGAATGTCTTTCAGAATATTTTGCAGTGCTTGTTTGCTGCTTAAGAGTTTCCTCAGGTCTTTTTTGTCTTGGAAGTATCTTACTTCTCCATCAAATTTGATAGTTTTGCAGGGTACATCAATCTGGGTTGGAAGTTGTTCTCTTTTACAGCTTGAAAAACCTGACTCCGAGCTCTCCTTGACTTGAGGATTTTTGTTGTAATTCTGCTATGATTCTAATGCATTTTCTGTTATAGGTGATTTTTTTTCTTCTAACAGGTTTTCGTATTCTGTTTTGGTGTTGAATTTCTCAAATATTAAGTATTGTATCCCTTGGTGTAGATTTTTCTTTCTTTTTATCAGGTCTGGTTTGATAGTTATATGCCTCACTTGTCTGCATGTTACATTTTTTCCCTGCTTGAAAAGTTTTCTGTCATTACTTCTGTGAACAAGTTCTTTTTTTTTTCTTTTTAAATGCGTTTTAATTTGAAGAGAAAAAAATATCCAAATTTATAAAACAATACTTAGGGGGTAACAATGGTATATGCACTTCATATTATATATATTTTCTTTCATTTTCTTACACTAGTGAGACAAGAAAATGTTTACACATGGATGTCTGATTTAGTTCACTTATGAGTATGATCTCAAATTGTATTCATTTACCTATAAAAGGCTCATCTATCCTTCTTTATGACTGAGTAGCTCTTCATTATATAAAAAAGCTATCTTTCTAAGTGAAAAATTCCTGATATAATATACGCTATCTCCTGCCTTTTCAGTGATTCCGACTGATCTTTTTTTTTTCTTTAAAGAAAAAATACCCCAATAAACATGGTAGAAACAATACAGAATTTCAGAAAAATAAACAGTAAGATATCACTAGTCGGTAAGTTACATACTGTCATCTTAGAAAAAGCTGCTCAAGTTACAAAATTAAAGCATATAAACTGATAGTCAAGCAATGCACTACAAACAGTTCTGCTCAACGATCCAGTAAGAACTTAGTGATATGTTTATCTGTCCTACACACTTGTTTTTTATCTTAAAGAGCATAATATTAAGCATAGCTGTTGGGAGCCGCGTCTGTGATAGCTCGCCTTGCGCGGCGGACGTGCGGCCTGTGGTAAAGAGCAAAGCCTGAGGTAGATTACCCCTCCCATCGAATATGTTAGTTTCCTGCTTGCCGCGTAAACAACCCGCTCAACAATATAGTCTGCCTGGCAACTGATGATGTTAGCCAATCAGCTTGCCTTGCTTACTTTAACATGATTGGACACTGTACCCGCATATATACCGGTGCCACCCCTGGGCGGAAGAAGAAGCCAGGTAGAAGCCCGGAAGTAGAAGCCCAGAAGGAGCCGCGGAGAGCGGACCGGTAGAGGCTTCGGAGCGAAGCCCGGAAGGAGCCGCGGGGAGCGGACCAGAGGAGGCTTCAGCTGGGAGAACCCAGGGCAGGCTGTACGGAGAAGGAAAATAAAAAGAAAAGGTTGTCCACTACCAGACTTTGTCGTGTGTCCTTCCTGCCGGCCGGGAGCGGACATCGACTTTTGGAGGCCCGCCCGGGGACTGATCACCCCCGAGACGTGGAAGTGGACAACGCTCCAGTACAGAGCTGCAAGACAGGTGAGTTGGGGATAAGCCTGGGCTCTGGGTGGCGTGCACCTACAGGGCTTTTAGACTCCCCTCAGGCTCACGCGTAAGTGGCGGATTCCTTGGGCCTCACGCGGTGAGTAACATATTAAAAGATGGGAAACATGTTAGGTAGCAACACTAAGAGCGAGGGTGGTTGTGGAGAAAGCTCTCAAGAGCTTACAAAAGTACGCAGGGTATCTGAGCAGGCCCAGTCAGGGAGCTCCCGAGAGGGGTCCGTCAAGGGGAACAAGGATGCTAAGGAGGAGGACGGGGCTCTAGCCTCGGAGTCGTCTGACTCCGAGGACGAGGGAAAGTTGAATGGCAAGGAGGCCAAGAGACCAGCTGTCAGGAGCCTAAATCGCTCAATAAGGAGTCGCAGGGTTCTTTTCCAGCGTTGCCCCGCGAATTGCGCTCTGCTCAACCTGGTCTGCGGAGGAGTAGAGAGCTCCTGAGCGCTCCCCGGCGCGAGAGGGAGGCGAAGCCTTCCGCCCCACCTTGGGGGCCGTTTCCGGAGGCGATTCCTCGCCACGAGGCGGCCGCCTGGGAGCTCTCTCCCCTTTCGCCAGAACAGGAAGTGATGCACGGGCCCCCATTTTCCGCCCAATCACGGCCGCTGTCTTATGCTCCGCCGCCGGCGGGTCGGTATTTTTACAGGCGGCTTTGGCAGGGGGGACGCTTGTCTCATGAGGTACATCCACCTGGGATAGATAGTGGCCCCTACGGGATATTTCCTGTACAAGTAGCTATGGGCCAGGGACGCAATGTATGGGAGCCTTTTGAGATAAAGCAGATTAGAGAACTTAAAAATGCAGTTACACCCTTTGGGCCGACTGCGCCTTACACCATTGCCATGCTGGAGAACCTGTCTTCTGGGCCCCTCACCCCCCCGGACTGGATTCAGCTGGCAAAGGCGTGTCTGCCCTCGGGCAGTTACCTGGATTGGCGAGCCTGGTACGCAGAGTTCTCTGCAGAGCAGGCTGAGAGAAACGCCAATCGGGGAAACCGGGGGTGGAACAAGGAAATGCTTATGGGAGAAGGTCGGCACGCTGATGACCAGACCCAGTTCCCCGGCGCTGTCTATGAACAAATCAATGCCATAGGGCTCCGCGTCTGGAAACAGGTAAGTGGTGCCGGAACAGCCTCCTTGTGTCTTTCAAAAATAATTCAGGGTACCACAGAGCCATTTGTTGACTTTGTGGCCCGAATGCAAGATGCTGCCGATAAGATATTTCCTGATCCGGGAGTGGCTCAACCGCTGGTAAGACAGCTGATTTTTGAGCAATGTACAAAGGAGTGCAAGGCAGCGATAGCTCCTCATAAGAACAAGGACCTCAACGCCTGGATTAGGATATGCAGAGAGATAGGGGGGCCGCTCTCCAACTCGGGAGTGGCTGCTCTCCTGGCCGCGGCTGTACAGCAGAGGGGACCTCGCGGGTTAGAAGGGGAATGTAAGGCTAAAGGGTGTTTTGCCTGCGGGGAGCCAGGACACATTAAACGTCATTGCCCAAACAATGCAGATGCTAGGCCTCGCCCTAGGAATGAAGAACCATATGTTTGTGGGCGATGCAAAAAGGGATCACACAAAGCTGAGGAGTGTAGGTCGGTCTTTGATGCTCAGGGCAACCGTATTTGTGGACAAGATGCTAGAGAGCCAAAAAACGGCCAGAGGGGGCCCCCTTCACAGGCGGGCCCCCGCCCCAGAGACAGGACAGCTCAGGGTGGCAGCCTTCAACAAGGGCCACCCCTGGGTCAGCAGGTGTGGACCTCAGTGTCGCCTCAGGACTTATATTAGTGCCTGATATGGGTGTTCAAGTGGTTGAAACCACCTTTAAGGGACCGTTACCCAAAAATTCCGTGGGTCTGGTGATCGGGAGATCCTCCACGGCCCTTCGGGGTCTCACAGTAGTCCCAGGGGTCATAGACTCAGACTACACAGGACATATTAAAATTATGGTTCAATCTCTTGTGGGTACTATGGTAATCAATAAAGGAGACAAGATAGCGCAGCTCTTGCTGCTCCCCAGTCTCCACAAGAGATTTCCCTCAAAGCAGAAAATTAGAGAAAGTCAAGGTTTCGGTTCCTCAGGGGAAGTCTTTGAGGGACTCCATATGACACTTGGTAAAAGGCCCATGCTCTCACTTAAGGTTAATGGCAAGAATATAACAGGGCTCCTAGACACAGGAGCTGACCGTTCCATTATCTCCAGAAAGGATTGGCCTTCCAACTGGCCCACCAACACTGCAGATAACACGCTGCAGGGCCTGGGGATGGTGTCAGCTCCTCAGGTTAGTGCTTCAACCCTGCTCTGGTGCGATGAGGAGGGTCATCAGGGCCATTTCCAACCGTTTGTGTTGCAGTTGCCAGTGTCTCTATGGGGAAGGGACATCCTCACTCAGATGGATGTCACGCTTACGTCAAACTGCTCCCCCCAGGCTAAGGATATACTCAGGAACCAGGGATATACCCCCGGCAAAGGCTTGGGCAATGCCCTGCAGGGTCGGACATCCCCAATACCAGTAGAAAACAAAAAAGGTAGGCAAGGATTGGGTTTTTCTTAGGGGCCGCTGAAGAAGCTCTCCTACCCACTTCGATCAAAATCACCTGGAAATCAAATGATCCGGTTTGGGTACCTCAGTGGCCCCTGCCTAAGGAGAAGCTATTAGCCTTGTCAGAAATAGTCAGTACACAACTTAGATTAGGACATATTAAGCCGTCAACCTCCCCATGGAACACCCCCATTTTTATAATTAAGAAAAAGTCTGGCAAGTGGAGGCTGCTCCATGATCTAAGGGCGGTCAACGCGCAGATGCAGCCCCTGGGGGCGGTCCAGAGGGGGCTGCCAGCTCTCTCAGCCATCCCTCAGTCCTGGCCAGTTTATGTTATAGACCTTAGAGACTGTTTCTTCTCAATTCCCCTGCACCCAGAGGACACTCATAGGTTCGCCTTTACTTTGCCCACCATTAACCAAGAAAGCCCTGATCTCAGATACGAGTGGGTAACGTTGCCCCAAGGTATGGCCAACAGTCCCACTATGTGTCAGATTTACCTTGATTCCCTACTGGCCCCCCTACGAAAATCCTTTCCCAAGATAAGATGTATGCATTACATGGACGACCTTTTGCTCAGCGGCAGGGACCCAGACATGCTAAATAATATGCTCAGCCAGTTGGTCGAGGCCCTGAGACAAGCTAATCTGCATGTTGCCCCCGACAAGATTCAGGGAGGAGAAATGGTGACCTACTTAGGCGCGAGAATCTCCCCTATGCTAGTCTCTCCGCAGAAGGTCACCATTAGGATGGATGGCGTTAGGACCCTAAATGACATGCAAAAGCTATTGGGAGACATTAATTGGATTAGGCCATATTTACATATACCAAATTCAGATCTCAAACCCCTGTTCGACCTTCTGAAGGGAGACCCAGATATAGCCTCCCACAGGAGGCTCACTCCTGAGGCAAGAGCTGCCTTACAGAGAGTGGAAAAAGCCTTAGGTGGGGCTACCTTACACAGAATTGAACCAGGGCGACCCTTTGATGTCTGTTTGCTACAGACTAGTCTACAGCCTACAGCGGTGATTTGGCAGAAAGGACCACTACTGTGGATACACCCTAAGGTCTCACCTGCAAAAGTCATAGAGCATTACCCGGAGGCAGTCGCTTCATTGGCCCTTGAAGCGCATGATAGAGCTGTCCAACATTTTGGCTCAGGACCACAAGCCATCCGAGTACCCTATACCGCCAGCCAGATCAAGACCCTGGCTGCCTGCATAGATACCTGGGCCATTCTGAGATGTGTTTTCCATAGAGATATAAACAATCAATACCCTAAAGACCCTATCTTGTCATTTGTCACTCAGCACCCTATAATTTTTCCAATGGTTACTGCCTCTGAGCCATTAGTCCTAGCAACTACAATATACACAGATGGCTCCAAGACGGGGATAGGCGCCTATGTGATCCTAGGCAAGCCCCCGGTTACCATACAATTTAAACCAGATCAGCCTCAGGTGGTAGAACTGCAGATCGTTAAAATGATTCTTGAACGGTTCTCAGAAGCCATTAACATTGTCTCCGATTCTAGGTATGTGGTCAATGCTATGCAAGTGCTTGAGACTGCCAGTTTAATTAGATCCACTTCCACAGTGGCTGGACTGTTCCTGTCTATCCAGACATTGCTTCAGAACAGACACCATAAGGTCTTCACCACCCACATAAGAGCACATACATCCCTGCCGGGGCCCATGGCACAGGGGAATGCGGCTGCTGACACTGCCACTCGCCCGTTATGGATTTTTACCTTACTAACACCAATCGAGCGAGCCCGTGCCTTCCATGATAAATTTCATGTTAATGCCAGGACACTAGCAAACCATTTCCATGTTTCTAGAGCAGATGCACGAGATATCGTGCGACTATGTGACTCCTGTGCCACATACAAACCTGCCATACCGATGGGAGTAAACCCTCGAGGTTTGATCCCTGGTGATGTTTGGCAGATGGACATCACACATATACAGGAGTTTGGGACTCTTAAATATGTTCATGTTTCCACAGACACCTGTTCTCACGTCATATTCGCAACAGCAGAAACAGGTGAAAAAGTGTCTAATGTGATCAATCATTGCCTGGCAGCTTGGGCCGCATGGGGCAAACCAAAAATATTAAAAACTGATAATGGACCAGCCTATATAGGCAAAGCCTTCAATGAGTTCTGCAAAATGATGGAGGTTCAATTAAAACATGGTATCCCATACAATCCCCAAGGTCAAGGAATCATTGAGAGGGCTCATAGAAGCCTCAAAGAAATTTTACAAAAACAAAAAGGGGGAGTAGGCCAAGGCCTGGCCCCAAAGGCACGATTATCCATGGCACTATTCACACACAATTTTTTAAATTTAAATAATGATAATCGCTCCCCAGCTGTGGAGCACTGCAACCCTTCCCCCAACCATAAAGGGTGGGTGAAGTGGAAAGATGTCCTGACAGGACAATGGATGGGCCCGGATCCAGTGGTCAGCTGGAACCGAGGCGCGGTTTGTGTTTTCCCACAGGAACCGGGACGAGAACCACTGTGGATACCGGAGAGACTGACACGGGCAACAAAGCCCTCGACTGAAGATCAGACCTGCCCTACTGGAGATCCATCACAGACCAACCAATAAGATGAATAGAAATAGCGGTAGCCCGAAATGGACAAGAAGATCCTCAGGCATATGCATGGCTTGCTCAATTGGCCCACGACCGAGTCTAGATATGGCGGGCATCCCTCATTCTCCTCCATAAGGTGACAATACACAGCAGGGTAGGTGAGTCAATGACGGGTAAGAGCGTGCCTCCCCAGCACGACTCGACCTAAGCCAGGCCCTACCCCATCCTGCACGTAAGCCGCTGGACTGTTAGATGCTGCCCAGGTCTAAATTTCTCTCCGAGGGGATTTCTTTACGGAGAGGAAATGAGTGCAAGCTTGTGTGCATCCAGGTTCCGTCCAGTTTGTGCCTGGCCCTAGAAAAAGGACGAGGGCCTCAGGGCCTTGGCAGACCATGGCATGGCCAACCAGGGTCTAAGCCAAGGACCTACGGTGGACCTACACATAGGGCATAAGCCTCTGCACCCAGTCCAGGAAGGGCTACGATGCGCACATTCATAAAAAATAAAATAGGGGGAGATGTTGGGAGCCGCGTCTGTGATAGCTCGCCTTGCGCGGCGGACGTGCGGCCTGTGGTAAAGAGCAAAGCCTGAGGTAGATTACCCCTCCCATCGAATATGTTAGTTTCCTGCTTACCGCGTAAACAACCCGCTCAACAATATAGTCTGCCTGGCAACTGATGATGTTAGCCAATCAGCTTGCCTTGCTTACTTTAACATGATTGGACACTGTACCCGCATATATACCGGTGCCACCCCTGGGCGGAAGAAGAAGCCAGGTAGAAGCCCGGAAGTAGAAGCCCAGAAGGAGCCGCGGAGAGCGGACCGGTAGAGGCTTCGGAGCGAAGCCCGGAAGGAGCCGCGGGGAGCGGACCAGAGGAGGCTTCAGCTGGGAGAACCCAGGGCAGGCTGTACGGAGAAGGAAAATAAAAAGAAAAGGTTGTCCACTACCAGACTTTGTCGTGTGTCCTTCCTGCCGGCCGGGAGCGGACATCGACACATAGCAAAACAGAACAAAACAGTTTATAAGGAAACAATTTAAAGAAACATAGATTTCAAAGCAATAATAGCTATGTAATGTTATGTTCAATTATATTATGCCTGATAATGTAGACAATTCTACTGAAAATGACAAGAGAAAGCATAGTAAGTACTGCAGATTCTGACTAATTTTATGTCATTCATTTTTACATCTTCAACAGCTGTTTGATTTTTTGTGGTGATTTGCTACTTTAAACAAACCTCTCTTTTCATGATCACTAACCACAACCCTGTCTCCTGTGTCTGATATTATGCTCTCACATTGGCTTGTTCTGCTGCACAAAATTTTAATGGAGTTTTTAATCTGGTTATGTGTTTGAAGCTGTTTCAAGTATTCCATTTCCCTCCTATGTTGGCCGTTCACGGTTTCCATCATTTTCCTAGCCTCCTGTTTTTCTTTGTATGTATGTGTTCTAGAGTCACTAAGCATGACTTTCATTACGATAAGCATCTATGTAGTTATTTGAGAGATTATTTCTAATTTAATTTGTTTCTAGAGTCTAATTGATCTGCTTTGTTACTTCTGTTGTTACCACTCTAGACAGTCCAGGTAGGTGGCTTTTGAGTGGCCTCTTATTTTCCCCTGGATTTGCCTTTGATGAGCGGGAATCCTGGGCTTGCATCTTATTTATGTATATTCTTATTTTCTGCTTTTTAAGTTTAAGTTCTGTGTTGGTGCTTGTAAACTGATTGTGGTGAATACCTTTAGAATCCCTCAGAAATGACTACTTCTCAGAGATTTCTTCAGATATAGCTGGACTTTATGCTTTGAGTGTTTTGCAAGGTCTTCCCTCTTCAGTTTATTAGGAATGAGAAGCTGCTTCCTACTTGGCCAAGTCTCTGTTCTTTGGCTCTGGCCTATGGCATTATGACACTGAAATATTCTCAGTCTTTCCATACTGGGAGGAACAACTGATTAGAATCCTTATGTCATGTTGGCTCTGGTAGTAAAATCAGCAATAACAACACCGTGAAACACCGCTTAGAAAATGACCAACTGTGGTAACTAACATTTTGACACCTTTAACCATATGAACTATAGTTATAGATTTATGACAAAATCTGAAAAGAATTGAAATTTTGTATATTAAGGAAGCTCTTGATAAGAACAGTTTACCATAAAGGGAGAAAATGTAAATGTACAAGGCGGAGAATAGAGATACAGAAGAAGAAATTAAAGGGGAAGGCGAAGAAGGAAAGAGAGAAAGAAAGAAAGAAAGAAAGAAAGAAAGAAAGAATCAGAAGAAGAGGAAGAAGAAGAAGGAGAAGAAGGAGAAGAAGGAGGAGAAGGAAGAGAAAAAAGGAGAAGAATAAAAGGAAATAAAAATTAACATTTCAGAACAAAAGACGATTATGGAAATTTTGGGAAAATGGTGAAGCAGAAGTAGGGAAAAAGAGAAAGCAGATATCAAACAAAGCCCAAAATGGAAAAACAAAAGAACTAAAAACTTTGATCACTCTCATAAAAGAAGCAATAACAATCAGTAAAAGATAAAGTAAGCAAAACAAAAACAAAAGAATGAAGAAAACAAAGATGAAAATAAAAAAAACACATTTCAAATTGAGTCTCGGCTGTCACTGATAGACAATCTGGCAGAGAAAGTCCAGATTCAGGTTGATCGGTGCCAGCAAGTCAGTCACAGTTTTAAGGCAGGGTGGCAGATAATTCTGGCCAGCCTGCACTTTTAGTTCACTGAAGTTCAGGCTAGTTTCTGGCTCTAAAATGGAACCTGATTTATTCAGCCCAAACTATACTGTGCTCCTCCTCCTGGCTTGAGCTTGGCTTCCTGCCCTTCTGCCACTTTGAACTTGGCAAGCTCACTCTGACACTGGTAGTTACTAGCTGCAGCTGGGCCACAGCTGCTCTGAGCTCAGTTGTCCTCTCTCCACGATGGATACCTGGCAATTGACAGCTCATAGAGGATGCATGAACCCAAATAATCATCAGCCACTGCAGTCCACTGTATCTCCTGCTCCACTCCACTGGTGCATTTCTCCGTGTAAGCCTCTGAGGTCTCTAGCTGTCACCGTGCACTTACAGGTTCCTGTGGACCCTCGCATGCAGTGCGTCCAGGCTGAGGGAGAACGTGCTGCCTGCTAGCTTTTCCTTTTTCATTGAAATCTCTCTCTTCACTCTCCCTGAGGGCTCTAACTCTTGCTTCAGTTCCTTCTCGGGTCCCAGAGACCTACTTCCATACTACTCAGCTTCCGCATGTGGTTATATTCCAGTATCTGGACACCAAATCTTGGAGAAACACTTTCTGTGCTGCTCACCACGCCACCATCTCCGAGAAGTGTACTGCTCATGTATTTTCTTTAAAAATCATTGGAGCATGTTTAGGTTACAAATGAGGATTCTGTGTTCTGAACAGTGCCCTTTCATTCTGTGAGAGTGAAGTACTAGATCATTTTCAGAACCATAATGCTGTGAGTAGGATATACACTTTTTCAATATAGGCTTAATTTATCTTTCTTATGAATTCTTTTAGTTAAAGTTTAGAGGATTTACTTAGTTTTTCTGTACAAAAAGCTGCACTAAGGTTCATCCAAGGTCATAATGTTAGGGACAAGAATTCGCATGAATGCTGTATTTCTCCTGCGACGCCAAGGGTCTTGTCCCTGTCGTTCTGTGCACAAGTGCTGAATGTACCTTATTGGCTATATTTCTACCCCAGTCGCCTGAATAATAACCAGGGCTTGCATGTTAGTAGTCTTATATCTACCTTTAGACACTCAACATTAGAGGTCAATTAATGCAAAATATTTGACAATTTGCGAAATAAAAACAACCCTGACTGTCCTAATAGCTGTGTGTAACCTGATCCTTTAAGTTATGCAACGGATATTTCCTTTTGATAGCTATGGTTGTTGAATTTGCTTATTTCTAATATTCTGATTTTCTTCAATTGACTTGAATAATTTGTGTATCTTATATTGAAGTGATTTAGTGGCTCCTGTATTGATGGAATAGTGTTATTTCCTTAAACCATCTCATTTTCATTTAGATAACGAAATACTGCTTCCATATGGATTTACTTTATTTGTGTTGTTGGCTCTTTGAGGAATGCAGATTTTAGGAATTTTCACTGTAAGTAAACTCAGTATTTGTCATTTCTCTATACCTTAGATAATGTCAAAGTGTAGACTGAAGTCACTTTGAATGATAGTCTCCCTTGCTGAGTATGAACAATCTCCAAATTTGTGCTGCATATGAGCAATTTTTTTATTACATTTATTCTCCTCAGGGATTTATTCTAATCTCAGTTTTTTGGGCACATGATTTGATATATCAAATATGTAAATCAAGAGATGTGGATGCCATGCATTGCTTTATAATACAATTTTCAACTTAGTATTTAAATGATTGTTGTTGGACTATCCTGCACAGTTGTATTATTTATATGTTGTCATTGCTACTGTCATTCTTTAGTGACATAGGATTAAATAATAGTGAAACATACCAAAGGGTTACTACTAGCCATAATTTTTTTTTCTTGATCACAAAATTATTCTTAATTACAAAATTAATGTTAATTACAAAATTATTTACATATTAGTGTTAGTAATCAGTATCAACATCAGGAAAATATAAATCTCAGAGTTAGTTTCCCATAATTTTGCAGGAGTACATTATACTCTTACTAGACAAAAAGAAACAGATTTCTTTGAGACTCTTCTTGTAGAACATAAGTAGCACAACCCTGTTATGAATTAAAAACTGGTGATCAACGTAACATCCGATGAATTAAATCAGCATGGTGCTGAGTATAGATGGCCCACCTGAGGAAATTCCAGCGTATGAAGGAGACCTGGAGAGGAAGAGTGTCACATTATGGTTTCTCTTAAGTGTTGTTGTTTGGAGCTGTTAGTTCTCCTGAAGGAGCTTATCATGGTTAGATTCGCAGGTATGAATCCAGCACTTATCATTAGAGGAGCTTGTTGCTGAGAGTGGCTGTGGTTCACTTTGGGGGAGCTCTGGTCCATAATTGGAGCATCACTCCCTGTCTCTGGAGGGGAAGATGATGTGCTGCTTAATCTCCAGGACAAGTTTATCATGCTGGCTTCCTGATAGGTCCTCGACTGTTGTCATTGTTAGGGGATCTTGGGACCTCGTTGTTGCTGAGGATGGCTGTGGTAGTTTGCAGGGGAGCCCTGGCTGTTACTTTGAGTATTGCTTCTTGGCTCCAATGTAGAACCCTCAACCTACTGGCCCAGATCCTTTATCCCACTGACTAGACTTTCTAGCTTCCACAGCTGTCCTTTAGGCCCTCCCAGAGCAGATCCATAAAACAGACTTGCATGCGTCATTGTCATGGATTATAGGCCTCGAGGTGGCCTTGTTGGACACATTGTCATAGGCTGTAGGTCTTCAGATGGACTCATACAGGACACTGCTGTGAGATCCAGGCCCTCAGCTAGATTTCCTTGTGTCTTTAGTGTTGTCGGCAAGTTCTTGTGCTTTCTTTTTTTTATTTAAAGAAAAAAGAAAGAAAAAAGGACAAGACAAAAAAGGATAGAAGTAATACAGGATTTCAAAAAAATTAACACTAAGAAATTACTAGTTGATAAGTTATGTGTTGTTCTCTTAGAAACAGTTGTTCAAATTACAAAATTAAAGCATAATTAGTGGACATTCAAACATTGAAAGTGTAAACCATTCTGTTTAATTTTCTAATGGAACCTTAGTAATATGATCATATGTATTACACACTTAAACATACAAATATCTATATCATTTAAAGAATTTTCCTTCCTTTCTTTTGTGCAATATCTATTATGTATTTTGGATCTTATTACTCTTCCAATTTTTATTATTTTTTACACTAGAGAGACAATGTGATATTTACAAATGTGATATTTATTTCCCTTTTGTGCATAGTCTCAATTTGTCTCTATTTCCCTATAAAGGCCACAAGGCCATCCTTTTTTATAGCTGAATAATAGTCCATCATATAGAAATACCATGTCTTTTTCATCCACTCTGTCGTTGACAGGCATTTTGGTTGTTTCCAAGATTTAGCTAATACAAATTGTGCTGCTGTAAACATTGGTGCACATATATCACTGTGGCATGATTTTTTCAATTTTGGGGGGAAAATACATAGGAGAGAAATAGATAGGTTGAATGGAATTTCTAATCCTAGTTTGTTGAGGAATCTCCAAAATGATTTCCATAGGGGTTGCACCAGTCTACACTCCTACCAACAGTGGAGAAATGTTCCTTTTGACCCACAGCCTCGCCAACATTTATTATCAGTTGATTTCTTGATGGCAGCCATTTTTTCTGGAGTGAGATGAAAATCCAGTGCTGTTTTAATTTGCATTTCTTGAATGAGCAGTGATGGTGAACATTTCTTCATTTATTTATTTGCCATTTGTATATCTTCATCTGTGAAATTTATCTTCCTCTCAGATGCCCATTTTTGGAGAGAGTCTGAATTTGTGGGGCTTGATGCTTTTCAAATTTTGTATGCTCTGTATGTAAGTTCTTTGTCTGAGGGAATGTCAGCTACAATTCTTTCTCATTCTGTGGGTTTTCTTTTGACTTTGTTGGTGATTTCTTTTGAACGACAAAAACTTATAATAACATGAGACCCCAATTGTTGATTCTTTGAAGTATTTTCTGTGTGGTTTGCGTTTTGTTCATGAATTCTCTTCCTGCTCCTATATGTCCAAGATTCCTACGTGTCTTGACTTCCAATATATTTAGTGTTTCTATTTCAATATTAAATCCTTGAATCATTTTGACTTTATTTTAGTGTATGGTGATAGGCATGTGTCCAGTTTCAGTCTTCAGCATGTGGAAAGCCTGTTTTTCCAACACCATTTATTAAAGAGGCTATCCTTCTTCCAGTGATCATGTTTAGCCCCTTTGTCAAATACAAGGTGGCTGAGTGTCTTTGTAGTTGTGTTTGCAACTTGTAATCTATTCCATTGGTTCTCAGGTCTATTTCTTTGCAGTACCATGCTGATTTTATCACTGTGTCTTTGTAGTATAATTTCCAGTCAGGAATTGAAGCATTCCCACTTTGCTTCTGTTGCCCAGAATCACCTTTGCTATTTTGGGTTTCTTCTGTTTCCAAATGTATTTTAAGAGTGTTTTCCTTTAATCTGTAATGTGTGTTAATTGTATTTTAATTGGGATTACATACAATCTGTGCAACAGTTTTGGGAGTATGGCCATTTTCACAATGTTGGCTCTACTTAAACAAGAGCTAGGGACATCCTTTCATTTTCTAATATCCTCTTCAATCTCCTTTTTAATTTTTTTATTTTTATTTTGTTTTCTTTTTCGTTTTTATTGGTACCAGGGATCAAACTCACAACTGCCTGCTTGCAAGGCAGGCGCTTATGCTGCTGAGCTAAATTCCAGCCCCACAATCTCCTTTTTTAGAGTAGTATTATTTTCAGCCTATATATCTTTTTTTAAAATTTTATTTAAAGAAAGGCAAAGCAAAACAGAAAACGGTAGAAATAATACATACTTTCAAAGAAAAAATATATAGTAATAAATCATTAGTTGATGTTTACATACTGTCCTCTTACAAATAATAGTTCAAGGTACAAAGTGGAACTTATAAATGGGAATTGAAACAGCTAGATTGCAATTAGTTCTTTTCAACTATCTGATAAAATCTTAGTAATATGGTTATCAATCCTATATGCTTAAACATACACACATTTATCCATATCTTCATTTATGTTGAGATTAAACAAACCAAAGCAGACTAAAATTTCTTTAAACAAAGAATAATAGTATTGCTGGATTTCACATCATGATACTCTGGAATCAGCACTTGGTACTGTAGAGCCTTTTTTTCCTTCCAAGTATTTGTTCGTTTCATCTTGTGTAATAGGATCAGTTCTTGTAAACTCTTTATAGGTTCTTCACATGCATAAGTCTTAACATGTATTTCTATCCTTCTGTATTAGAGGGAGAAACAGAACAAAGCAGGGCAGAACAAAACTTTTTCCTATAGACACATAAAACTAAAAAAACATATACAACCAGCATATAGATCTTTTACATTCTTGGTTAGGTTGATTCCTAGGTATTTCATTTTTTAGATGCTATCATGAAAGGCCATAATTCTGTAATTTCTCTCTCAGTGAGATATTAGTTGTGTACAGGAATGTTACTGATTTTTGAGCACTGACTTTGTGTCCTGCTACACTGCTGAATATGTTTATTAACTCCAGTAGTTTTTAATGGAGTTTTTGTGTCTCTATATAAAGTATCATGTCATCTACAAATAATGATAATTTTATTTCTTCCTTTCCTATCTTTATTCTTTTTATTCCTCTCTCTTGTCTGATTGCCCTGGCTAATATTTCTTGAAGGATATTGAATAACAGTGATGATAGTGGACATACTTGTGTTGTTCCTGATTCAGAGTGAAGGCTTTCCGTTTTTGTCCATTTAGAATAATGTTGCCTGTTGGTTTGTCATAGGTGGTCTTTATGAGATTGAGGTATATGCCATGTATTCCAAATTTTGGTAGGTTTTTTTTAATCATGAACAAGTTTTGTTCTTAATCAAAAGGTTGTTCTGCATCTATTGAGATGATCATGTGATTTTTGTTTTTGGATCTATTGATGTGTGTATTACATTTATTGACTTGCATATGTTAGACCATTCTTGCATTCCTGAAATGAATCCCACTTGGTCACGTTCTATAATCTTCTTGATGATTTGCTGCATTCTATTTGCCAGTATTTTATTAAGAATCTTTGCATCAATGCTCATGAAAGAGATTGGCTTATCATTTTCCTTTTTGATTGCCTCTTTCTTTGGTTTTGGTATCATAGTACTACTTGGCTCCATGAATGATTTAGGGAGGACTACTTCTCTTTCAATTTCATTGATGAGTTTAAGGAGTATTGTCATCAAATCTTCTCTAAATTTCTTATAGAATTCAGTTGTGAAAGTATCAGGCCCTGGACTTTTCTTTGTTGGTAACTTTTTAATCATGTTTTCAATTTCAATAACTGATATGGGTGTATTCAAAATTCCTATATCTTGTTGAATGAGTTTTGGTAGTTCATACGTTTCAGAAATGTGTCCATTTCCTCTGTATTTTCCACCCTATGTGAGTAGAGATTTTCAAAGATTCATGATCTTTAGAATTTCCATGGGATCATTAGGGATTTTTCTCTTTTCAGTCCTTATTGCATGAATTTGAGTTTTTCTTTCTTTTTTGATAATGGTTGGTAAAGGTTTATCAATTTTATTTATTCTCTCAAAAAATCAACTCTTTCATTTGGTATTCTTTGCATTTTTTTTCAATTGCATTAATTTCTGCTCTGGTCTTTACAATTTTCTCTCTTCTATGAGTTTTGGGTTTGGCTAGGTCTTCCCTTTGTAAAATCTTGAGATATACCATCAGGTTTTTTATTGTTCTCATTCTGTCTTCTTGATGTGACAATTTATTGCTATATATTTCCATCTTAGAATTGTTTTCATTGCGTCCTACAGTTTATGGTATATTGTTTCTGCATTTTCTCTGAATTACAAGTATTCCTTTATTTCTGCTTTAATAGCACCTGCTACCCACTGGTTGTTCAGAAGGTTGTTATTAATTTCCATTTATTTTGGTAGGTTTTGCAATTTCTTTTGCCATTAATTTCCTATTTCTGTGCTCTATGATCAGATAGTATGCATGGGGTAATTTTAATCTATTTGCATTTACTTAAAAATATTTTATGAATTGATGTATGGTCTATGCTGGAGAATGCCCCATGCACAGCTGAGAAGAATGTACATTGGGTGGAACACTCAGTAAAGGTCTGCTAAGTCCAAGCGCTCACAGGTATGATTCATTTCTATTATTTCTTTGCTGACTTGTTGTGTAGCTGATCTATGTCTTTGTTACAGTGTGGTATTAAGGTCTCCTATTACAATTTTGTTCTTGTGTTTTTGGTTTTTCATGCTCATTTGTCTTTTAGTCAGGTGCTCCTGCATTTGTGGCATATATATACATTTATAGTCGTTAGTTCTTCTTGAAGTTTTCCACTATAAAATATGTAGTGATCTTCTTTATCTCTTTTAATCATTTTAGGTTTGATACTCACATTGTATGCAAACAGAATAATTACCCCTGTTTTTTGGGGGGTTCCTGTTGCATGGAATGTTGTTTTCCATCCTTTATTTTTTAATGTATGAATTTGTTTTGAGACTTAATGTGTATATTGTGGGAACATGCTTCTTGATCCATTCTGTCGACTTATTTCTTTTGATAGGTGAATTGAGACCATTTACGTTTATGAATATAACTAATATGTACTGGCTCAACTTTGTCATGTTATGTTCCTGTTGCTTGTTTTCTGCTTTTTACCCCCTGTTTAATTTCTTGTCCACCTGGTGGTGTCTTTCTATTATTTCTGGAGATTGTGATCATTTTAGTCTGTATCTATGTCTTTCAATATTGTTTCTAGGGTTGGTTTTGTAAACATGAATTTCTTCAATTGTTCTTTGTCATGGAAGTGTCTTGTTTCTCCATTAAATTTGAAAGACAGTTTACTGGGTACATCTGTCTGGTTTGAAAGCTGTTTTTTTTTTGGGGGGGGGCTTGGAATTTTGTACTCCAAAGTCATCTTAACCTAGGTTTGGTCCTGCAAATTCTGCTGTGATTCTGATGGTGTTTTTCTTGATAGGTGAGTTTTGTCTTTTCTCTAACAGCTTTTGGTATTCTGTTTTTATACTGTACGTCTGGAATTCTAATTATTATACGTCTGAGTCAAGATTTATGTTGGTTGTGACTGGCATTCTATATGCTTCACTTATCTGTGCATCATATTTTTCCTCACATTTGGAAACTGTTCTGCTATTGCTCTGTGAATAGTTTACCTGGGTCATTTGCATTGACTCCTGCATTTTCTTTGATGCATATTAGTTTTACATTGTTTCTCTTGGCATCGTCCCAAAACTGCTGTATTGTCATTGTCATTTCATGCTGCTTTTTTGTTTTCAAAAGTTCTATACTTTCATGATCCCTAGCTGTGTGCCTGTCCTCAAGGTCCAAAGTTTTATCCTCAGCTTCAGGTAAAAGTTTTTTTCCAGCTTTCAATAGAATGATTTTGTTTCTTGGCTATCTCTTTGAATGTTTCATAGATTCTGCTTGTTTTTTATATTGTTCCTTCAAGGTTTCAATCAATTGCCCATGTTCCTCTATTTTTTTTTTTTGTCTATTTCTTCTCTGGTTATGCTGAGTAACTTCTTTACAGGTTGATATTTCTGATTTTATGTAGGAAACTATTTCTAATTTGATTTCCTCATGAATTTGTTCCTTATTTCATTTGCTATCTTTTTGGAGATTTCTGCGGTATGATTTTTGAATCAGAGTCACCTGTACTTGCTCCTGATAGACTAGATGTTTAAGATTGCATTTTGCCTTTTTGTTTTGTCATTTTCAACTATGGGAAAGCATTTTGTGTTTCAATCTTAATAGTCTCAACTGTCGGTGGTGTGAATCTTAGGGTCCTACTGTGTGGCTGATGTTTGTCTAGTTGTTGGATACCACAACGAAGAGGAGAGCCAGTCTCCTGTATTCCTCCTGAAAGGCCTTTTGGGTGTTTCCTATGTTCTTCCTGGGCTAACTAGCCTAGGAGCATTGATGTAGGTCAATCCTTAGTTCTTGCTTTTGCTATGTCTTCAGGTTTGCACATCACCAGATCTCCCTATCTATAGTGTTTGTGTTGGCTGAGGCCTTAAGGTGTCACTGGGTGTCTCCTAAGCACTTTTGATTTTCTCCAAGTTGGGGGAGGCCTTATTGGCACACTCCTCACCCTGTCTGGTGCTGTCTGTGTGGAGGAGGGGATCATCTACCTTCTTGCCAGGTTCTCTAAGGTCCTACTGTTCGAAGGAGCTTCTTAACTGCTTCTATTTACACATTCAAGACACTATTTTAGAGGCAAACTCATCATACTGACTGGAGCCTACTGTGATCTTCTGTTTGGGTGAGGTTTTGCTGAATCTCCCATCGAGCCTGCAAGGTTATCCGCTGTAGTCCAAAGTTCTGGGAGAAGGGGTGGGAACCAAAGATCAACAGCAGTACTAGGCCCAGGAAGTGGGGTGGTCTCAGACAAGCTGGCTGGTGGCAGTGCTCTGGGCATTTGAAGGGCACACATGGGACGTGTGTGGTGCATCATATGTGGTCAAGGCCAAGGGTAGTGGGGTTTGTGGTGGTGATCTGGGCAACAGCGAGTCACACGTCCATCAGAAGCACTTCTTGCTGTTTCTTGTATTTGGGGAACCACCATAAAATAATGCTATAAATTCAGCATTCTGTATATCATTGTTTTCCTTGAAACCGCCGAGTACAGCATACACTTATTGTCTTTTAATTCCTGAGTCAAGGGAGCAAGATCTCAGTCATGATGATTTGGGATTGCTGGTGGAAGAGATTATCTCTTAGAATCACAATTAAATTTTTAATTTTGCAATCATTGTAGACTGTTGCAGTTAAATATAAATGCCCCTTTACCAGTACTTGCTTTCCTAAATTGGCCACATTTTGCAAAACTACACCAGTGTTACAACCTGAGTGTGTTTGTCTTGGGTACCTATGCAGTCATCTCCCCTGTATAGTTCTGCAACTGGTACTTTTCTTCCCTCAGAAATATGTCGTGGAGGATCATGCAAGTTCTTGTGTTAAAGACTTGGACTGCTAAACCATACTCCATGGTATGGATGGCCAGCACAAGGCAAATTTGCCAAATGAAGAACAATTGTTTGTCGTATTTTAGCTATGAAAGTAATCTGTTATTTCTTTAATTTCTTGTAGGATCACGTTTATGTATTTATGGGTTTCTCTGTGAAGCAAATGTATTTATTATGCCATTCCCTATAATATACAGGAATTTTTTGCCATATATCTATAAGGAATAAATAAAACTTTTATATTGTGGGATTCAATGTACATTTTAGAATATTTACATGCCCCAAACAAGGGAAAAATGAAAAGAAAGTGTACACTTGCAACTCCATTGGCTGCAAGTGTATTTAAATGGAAGACAGTAAGCAAAAACCATTTGCATAGCTAAAACAATACGAAGAAAAATACTGACTCTCATTCTTTACATAGTGAACTATTTTTGATAAGCACTCTGAAAGGGATATTTATGTTTTTTTATTACATAATGTAAAAAAGGAAAATAAGAAAAAAACAGAAAAAATGGCGGAAGTAATATCGAAATTCAAAGAAAATATTAACATTCAGAAATTAGTACTTGATAAGTTACATGTTCTCCACTTAGAAATAGCTGTTCAAGTTACCAGATGAAAGAGTAACAAGATCCAGAATACATAATGGATATTGTAAAGATGAAGGGTTATTTAACTTTTTTATTACAGGGTTTCATTACACAGTTCAGGTGGCCTTAAACTCACTTTGCAGCCCAGGCTGGCCCCAAACTCAGTGATTCTTGTGCTTCATCCTTGCAAAAGCTGGAATCACAGGCATCTTCCATGGCTGTAGAATCACTTTTATGATGTAATTTGTAATCAGAATTTTATTTTAACCTGATTATTGTTTCTCATTCAAGTTGTCTCTTTTTCATTTCTTTGTATAAGGAATGATTTTGATGATGATGAGTTTTTGTTTATTGGGCTAGGAGACCCTGGGCTGTATTTAGAGTTTTGGATATAAACAGATGGTCTCACATTTGGATCTGGCCTTCGTGCCGAGGTCCATACTGGACTGCTTTTTGGGGGAGACATGGGGTCATCTAGATGTGATTGGTTTGACTATGCTCCTGATATTTTCTCCTTGTCTTTGTAGTTGCTGTTTGAGACAGTGAATGGTGGCTTATCAGGCAGAACATGTTGTGAGAGGAGGAGGGGCAAGGGATTCTGATGCACTCGGAAAGAGAAAGGCTCCTAGGCTTGGGGAATATTGGAGGCAGGATCTTCTGGCCGTTGGGTGTAACATTTATCAGACTTGGTTTTTGCAAGGAAACAGACTCTTTAGGTGCTCCCACCCTAGAAAAAGGTGTGTGGTGGAGGGTTGAATATTTGAGGCCTGAAGGAAGGCAGGGTGCCTCCTGACCTGAAGGATAGTTGTGTTAAAAATCTGCTTTCAGTGGAGCCTTGAGGTCTTTGTTGTCAGGATCTTTAGCTGAAAGTGGTCTGTGTTGGGGAGGGGAACAACAGCCCTGTGAGTCCTGGAATCTTTCAGTGTGTGGGGTCGGGGCTGCTCATGAGTTAACCCTTGGAGACTGTCAGGACAGCAGAGACTGCTGTTCTTTCGCTGTAGCTCCATTACTTTGGGTGTCATGCCAGTTCAGTTGCCCTTTATTTGGCACAGAGCTTCGGTCTTGGGCAACGCACAGTGTGTTCAATTCTAGGCAGCATCATGACAGAAATGAGGGAGGCCATCCAAATTGTGATTTCTTTTATCCTCAACACTGCCTTCTGCTTGCCTTTCTCTCCTCTTGACGGCATTGAAGCAATTAAGACTCTATTACTCAAAATACACCACTGTGGCAAGGTGACTATCTTCATTAAAGGCACGTCAGTATCAGTAACTGCAAGAAGCTCATTCGAAAATACTCATTTATTCTTAAAAGCAGTCAACAAAACTCCAGGGAAAGATGCCCTCTCTACACCAGAATAAAAACAGTGTTGTTATCCTCCCAGGACTGGAATGTGAAGCCAAGGGAATTCTGTGTAGATTGACCCAAATTATCTTGCATTTTCTTACCCCTACACTTTTCAGTTCCTTTTCCCAACTCATTGCACTGTCACCTTCGGTATGAGTTTGTCCCACATTTCTTTATGAGTGCTACCACTGCATGAAAAATATGCATGGAATAAATTTGTATGCTTTTTTCCAGTTGATTGCCTCTGTGATTTTAGTTGGTAGCCTCAGCTGAAAACCTCTGGAAGGAGAGCAAAGCAGTTGCTTTCTCTATAAGGTAAGAGAGCACAGAGATGACAAGGTCTCCGTGTAAGGTGGAAATTCCTATTGTCTCTGTAGGGCCTTCTCCTCCAAGCCAGCCTCTTCCTGGGCTCATGCTCCCACTTGCGGAGGAAATTTCTCTCTCAGCATCATGTGTTCCTGCCTACCTGTGTCTCCTCCACTCCTCACACTAGGTCTGCTGATGTTCTCATTGCAACAATGACTCAGCAGCCACATTCCCCCTTTCTCTCATGACTGTTCTATAAAGTTGTTCCTGATGACTCTGGATGTGACTGAAACCTTCACACATAAAGGGCAGGACTGTGTCCATCTCCCAGAAGTAAAGGGACAGGCTCCTAAGATCAATGGCACTGTTCCTAACCTTAAAGATCATTCCTGTCCAAGTCCCAGAACCTGATCAGAAAAATGACCTACTCAAATGTTGAGACAGAGAATACACAAGATGAGTCCAGTGCTTCCAGTAGTGACATAAGTGGACACACACGCGCATGCCCACACACACACACAAATCATAGATATAGTTCTAGTGCGAATAGGAATCGTCTGAGGAGTGCTACTAGACACGACAGGATTTTTAGCCTCTGTGCATTCGTAATTCGGTATTTCTCTTCACTGTGCTTAGATTGATATCCTGTACCTTCTAAATGAGTCTGATATAGCAAGAATTCTGTTCCTGGTAGTGAGGTCCAGACCCACAAACTCAGAATGTGTAGACTTGAAATACATTGCTGGGGAGTGAAGTCCCATGCCCCTCAGTTGGATTATTTACCCTGCATTACCAAAGCCCACATAGATACTGCCTGTGCACACACAAACACTAAGATTGACCCTGTCAAAGACTGTGCATATGCTCATCACCATCAGGGCTCACTCCTCTCTGGTCAGCCCATGACTGCCTATTCTGCCCTCCAAATCCAAGCGTGCACAGAGCATTTTTTCTGGAGCCTCAGCTCTTGCTGCTTTCCTCACAACTTGGGATTCTAAGCAGCCTGCCTACTTGATCTAGTGCATGCAGGATGACTGATTCTGTACTTGACATGGATGATGAGACAGGAGTCTGGGCACAGACTGTGTGTGCTTTAGGGCAAACCTGTGATTCACATTACTTTCAGGGGAAGAGCTGACCTTCTATGTGCTGCTACTACCTTCTCATTCTCTGAACTCACGTAAATCCGCTTGGCAGGTAAACCTTGCGAAGAGATGTACATACAAGGGAAGCGAGGTTGCCATGAGATTCAGTGAGGACATGTTAATTTTGGAGCCATATAGTTCTTGCTTTAAGTATTTGCCTTTGTAACTGTGGTGCTATATCAGGTCTGGATGACAAGAAACTCAAAGAAGAAGCCTTGTTACAATAAAGTAGACAAAGTATTCTTTGTCTTTTCAGGTAAAGAGAATGGTAACCAGAAAGTGAAATTTTTTTTAAAGCAGAAAACTAGCATAACTTTTGTTGCAATGATGGTAGCATGGTGCTCAAAATACATTAAAAACCTTTCCATTGTGTTCTCTGCATGGACGAATGGCATAGTATATCAATTATCTCTCAATAAACTATTTTTTTAAATTAGGCTGACCACATAATTGGCCCATAGGAAATAGTTTGGCAACTTACTCAGGATCAATACCTTATCTGCTGTTGTTGAGTATTTGTTTCCAAAAATGAGCAGAGGGCATCTAATTCCAGCACATCTGCCCTGCAGTCTCAGCATTTTGGTGGAAATCTCCATGCCAGTACTCTGGAGCGCTACACACTCATTGTGGAAGGTCTGTATTTTGATGCCATTTTTTTTCCCAGCTGAAGAGAAATCTTTGTATTATAGCTGCAACTTACTTCCCTTTAGGTCCTCATGCTATCTTGGAGAGCAGAGTTGTGCCCCAATCAATGAGAAATGAATAAGGACACCACCTTCAAAGAGCCTCTGAGTTACCATATGTCTGAAGCACAAGGCTCCAAGTGTGGTTTACTGGGTTTCTGTAGAAAGCAGAAAAAATCAGAGATTTGCTTGCTAAAAAGCACAGGAAAGCCAATGACTCACAAAACTGCTCTTGTCTGGGTTCTGAAGTGATCTCCTGAGTCCAGGGAGGACGTCTGGCAACAGTAGCTGTGACCTAGTCACATCTGAGCACGCTGATAGCATGCTGTTACTGAGAACATGTGTCCATTTAAGCCACGCCATGGAATTAAGGGGAAATGAGAACTGTGGGGCCAATACATCACTCACAAAGGTGGGCTCCTCTGTTATTCTCCCCAGCTGTATGGCTTCTTTGAGATGTTGACGTCCATAGAGACCCAAAACAACCACAGGGGAGCAGTAAGTGGCACCATTTTCCATAAGGCACGGGGCCTGTGATTTTGTGCTCAAGGCTACAACCTTAGCAGCTGGCACACAAGAGGTGACCATGCTTTATTTAGCAGAACAGTGAGTGAATGTCTCAAGCCTGGAGAATGAAGATGCCATTCACTGTGCCACAGATTGGGAAACTCATAACCAGAGCTGAAAGTCATGCCACCAAGATCTATGATGATTCAGCCAACTGTGAGACTTGGTAGACCCACTGCAACCCCCCAAAGCACTACTGTGGGTACCTTTAAGTATCCAAGTCCTGCTCCTCGTCCTTTATGACCTAAGCTCTTTCTCCGAGAGGCCTACTTTTCGACTCAGTATCATCATTGTGTAATTTCTCCTGCATGCCGTGTGACCCAAGGCATCACAAATATGCACTGTGCTTGGGTGGCCATGGAGTGTAGGAGGCTGGTGCTCTGTGTCTCTGCTCCTTGGGTTTGTCATCTCGCTCCACTGCTGCCTCTTCATATTCAGTGATTTGTCCTCTCTCATCACAGTCAAGTTTTGACTGCACATGACCCATCGGGGTTCCTGGTCCTGGGAGTGCTCAGCTGCTATTCTTCCCTGTGCCCCTCCTGTCCATTCCATCTTATTTATCACTAAGCCTTGCGCATCCCCGATTGCTTCTGTTCTTGTCTCCCTCCTTCCTCCAGTCTGCTTAACCTCTCATTTCTCAGTGTCAGGTTTCTGCCACAATCACCATTTCCAGGATCTCAGAGTGAATATCTGGCTTTCTCTGCCTGTGATTTTGGGGGACTGAGCTTATTTATTTATTTATTTTTTACCAAGAACTGAACTCAGGTCCTCATGTTTGCCAGGCAGATGATGTGCCACAGGACGATCCCCGGCCCTGGGCTGAACTTTTAAATAGGTGACATCTCAGTATCTTCTTGCCTATGGTTGGCTTAACTCTAGTCAAAGGAATTCTTTCAACGGACTTTGAAGAGACTATCTTTCCGTAAAGTAAGACAACTTCGGTTCTGTAAAGTGAGACAACTTACCCTCTTTTGACCACGTGGATCAGAGCCATCACATGTAGAGGGCTCTCTCAACTCTTTGGAATGTCAAAAGTGTATTCATAACCACCACCCACCCCATGGCCTTCTCTTCCACATCATCTTTTCAGCGGCATGAACAGATGGATTTTAGAAAGGAAAACACTAGATGCCTCTCAATAATGGCTAAGTATTCTGGGCTTGGCTATTGCGCCATCCTTTACTTTGTAGAAGTAAGGCATGCACACACTTATTTCTCAATATTGGCACTGGAAGAGGTGAGGTATCTTGCTCAGTTTCACAATATCCCCTGAGTTCCTGCTCCTACAGTGCATATTAAGACAGTAAGAATTCCTTTTTGAGTATAAAACAAAAACACTGTCAAAAAGCACACATATTTACAGAAGTAAAAATACATTTATTGCAGTTAATCACTGAAACATTGGGAAGCTTAGTTCTAACTGTTTTGATACAAACTATTAGACCTAAGCATGTAGATCACATGACTTTCTGTAAATAATTCCTCCTTCTTGGGGTTGCTCTTCAAGGCAGCCATAAGCACGGGGCAGGTCCACATCATTTCTGTACCTCCCTACATGTCTACTGATTCAACAGGCCAGAATATTATTAAAGACACATTTTG
Source organism: Cavia porcellus (assembly GCF_034190915.1). Classification (NCBI taxonomy): domain Eukaryota; kingdom Metazoa; phylum Chordata; class Mammalia; order Rodentia; family Caviidae; genus Cavia; species Cavia porcellus. The sequence continues at coordinate 99,327,256 of NW_026947486.1, forward strand.
AATGTCCCTAATGATCACTTCTGATACTCTGGGAGTGGCCTCTGTATGTACCCTATCCATGAATCTTGGAGTCAACCTATAGTCTCAGGAAGGCAGAACCACTGAGACAGCCTGAAACAGAAAATAAAATCCTGACAGTGAAGTGGACACAGAGGTCACTTCCTCACTGATCTCTTTCTCTTTCCCTCTCTCTCTCTCCATCTCTCACTCTCTCTCTCTTTTTCCCACTTTGTCTCTTTCCCACAAACACACAAGCACACACACACACATGCATGAAAGCTAATAGCAGGCACCCTAAGAAATTGCATTTGGGCACTGTAATAATTGCAGTACCAACTTTGTCATATTTTCAATTGTGCTTCTAATTGGCCCTGCGTTGAGATTGTCTTTACTGTTCCATGTGCATGTTATGTACCAATGTTTGCAGTGTGTGGGTTATCACCCATTTTTCTTACTGCAGACAGACAAATGTACCTGCTCGGTATGTGGTGAGTGGCTGCTCCCTTGCCAGGTTCCCCTTAATTCCAAGTTTGGTCAGTGCAAGGTCTCCTCCTCTTTGGTTCTGTGTGTGCTGTGAACTTATTTTAAGAATAATTGTTATTACAATGTCAGGAAATAAGTGTTGGAGTTTCGAGAATGAAGTATTGACTGATCAGATCAAGGTTGAAAGAAAGAACAAAAACTACCTCAGCGGTCAAAACTGGATATCAACAAGGAAGATGGAGGGCAACATAGCTAAAGAAAATCCTGTACTCTGACCTGTGCTACTCTATCAGACCCGCTGCCATAGACAGCTGTGCAGGACTCACCCTCTCTAACCTGGGACAGCACTTTCTTTGAATGTAAGAAGAGTTAATGTTAGTACCGCTGCCTATCTTACTCTCAGTGTTAGAGTCCCAGGATTGGGATTTACTCACATCGACAGAGATCTTGGATTGGAAGTGACATATCCTCCATCTGCAGCCTGGGCTCCTATGCATTTCCCTCTGGAGTGTCTCTCAGTTGGTTTTATCTAATGGCTGCCCCTTCCCACCTCATTGTTGAGGTGCATCAGCACATTGAGTTAGGTGAAATTTCCCCAAAATGCAACATGTCAGAGAATTTACTTCTCTGATCAGTCCAATTTCCTTGCAGGGATGTTAAAGAGGTGAATTGCAGTATGAAGTAACATTCCTTGTCTCTGTTCTTTCTCTGGTTCTCTGAGTCCTGGAGCCTGACTGAGCCCCGATAGAGTCAAGATGATGCACGCTGACCTGAAAGACGAAAGCACAGGTGGTTCCATGATCTTAGCACTGGAAGTCCAGTCCCCACCATCTTGGTTCAGAGTGGAATACTGTGAAGAGAAGGTGCCATGAGATGAAGCAACAATAATTTAGGGAACCACATTACTATTGGAAAGTCTGTTATACTGGACTCATGAGTTACTCATGGCATGTGTAAAATCTCTCATTGAACTTTGTGTGTGAGGAGTTTGAGAGCCTCCATGGTACCTACCCAGCTGCCCTGTGTAGTGCTCACAATGGTTCTTTTTGGGGGTAGGGAGTTTTGAGACAGGGACTGGTTATATAGATCTAGCAGGCCTTGAATTGAATAAGCATTCTATGCAGGTCTTGAAATCGCAGTGCTCCTCCTACTTCAGCTACTGAGTGGTACCATAATAGGTGTGCACTACTATACTCAGCAATCGTCAGGAATTTGTGACACAAGTTTCAGTCAGAGACCTTTCCAGGTAGAATCTAGCAGATACTGTTCAATCTTGTGTAGCTTTGGTAATAGCTCTGTATTTATTTCTCTTATCTTACACAGTTCTCATAAATGGTACATTTAATGTTGGCTATGAATCGTCATACTATTCATGCCATAGTACCTCCCGAGTCTCTGATCTCAAATGACTGTATTATTTTCATTAAAGTGAGATCCCAGTGGGTATTTTTTAGATAGAGTAAACATCCTTTCACGCTCTCATGGATCAAATGGGATTAAGGGCTGTGTATTTTTTTTTCTAAAATCATGATGAGAAATTTATCATAGGGTTCAAAAATGCTGAACAAGTGTTCTACCAGTGTGGTATACACTCAGGTTGAGATCCTCATGTTTTGATAATGCTGTTCTCCTAAGGAACTGAAATGATGATTATGGGATTATACACATTGCCACAGACAACACAATTTCGTGTTGTAGGAAGGTAAGGAAAATGAGATTTTTCACATTTCATGGAGAAGTTTTAATAGAAAAATAGATTCCCTAAGGATAGAAGATGTATAATATGGTTCCCTTGCCTAGGAAACTTCTGCTTTATCTCATGGTAAGTTTCATTCACCATGAACAGATGTTCACAAATATCGCACAGATCTTAAACTCTGTTCAGTGAATGCAAGGAACACTCAGTCATCTCTGTTTCTTTCCTACCCACAAAGAACCCTAACACTAACACTAACCCTAAATCTAGCCCTAACCCTGACCCTAACCCTAACCCTGCCCTCACTGCCTAGGAATCCTGGAACATCTGTGCAAAAGAGAACTTGGGAAAAGGCAAGAGTGTGATATCCTTGAAACTTCTAAACTTTGTTTTAAAATTCTATGTGGCAGCCAGGCGTGGTAGTGAATGCCTGTAATTCCACCACTTGGGAAGCTGAGGAGGGAGGCTTGTTGCAAGTTTGAGACCAGCCTGGGCTACGAAGTGAGCTAACTCCCACGTTAACTGCATAGAGAAAACCTGTCTCAAAATTGCCAAAAAATTGAATGTAGCATCTGTGATTGGGCCACTGACTGCCTCTAGACAAGACCTTCCTGATAACTTCTTGCACTAGAAAAGAGTTAACTCTGGGAAATGAATACAAATTTAATTTTACAGCAGAGAATGGTCATTGTGAATGGAGGATCAGACCAGCCCAAAGGTGTAGACAATTGGTATAACTTGTGGAGTCATAGGTTCCAATACTATCACAGGGAAAATGAGCCAAATTAACATAAACAGAGAAAGAAGGAGTGAAAAAGTATACAACAGTGTCAGGTTAAGGACAGAGAAGTGACAGATAAGGAAACTTGGTCTCTGTCAAAGCTATTAGCCAGGCTGGTCTGCTAACAGGCTGTTATGGTAGCTAGGGGTCCATTCTCACAAAGATACCCTGAGGGTAAAGGCTTTAGCAGAATGCCTGCCCTTCCGGGTTGTTACCTATGAAATGGATGTTTTCAGGTCCTACAGGAATTAGCAGAAGCGTATATATCACAGGGATAGATGACTACTCACAGTCATAAACACTTTGTAGTCAGTACTCTCAGAAAATGTGATCGGGAATATGTCCTCAAGTGTATGACCGAACGTACAGTACAATATTCTTTGAGGTTCCTCAGTCAGGCACTTTGGAGGGAGAGTTAGGATCGTCCCAGAAACATGGGTGTAATCTTTTACAAATTATTTTAATACTGAATTTTAATTTTAATGTTGCAAAGGTTTGGAATCCACAGATGGAAGTAGATGCAATCATTTGTGTTAAGGTTCTCTAGTGTTTGGAAGTCATGGTTTAGATCTAGGAAGACAGCTCAAAGCTGTCTGGGTAGAGGTTGGTGAGGAGAGAAGCTGTCTCAGTTGAATCTGTGGTCTGACTGTCCCAGAGGCCACAGCAATTGTGCTGTTGCTTTTCGATTCCACAGGGAGGCAGTGTTTCCCCAAGTGTAGTGTGAGCTGAGTTACATGGTAGGTCTCAAATCCTGGCTCTGCAGCCTACTGGCTTTGCGCCTTTGGAAATATCTGATAGAATGGAAGGGAAAGGAAGATTGTAAATAGAAATGTGCACTGTTTTCTAAGGTATTTTCAAAAAGATTTCTGGGTTGATCTAAATAGATACATGTTCTTTGTCAGCTCTTCTTCCGGCACAGGTTTCCTTCACAAGGTGGCATCACAGACCATGAAGTTCACCCATCCATGAGCCAATTCCTCTGTTCCTTTTTCATAAGAATTGAAATGTCTCACCTTCACCCAACTGACTGACATTTGCAGTTTTGTGTGATGCCTTCTTTTCAAGTCTGTTGAAATGCTCAGAATAAGTGTGTGACTGCTCCTTCCAACCTAGTGAAAACTGATGCTTGAGATACACAGAGCAAACCCATGTTTCTGATACACGCAATGTGCTGGTGACCAAGGGCCTCTGTGCCACTGATGTGAGTGTGATGTCTCCCCCTGGGACATATTCCCTCTTTTTTTTTTTTTTTTTTTTGAATTTGGATTTAAGTTTTTGTTCATATAACTTCCTAAGGTTTGAGAGACTACCCTGAAATGGAAACACTGAAAATCAGCTGCATAGAATTATTTATACCAACTTCACCACATCAGAGTGTACTCAGGTCAGAGTCTCTGTGATGCCACCACTGCTGGTGAAGGGCTCCTACACCAGCAGGATGACCCAATGAATAAAAAGTGCTCTCTTCCTGAATATAGGTCACTCTGTCAGTCTGGCTAGAGAAGAATTATAAGAAATAGAAACTTGGAAGAGGAGAGAGCAACTCTGACTAGGAATGATAGTATGACAGGCTGCATATAGGCCCTTCCTCAGGGATGGGTCTGGCAGTAGCAACTTCACTGGTGAGTACTCCTGGAGGCTAAAGCCAGGGGACCTCGGTGAGAAAGCTAGGGTAGACAATGTGTGTTCAAGGCAGTGTCTTTTACCTCCACCCAAATGGCTAGTCTCCATCAGTGTATATGGTCCATGTGAAATGGAAAGGAAGTCATGTGGGAACCCCAGCAGGTTCCTGTGGAAGCAGGTTCCTGTGTTCCATTTCACCGGAGAATGTGAGACAAGGATGCTGGCAGGCACTGCAGAGTCAGCCTCATTGTGTGTACAGCGTTGTCCCATCAAGATAGCTCAGAAAATGATGGTTCTTGTCTCTATATATTTTTACTTTATTTTAATTTTTGAGATTGAATTTCACTATGGAGTACAGGGTTGGCCTTGAACTCACTGTGCAGCTGAGGTTGGCCTCAAAGTTGTAGCAGTCTTCTCCCTCAGCTTCCTGAGTGCTGGAATTGCAAGTGTGAGCCTCCTCTCATGGCTTTTTTTGTCTCTTATGTGGTAGAGAAATCAGAGGAATTCTTTTGAGAAAAGGATACTCTTATTGAGAAGAACTGCTCTTGGTTGAGTCGGCCACTCAGGCTCCAATTGTGTGTGTGTGTGTTTTGTCTTTTTCTCTTGCTATGCAGTTCAGTCTGGATTTGGGCCCACATTGTACCCTAGGCTGGTCTCAAACTTGCAGATGATTCTTCTGCCTCAGCCTCCCAAGTTCTGGGATTACATTAGTTCACTACCAGGCCCAGCTCTACCTCCAACTTTATACTGCACCATATTAAGTTGCAGAAACACACAAACATGTGCTGTTATTGCTAGAATAATACTTCAACAAGTCCCTACACAAATCTATTTTTCCCAATGAAGTGCCTCAAATGTCTTGAGCAGGGAGAAATATGTCCCATGGGATTAGTTAATGAGAATTGGTTGAAGCATGTGATGTGCAGACCTCATGGGCCTCTGCATGATGATAGCTGTTGAAGCAGGAAATCGATTAGATGTCTAGGGCTGGGGCACGGCTGCCCAAAGAACAAAGAGCACTCTGGGCAAGCCACATGAGAAAGCTGTTTCAGCCCAGAGACTACCTAGCCTCAAGACAATCTGAACAGTGGGTGTTAGGACAACAAGGTGTCATGAGACATTAAGTAGCTAGAATGTATAAATAACGGACCTTGCAGTGAGAGGGGAGTTCCTTTCCTCCCATCCAGAGAGTAAGGGCTCACCCTGACCCCAGCTTTGGCTCTGCACTGTTTTCTCATCTTCTCACAGCCTTTCACCCTAGAAACCTTCAAGGGCTGTGATCTGCAGATGAGAGTGGATGTCCAGGAAGCTCTTCTGTCAGGTGTCCAGCCTTATGCTCTCTGTCTGCATGTCCTGCTGAAGAAAGCTTACAACTTCAGGGCATAGGTGTCCTGCATATTCACTGAAACTTTTCTGATTTTGTGGGCTGACTTTTGCAAAACTGGTCCTCTCCGGAACTGTTCTTCTAGTTTTGGGGATTTGCTGTCTGGTCAAAGACTTCTGCGTTGAACATATCAGAGAGGGATTCAGGCCTCATGTGCTGTGCTGTAGCTACACAGGCTGTGACACTTGGGGTTACATTCAAAGCCTAAGGAGGAGAGGCCCATGGTTGTCTTTTGAATTCAAGTTCTGAATATACAGTAACTAGGTTTCTTCTTCCTCAGCTTTCCACATCCCACTGCTGAAGAAGTGATTGGGATTTGCTCTTGTGTTTCCCGTAGATGGTAAACTTTCTGCTTCCTGGATATGAGGAGGTATTGCTATGCATGCCTAGTCACTTTCTCTCAGCAAGGAGGCCCAGCTGGGTGTGTCAGATCTAAGTCTTTGAAGCATACGTTCTGTCTTCTTTGTATCTTCAAGTGTTTCTTCTGAAGTTGTTTTCCTCACACTGAGCAGTCACAGAAGGTGTTCCATGAAGTGCACTATGTCCTGAACAATTCAGATTTTCATTTTCTTCCTCAGAGGCAAATGATTTCCTAACAATTTCTTCCATTACTTGTTTTCTCATATTTCCCAAGGCACTTTCCTCCAAAGGGAATGAAATTTTGATGTATTCTGAGCAGCCTGCCTAATTTGCAGCCATAGAAATGGTTCTCTGGCTCATTTCGTTGATAAAATGTCTGACTTTATGCTTACATCAAGACCAAAATTTTTCATAATAGATTATGTCATAGGGATTTGCGATGATGTATTTTGTTGGGTGGGTGAAAGCAGTCATCTAAATCTGACTGGGTCCTCCTGCAGGAATCTCTTAAATGCTTCCCTTAGCAAGTCCTCTTCCTTCTGTGACTCACTGCTGTGATAAAACATTCGTGCTTTCCTCCTTTCATATCATGCTAGTCAATCCTGTCTTGGTACTATTACATTTTTAATTTGGGAACAAATGATAATATTCAATGATTGTCTTCTAAAGTGTATTTGTTGTGACATTTTTAGTTTCATTTTTTAAATTAAATTCTAGCAAACAGCTTTTGACTTTCCTTATGCAACTTACATGCCATTGCTCATGAAGCATTTTTTCAGATTGGGTCTTTGATTTTGTAAAATATTTTTGTTCTTTTAACAAAATTTTGTGAGAACCCTGACACATCCAAATTTGATTAATTTGAATAAATGTATGATTACTGAAGATGTAATTCATTCTTGAGCATCAAACCATAAGTTAGGATCCAGTTATGACATATAGAACACTTATATCAGGAACTCACTTATGGGATTTTAGAGAGGCTCAGTCAGATCAAAGTTTACCTTACCAAATTAAGAAAGGCAGTAGTGGAGGTGTTTCTTTTGCAGAATGATGGTTTCTTTTTATACGTTATATAGTTCCAAATATGTATTTAACTACCGCATATGAACTGTAGAGATCAACGACTTGAGACTGAACAGCCTTGGACTGCAAGAAAAGGAACAGAGAATCTGATCGTATGACAGCATTTCACTCAACAAGGGCTGGCTATGGATTGCCAGAAGGGCTCAACCAAGTGTGAAGCTAAACAATTCCCTGGGACATCCTGCCACACTACTCTCAATCCCTTTATGTATCCAGGTCATGCTTCTCATTCTTTAATACTTCTGCTCCTGAATATGAATGGTCTGCTTTATTCCTCAGTCAGATTGTTCAGTGACCTCCACAGGTTGCTGAGTGACTCACTCTGTGCTAAATGCCAGTGAACAGGAAAGGAAAGATCTTTTAAAAATAACAAGAAAATCAGGAAATAACAATTCAACACCTGCAAGATGACACAAAGTACAGCAACATAATGTTGATACGGATAAATGAAAAAGAAATAGACAACATAAAGGTTGTTAAGAGTATATTTAGAGAAGTAATAGCTGAAAATTTCTCAAACATGAAATTGGAAACTGATATCAGGATCATTGAAGGATATAGAACACCTTAACCAATATATATATATATATATATATATATATATATATATATGGAGAGAGAGAGAAAGCGAGAGAGAGAGAGCCATAACCAAATTAAAACTACACCCACACATAGGATAATCACCATCCCAGAATTCAAAAAAAGAATAGAGTATTAAAAGGGATTCAGAGAGAAAAGACAGGTCACCTATAAAGGAAAACCTATCAGAATCACAGCAGACTTCTCAGCATAAGCAATAAAGTCAAGAAGAGCATGGAGTGAAGTATTTCAGATCCTAAAGGAAATTGATTTCCAACCTAGACTGATATACCCTGCAAAACTGTCCTTCAAAATCGATGGAGAAATAAGATACTTCCATGACAAAGAACAGCTGAAGAACTTCATGATTACCAAGCCAATCCTGAAAAGAGTACTGAAAGACAGTTTAGATACACTTAGGAAAAAACTACTAAACAAAGCAGACAATTAAACATAACAGAAAGATTAAGATGCAACAGCAGAAATATAACATGTCAACAATAAACCGATATATAACAGTTATAACCATTAATGTAAATGGTCACAATGCACCAGTTAAAAGAAACAGATGGGCAGAATGAATCAAGAAACAAAATCCAACCATATGCTGCCTACAAGAAACCCATCTAACCCAAAAGAGTACTTACAGACTGAAAGACAAAGGATGGAAAAAAATACTTCATGTAACAGGAACAAAAAGAAAAAAAAAAAAAAGCAGGGCTAGCTATTCTGTTTGCAGACAATCTGAACTTAAAACTAAGAATGATCCTAAGAGATAAAGAAGGTCATTACATACTGGTTAGGGGAAAACTTCAAGAGGAAGAGATAATAATCTTAAATATTGAGGCACCAAATTCCATAGCACCCTGCTATACAAAGCAAGTATTAATAGAAATGAAAAATCGAATTAGCAATAACACAATTACAACTTAACACACCAGTGACACCAAGGGACAGATCAACCAGACAGAAAATCTGCAAAGAAATAACAGAACTGAATCACACTTGTGAACAAATGGACTTGATAGACATATACAGAGCATTCCACCCAACAACAGCAGAATACACATTCTTCTCAGCAGTACATGGGTCATTATCTAAAATAAACCATATATTAACTCACAAAACACATTTAAATAAATGCAAGAGTTGATATTATCTCTTGCACGTTATCAGATCATAGCAAGATGAAATTAGAAATTAATGATAAAAGATTCTGCAAAAATCCTACAAGCACACGGAAACTGAATAACACACTCTTGAGTAATCAGTGGTTCACAGAGGAAGTTAAAGAATACATTAAACAATACCTACAAACAAATGAAAACACAAATACAACTTACTGGAATCTGTGGGATGCAATGAAAGCTGTCCTAGGATGAAAATTTATTGCACTGAGTTCCCACATTAGGTAAACAGAAGGAATGCCAATAAATAACCTGATGTTACACCTCAAACATCTAGAAAAAGAAGAGCAACTCAAGCCCAAAGCCAAAAGAAGAGAGGAAATAATAAAAATCAGAGCAGATATCAATGCAATAGAGACTAAGAGAACAATCCAAAAAATCGACACATCAAAGAGTTGGTTCTTTGAAAGAATAAATAAAATTGATTAGCCTCTAGCCAACCTTATTAAAATAAGGGGGAAAAAAGCTCAGATTCATGCAATAAGGAATGAAAAAGGCAAAATTACTACAAACCCAATAGAAATACAGCAGATCATCAACACCTATTTCAAAAACCTCTACTCTCAAAGGTTTGATAACACAGAAGAAATAGACAGATTCGTTGAAGCACATGAAGTATCAAAGCTAGCTCAAGAAGATGTACAACTGCTGAATAACCCAATTTATATTAATGAAATTGAAAATGTAATTAAGTCCTTACTACAAAGAAGAGCCCAGGCCTAGACAGATTCATTGTAGAATTCGACAAGAAATACAAAGAAGACCTAATGCCAACACTCCTCAAACTCTTCAATGAAACTGAAAGGGAAGCAATCCTTCCTAAGTCGTTCCTGGAAGCAAATATTATTCTAGTACCAAAACCTGAGAAAGACCCAACTGAAAAACAGAACTACAGACCAATCTCCCTAATGAACATAGATGCAAAAATCCTCAATAAAATATTGGCAAATAGGATGCAGCAAATCATCAAGAAGATTATATACCATGACCAAGTGGGATTCATCCCAGGTATGTAGGGATGGTTCAACATACGTAAATCAATAAATGTTATCCACCATATCAATAGAGTCAAAATAAGAATCACATAATCATTTCAATAGATGCAGAAAAGGCTTTTGATAAGGTCCAAAATTCATTTATGATAAGAACCTTGCAGAAAATTGGAGTAGATGGTCTTTACCTCAACATAATAAAGGCTGTCTATGACAAATCAAAAGCCAGTATCATAATAAATGGCCAAAAATTGAAGGCCTTTACTTTAAAATCAGGCACAAGACAAGGATGTCCCTTACCACTGCTCCTATTTAATATACTATTGGAAATACTAGCCAGAGCAATTAGACAAGAGAGAGAAATAAAAGACATAAGCATAGGAAAGGAAGAAGTTAAATTATCAGTACTTGCAGATGATATGATATTCTACATAGAATACCCCCAAAACTCCATTGAAAGGCTCCTAGATATAATAAATAAATTCAGCAATGTCACTGGATACAAAATGAGTACTCAAAATTCAATAGCATTCCTATACACTAACAAAATCACAGATAGAGAAATAAGAGAAGCCACAACCTTCACACTAGCAACCAAAAAAAGAAATATTTAGGAATTACTCTCATGAAAGAAGTGAAAGACCTATGCAGGGAAAATTATAATACACTGAAAAATGAAATTGAAGATGATCTCAGAAAATGGAAAGACATCCCTTGATCATGGATAGGAAGAATAAATATTGTGAAAATGCCCATTCTCCCAAAACTTTTATACAGATTCAAAGCAGTCCTGATAAAAAAATATCATTAATATACTTCATAGATCTTGAGAAATCACTCCTAAAATTCATCTGGAGCAAGAGGAAACCTAGAATAGCAAAGACAATTCTAAGCAGCAAAGCAAGGTAGGAGGCATCATAATCCCTGACTTGAAGTTATACTACAAAGAAACAGTAGTAAAATCAACATGGTACTGGAATCAAAACAGAGCCGAAGATCAGTGGAATAGACTAGAAGATACAACCACAACTACAAACACACTCAGCCACTTTATCTTCGATAAAGGGGGCAAACATGTTCACTGGAAGAACAACAGTCTATTTAATAAATGGTATTAGAAATATTGGCTCTCCATATGCTGAAAACTAAAAGTGGACCCATGCCTAACACCATGTACTAAAATAAAATCTAAATGGATCAAAGATCTAACTACTAAAAAGGAAAACTAAATCTATTGGAAGACAAATTGGTTAAAAACCTTGAAGACATAGGAGTAGGTAGAGAATTCATGAACCAGACTCAAACTGCACGGGAAATACTTCCCAGAGTAAATAACTGGGATCACCTATTATTAAAAAGTTTCGCACGTCAAAAGAAATCTCTAACATACTGAAAAGAAAACCCACATACTGGGAAAAATCTTAGTGAACTATCCCTCAGACAAAAGACTTCTGTCTAAAACGTGTAATGAATTAAAAAATCAGACCCCCAATACTCAAAGACGCAATCCAAAAATGGGCATCTGAAATGAATACACACTCCCGGATGAAGAAATACAAATGGCAAATAAATACATGAAAAAATGTTCATCATCAATAGTCATTAGAGAAATGCAAATTAAAACCACACTGATATTCCATCTCACTTCTGAAAGAATGGCCAGGATCAAGAAAACTATCAACAACAAATGCTGGTGAGGCTGTGGGGAAAAAAGAACTCTCCTGCAATTTTGGTGGGAGTATAGACTGGTGTAACCATTGTGGAGGTCAGTCTGGAGATTTCTCAGAAAGCTGGGACTGGAAGCCCCATTTGACTAGCTATTCCACTTCTAGGCATATTCCCAGAAGAACTGTAAGCATCCTACCACAGTGATATATGTGCACCTATGTTTATAGCAGCACAATTTGTAATAGCCAGATCTTGAAAACTACCTAAGTGTCCATCAACTGAGGAATGGCTAAAAAAAAGCTGTGGTGTTTTTATACAATGGAGTACTACTCAGCTATAGTGATCACACTGAGACATTTATAAATAAATGGATGCAGCTTGAGTCCATACTCATAAGTGAAATAAATCAAACTTACATGTATAAATACTGAATAGTTTCCCTGGTGTAAGAAATGATAAGAATACAATGTGGGTTTTATTGTTCTTGTTCTGTACTGTTTTCTTCAATTGTATTATACCAGATGATACAGGCAAAGTATGTGGTAATCATGATTCCAAGTCGTATTAGTTTGAAGCCATATAATGTTTTCACTCATTAATTGTAATGGTTTTAACCTGGGTTGTTTGATTTTATTGTCTGTGATAGTACGAATAGCTATTTTGAAGAAAATAAGACAGCGTAATAGCTAGTGCTGATTTAATATCATCGTGTTTTGAAGTCCCATCAAGCTGTGGTTCATCTGTTTCCACTGGTTTTAACATGTTGTATCTTATTATATTTTAATGTATGTGATAGTATAAACAAAAATTTTTAAGGCAAAGAGATAATATAGAAACCGTTGTTCAGTTTCTGTTAGCTGGTTCTAAATACCCTGCAATACTTCCATTCTCTTGAATGGTTTCACACTGTTTTGATAAGTTTGATGCTATAGTATACGAAATTATACTCAAATATTTCAAGGAAAGAGACACTATGGTAACTACTATTATGTCAGGTTATCTGGGGGAGAAAAACGATGATGCTTAAATTGTTCGGTTCTGACCTGTGTTGTTCTATTGATATGTCCTCTTTTATCTCAATATCCCCCCTTTTTTCTTTTTTTTTAAATTAATTTATTTCTTCTTAATTTTTAATTAAGGGAAAACTAAATTAAAAATAGTGGAATATATTATAGTAACTTTTTTGTTTTCCTATTAACCTGACTTGAATGCCTGTATTGTTCTCCACATCTTGTTGACTGACTTTACTATATTCTGTTTTGTTTAATAGTATCAAGTTAGAGGGTATAGGCAACCACTTTGAAGGCAAAAAGATATTCTATGATGTCCATTGTGTTTTGACTACTATCTTCTTTGGAAGTCCTGTAAGGTCTCCAATGTGGGTTTTATTGTTCTTTTTTGTTTTCTTCAATTGTATTATACCAGATGATACAGGCAACACTTTTTAAGATAGCAAGAGGCGTAATGGTAACCATTGTTGATCAGCTGTATTCTCTTTTTGCATTATATACTATGTCAATCATCCTGTTCTAACTGATTCTGTTTTGCTTTGCCACATGGTTTTTTTTTTGTTTGTTTTGTTTTGTTTTGTTTGTTTTTATCCTCTTCAAAGAAAAAGTTATGAGAACTGTGGTAGTAATAAAACCCAAAATGTGTAATTGTTACCATAAAGAAGCGAGTAAAAGAAAGTGATCTAAAGTATATAACTGCATGTATATTTATGTGTATAGGATAGAAAAATCTATTACTGAGTTTTTGTTGGATCATTGAACAGAACTGTCTGCAGTGTTACTGTACTAATGTCCACTTCGTATGCTTTAATTTTATAATCTGGACAACTGTTTCTGAGATGACAATATGTAATCTATTAACTAATGATTTCTTACTGTATATTTTTTTTCTTGTAATTCTGTATTACTTGTACCCATTTACTGTTTTGTTTCTTTTTTCTCTTTAAATAAAAAAAGAACAAAACAACAGCAACAACAAAAACAAGTATTTTTATCCATATTGAACCCATGACTTGCTCTAAAATAAGGCTTTTTCACCATAGTTAGCAGATAGTTTTTAAACGACAGGATGGATACCTCTCAAATGTGGCTGTGGAGAGGACACTTCACAAATGAACAACCAAGTCTTTACAAGTAAATGGCCAAGTCTTCCGTTATTTCTCAGACTAAAAGTGAAAAAGGTATGCATGCAGTTGGATATCATTATTGTCCTCACTTGAAAATGAATAAGTAAGATGTTTATATCAATAGGATCCCCTGTCCAGTATTCCTCAAGGAGCTATTATTATAAATCACATTTTAAATCAATAAGAATGAAAATTCAGTTTTATTGGTGGGGGATGGGTTAACCATTAAAAGGGTAAGTAGTTGTAATTCTGTTTTCATGGGCTTAAGCAGTCATAAGAAATTACATAACTTGGCCATTTGAGACAAGCAAAATCCTCTCTGGAGTTGCTCATGATGGACTAAGCACACACTGAGACAAATAATATCTTTTCTGGGCTTCTCCAGGTTTCTGCTGATTAAGTTAGGATGTCAGTGAAAACTCTTCAGGGTTTTAACACAATGTTTGATATCTCCTCCATGTTTGCTGCAGGGGCACTGGAACTAGTCTCAGATTGTCCTTTATCCATGACTGGTAGGCTTTATATATGCCTCAGGTTGACAGCACCCCCGAACCCCACTGACACAGATGATAAAATGCAGGTAATCTGGTAGAGTCAGAGGCCTCTTCCTCACTATTTACACCCTTCCCCTTCCCCACAACATGGGCACTAACTACAGGCAATCATCAGAAGAGGTTACTTTGGGGAACTGTCTCATTTGAAATGTTCATATTGCCTTATCCTCCATTATGGCTGTTATTTGACTCCGTATCCAGAATCTCTTGTTTCACTGACATGTCCTGTTTCAAACCCCTGTCACTAAATATGTGGGTTCTCATTATTTTCTCCCATTGACAGCAGATGGATGGACCTGCCTGTTGTGTGATTTGAATATATACCCCTTTATTCCTAGTTTGGTAAATATAGGGACTTCTCTACCTGGTTCCCAGCATCTGCAGAACACAGAGCTAAAGAAATCTACTACATATATCTCAGGAAGGAAAAGACTGTGCACCAAGGACCAAATGTGGACAAATCTGTAAAAAAATGGAAGAACAAAGGTAAATGGACATGAGTACCCTGAGGACATGAAGCCATGTCAATTCTAGATATGTTCAGAAGACCTCGAATCAGAAACCAACAAAAGGTAGAGTCTGACCAACCTTAGGACACAATCTGCAAACCCCTCACCAAAGTTTGCTCTAGTTTTCAGCCCCTGCACCCCATAGAAAACCTTGGATTAGTCTTCAGCTCCAGAGGCAGGGGCTCACTGTATTCTCAATGTGAGGATCTCCGATTAATGGTGACACAAATCTGAGATAGAAAGTGAAACAGCCTGATTCCATGCTTCTTGCTCCTACTCACTTCACCATTCTAAATAACATCAAATTTTTTGTAGACATAGCGTCTATTATGGTCTGTGTGCAATATGTTTAGCATTTTTCCTTGGTCAACTTATGCACATGTGTTAGATGCTATGATTGATTTTCATAAGTCATGCTGTATTCATTAAGATAAATAAGTGGGCATGCCTCGGGCTTAGAAAAGTGCTGGACTGCACTCCCCATTGGTTTCTGAAAAAGTAGCTGCCTAAACCAATTTGTCCCATTTTCTCCATTGTTATGTGACTTTCCAATTTTTTCCCAAGTCACATGCTGGCACACACCAATATTATTAAATAAACATTATTATATGCTTAAGTTTATGTGCTTAAAGGTTTTGATCTCTAGGTCTAAAAAAATATTTTCTTAAGACATGTTGTTCTTGTTTCATTTTAAAAAAATAGTTTTAAAAACAATGGTATTTTATATTATTTTATATTTACGTAGTATATTTCTTACATTTTGTACATTTAGGCTTTGGGGTAGTAAAAGTGAATTTTGAGAGCAAAATGAGCTAAATTTTTGCACAATATACATTGATTGACTCCTTTCTTCTGGTGTCCAAAACTCTTTCTCTTCAGCAGTTTTGATGACTCAACAGTGCATTAGTGTAGTTTGGAAAGTTCTCCTCATGTCCTGGGTCCTTGTTGACTTTGCAGGCCAGGGCAAAAACCCGGCTCTCCTGTTAGCTCACTTATCTGTTTTCATCGTTCATTAGGTCTCTCAGCTTTCAGGGTTGAATACCCAGGAGGACAATTATGTTGGTATTGAAGTGGGAGCAGTAAGTTCATGTATCATAACCTTAACTGGATATAAAGAACTTTGAACCATAAAGTATGACCAGATCACTGCTGTTTTTCAAATCATTGCTTTATCAAAGATAAATTCTCCTGCATATCAACAGATAATAGATATAAAGTTTTATTGAAAAAAATTGAAATCAGGAATGAACATAACAGTGTAGCATAGCAATGACGCTGAGGCTGTTATACTGTAGACATCGGATTTTCTCTTCTCTGTATAAAATACGTCTATGTTCCCATTTTAGTATAAAACAACTTCTCACAGAGAGGAAATATAGATTGTTAAATGGGGCATTGTTTCACTGTCTCTCCTGATATAAGACCAAGTGTGAAACCAGGAGTATAATGCAATAACATAAGTGCCTGCCTAACATGTGCAAGGTGGTCAGTTTGATTCCTGGTACAAAAAACTTTGAGGTCTCATCTCTTTATCTTTTCACTTATAAGTGGAGAGAAGTCAATCTTTTGAAAGCATCCATCTAAAAGCAGCCCTAGATTATAAAGTACAATCTAAGTTGACACCTTCGAGAGAGATGCTGAGCTGCTAATAACTGTCAAACCAGCATGTCACCTTTAGGTAGTATTTTACAAATTTGAGGCTGATTTTAGATGGATTAAATTAGATTAAAACAGGTCTCACTTTAACTTGATCTTAAACACTCAAGAGAAAAATATTATTGAAAAGAATTATGAAAAATAATATTAACATACACTAAATATACAAAGGGGCCCCAATTTCTGCACTGGACTCCTTGCAGTCTCCAGGTACACCTGTCGTTTATCACTGTTAGGATTCAGTGAGACTAAAATGCCATGGTGGCAGCTATAGAAGCTCAGCAAAAGTCTGTTTTTCATTCTTTACCTGAAATAGCATTTTAAAAGCATCTTTTAATTGCTTAAACATAAGGAACATGCACATTCATAAATAAAATTTATACATAAATAAATAATTATCATCAAATAAAAAGCATCTTAAAACGGTTAAAAAATGTCAGAATTTCAGGTAGACTCTTGACTCCTGAGATTCACCGGTATTGCCCAAGTCATGGAGATCCTGGTCAGAGACTTGGAATTGGGCATCCTGTTTACTTTGCACTCCAGCCACTGAGAATATTTCCTATCGCCTTACTTTTATACCATATGCACTCAGTCACTTAGTCAAATTTGTGGCTTCCTATTTCACATCCTTCAACCTCCAGATAGTTTTACAGACTCAGCGATCAATTGAAATTCCACTCCACTTGTACACAGGGCCCATGGATTTCAAAGTTGCAGACCCTAAATACTGCTCTGCCAATGCCTTCTATAAACTGGAAGCAGGCAGAAAACAATTACATTCTCTCTCTCTACGTGCACTTAAGGGATGAGTGTTGAAAAGCAGTTGAAACCAGGGGATAAACAAACAATCGACAGCAAGAATAGTGGCCTTAATAAACGGAGGTGAGGCACGGGAAAATTGGAAGTCAAGGGAAACTGGCTCAGTAGAATACTCCATGCATAGCTGGGGGTACACTGGAAGTTTCTTCTCCTAACATTAGAATACAAAATTAAAGCAGCAACTTCATGTTTTATGTGTCCACCAAAAATTCTCCAATAATCTGCATATAAAGCCCACAATTTGGGCATTTTCTCACTGTCCACCCTTGCAGACCACTTCTTAGGTCTTTGCCATAAACTATACTTGCCCTATTCACTAATTCTGTATCTGTGGATTTCATAGTTCATCACCTTGGTAGAAGATCCCAGTGGGAAGAGACAATTGCTTACAGTGGCTTTTTCAACATATTGTAATCTCTACTACACTGGTTTAACTCTCTCAGAATCATGAACTGCACTCCCAGGGGCCCACTGCATGGCCTCTCTGTCCTTCTTCTGAAATCCTGGTGTAAGTCTCCCTGACCCCACAAGTCTTGCATTCCACATGCACCTAAAATGCGCACTGTGTAAATGACTCCCACGTCTTCCACCAGGTAAAACACTAGTCAAACCTTTTGACATCTCGTAGGTGGTTTTTGAATACTCTGAATGCATGAAGGACTGACTGACCATAGTGAGCTGAATCCTGGAGAAGCAATCTTCACTCCCTAGGCTGCTGCTATTCTAGAGAATGGTTCTCTAGAGCTTTCTTCTCAAAAGGAAGTCTTTCCCTTTCAGTTTTAAAACTTTGAAGGGTAATTGTGATGATCTCAGGCCATTTTTCTCTTCTGTTTCAGAATTTTTGACTTTTCAATGATAAGATTTTCAGCAGCAAAGTTCTCTGCTCCACCTTTGTAGGCTGAAACTTTATCTGAACTTCATTTCTGACTAAACTCAAAAACTTTTAAAGTCATTCTGTGGAGCTGTTTATTCTTATTTCTTATGGTAGAGCTGATTAAAAACTCTCAGTGTTGTTCATGCAATCACCTCACTTTAGACTGCCTTGAAATTTATTCTGTCGGGTTAATTAGTACACTGTACTCAATATCCATCTTCCAAAATATCTCTGGACCTGATAAAATCATACACAAGTGTTCCACAAAAACACAACACACATGGCCTGAAGCCCAACACCCCATGGACTTCTAGTTCCCACTTGATTCCTCCTGAGGCTTATCTTTACCAGTTGTGTTGCTATAAGAATTCTGGTGTTCTGAGCTATGGCCAGAATTTACTAGCAGCCCTTGCATACAAATTTGTAAGGTTGCTTCTTCAGTTGGCACCTCTAAATCCTTCCCAATTCCTCCTGTCAGCCATTTCCAAGGACTTTTGTGTCATATGATCAGATAGTGTCACAAAAAAAACCTGACTTCTACAGTACAAAATCTGTTTTAGTTGCTTTCTTGTTGCTGAGGCATAATAGCCAACCCCCTAGGATTTAAATGAGAAAAAGTTTTTTGTGCTCACAGGTTATGTGTGGCCGAAAGACAAACTTCATGACATGGCAAGCAAAAAGCAGAGGGGGGAGAGGAGGAGCTGGGCAGATCTGGGGTGCCCTCATCGGCCTCTCAACATGAAATATTTAGGAATTAATCTTACGAAAGAAGTGAAAGACTTATACAGTGAAAATTATAATACACTGAAAAAGGAAATTGAAGATGATCTCAGAAAATGGAAAGACATCCCTTGCTCATGGATAGGAAGAACAAACATTGTGAAAATGGCCATTCTCCCAAAACTGTTATACAGATTCAATGCAATCCCAATAAAAATACCATCAACATACCTTATAGATCTAGACAAATCACTCCTAAATTTCATCTGGAACCAGAAGAGACCTAGAATCGCAAAGGCAATTCTAAGCAGCAAAGACAAAGCAGGAGGCATCACAATCCCTGACTTGAAGTTATACTACAAAGCAACAGTAGTAAAATCAACATGGTATTGGAATCAAAACAGAACCGAAGATCAATGGAATAGATTAGAAGATACAACCACAACTGCAAACACACTCAACCACCTTATCTTTGATAAAGGAGCCAAGCAGGTTCACTGGAAGAACGACAGTCTCTTTAATAAATGGTGCTGGAAAAACTGGCTCTCCATTTGCTGAAAACTAAAGCTAGACCCATGTCTATCACCATGTACTAAATTAAAATCTAAATGGGTCAAAATCTGAATATTAAAACAGAAACACTAAATCTATTGGAAGACAAATTAGGTAGAAACCTTGGAGACATAGGAGTAGGTAAAGAATTCATGAACAGGACTCAAATCGCACAGGAAATACTTGCCAGAATCAATAACTGGGACCACTTCTTATTAAAAAGTTTCTGCATGTCAAAAGAAATCTCCATCATAGTGAAAAGAAAACCCACAAACTGGGAAAAGATTTTAGTGAACTCTCTCTCAGACAAGGGCCTCTTGTCTAAAACATAAAGAATTAAAAAAACTCAGACCCCCAAAATTCAAAGATCCAATCCAAAAATGGGCATCTGAGATGAATACGCAATTCTCAGATGAAGAAATGCAAATGGCAAATAAATACATGAAAAAATGCTCATCATCATTGGTCATTAGAGAAATGCAAATTAAAACCACACTGAGATACCATCTCACTCCTGAAACAATGGACAGGATCAAGAAAACCAACAACAAATGCTGGAGAGGCTGTGGGGAAAAAGGAACTCTCCTGCACTGTTGGTGGGAGTGTAGACTGGTACAGGCTTTGTGGAGATCTGTCTGGAGATTTCTCAAAAAGTTGGGATTGGAAATCCCATTTATTCCAGCTATTCCACTTCTAGGCATATTCCCAGAAGAACTGAAAGCATCATACCACAGTGATATATGTGCACCTATGTTTATAGCAGCACAATTTGTAATCGCCAGATCTTGGAAACAACCCAAGTGTCCATCAACTGAGGAATGGATAAAAAAGTTGTGGTATTTCTATACAGTGGAGTATTACTCAGCTATAAAGAAGGATCACATTGAGATATTTATCAATAAATGGGCGCAGCTTGAGACCATACTCATAAGTGAAATAAATCAATCTCACATGTGTGAATACCGAATAGTTTCCCTAATGTAAGTAATGATTCAAAGTTATAAAAATATGTGGTAATCATGATTCCCCATTAGGTGGCCTTGGAGCCTTATAAAGTTTTCACTCATTAACTAGAAAGGCTTTATTCTGGGCTTCTTGATATAGAAATACTTGAAGCTATAGTATATGAAGTTCTATCCAAATATTTCAAGGAAAAAGACAGACACTATGGTAACTACTATTAAGTCGGGTCATATGGTGGTGAAGTACTAGGTTGCTGAAACAGTCATGCTTTGACCTCTATTGTTATATTGTTATGTCCTGTTTTATCTCAATCTCCCCCTTATACTTTAAAAAAATTATTTAGTTATTTCTTATGTTTGTCTTAATTAAGGGAAAATATTTTAAAAATTAGGATATATAATAGTAACTCTTTTTGATTTCCTATTAACTTGTTTTGAAGTCCTGTAATGCTCCCACGATCTTGTTTTGACTGATTAGACTCTGTTCCATTCTGTATGATAGTATCAAGTTTGAGGATATAGGCAACTACTTTGAAGGCAATACGATTCACTAAGATGCCCATTCTGATTTGACTATTGTCTTCTTTGGAGGTCCTGTAATGTTTACAATGCCTAAGTTTTATTGGTCTTGTTATCTACTGTTTTGTCCAACTTTATAATATCTAATGAGATAGACAATTCTTTTTAAGGAAACAAGAGACAACGTTGATAACCATTGTTGATAACCTTGTACTCTGTTCTACACCATGTGCTATGTCTATCCTTGGTTTTGACTGACAGCTTTGTTATGCCATATTTGACTGTCTAGCATCTGGGCTGTTTTCCCGGAGTGGATCTCTGTATAGCTTCCTATCAAGCTGCCCTAAAAAAGTAATAAGAACTAAGGAGTAATAAAATCCAAAATGTGTAAATTTTGTTGTAAAAAAGAGAGGGGGAAAAAAAAGAGCTCTAACGGATATAACAGCAAGTGTGTTTAGGGGTGTTAAATAGCTGACTATATCAATCTTTTTGGATCATTGAACACAGCTGTTTGCAGTCTCCCTGTTTGAATGTCCACTTCGTATTCTTTGATACTGTGATTTGAGCAACTATTTTCAAGATGATAATATGTAATCTATTAACAAGTGATTTCTTACTGTTATTTTTTTTTGTAGTTCTGTATTACGTGTACCCTTACACTGCTTTGTTTTGCTTTGTGTTTTTCTCTTTTTCCTCTTAAATAAAAAAAAAAGCAGAGGGGGATCAAGGCAGGAGGAGCAGATGTACTGTTTCAGGTACATCCACAATTAGTACCCTATACAACAGTCAGTTGTTGTCCAAGATTCATTCAGCACCGTGATGATGAAGCTAAGTACATACAGTGAAAACCACCATAATCAAAATCAATCTTCACTATTAACAAATGGCTATGAGATGTCCCCCATGTGTATCTAGCTTTCCAGAGATGTCTTGGAATGGTATTCTGGTTCTGTGGTCAAGTATGCTGATGCTAATATTGACCTGAAGGGTGTTAACTTTTGCCTGAACCTACTTGAAGTCACAATTTTAAGTCACAGAGCAGAACATACCAAGATATGTGTCGATGGCCAATTCTGTAGGGTTTCAATCTTATAGTCCTGTCTATGGAAGCAAGGTGAATGTGGAAGCTTTCATCTTGGATCGAGTAGATAAATCAAAACAACTCACTAGAAGCCCAGAATGGTAGACAAAGCAGCAAAATCTCAACCCAGAAGAAAGCAGGTACAGTTAGCCCTTGCATTCAGAGCCAGAGTAAACCTGCAAGTGACAGCCAAAAAGGAATGATCCATGAGGGCTGTGATAACACACACACACACACACACACACACACACACACACACACATCCAACTCCATGTCCATTTTTGGGGTCATAGGCACAGTAAGTTTTTATAGCTGCTTTGCTAACAAGTGTCAAACCTCTGTCCCTGGAGTACTGGGGGTCTTCACTAGCCATCATCATACCTTAGTCTACAAATTCATTGTTTCTAGCATAGGGATGGGTTTCTTGCTTCCTGATCATTAATAAATCACTAGAAAGAAACCTATGCTAGCTTAAATAGAAATACAGAATTTCCTGATCCACATTAGCAAATGATTCAGTGCACATATAGTTTGAATTTTTCATGTGCTTCTTTGTGCTCATAACATAATACCCCCAATACTTGTGTATTCATGTACATTTGTACAATCGTATGTGTATGTGTACATTTGTGTGTTTCCTGGGATTAGTAGATGTTCCAGACTCATCTTGTGTAAAAACTGCATGGACCTTGGACACGATTATTTCTCATCTTAGGGTCTGGGAATACAAAAAGAGTGTAACTTGGCTTAATGGTCCCAGATGATTCTAAGAGTTATTTCATGAAACCTAGGGACCTAATTCTTATTTCCATGAGCAAATGGACAAAATCATAATACTCAAGTATTCAGACTTACCTATAGCCCTCAAACATGAGGAAGGGCTCTGAATAAAATCCATGAGGGGAAAGTATATCACTAGCGGTGTTGAAATCATGTTGCAAGGAGGAGGGGGGGCAGGTGTGCAGTAAGAGGAGGAAGAGATGATGTATGTAGATAAGCATGAAAGAATAATCCAAAACTGACCCAAAGTCCCCTATCATATGATTCTGTGGCAAGTAGGAAGGCACTGAGAATCGGATGGCAACAATTATTTCTATATCACCTTGAGTCCGTCATTTCTTTATTCTCCATGAGTGTTTAAAGGAGGAATGCTTTCTCTGTTTTCAGATCTTTAGCTGGCTCCTAAAATTAAATTGTGAGAAGATGAATTTAAGAATACTGTACAAATTTATTTTGTCATTGTGTTCTATCACGGTAAAAATGAGGATACACTGAAAGGACTAATATGTAGTGTGTTTTGAAAAATTGCTAAATTATGTCAGGAGTGAGGAATATACAAGGTATTGCAATGAGGACTCCACAAAACTCCAGTGGCTTCAAATCCTCGTCCTTGTTTATAACCATGCTGTTTGCATTCTACTGTTAGAGGGACGTCTATCCCAGGGAAATTTTATCTACTGATTTTAAGAAACAGCAAGCCATTCAGAATGAACCTTTTGTATCTTCTCTTATTAAATAGCCATTAATAAAATATGTCTGCTTTTTGGGGGGCATACTTTGTTGTGGCATATTGTTAAGCCTTTCAATGCCTTCAGGCAGACAAAGAGAAAGGCAAGAAACAGCAGGGTTGAGAGTGCAGAAATCGCTTTGAGGACAGCAGCTTTCACTTCCGGCATGTGATGAATTCGTGCAACACACCGTCCATTACCCAAGACAGAGCCTCTTCTCTACAGGATGGAATGCTCCAGAAAAGTCATAAGTCAACCACGGTCTGATGTACAATATAAAGCATTCACAGCAAAATAATGGTAGCAGCTTTCCCCTTTTGGCCTACTGTCCTGCCGGGTTTCAGGCCTGAGCCAATACTGTTCCACCAGATTGCAAGCACTGGGTAATGTCATATGAAACAAAGGTCAAAGGATTATGCCTCCGTTGACCCTGAAGCCTGGGAGACTTTCTAAAGGTACCTGAACTCCCTGTGCCACCGCCAATCATAATATTGAGGGAACGAGTCATGTACGGGTAAATCTGTATGATGACAGTACCAAATTTCTGAGTTATAAAAATATTCAACAATTAGATATTCCCCTACACCAGAAATCTCAGTATACTATTGTAAGCACACAGTTATAGACATCTTATGGCACAAGTAAAAAAAATCAATTGGTGGCCTGTGTCTGAGCTCCTATTGCCTGTCACATAGTTAAGCTACTAAATTCAGCCAGCCCTGACTCTCTGAGTCCTGCTGCTTTTGCATGATAATGCAAAGGGCAAACTTGACTATGTCTAGCTGCAAGGCTTGTGTTTTCCCCTACTTAGAAAAATGCAGATTATTCCAACTAGCTTCAATGACTTCATATTTGGGAGAAATTCGTCCCATCAAGTACATTTTAACTTTACTTATTCCATTCATATCCTGTGCTTTCCTTCCCAGGATGTTCTTTCCTAAAGGGAAACATTTCCATTTAAGCAAATCTACTTATAAGTAGTCTTCTTAGCAATGTATGACTTAATTAATCTAGCCAATCATGCAATAACCAGCCATCAGCGTTGTACTTCCTGCTTGAAAATTATATTTAAACTGAACTTTAGGCAGACTCAAGGCTGATGATTTGGACTCTGATTCAGTATCCCAAATCACAAGCATTAATAAACAAGTTGCTTTCTAACTCACCAACGCAAAGATTCTCCCAGCCAGTTTGATAAAAGTTTTCTGCAACACTGGTACTGAGATCTTTCTCCTTTGACTTAGGAATGCTATATCTCAGCGCCTCTGCTCCATCCTGCTGGTATCAGGGACTCAGTTACAAAACTGCCTTTCTCACCTGCCCCAAGAGCCAATATTCTACCTGCCTGGGAGGTCTCTTTGGGAGCAGAGCTCTCACTACTATTAAAGCCTATGCAGTGCTTCTCTCAGTAGTGATGGCTTCCTCTGGAAGATAGGTAATTTTCATGTTGTCTTTGAGACAAAGGCTCTTCAAACACATAAATCCACTTTCAGTCCATGATGTCTGTTCTCAGGTTCAATTTTCCTTGGTCACCACCACAGCACCCAACAGAATTCATCACGGGCAAATCTTCAATATAAAACATTCTCTCTCTTTGGACACCATAAGAATAAAGGATGGAGGAAAAAAGGGCAGCTTGATAGGAAGCTATACAGAGATCCACTCCGGGAAAACAGCCCAGATGCTAGAATCTGACAATATGAAGTGGGCCAGATGATTGGAGAATAGTTCTCACTAACCCAGGAGGAAAGTGAATGAAAAATCAAATTACGAAGAGAAAGGAAAATCGCAGGTGGAGGGCTCAAGCCTGACAGGTTTACTGAAATCTGTTCCCTGCTGTGCTGGGCACGCAGTGGACATGGACGATTCAAGGTCGTGCTGAAGCTGCAGGTGCCAATAACAGGAGTTGGTGAATCCCGGGCCCTCGGCAGGAGGATATGGCGCAGTGTGAAGTGGATCCAAGGTAGAGAGCTTTATTGGTTTTCAGTGAGTGCTGGGAATTGGGTTCCATGCCATGGGAGGCTGACTGGAAGACATCTTGGAGTAGGGCAGAGCCCGGCACTGTGGTGGCATCAGTCAACTGCCCCTGGCCCAGAGAGGGACTGGTTTGAGTATCTTGGGCTGAACCATGCTGTTGTTTGGGAAACAATAGCCAGGGATCAAATTGTTTCAACCCTGTGATGTCTGACCCTCTGTTGACAGCACAGCGTAAAGTGCTGAAGGCAGTCACAGGTTGACTGCATCAGAGGGGAGGGGCCAATCCACAGCATCCCCATATGCAACCTCAGATAGAAGCAAACTGAAGAGAGCAGCAAGCCCCAGGCAGCACAGTTTAGAAAAACTGTAAGGAATACAGAGACAGCCTGAGACCTCCTCCACAAAGCTATCTGAAAGAAACCAGAAACATGAAAAGAGCAAAAGATAAAACAAAACCTCTAGCCACTGACCCTTGGAAAATAAACCCAGGGGAGATAAATACAGAAGAGAACCAGTACAGTAATCATGCAGTACTAGCCACAACATCAGGAGACATAAGAAATTCATTTGTGACTTTATAGATAAATTTAAAACTGAAATTCTAACCCAAGTGACAAAAGCAATGTAAAGGTTAATTAAAGAAATGCTAAGCCCTTCTCAAGAAAATGCAGAGGGAAGAATGGAGGAAGCCAGAAAAGGAAGAGAAACCTTTGGTGAAGAATATAAACAAAGTCTAGAATACATGAATCAGATCCAAGGAGACTACCAGGAAAAGAAAAACTCCACTGAAAGATGTCAAAATGCCTCGACAGAAATAAAAGTTAGCCTTTGGAAACTTTAAGAGAGATTTACAATATGTGATAGTGAAAGAAATGACCTATTAAAAATAACCAGGAACCAAGAAATAACAATTCAAAGGCTAGAAGATGACAAGAGGATCTATAACTTAAGAGTAAAAAACGTAAGTTAAGAAGCAGGGATCACCACAAATGAATTACAAAGACTTTTCAAAAAAATAATTAAGGAAAATTTCCCAAACATAGGAAAAAGAAATGATATCCAGATAAATGAGGCATAAAGAACTCCAGCCAGCTATAACCAAACAGATCTACAACCAGATATATAATAATCAAGATACCAGAAATCCACCACAAGAGCAGAACACTAAAAACGACCATAAAAAAGAAGCAGATCACATACAAAGAACAAATCATCAAATAATGACAGACTCATCAACACAAACTATTAAATCAAGAAGAGCCTAGGGGGAAATAAGCCAAGCCCTGAAAGAAAATAACCTCCGTCCAAGATTACTGTACCCTGAAAATCTTTCTCTCTCAAAATTAATGGAGAAATAAGATGTTTCCAAGAAAAAGAGGAAATGTGGGAATTCATGGCCACCAATCCAACCCTACAGAACATACTGAAGGATATTCTAGAGAAAGAGAAAATAAAACAATTCCAGCAACAGTGGCAGAGAGGCTTCAATGAACAAGGAGGACAGTGGAATAAAGGAGAAAAGTGGACAATAATAGCAGAAAAATAGAATAGGAGAGTTGAGACAGAGAAGGTGGGTTATAATTTTTTTTTAACACAGATAGCCTAGATACACTAAGAAAAAGAAACACAGGCAGAGTAGATTAGGAGACAGGATCCATCAAGATGCTCCAAATAGAAATAAACTCAACCTGAAAGAGGGTTAATAAACTGAAAGTCAAGGATGAGAAAATGGTGCTCTATGTGACAGGAAACCAGAGAGAAATAGGAACAACTCACCCAGCAGGTGCAGATAGGTTGGAAAATTATGACGTTTTAGTGCAGTGTAGAACACAAAGCTAGAAGGAAGGAAAACCTTGTGGCTTTAGTAAGTAAAAGAGTACAGCTCAAGATCAAGCTCAAGGGTAAAGAGGTTCAGCAATGCTCAGATAGATAACGGGTTCCCCTTAATCTAAAATCTAAAGGACTTAGTGGGAACCAAAATATACAAAGCATCCTGAGAAAGCAATGGTGAGGAATTGCCTAAAAAAGAAAATCAGAGGACATTGTTAATAGTGTATCAGGATTTAAAAGCCGCAGTAATCTTATTGCTCTGCTTAATTTGATTTTATTTTGTTTAAGTCAATCTACTCATACTAGATTTGAGGGCATAGATAGCTATCCCCAAAATAGCAAGCTATACTACAGTAACTATCCTTAATTTCCTATTAACTTAAACTGAAACCCTGTTTTACTTACATTGTCTTACTATGACTGATCTTTTTTGAACATGGTTTGTTAAACTGCTGTTTTGCCTTGACTGATCTTATTTGAATTTATTATGCTTGATAATATTGAATCTAAGACTAGAGGCAACCACTCTGAAGATGACAAGATGTAATAACATACCCATTCTGGTTTGATTATTAATTGCTTTTGAAGTCCTACAATGTCTCCAAAGCTTTTTTTCACTAAAAGAACTATCTAATGCTATGTTCAATTTCAACTCTATTGAAAATAACAAGAGAAAGCATAATAAGTACTGTAGGTCACATAATAATGTGGTTTTATATGTCTTTTTCATTTCATGTTTTCCTAAGAATTTGTTTTTTTCTCTTACTATGATCTGCTTTTCCCTATAATACAGAAAGGATAGATACACATGTAGAGATTCACACATGGGAATAATTTCTAAACAGTTTACAGGAACAGATTAGATAATGCACGACGTAACGAACAGATACTCAGAAGAAGAAGAGACACTAAGAAACCCAGTGCTAATTCTGTAACATTATGGTATAAAATCTAGAAAAACTATTATTCACTGTTCAGAGTGATATTAGTCTAGTCTCTTATGTTCAATTTCAGCATACATAATGATAAGGACAGCTACTATGCAGAGAATGAGGGACATTATGGCAGGCACTATTGACTTCTTCATTGTCAGGTCTTGAAGACCTAAAAATCCTTCATCATCCTGTAATAATTTTATTAGTTCTGTAATGCTCAGTATGTATTCACTGTGAGTGAAAATGGGGACAACTATTTGCAAGAAAATTAGAGGCAATAAGACAGACAGTGAAGATTTCCTGTGGGATTGCTTTGAAATCGTTGTTTCTTCAAATTGTTTCCTTATGATCTCTTTTGTTCTGTTTTGGTATGTTTAATCTTACGCTCATTAAGTTATGGGCAATTCTGTTGAAGATAGCAAGAGGCATTATAGTATTCATTGTTGATCACCTTGTATTTTGTTTTTACATCATATACTATGTCTGTTCTTGCTTTAACTGGTCCTAATTTGTTTTGTCACATTTGGCTTTGTTCTCTTCAAACAAAGCAATAAGAACCATAGGAGTAATAAAACCTAAAATGTGTAATTGGTATTGTAAAAAAGAGGAAAAGAAAGTGCTCTAAAAGATATAACCACACGTATGTTTAAGTGTGTAAAACAGATAACCATATTACTAAATTTGTGTTGGCTCACTGAACAGAACTGTTTGCAGTCAAAAAAAGAATAGAGGATGATTTAATCATGGAGACTGTTCAATGCCATAGCCATGAAATTGTGCATATGTACTTGTGTGTGCAGAAGTTCCATGACAGCACACACCTCCAAACTACTCAGGTTGTCAGATGTGCAGGCCCTGTCCCAGTGCCTCTTCCAATTTGTCCAGGCTCCTCTGTCACTCACTACCTGATAAGCTAATTTTCCCCGGTGAAAGTAACATCAACGTTTTGATGCAAACTGGTTTTCCAAGTTCATATATATCTGACACCCAACCTCTCAGAAGAGAACCCACTGCTGAGACTGTCTCAGTAGGTGACGCCTGAAGCCTTAACTGTGGCTGCCCTGTGTGAATTGCACAAACTTTGCCTTGACATCTCATAACGAACTTAGATGGATATTTGATATTTTCACTTTGCAAAGTGTAAACGGGGCACCAGGAAGAAACAATTAACTTTTTGTGGTGTCGCCTAAGGAGTCTGGCCCCCTCATAGTCTGTGATAACATCAGTCCCGCATGGGAACAGAGACTGGGTAGGAAAGCCTGCCCAAGAGGAGAAAAGGTTCTCGCCTCTTTTCTCATGATGTGCGACTAGGCTGTGTTTACAGAGCTAGTAGGAAGTGGCCTACCTTCAGGTGGCTAGAAAGAACAAACATAATTAAAAACATTCTTGGGCTAATGGAGTTCCTCCTGGGTTATTGGGGCAAGAAGAACCGGTTATGCTTGTTTGCTTAACTTAGATAGTTTGGATAAACATTGTAGTTTGTCACAAAGCTTGTCACAAAGAATGCTATTTCAAGATAAATGTCTGTGCACTGTGAGTTGATCTGGTTCACTATATAAGAGCCTAAAAATAAAGCACAGCATGCAGTTGCAATTGCTGTTTTCTCTGCTCTGTATCCCCCGTGTCCTGATTTCGTGAGTGTGTGTGTGTGTGCCTCTTCCCGGGGTCCCAAGTGCACTAGAAACTCGCGACAACTTTTCCAAAGGCGAAAAGCCAGTAGGCTGCAGAGCCAGGATTTGAGACCTACCATGTAACCCCTCAGCTAACACTACACTTGTGGAAACACTATCTCCCTGTGGAAAGGAAAAGCAAAAGCACACAGTGCATGTGCAGGGAATCATGGCCTCAGGGACAGTCTAACCACAGATTCAACTGACACAGCTTCTCTCCTCATCAGCCTCTACCCAGACAGTTTTGAGCTATCTTCCTAGATCTAAACCATGACTTCCAAACACTAGAGAACCTTAACACAAATGATTGCATCTACTTCCATCTGTGGATTCCAACCCTTTGCAACATTAAAATTAAAATTCAATATTAAAATAATTTCTAAATGACCACACCCATGTTTCTGGGACGATCCTAACTCTCCCTGCAAAGTGCCTGACTGAGGAAACTCAAAGAATATTGAACTGTACCTTGTATCAAACACTTGAGGACATATTCCTGATCACATTTTCTGAGAGTACTGACTACAAAATGCTTACGAGTGTGAGTAGTCATCTATCCCTGTGAGATATATTCAGCTGTTAATTCCTGTAGGACATGAAAATGTCCATTTCCTAGGAAGGGCAAGAATTCTGCTAAAACCCTTACCCTCACGGTATCTGTGTGAGAATGGACTCCTAGCTTCCATAACTGCCTGTTAGCAGACAGGTCTGCCTAATGGCTTTGACAGTGACCAGGTTTCCTTATTTGTCACTTCTCTGTCCTTACCATGATTCTGATCTATACCTTCTCACTCCTTCTTTCTCTACTCATGTTAATTTAACTCATCTTTTCCCTGTGCTAGTATTGGACCACATGGCTCCACAAGTTATACCAATGGTCTACACCTTTGGGCTGGTTTGATCCTCCATTCACAACGACCATTCTCCCCTGTACAAATCAAATTTGTATTCATTTCCCAGAGTTAACTCTTTCCTAGTGCGAAAAGTTATCAGGAAGGTCTTTCCTAGAAGCAGTCAGTGGCCCAGTCACAGATGCTACATTCAATTTTTTGGCATTTTTGAGACAGGGTTCTCTATGCAGTTAAAGTGGGACTTGATCTCACTTAGTAGCTCAGGCTGGTCTTAAACTTGAAACAAGCCTCCCACCTCAGCTTCCCAAGTGGTGGAATTACAGGCGTTCACCCCCACACTTGTTGCCACATTGAATTTTAAAACAGATTGTAGAAGTTTCAAAGATATCGCACTCTTGCTTTTCCCAAGTTCTCTTGTGCACAGATGTTCCAGGATTCCTAGGCATTGACGGCAGGGTTAGGTTTAGGGTTAGGGTTAGGGTTCGGGTTTTTGTGGGGAGGAAAGAAACAGAAATGTTCTTGCATTCACTGAACAGAGTGTTTCTTGCATTCACTGAACACAGTTTATGATCTGTGTGATATTTGTGAGCATCTGCTCAGGGTGAATGAAAATTACCATGAGACGAAGCAGAAGTTTCCTAGCCATGGGAACCATATTATACCTCTTCCCTGCATAGGGATTACTATCTTTCTGTCAAAACTTCTCCATGGAATGTGAAAAATATCATTTTCCTTACCTTCCTACAACATTAAATCGTGTGGTATGTGGGGTGGCAATTTATATAACGCCATTATCCTAATTTCAGTTCTTTAGGAGACCAGCATTATCAAAACACCAGGATCT
Source organism: Cavia porcellus (assembly GCF_034190915.1). Taxonomy (NCBI): domain Eukaryota; kingdom Metazoa; phylum Chordata; class Mammalia; order Rodentia; family Caviidae; genus Cavia; species Cavia porcellus. Next base: position 99,359,096 of record NW_026947486.1, read on the forward strand.
CAGTCTAGGTGCATACCACACTGGTATGCTGGCAAGTGTTCAGCATTTTTGAACCCTATGATAAATTTTCCATCATGATTTTAAAAAAGAGGAATACACAGCCCTTTTTCCTATTTGATGCATGAGAGCCTGAAGGGATGTTTAACCTATCTAGAAAACACCCACTGGTATCTCACTTTAATGATACAGTCATTATAATACATTATAATATAATAATACAGTCATTCTAGATCAGAAACTCGGGACGTACTATGGCATCAGTAGTACGACAATTCATAGCCAACATTTCTGCAATTAAATTTACTGTTTATGAGAACTGTGTAAGATAAGAGAAATAAATACAGAGCTGTTACCAAAGCTACACCAAAAATTGAAAATTATCTGTTTCATTCTACCAGGAACTGGTCCCTGACTGGAACTTGTGCCCCAAATTCCTGATGATTGCTCTGTGTAGTGGTGCACACCTATTATCTTAGCACTCAGGAGACAAAGCAGGAGGAGGACCATGATTTCAAGTCCTTCATGGACTCCTCATCCAGTTCAAGACTTGCTAGAGTTAAAGAACCAGACCCTGTTTCAAAAATGCCTAGGAGGAGGAGAAGGAGAAGAAGAAGAAGAAGAAGAAGAAGAAGAAGAAGAAGAAGAAGAAGAAGAAGAAGAAGAAGAAGAAGAAGAAGAAGAAGAAGAAGAAAGAGAGAGAGAGAAAGAGACAGAGAGAGAGACAGAGAGAGAGAGAGAGAGAGAGAGAGAGAGAGAGAGAGAGAGAGATCAGTGAGGAAGTGTCCTCTATGTCCACTTCATTTTCTGGATTTCATTGTCTGTTTCAGGCTGTCTCAGTGGTTCTGTCTTCCTGACACTATGGGTAAAGTCCAAGAATCATGGATAGCGTACAGAGGGCCCTCGCAGAGTACCAGAAATGATCGCTGAGGATATTCAAATTGCGTCTCCAATAACAATCAGGCTTGCTTACTCACTGGACAAGTAGAAAGATGTAGAAATGATGGGTACCTGTCCAGTGGTTATGGATGTCTGTATGAGCAGACTCAAGAAGGAGGATTCTTTTACAGAAAGTCATGTGATCCACATGCTTAGGTCTAATAGTTTGTATGAAAAACATTAGAACAACTAACCTTTCCCATGTTTCTGTAATTAACTACAATAGATGTATTTTTACTTCTGCAGATTTGAAGTGTGTTTTTTGACAGCCTTTTTATGTTATACTCAAAAGGGAATTCTGACGATGTTAATATGCATTGTAGGAGCTAGAACTCAGGGGTGAATGTGAGATTGAGCCTCATACCTCACCTCTTCCACTGCTAATGTGAGAAATAAGTGTGCGCGTGCCCAGCTTCTACAAAGTACAGGATGATGCAGTAGCTAAGCGCACCCTGCCTAGCCATTGTTGAGAGGCATCTAGTGTTTTCCCCTCTAAAATCCACCTGTTCATCCTGAAGAAAAGACGCTGTGGAAGAGAAGGCCATGGGATGGGTGGGGATTATAAATATTCTTTTGACATCCCAAAGAGTTGAGAGAGACCTCTACATGTGATGGCTCTGACACATGTGATCCAAAGAGGGCAATGACAAACTCAGTTGGAAAACTAGTCAGGTCAAAGTCTATTGAGAGAATTCCTTTTACTAGAACTAATCCAAACATAGGCAAAATGATGCTGAGATGTCTCCCATTTAAAAGTTCATCCCAGGGCCAGGGAGAGGGCTCAGTGGCACATCGCCTGCCTGACAAGCAAGAGATACTGAGTTAAATTCCTGGTATAAAATAAATCCATAAATAAAACAGCTCACTCCCCAAAATCATAGGCAGAGAAAGCCAGATATTCACTGCGAGATACACGAAATGGTAACTGTGCCAGAAACTTGACCTTGAGAAATCAGAGGTTAAGCAGACTGGAGAAATGAGGGAGCCAAGGAACAGAAGCAATGGGGGATGCACAAGCCTTAGTGATGAGTAAGGTGGAACAGACAGGAGGGGCACAGGGAAGAATGGCGCTTGAGCACTCCCAAGACCAGGAAACCTGATGGGTCATGTACCCTCAAAACTTGACTGTGATGAGAGAGGAGAAATCACTGAATGTGAAGAGGCAGCAGTGGAGCGAGAGCACAAACCCAAGGAGCAGAGACAGAGGACCAGCCTCCTACACTCCATGGCCACCCAAGCACAGTTCATAATTGTCACGCAGTGGGTCACACGGCACGCAGAAGAAATTACACAATGATGACACTGAGGGGAAAAGTAGGGCATTCTGAGGAAGAACTGAAGTCATAAAGGACGAGGACCAGGACTTGGACATTTAAAGGCACCCAGAGTAGTGCTGCAGGGGGTTCCTGTGGGTCTACTAAGTCTCACACTTGGCTGAATCTGCATAGCTGTTGGTGGTACCTCTTTCAGCTCCCACCATGAGTTTCCCACTCTGTGGGACCATGACTGACATCTTGATTCCTCAGGCTTTTAATATTCACTCACTGTTCTGCTAAATAAAGCATGGCCGCCTCTTGTGTGACAGCTGCAAATGTTGTAGCTTAGAGCACAAAAGGACAGGTCCTATGCCTCACGGAAAATGGTTCCTCTTACTGTTCCCCTGTGCTTCTTGTGGTTGTTTCGGGTCCCTGGAAGTCATTATCTGAAAGAGGCCTCAAAGATGGGTGGAATTACAGAGGAGCTCACATTTGTGAGTGATGCATGGGTCCGCAGTCCTCACCTCCCATTAATCCTGTAGCATGGCTGAGGTGGACACTTGTTCTCAGAGAGTAATGGAATGCTGTCAGCCCACTCAGGTGCCAGTGAGTCACAGCCGCTGTTGCCAGAGATCCTCCCTGTGCTCAGGCGTTGACTTCCGAACCCAGCCCAGAACAGCTGTGTGAGTGAATAAGATTTCTGGCTTTTTAGCAAGCAAACCTCTGATTCTTTCTGCTTTCTATAGAAACCCAATCGAGCCTCATTTGGAACATGGTGCTTCAGACATGTGGTAACTCAGAGGCTCTTTGAAGGTGATGTTTTTATTCATTTCTCATTCATTAGAACACCACGCTTCTCCCCAAGATGGTATGAGGATTTAAAAGGAAGTAAATTGCAGCCATAATACAAGGATTTCTCCTCTGCTAGGAAAAAGGAAAACAAAACAAAACAAAACAAAACAAAAACGACATCAAATGTAGACTTTCCACCATGAGTCTGTAGCATTCCAGAGTACTGACATAGAGATTTCCACCAACATGCTGAGACTTCAGGGCAGTTGTGGTGATATTAGAGGCTCTCTACTTGTTTTTGAAACATACTCTGAACAACAGCAAAAAAGCCACTGATCCTCGGTAGGTTGGCAAACTATGTCCTATGTGCCAAATATGCTGTCCCCTAATTTTTACAAATAGTTATTTGAGAGATAATTGTTATAATGTGTAATTCATCCATCCAGACTACACAATGGAATGGATTTTAATGTATTTTCAGCACCATGCTACCATCCATGCAATAAAGGTTGTGCTAGTTTTGTGCTTTTAAAGAAAAACCTCCACCTATTAGGTATCATTTCCTTTTCCTAAAGAATTTTACTACATCTACTTTATTGTAACACGGCCTCTTCATTGAGTTTCTTGTCATCTAGACTTGCTTCAGCACCAAGGTCACAAAGGCAGATACTTAAAGAAAGAACTATATGCCTCCAAATTTCATGTGTCCTCATGAAGGCCATGGCAACCTAGGTTCCTTTGTATGTGCCTCTCTTCCCAAGGACTCTGACAGGCAGCTGTGGATGTGCACTCACAGAAGGAGATGGCAGTAGTTACGGGTAGAATATCAGTTCTTCCCCTGAAACTCACGCGAATCACAGGTTTACCCTAAGTCACACGCAGTCTGTGCCCAGACTTCTGTCTCATCATCCATGTCAGGTATGGAATCATTCATCCTGCATCCACTAGATCAAGTAGGCAGGCTGCTTAGAATCCCAGGGTGCCAGACAAAGCAGCCAAAGCTGACTCTCAGGAGACAAACTCTGTGCATGCTTGGCTTCAGAGGGCAGAATAGGCTGCCAAGTGCTGGCCACGTTGGAGTGATCCCTGATGGTAATGAGCATATGCACAGTCTTTGACAGGGTCAGTCTTAGTGCTTATGTGTGCGCAGTCAGTGTCTATGTGGGCTTTGGTGATGCAGTGTAAATAATCCCACCGAAGGACACAGGACTTAAATCCCCAGCAATGTGCTTCAAGTCTGCACATTCTGTGTTTCTGAGTCTGGGTCTCAGTATCAGGAATAGAATTTTCACCGTATCAGTCGTTTTTAGGAGTTCATTAGTATCAACCTAAACACAGTGAAGGAGAAATATGGAATTACTAATGAACAGAGTGTAAAAATCTAGATCATGTCTAGTTTCAGCCTTCAGTGGGTTCCTATTTGCACTAGAACTATTTCCATGGTGTGTGTGTGTGTTCATGTCTGTGTGCATGTGTGTGTGAATGTGTGTTTGTGTGTGTGGTTTTATGTAACTAATGTATGCACTGAACTCATTTTGTATAATCTCTGCCTCAACATTTGAGTACATCAATTTTCTGATCATGTCCTGGGATTTGGACAACAGAGTTCTTTAAGGTAGCACTGCCATTGATCTCAGGAGCCTGGCCCTTTCTTTGGGGAAATGCACAAAGTCCTACCTCTTATGTGGGAAAGTTTCCATCACACCCAGAGTCATCAGGAACAACGTTACACAAGAGTCATGGGAGAAAAGGGGAAATGTGGCTGCTGAGTCATTGTTGCAATGAGAGGAGTGAGAGGAGTGGAGGGGACACAGGTAGGCAGGAACAAATGTTGCTGAGAGAGACATTCCCTCAGCAAGTGAGAGGCATGAGCCCAGGAAGAGCCTGGCTTGCTAGGGAAGAAGGTCCTGCAGAGACAATAGCAATTTTCTCCTTACACGGAGATGCTTTCCTCTCTGTGCTCTGTTTCCTTATAGAGGAGGCAACTGCTTTGCTCTCCTGTCAGAGATTTTCAACTGAGGCTACCAATCAAACTCACAGAGGCAGATCAACTGGAGAAAAGCATACAAATTTATTTCATGCATATTTTTCATGCAGTGGCAGCACTCATAAAGAAATGAAGAGCAAACTCATATACTGAAGGTGACAGAGTGCAGTGAGTTGGAAAAAGGAACTAAACTGTGGAGGGGTAAGAAAATGGAAGATATTTTGTGTCAATTTGCGCAGAATTCCCTTGGCATCACATTGGAATCCTTGAGGATAGCAACGCTGTTTTTATTCTAGTGTAGAGAGGGCATCTTTGCCTGGAGTTTTTGTTGACTGCTTTTAATAATAAGTGAGTAGGTCAGAATGAGGCCTCTTGCAGTTTCTGATATTGAAGGGCCTTTAATGAACATAGTCACCTTGCCACAGGCGTGTATTTTGAGTAATAGAGTCTTAATTGCTTCAACACCTTCAAAAGGAGAGAGAGACAATGAGAAGGCAGTGTTGAGGTCAATGAAAACATAATTTGTGTGGCTTCCCTCATTTCTGTCATCCTGTGGCCTAGAATTCAACACACTGTCCATTGTCGGGGACCAAAGCTCTCTTCTAAACAAAGGGCAACTGACCTGCCTTGATACCCAAAGTAAAGGAGCCAGAGTGAAAGAACAGCAGTCTCTGTTGCTGTCCTGACCACGCCCAAGGATCCATCATGAGCATCCCTGACCCCACACATTGAAGGGTTCCACATCCCATAGGATTGTTGGTCCCCACCCCAAGACAGACTGCTTTCAACTAAAGATCCTGACGAAAAAGACTTCAAGCCTCCACCAAAAGTAGACATTTACCACAAGTATCCTTCAGGTCAGGAGATACTCTGCCTTCCTTCAGGTTTCAAATACTCCACCCTCCACTCACACGCTTTTTCTAGGGAGGCAGGGCCTAAAGAATCTGTGTAATTGCAAAAGCCAAGTCTGATAAATGTCACACCCAATGGCCAGAAGATCCTGCCTCCAGTATTCCCCAAGCCTCAGAGCTTGCTTCTTTCTGAAGGCATCAGAATCCCCTACCCCACCTCCTCTCAGAACATGCTCTTCCACCATTCACTGTCTCAAACAGCAACTACAAGGACAGGGAGAAAATATCAGGAGCATGACACAATGCAATCACATCAAGATGATGCCATGTCTGCTCCGAAATACAGGCCAGCATAGATCTGGGCCAGATGCAAACATGGGAGTATCTGTTTATATCTAAACTCTAAATACAGCCCAGAGTCTCCTAGTCCAATAAACAAAATCTCAGCATCATTGAAATCATTCCTCACACAAAGAAATGAAAAAGAGACAACTTGAATGAGAAACAATGACTAGGTGACAATAAGACAATAAATGCCTTAGATGTCAGAATTCCCTAAAAAGGATTGCAAAGTACATCATAAAAGTGATTCTAGAGCCATGTGAGATGTGTGTGATTCCAGCTTTTGGAGGGCTGAGGCACAAGGATCACTGAGTTTAATGCCAGCCTGAACTGGGTAGTGAAAGCCTGTCCCAGAAAAGATAAATACCCCTTCATTTTTATAATATCTATTGTGTATTTTAGATCTTATTACTTTTTCAGTTTGTAACTTGAAAAACTATTTCTAAGAGGAAAACATGTAACTTATCAACTACTCATTTCTTAATGTTAATATTTTTCTTTATAATTCTGTAATAATTCTACACATTTTTCTGTTTGGTCTTTTTGTCTCTTTTTTTTTCTTTAAATAATAATTTTAAAACCCCATAAAAATCCCTACCAGAGTGCTCATTAAAAGGGTTCACTACTTGCAAAATGAGAATCAGTAGTTTTCTTCATATTCTTTTGGCTATGCAAATCTTTGTTTTGCTTATTGTCTTCCATTTACGCTTGCAGCAAATGCAGTTGCAAATTTATGCATTTTTTTTTATTTTTCGCTTGTTTGGTGCATATAAATAGTCAATAATGTACAATGAAACTCACATTATAAAAGCTTTATTTTATTCCTTGTAGTATATTATGCAAAATTTCTATATACATGAAATTTCATAATAAATGTTTTTGCTTCACAGAGAAGAAGATAAGCAAATATGATTCTACAAGAAATTGAAGAATAATAACAGTTTAGGTTTATTGCCAAAAGCTGACAAAACACTCAATTGTTCTTCTTTTGGAAAATTTTGTTTTACCCACCATGCATACCATGGAGTATGGCTTAGCATCCCAAGTGGTCAGTACCGTTACACAGAAGATCTGGAATGATTCTCCACGACATGTCTCTGATGAGAGAAAAGTCCCAGCTGCAGAACTATACAGGGGATACAACCGCATAGCGACCCAAGCCAAATACAGCCATGTGGCCCGGATAGTGGAGAAGCACGAGTCAGCATGTGGGACAGGACAGGACAGGACAGACGTGGGCAGGAAGGCATCAGGTGGAAACGGTCCTCTCTATGGACTGGATCCATTTCAACACCCAAGTTGTAACAGTGGAGTGAAGTTTTGCAAAATATTGCCAATTTAGGAAAGTAAGAACTGGTAAAGGGGCATTTCTGTTTAACTACATGTCAGTCTAGCATGATTGAAAAATTAAAATTTAATGGTAAAAAGGGCTTTTCTAAGAGATAACCTCTCCCACCAGAAAGCCCAAGTCACGTGTCTGAGATCTTCCTCCCTTGACTCAAGTTTTCTCTCTTCTCAGACACTGTACTCCACCCTGCTTGTGTCAGTGAGGCAAATTCAGGGCCCTGCTAACCTTCCCCCTGCCCAGAGAGCCAATCTTTAGCAAGCTGATGCCTGGAAAATAGGACCCAGGAAAAAATATTAACTTGCCCACAGTCACAGAGATAGTAGGCAAGCAAATCAGAACTTGTTAGCACCATGCTACCAACTGCAGAGTTCACACTGCTGCTGTAGCAGCACTGTCCCCGTCTGTACAAACCAAAAGCAGCAGCACACACAGTTCAGCTGCAGGGAAATGTGTCTTCAGGGTCCAGCAAACCCCAGATACCAAAAATAGCAGAGATCCTCCCTCTCACAGAATTCTACCCAGACACTGCGAGCCTTCTTTTCTAGGTCTTTAATTTATTTAAGAAAAATATACAATCTCAATAAAGTGATTATTTTCAGTTTCATATGTGGATATTAAAATCAATCAACAGTAAGATATTTCTGAGATTTCCAGCCCATAACCATCAGGGGATCCTGAATACCCCTAAGGTGCCTATTTGCAAAAGTTCAAGGCAAAGTTTAGTACTTTTTCTAATTACCTAAGCATAGGTCCTGTGAGAGAGTTTTAATGACAGAGGAAATCAATATACTTGTGAATGTTGACTTGTGATATATGCATCTCCCAAGAGTCAGGAGTGCCTTTCTGAAGGATGTGAAATCGATTCCTTTGAAAGAAAATCAACAGGAAGAGCGGAGCTTCTGTCTCCCCAGTAATAACAGGTCTCTGTTAGGGTGGAATACTAACTTGTGTAACCGCCACTTGACAGACAGACTGCCTCACTGACACTGAACAGTTTTGTACTTTTTCATTTCTCTGATAGTACTGGGTCCCAACTGAGTACCCCTTATCCTCTACCCCTCCCTAATTTAATTTACTGCAACTTCTTTATTCCCTGTTCCAGTCATGGAACTTAGGACAACACTTATGGTTGGCAAGTTGTCTGCACCCAGGTCCTGACTCTGCTTTCAAAAGCACATTCCAGTCCCGGGACAAATCAAAATTAAGGTCAATACCTCGATGATCCTCTCCCCCAGTGCAAGATGATGTTGTACAAGAGCCACAAAGAGGCCCGACATAAGAAACCACACAAAATTTTAGCCCAGGTATGAGATGTCATGGTTCGTGTCTGGATGTCCCCACCCAAAACCTCATGCAACCATAGGGGCAGGCTTCTACAATTCCTGATTGACTCATGGTCCAAGGCTGGGAGATTTGACTCTGATAGAAGACACACAGAGACAATGTGAGCTACCAGAGCAACAAGTGAGAGAAGAGCTGGGGTTCTTGTTAGTGGGGCATGATGGGAACCCAGGCCACTGGTTCTGGACCACGTATGGTCCCTTTCACTGTGTAGGGCCAAGACCTCTCCACAGTCCATTACTCTTCTTTTCTGCTGCTGCAATCTGAACCTAAGTTAGTGATTCGCAAACCTACCTGTCCCTACCTCTTTGTGTGACTGATACATCAGGATGTGCCCTTCAAATTTTTTAAATGAAATTCAAAATTGCATGACTTACATATGTACAATCACAGATCAATAATATGGTCAGCTAAATTGAAGTAATTATACTAAAAATGCATTTTCAGTCATCCCCCTCAAAATCCTCCCTCTCACATGGAGGATATTTATCTCACTGTTCTTGTCATTTTCTGAACCAATTCTTTCCATCTTTTAGTGAGTATTTTAATGAATTATAATAAAAATGCAGTTTTTAGTGGCATCCAATGGAAAGGTAGCTCATAAACAACATTATACTGAAAAATCAGCACACTTGTTCAGCAGATATGGAGCTTTAAAGCACTGGCTCTACCAAAGCTCAAAGTGTCTGTAGAACTTACAAGTTCTAGAGCGAATAAAGACATGGAAAAAACCCACAGATTTACAATGAGAAACAGGCAAGAGAAAGGACTTCCAGAAATGCTTCGGAAAGTTTCAAGAATAATGAAATAAATGTGTTAGAAGGTAGACAGTGTATTTTGAGGAAGATTAACGCTAGGGTGTCTGTAATCATTTCAAAAATTCAATGTGAGTCATATTTGTGTTGCACATTGTGCATAAAACAAAATCATCCAATATTTTAAAATTAGTGTTACTGGTGCATTTTAGATAAACATACTGATCATATTCATCGTAGGGAATTTGTACTTGTACATGATATACCTTGATTCTTGTATTTTCTTTAGCCCCCTCATCTGTCTTCAGTCCCTCATAGCTGAGCACAAAAGCCTGGCAATGGAAAATGCTGAATTACTTCCCTGGACCCCACTTATGCCATGCCATGATGACTGCCGGTGTGTAGTATCTGTGTGACCATTCTCAAGGCACTTGAACAGATCTGTACGGGTAGAAAGAGGTGTGTGTGTGTGTGTGTGTGTGTGTGTGTGTGTGTGTATTCGCGTGTGGGTGTGTGTGTATTCGCGTGTGGGTGTGTGTGTATTCGCGTGTGTGTGTGTGTGTATTCGCGTGTGGGTGTGTGTGTATTCGCGTGTGGGTGTGTGGACTGCCTAGAGGAACATTCCCTCAGTGCCAGCTATCTTTTATTAGTCTCTGTGGGTAATCATGATTGACTACACATTTAGAGGCTTCCTGCTCATCTCAACCAGTTTAATTGTTGCCCAGAAAAAAATAAACGTTACTTGAAAGATTCCCTCTGATCACTGTGTCATGAAAGATCCAAGATTCACCTTACCTTGAAGCTCATTTTCAAAGCCCAATTCCATACAAGGAAGAGCTAGAGAGTGAAAGCATTTATCAGCAGCCAAGTGTTGCATAATTAAAGAAAATGGAACATAAATAAGGTCCTTCTTCACTATAAAGCTACTGTGCTTTCTACCATGATAGTATGCATTTCAGAAGAGCAGGCATGGGGGAGTGGCAGGCGACACTGCCTTGGACACACAATGCCTTTCATAAGTTTTTCACGAAAATCTCCTGTGTTCAGGCTCCAGGAGTTGCTTTGTACCACGAAGGGATAACAGTTACCACACCTCCTCACACTAGGATGTCAGTTCCTCAAGAAGGGGCCAGAAGTCAAGTGCCATTCTGTCTTTCTTTCTCAGAGCAGCCCTCCTCTCCCCTGAACTTGTAACTTCTGTAATTCCTGTCAGCAAAAGAACAAACAGAGAAGCTGAGAGAGCAGCTAAAAATTCATTTCTTTCAACACATGTTCTTGTGCCTGTGGATGAACATTTTTATCTGGAGGTTATCTACTATTTCTCCCACCCTATGTGACCTCTGCATTCCCATATTCACAGGAAATGGAGTGCATCACATAGCTCGGTTTATTTTCCATCAGCAAAACCATACTTTAGAGGCCTTTTCTTGTTAGTGTTGTACCACAGTGATAAGGCCTTTGCCTAGAGAATTCAGAAGAGCTCATTGAAATATTACCAGAGGACATCAAATAACGTAGAAATTCATTCCCTGAGACTGATTATGAGCATTTCAGGGGCTGCACTACAAAAGGTTCCTCACACCCTGTGATTAAGACCATTGTATATGAGGCTACATAAACCACAAGTACTCTAAATTGTCACAATGGGGCATTCCTATGTGGTTGGATGTTCACTGATAATGTTTCAAAGCACTCTCTTGAATTCTCTAAATATCCATGAGAATAGTTTGAAAAGTCACTCCTGAAAAATAAGAAAAATGGCTGTATAAGCCTTTAAGTATTTTTTTCCCATTGCCAAAACACTAGCAAAATCAATTTTTGCTTTATATATAAATCTTCATTGTTTCAATCATAGGCCTTTCCTGAAAGTGTGGAGTTCAATCCGTTGTGACACCTTAAGCCATATAAAAGAGAAGGATAAATCTTTTTAAATCAAATTTGAGTCACCCCTAAGGCTTGCACCACTTTACCATCGCTGAGAGCGAGGAGACGTTCTCAAGCACGTGGCTGATGAAACTAGGAGCCAGCACTGCCCTAGGCATGAACACTTGAAAGAGATCAAAGATCGAGGTCCCACTTCAAATTCAGAGCAGATTCACTTTTCTTACATTGCAGTCTTGACTCTGGAGACTGAAGCAGGTGCAAAGATGTCTTTCAAAACCTCCGTGCCTGTGACCACCACCTGAATTCCAGTATCAGAAGAAATATCCATGGAATTATTCAGTTCAGTCTTCCTCCACAGTATCCACTTAACAATGGAGAGAAGGATGAGGATTCTGACACTTCAGAGGCAAACAGGACAAGTGCATTTATAACAGAGACAAGGCGTCCCTAGTACTGTGAATGTCACAATGACATTTAAATAGGAAATGAGCTGCCCTTGCTCACCATCCTAATGTACTCTTCAGACACATGGCTGGTGTGAAATCCCCCAATACTATTATTCTTTGCTCAGAGTGACGTTAGCCTATTTTGTTTTGTTTAATTTCAACATATATGAAGGTACGTACAGCTATTTTGAAGAAAATGAGAAACATTATGGGAGCCATTGTTGACCTCCTTATTGTCTGGTCTTAAAGACCTAAAATGCTTTCATCATCCTGTTCTGATCAGTTCTACACTATTTTGTTTTGTATGAACTCATTGTATGTGAAGATACTGATGACTGTTTGGAAGAAACAAGAGACAGTGTGGTAGACAGTGAAGTTCTCCGGTTGTCTTGCTTTGAAATCTGTGTCTGTCTGTGTCTTTGAAGTCTAATGATTTGTTTGTTCTGTTTTGTTATGTTTAATTTCACCCTCTTTAAAAATAAAATATAAAAAACAAACCCGGTTAAACAAGAATGTCAATAATCTAAAATATGGGATTGTATCAAATTTAACGTCTTCTGCACAGCCAGGGAAAAACTTAACAGAGTAAAGAGGCAACTTTTAAACTGTGGAGAGACTTTTGCAAGCATATTCTCAGAGAGATGAATAATATCTAGACTCTATGCAGAACTAAAGATAATAGATTCCCAAAATAAAAAGCCCAATAAAAAACAGGGCACTGAAATGAATAGACACTTCTCAAAAGTACAAATGGATAATAAACACATGAAAATGCCCCACATATCTTAGCAGTAAAGAGATACAAATGAGGCCTACACTGTGATTAGTTTTCTCCAGAAAGAATGGCTGTCACCAAGAAATCAAATGACATCAAATGCAAGTGAGGCTGCAGGGAACAAAGAATCCTTCTACATTGTTGCTGGAAATGTATCCACTATATCACTATGAAAGTCATTAGGGAGACTCCAAAGAAAACTACACATAGAAATTTAATTCAATGGGCATATTCTCATCTAGGTAACTTCTGAAAATATATAATACATCATATTACAATTATATACACATACTCATCAAGAAATAAAATGATAAGCCAAGCATGGTTTCACATGCTGAAATCCCAGCACTCAGGAGGCTGAGGCAGGAGGGTTGTGAGTTTGAGACCAGCCTGGGATACAAAGTGAGCTGAGTATAAACCTGAACTGCTTCATGAGACCCTCTCTCAAAAAGACAAAAACAATTTTTAAAAAGTGTTGAAAGAATAAAGGAAAGTGGTATTTACACATAATGGAGTGCTTAATTTCTGTAAAGAAGGATAAACTTAAATTATTTGTAAGATAATGTGTGCACCTTGAGACAACATTTTTAAGTGAAATAAGTCAGACACACGAGCTTAAGTATCACATGGTATCTTTTATACAGAAATTTTATTCATATATATAATATATATAGCAAAATAAAAGAAATGATGGAAGAGGATAAATTTATATTAATCTAGTACAGACAATACATATAAAACTGTACTTTGAAATAGTACAAAAAAAGAAATAGTACAATTGACATATGTGTTTTATATATTTTTGGAAAATAAGTCTGGTTTTGAATATAACATGCTATAATTAATCATAAAAATTATAAGGTAAATGAATGGATATGATGCTGACAAAATTAAAGAGGGTGGTTGGAAGAGGAAAAAATAAATTAAATATATTAGTGCATGTATCCACTGCCTATAATGAATGTAATCTTTATGTACTGTAAACCTGTATTAATTAAAGTTAAAAATGACACTGCTCATGAAAAGCCTGCTCCATTAAACTGAAGTAGAGTTCATCTCAAAAATGGGACAATAAGGGTTTATGCCTTATTGCAAGGATATTGCAAGGGGTCAGAGATTGCAAGAACAATCCTATACAGGATGCATAATTTATACCATTATTTTATGATGATCACTCAAGTAAGAAAAAAGGGCAGAAAATCTGCCCACAACACTAGAGACCCATGAAAATCTAGGTGAGTCCCTAGATTACACAGCAATATCCTGTATGAGTGCAGCTGAAGACTGACAGCCCGTGACAATGCGTCCCACAAGTCAACTGGAGGCCTATAGTCCATGACAATGACTCATGCATTCTGTTTTATGGATCTGCACTGGTAAGGCCCAAAGGGAAACTATGGAAGCTGCAAAGTCTATTCCAGTGGGATGAAGGATCTGAGCCAGTAGGTTGAGCGTTCTACATTGCAGCTGGGAAGCTGCACTCCAAGTAAGGGACAGGGGTCCTCTGAAAATACCACAGCCATCCTCAGAGACAACGAGATCCCGGGCCCTCCGACAATGAGAACAGTGGAGTACACATCAGGAAGCCATCATGACAAACTTTGCCTGGAGTTTAAGCAGCACATCATCTTCCCCTCCAGACACAGGAAGTGATGCTCCAAGTAAGAACCAGAGCTCCCCCAAAGTGAACCGCAGCCACTTTCAGCAACAAGCTCCTGAGCTCCTCCAATGACAATGGCTGTATTCACACAGGGGAAGCTAACCATGATAAGCTCCTCCAGGAGAACTAACAGCTCCAAACAACAAGGAGAACCCATAATGCGACACTCTTCCTCTCCACGTCTCCTTTATATGCTGGCAATTTTCTCAGGTGTGCTATCTACACTCAGCACCATGCTGATTTAATTCATCGAATGTTAAGTTGAACACCAAGTTTTGGATCCACAACAGGGCTGTGCTACTTATGTTTTGCAAGGAGAGTCTCAGTGAAGTCTGTCTCTGTTTGTCCAGTAAAAGTATCATGTACTTCTGCAAAATTATGGTAAATTAATTTTGGGATTTATGGTTTCCCGATATTGATACTGATTATTAACATTAATATCTCAAAAACAAGTATGACTAGTAGTAACACTTTGAAATGTTTTCCAATGCTATTTAGTTGCATGCTACTGAAGAACAGCAATAGAACAGTGATATATAAATAAGAAAAGTGTTTTTGTGAAGTAAAACAGAAATTAGTTAAAAAATAAGTTGAAAATTTCATTAAAAAGCAGTAGGAGACATTCAGATCTCTTTCATTATGCAATTCATATATCAAATCATTTTCCTAAAAACTGAGATTAGAATAGATCCCCGAGGACTGTAAATGAAATAAAAATTAATTGCTTAAATACTGTACAAATTGCAGATATATTCTTATTTGGCAATTGAGACTCTGTCATTCAAAATGACTTCAATCCAATCCTTGAAATTATCAAAGGTATAGAGAAATTAGGAATGCTGAACTTGCTTACAGTGAAAAATCATAAAGTATGCATTCATCAAATAGCCAACAACACGATTAAAGTAAATCCACATGCCACATGAGAATTCACTTATCTAAATGAAAAGGAGGTGTCTAATCTTCCATCAATACAGGAGTCACTAATTCACTTCAACATCAGATGCACAAATCATTCAGGTCCATATGAAGAAAATCAGAACATCACTAATAAAGTCATCAAGCACAGCTATTAAAAGGAAAAATCTGTTGCATCACTTAAAGGAGTAGGTTACTCTCAGCAATTACGTATTCAGGTTTTTTTTTTGTTTTGAAAATTATCAAATATTTTGCACTAATTGATTCTAATGTTGAGTGTCTATAGGTAGATGTAAGACTACTAACATGCAAGCCCTGGTAATTATGCAGGCCACTGGGGTACCAATTGAGCCAATAAGGTGCATTCAGCACTTGTGCACAGAAAGACAAGGACAAGACTCTTGGTGTTACAGGAGGGATACAGCATTCGTGCAAAGTCTTGTCACTAACATTATGACCCCAGATGAACATTAGTCTAGCATTTTGTAGAAAAAAATCTAAGGAAATCATTTTACTTTATTTAACAAAAAGAAATCTTGAGAAACTGCATTAAGCCTACATTGAAAAACTATATAGTCTACTCAAGCATTATGGTTCTGAAAATGATCTAGTACTTCACTCTCACAGAATGAAAGGGCACTGTTCAGAACACAGAATCCTCATTTGTAACCTGAACATACTCCAATGATTTTTAAAGAAAATACATGAGCAGCACACTTCTGGGAAGATGGTGGAGTGATGAGCAGTAGACAAAGTGTTTCTCCAAGACTTGGTGTCCAGATACTAGAATATAACCACATGAGGAAGCTGAGTAGTATGGAAGTAGGTCTCTGGGACCCGAGAAGGAACTGAAGCAAGAGTTAGAGCCCGCAGGGAGAGTGAAGAGAGAGATTTCAATGAAAAAGGAAAAGCTAGCAGGCAGCACGTTCTCCCTCAGCCTGGACGCACTGCATGCGAGGGTCCACAGAAACCTGTAGGTGCACGGTGACAGCTAGAGACCTCAGAGGCTTACACGGAGAAATGCACAGTGGAGTGGAGCAGGAAATACAGCGGACTGCAGTGACTGATGATTATTTGGATTCATACACCCCTACGTGAGACCAATTGCCAGGGAGCCATTTTGGGGAGAGGCCAACTGAGCTCAGAACTCAGCTCAGCCATGGGCCACCTCCACCTCGTAACTACCGGTACCACAGTGAGGTTGCCAAATTCAAACTGCCAGGAGGGCAGGAGGCAAGTTCAAGCCAGCAAGAGGTACACAGTGTAGCTCGGGTTGAATAAGTCAGGTTCAAACTTAGAGCCAGAAACTAGCCTGACCTTCAGTGAACTAAAAGTGCAGGCTGGCTGGAATTATCTGCCAACCTGCCTTAAAGCTGTGACTGACTTCTTGACATTGATAATTTGAGTCTGCACTCTGTCTGCCAGATTGTCTATCAGTGACATCAGAGATGCACTTCGGAGTGGATTGTGTTTTCTTATTTTCTTCTCCTTTTTCTTTCTTCATTCTTTTCTTGTTTTTGTTTTGTTTTGTTTTATTTACTGATCTTGTTTTTTATGTGTGTGAGCTTAGTTTTTAGTACTTTTGTTGTGGTTCTATTTTGCTCTTTGTTTTATATTTTCTTTTTCTCTTTCCCTCCTGTCTGCTTCACCAGTTTGCCAAAGTTTCAGTAATCTTCCTTTGTCCTGAAGCTTTAATTCTTATCTCTCTCCTTCGTCTTCTTCTTGTTCCTCTTTTTCTTCTTGTTCTTGTTCTCTCCTCCTCATCCTCCTCCTCCTCCTCCTCCTCCTCCTCCTCCTCCTCCTCCTCCTCCTCCTTCTCCCCGTTCACCTTCACCTTTGTCTTCTCCGTCTATACCTCTGTTTAACACCAGGTTCTTTTATGTTTTCTTCCTTGAAGGTAAAATCTTCTCATCAAGGGCTTCCTTAATCTACACAATTTTCTATTCATTTCATTTTTTTTTCAAAAATCCATAAATATAGCTCATATGGTTAAAGGTGCAAATTAATAGGTACCCCAGTCTATCATTCTCTAAGCTGTGTTTCATAGTATTGTTATTGCTGATTGTGCTACTAGAGCCAACATCACATAATAGTTCTAACCAGTTGTTCTTCCTAGAATGCAAAGACTGAGACTACCTAAGGGCCATAATGCATAGGCCAGTGCCGAAGAACCAGAGACTGGCCAAGTAGGAAGCAGCTTCTCATCTCTAATAAACAGAAGAAGCAAGACCTTACAAAAGACTCAAAACCCAAAGTTTAGCTGTATCTGGAAGAAATCTCTGAAAAGTAGTCCTTTCATAGGGATTCTAAATACTAGCAATAAATCTATTCACCATAATCAATTTACAAGCACCAACCCCAGATGTAATCCCAGACTTCCAGTTCACCAAAGACAAATCCAGGAGAAAATAAGATGAGACCACTCAAAAGCCACTCACATGGACTCTCTAGATTGGTAACAACAGAAGTAACAAAGCACATTAAAATTAAATTAGAAATAATCTCTCAGACAACTACATATATGCCAATCATAGTGGAAGACATGCTTAGTGACTCTAGAACAGATACACATAAAGAAAAACATGAGGCTAGGAAAGTGATGGAAACCATGAATGGCCAACAGAGGAGAAAAGTAGAATATTTGAAACAGATTAAAACACATAACCAGATTAAAAACTCTATTAATAGTATATGTGTTAGAATAAGCCAATGTGAGAACAGAATATCAGACACAGAAGACAGGATTGTGGATACTGATCATGAAAAGAGATTTCTTTAAAGTAGCAAGGAACCTCAGAACATCAGTCAAACAGCTGCTGAAGCTACAAAGAAGAATGACATAAGATTAGTTGGAATCACTGAAATAGCAGGAAATGGCACAAATTACATCAGAAACTTGTTCACTTAAACAAATAGTGTTTTTATATGATGGAATACTACTCAGTCATAAAGAAGGATAGACTTCAGACTTTTATAGGTAAATGGATACAACTTGAGATCATACTCATAAGTCAAGTAAATCAGGCATGCAGGTGTAAATATTTTATTGTATCACTAGTGTGACAAAATGAAAGAAAAAATATATAATATGAACTGCATATGCAATTGTTACCCCTGAGTATTGTTTTAAAATTTTAGATTTTTTTCTCTTTAAAAGAAAATACATTTTTAAAAAAGAACATGTTCCCAGAACAAATGACAGAAAACATTTCAAGCGGGGAAAAATGTAACATGTAGACAAGAGAGGTATATAACTATCAAACCAGCCATAATAAAAAGAAACATGTATACCACGGGATATTATACTCAATATTTGAGAAATTCAACACCAGAACAGAATACGAGAAGCTGTTAAAGAAAAGAAATCAATCTCCTATAACAGAAAATGCATCAGAATCATAGCAGAATTCCAACACGAATTCTCAAGTCAAGGAGAGAATGGAGTGAAGTATTTGAAGCTCTAAAAGAGAACAACATCCAACCCAGGTTGATGTACCCTGTACAACCATCAAATCCGATGGAGAAGTAAGATACTTGCATGACAAAAAAGACCTGTGGAAACTCATGGCAAGTACCGCAATGATATTCTGAAAGGCATTCTTTTTTTTTTTTTTTTTATTTAAGGAGAAAAGGAAAAAAAAACAGTGAAAGGGTACAAGTTATACAGATTGACAGAAGAAAAACATGAACAGTAGGAAATCACTAGTTAATGGATTACATATTGCCATCTTAGAAATAATTGTTCAAGTCACAAAATTAAAGCTTGTAGAGTGGACATTCCAACAATGATACTGCAAACAGTTCTGTTCAATGATCCAATAAAACTCTGTGATATCATTTTCTATCTTATACACTTAAATATACATGCAGTTATATAGTTTAGAGCACTTTCTTTTCCTCTCTTTTGTACAATGACTATTACTCATTTTGGGTTTCATTGCTCCCACGATTCTTATTGCTTTTTTGGAAGAGAGTAAAACCAAATGAGACATAACAGAACAGAATTGGTCAAGTCAAAAGGGTGGACATAATAGATAATATAAAATCATAATACAAGGTGATCAACAATGGTTACTATAATGCCTCCCGCTATCTCTAATAGAATTGCCTATATCATTAGTTATAATACAATTGAACAAAACAGTAAAGAACAAAACCGACAAAACCAAAACATTGGAGACATTGTAGGTCTTCAAAAGTAGATAAAAGTCAACGAGAATGGGCGTCATAATGAATCTCATTATCTTCTCAGCTGATGCCTAAACTTTCGAACCTGATACTATCCAGCAAAACAGAATAGGGAACATCAGTCAAAAACAAGATGGTGCAAGAGACAAAAGGAGTTCACTTTCAAGAACACCAGCAGAATAAACACACCAGGAAAGGCATGCAATTAAATGGAGGGGGATAAAGGGAACCAACAAGAGGAAAGTAATGTGGAAAGGAAAGGTCAGTGTGTACCAGGTAAACTCATCATGTTTTATGGTATCAACTCAACAGTCAAATGAAACAGTCTGATATAATGGATCAAAAACCAAGATTTAACAGTATACTACATACAACAAGCATGCGATTCAAAAAATAAATTCACAGACTGAGAGGGAAAGGACTGAAACAAATATTTCATGTGACAACAACATGGAAGAAAGCAGGAGCAGCTATTTGCAGACAAATTCAATTTTAAGCCAAGACATTACTGAGTAAATGAGTGCGCCTAGTGACGATACTGCTAAGTTAAATAAATCAAACACACAAGTGTAAATGGGACATTTTCTCTCTGATGTGAGAAACTGAAAGTGCAAATAAGGACCAAAATCTATCGTAGATATAGGGAAATGGGGAGAAAATGTTCAAATAAGAGCAGGAGCCAGGGATGGGGCAGGGAATATGAAGAAGGGACAAGAAAAAAACAATAGAAGAAAAAGTAGAAAAAAAAAGTTTTTAAATAAAGAGGAAAGAAGGGCTGAAGGGAGAGTGGAGGAATGGGAAAAATAAGAATTAAAACATAACATGTACAGGTACAGATTCCCCATGATGAATGCATATCTAAGATGCACCAGTAAAATAAAATGAAATAAAAAATACTGGAACATTTAAAGCTTGTGTCAGGACATTTGCAAATTCCTTCACTGCAAGAATCTCTCAAAATTTGCCCTTTATTTCCAATTCTTTACCCAAATAATCACTTTTACTTGGTTTCCACTCAATGCACACCTACGTGGAACCTGCCTAACCCAGAACTTTTGTTCCTACTCCTAATTTGTGTTCTGTAGGGCAATTATTTTCATCTCATGAAGTAATGTGCTTTTACTTCAATTCTTCATTGTTAGTTCCCATATCACTAGAATATAATCTCTATGAAAGCTGGAGTTTTGGCTTCGTTGTTCGTGCAACATTTTAGTTATTTTACAAGGCTTGGTTTAAGGTATGTTCTGAAGGAAAATTAAGTAAATTAATAATTTTTTGTAGACAGATCAATAATTGAGGAGCATATACCTTACCAACTTCTTCACACCTCATATTTAATTTCACTACTTTTGTCAATGATAAATATTGTTAATAGTTTGGTAAACATAATTAGAAATACTTTCAGTGGCTATGCAATCATATACACATGCTATATTGTTTGTAGGCTGAAAATAAATAGAAATCAAATAGTTATAGATTTTTTGCAATTTTTTCAATTCACGATCCATTGTATGAAATAGTACTTGTTCATTAAATACAGACATGTTTTATTCTAAAAATACATCTAAAGCTGTTTTACATAAGCATAAGAAAACAATAAAATGATATGGAAGACCTCATAGAATTGGTGCAAAGCTTAAAGAACTACTATGAGGTAAGAAACAAGATCTTAGGAATGGTGAGTGGGTGGTCCCACAGCCAAAGTAATGCTACAGAAATAGCCTGGCTAAATTGCTGCTACTACAGTCACTGAATTTTAGAGAATGTTATTACAACTAAACATGGTATACTGTTGCATGTCACTTTCCTGTAGAAGTGACACTGACAAAAACTTAACAGGCAAGAAATTGATGAAAAAGTTGTGTTAGGATCTGTCAGTATAATAAAGTACCCAACAGTCTCCACTCAGGAACAAAGATCACATTTCATGCAGAGCACAAAAGAGAGCCACAGTACTGAGTTCCATATACCACCTGAGGGAATCCCTTCAATGACCTAAGCATTTTCCACAGTCCTGCCTCCTACAGCCCCAGAACATCTCCCAGTGCCACTACCCTGTGGGTCATGTATTTACATATGGGCCTTTTTGGACACACAACATCCATGTCTTACTGGAAGTCCTTTTGACACTGCTATCTGTAGAAGAGAAGGGACAGAAGAGTGGCGCTGTGAGAAAAGCAGGCTGCTAGTCATTTCAGTTAGAGGTCTCAGCAGAACTTATTGGTAACTGTGAAGCTGAGATGCCCAGAGCCATCTGGAGTACAGCAAGGGATCTGGGCTTACACTGGCACACTGACTACTAACTGAATGTGGTCTGCTCTGATAAGTGGGAGAGACCTTGGGCAGAGCCCCAGGCACCAGGCAAGCTAACCTAGGAGAGGCCTGGCAGCTGTGAGTTGCCTTGCAGCACCACTCTCTGCTGCAGGAAGAAACAGGTACTTCCTCCATGACAGGAGATGGTGGCACATCACAGAGTCCGTACAGGGTGTAACCTCTCCTGATTCTAACGCTCAAGGGAGAACATCAAACCGGATACATTTAGACTCGTTCCTGTATCCTACCTTCCCACAGTTCAGGAAATAATTCACATATAGTTTTTTGGATCCTGTAGAAAGAGATGCCACCCTGCTTGCCACAGAAGCTTGTAAAAATACCAATCCCCTCAAACATAGAAAGAGAATTCACATCCTGGGAGGTCAACTACTTTCTCAAATCTATGGGCAAATATTCACTATGTACTCCATTTCTACTGATATAGATTGTTTCTTTGGTACTAGGAGTCAAACTGATAACCTCACACATTTCCTGGCATAATTCAATAATTTTTACACATTATTTGACTAGACACCAATTTGTTTATTTTTCTATTATATCTTTACATAGTGAGATTGAGGCTTTTTATATATTATTGATGATTTTGCCCAAATAGTAAGTCCATTTTTACAATGGACTTTTATTTCAACTTTTCTGTAAGAATTTAGCACGTAAGTGTGTAGTTTTGGATATTGAACCCCGGGCCTTACCCACTGTAGCAAATCATTGAGTTAAAATTTCAGCTGAGGAATTTAGGTATTATTTTGTATTTATCCGTATTTTCTATAATTTTCTCTTTGAATTGGTAAATTTTAAACTGTGTAGTGCATTTTAAAATTTTCCAAAAAATATTCAACCTATTTATCTATATATTGCACCTTACTTTGATTTTACATTTGTTTTGTGTAATTTTTTTTAGGTAAACCTCTACCAGTCACTATGTGTGTACGTCTATCCATTATACATTTTGTAATTCAAAAGATTAGATGGACTATTTAAACAGTATTTCATGTTAATATTGTAGTTGTACACAGATCAATAATACGTAACTTCAAAATGAAAGAAAAAGTTACAGTTAGAGGTGGGTATGGTGGCATATGCCTGTAATCCCAGCATTTGCGACTCTGAGGCAAGCAGATTGCCCTTAGTTTCAGGACAGCCTGGGATATGTAGTGAGTTCAAGGCCAGCATGAAGTGAATAGTGATACCCTGCTTCAAAATAAATAGATAAATAAATATATACATACATACATGCTATGATAATCAAAACAGTATGGAGTTAGACACATATATCAATGGAACAAAATAAAAATGTCACCACGAAATGTATGCATCTTTGTTTGATTGATTTTTAACAAAGTTGCCACACATAATGGGGATAAGACAGCCTTCAAAAAATACTGTTTGCATAACTGGATAACTATATGCTGAAAAATAAATTATACCATAACCTTATCTATCTCATATCATATTAAAAAATTAACTCAAACTTCATTAAACATTTAATTTAAGACATGACATTTAAAAGTCGTTTAAAAAAGAGTATTGGAAAAGCTCAAAAACATTTATCTGGACAATGCTATTTTGGGTAAAAATCCAAATGTGTAGACAACAATGAAAAATTATACAGATTGGCTCACAAATTGCCCACACATTCAAGTAAAAAAATCAACAGAGTGAAGAGACAACACATAGAGTAATAGGAAACGTGCCCAAACCATATGTCTAAAAATGGATTAATGTCCAAAATATGTAAGAGATTAAACTACATAAAAAGTAACAAAACAAAATTTAATATAAAAATAGGCAAAGGATCTGCATAAAGATTTCTCAAAGTAGACACACAAATGGCCAACCATGATGTGAAAATAATGTTGCACATTGCTGACAACATAAAAATGAAAACTAAAACCGTAACTGAATATAACAGATACATGTTAGAATATATATTCTAAAAGGATGAAGACAAATGAGTTTTCGACAATATGAAGAACAGGGAACCCTTTGTTTACTATATATTAGAATGTGAATTGGTGTCACTTAGTGAAAAGCATTCCCGGACTTCCCCCAAATTAAAAAGAGCAATGAAAATAGATAGAAAGACACATAGATAGATGGATAGATAGATAGATAGATAGATAGACAGATAGATCTATAAATCTTAGTGACTTTTCTCATTGCTGAGACAAAACACCCAACACTGAAAGTATGAGATGTGTATTTCAGCTCACAGTTTGTAGATGTTTCAGGCCTTAGTTGGCTGGTTGCAAAGCAAGCAGCAGAGCAGAGCAGCATCACAGAGGAGAAACAGCCCATGGTGTAGCAAGCAGAAGGCAGCCAGCAGCGGCAGCAGGTCTGCCTGCCCTCTCTCCTTCGATCTTCCATCCAAGCTATAAGGCTT
This sequence comes from Cavia porcellus, assembly GCF_034190915.1. Classification (NCBI taxonomy): domain Eukaryota; kingdom Metazoa; phylum Chordata; class Mammalia; order Rodentia; family Caviidae; genus Cavia; species Cavia porcellus. The sequence goes on from NW_026947486.1 coordinate 99,383,289, forward strand.
TTGATTGGTGACACACACACTCAGGGTAGTTTTCATTATCCTCACTCACAGCTATGTTAATTTCAATCAGTGGACTAATTTCGTACCACACACCCTAATCCTAGTATGATATGCCTTAGGTTAAGCCAGCTCTGAAAAGTCCCACCTATGCATGCATGAGGCTTTGGGGGACTTTGGGGGATATACAACAAACCATATGCATATATGTTAAATAAATTTTGTATGTTGAAGGGATAAATGCATACAGATATTTGGTATAGCATTAATCATATTATGAAATAGGCCTAACCATCTGTCACTGAATCCATTAATACAGACTAGTGATATGTATATATACAATGGCATCTCAGTTCATGAACTACTTTCTAAAGTTACGGTCATGAACCAGGTTGGAACAGAACTGAATTAAATGTCTCCATAAGTCAAAATTGAATAAAACATGGAATTTGATTCAGTTTTCCTCCAGTTTGGTTTACCACTCCAATTGTGGAAAGAATAAATTTTCATAACGGAGACACCACTGGTTCAGTTTGACAAGCAAAAACTTGTCATCTGTAACAGCATTCATGAAACATCATCTTACATCAAGTAAAATCAACCCAACACAGAGAGAAAAATACTGCATAATCATATTTGCATGTAGAATTTAGCATTTCAAATTCATAGAAACCTTGTGCAGGAAGATGCTTATGGGACTACAGGTGTAGGTTGATGAGCTCTTGGTCAAAGGATACACAACTTCAGTAAAATAGTATGCATGATTTTAAGGACTCCATCATACAATACTACCACTGCATTTGACAAAGTATTTTACACTTGAAAACTGCTACTGCACTAAATTTTAAGGGTTTGCTCCACCCTAAATGTTTGTGATGTAACACAAATGGTAATTAGCCTAACGTAGTCATTCCAGAATGTGTGCACATTCAACTCAGCATGGTGTACTTGAAGAAGTACTCTCAAATTTTCTTATTCAATTAAAATTAATTTCATTTTTAGGACCATTCATGTCATAGTATAAATAATTCTGTCCATACACAGCAAATGGAAATAAAATAGATCTATTTGCAAAAAAGAAAAAAAAAAAAAAAAAACTCCAAAGACTAATTATTCCTGTCACTTGCCTTACAGTTAGAATCACATCTTTCATGATCTTTCTGAGTATATTCCTGTAATTGAGGCTGGAGGTTTGAATATATACATCACATCTTACACAAAAGACAATAGGATGACTAGACACTCTTGAAATTTAAATGTTCGTTATGTTTTAAAATACAGTTAGGAGTTTATGACACTAACACTTAAAATATTGGTTTAGTTGAATAATTTATATTGTTTAAGAGAAATGTAAAATATTTAACATGCATTATGTAGCTGCAGTTCCCCTTGGAAAATAAGCAGATAATAGCTTTGTCTAATTAAATAAATAGAAATCATAAGTAATGACTTATAAAGGAATAAAAAATTGAATGCCATTTTTACTTCCTTTGGATTTATTTTCTTTTCTGCTTATTTCCTGCCTCCCAACCAACCTTAGTGTCTGATTTACCAGCATCCCATCTCTTTATAGTAGATCAGGATGGAAATTGCTTCATTTTTGCAATGTGCATTTTGGCGTTTTGAACACATTGATCATCAGCTTTGGGTGTCAGAATGACTTTTCTTATTGCTTCCACCAAGGCGCTCCTTGCTTTGCTGAATATTGGTGGGATTGATAAGGATAGCTTTATACCAGAACTAACCAGTGCTTGTGAAGACTGGGTGACTGATGGCGTTCGTGGGTGCAAAACACAAGATGATGGTGGTGGTGCAGATGAAAACAGTGACTTAAAAGTAAAAGTTTGTGTGGACTTCAGACTTGATGGTCTTTGTTGTGGTGAAACCAAGTGCCTTGTTGATTGTGCACCTGAAGATCTTTCTGCTGCAGCAACTGAGGATCTTGCAAACTGTGCACCTGCACTTCTTGACTGGACAACTGGACGCCTTGCTGACTGGGCACTAACGTGTTTTACTGACTGAGTTAAAGATCTTGGTGCTTGCTGACCTGAGGATGACAGTGGAGCTGAACTCTGTGATGACCTTAGAGTTGAATGTCCTGATAAAGGTGCAGCTGATGGTTTTGATGCTGAAATTGGATATCTTGATGGTGCTAAATTGAAAGATTTTGGTGTTGGTAGATTCGAAGATCTTGGTAATTTTGTAACACAATGCCTTGGTGATTGGGTGAATGAAGAACCTTCTGAGGGGAAACCTAAAAAAGCTGCAGACTGTACATGTGAAGCATGGCCAACTTGATCTGTAACTCTCTCTTTCGTTTCAATTCTATATGAGACTACTGAAGGAGGAGTTTTGGGTGGAGATAGGTTCGTTTCTTCGTCTGGTGGAAGTAGATCATGGGGAACCATTTCACAGTGTTGAACAAGTTTAGTTAAAGGTGAAAGTAAGTCTACCTTCGGTGGAGTAACTGGATCCCCTGCTTCAGGAGTCCTCTGGAGGCATTGAGGATGTGATGCAGCTGGAGTTCTCAAAAGAGAGGCTGGAGACTGAGATGGAGAAGGCAAGGTTGTAGGAGCACTTGGCCTCTTTGGCTCTTCTAGGAGAGCTAGCCAGTCAGAAGGTAATGGAGGTGGTGCCGGTGCAGTGGGGCTCACAAACACCTCTGTTTTATGCTGAATTGGAGGCTGGGGTTGCAATTTTTCTCCCTTCCCAACCCCATAATGGATAAATTTCAGAGTATCTTCCTGCTCTTCACCTCTACTCCTTGATGAATTCAGAGGCCTGGCTACCACTTTGCCTGCACCTCTCATTAAAATCTCACTTATTTCAGTAAACAAGGGAGAGGCAAATGAGAAAGACTCCACTGGTTGATTCACAAGAGATGAATGAGAGATGTCTCTGCAGTCAGCTTGGGTATAATTCACTGAAGCATCATTTTGCACTGACTGACCCAGAGGCACACTTTTTGGTTCATTGGGATGATACAGGCACTTCTGCCCCTTCAGTATGTCCTGACTTTGTTCTTTACTTTCAGGCATAACATCCACTTTACAAATTCCAAAGCTATATGAATTATCAGACAAATTCTTTAAATCTGTATCATCTTGCCAATAACAAGTAGGTATACTGAGAGGTAAATTCTCCCCACAAGCATCAGGTAATTTGTACATTTTAACAGGTACTGCCTGGGAGGTGTATGCCTGCTCCTTTGGAAGAGTAGATTCTGAAGCATCCTTTGACTCTGTAGCTTCTAAATGTGGTTCTTTGTAGGTAACACCCATCAACTGGGCTAATGATTTACATAAATCCCTCAGTGTCGAAGAGGTACTATCAAACTCTTTGGACAGTTCAGCAACAAAGTCATCAGCACAAATATTTAGATCCTGTACTTGAATGGCTATATTACATAAACGTGACCGGATTCCACGAATTGAATCCCCTTGAAATTCTTTGGGCATTACCTTTTTAGTTTGATGATCTTCATCTTCCTGTTCATTAGGTGGCTGTGCAGACATGTTACCTTTTTTAAAACTGTTGGGAGGCTCTGCCTCTTTACTTTTCTGTAAACATCCTCCCCTTTCCTTAGACTCCTTATGAGAGTTCATCTGCTTCTTAGCCTGACCAGCAACACCTCACTCTGGCAGAGGCTGTCTTGATCTGAGGATGAGACCACTCTCTTTCCAGTTTTATACATCAGTAACCAGGCAGCACAGCTCTATGTCACAAGGTTATGGTTGAGTCAGCAATGAAATAATAATGCTGCCTGGTGATGGCCACACCCCTCTGGTCTACCTTACAGGAGCTACTTTCATGGGGGAGGGGTCTCTGGAGAAGAAGAAAAATTGCTATTAATCTCATGTGTCATTCAATCTGTCTGGGTTAGAAAGCAGTCTCTATCAATTGATTCTACCTTGGATGACCTTGAAAAGTATCCATGACTTCTGTTATTCTAAGATTATCTTCTAGTGGTTATTTTACTTATGAGCCTCATTTGGATGTTATACGGCCATCTCAGACTTGCTCTTGGGTTGCTCATCTACTCTAATATTCTTCTTCACCCGCGTCCTTTCTCTTTTGAGTAAGATGATTTCATCAGTTCAGTTAATTCCTCAAGCCTAGTAGTTAACTTTGGTTTTGACACCTCTCACTTAACCCCACTCTCAATCATCTGGCTTGGTCAATTGTACCCTAAAGTATATTGCAACCTTTATCCAACTCTGTACAGCTACCCAGCCACCATTACAACACACGTGATCTCCACCAACAAGATATCTCAAGCAGTGAACTAACTGGTCTATGCCATCCTTTCTTGTCTTCTTCCCAGCTATGCTCTATCCTACTTAACTTTCCATTTCAATCTACTCTTATCAGAGAATACACTTTCCATGATTTCTTTCTTTCACATTTATTGAGAGTTGTACTCTAACCTACTCTTTGTTTCTACTGGAGGAAGTTTGTGGTTGTCTTGAGAAGAACGTGTGCCCTGCTATTTTTAGATAAAAAGTCCTACAAATGTCTAATAGATTTTTTGTATGTACTACTGTTCCAGTTTTATATTTCCATGGTGATCTTCTTTATAATTGTTTTTCATATTGAAAATTCAGTGTTAAAATCTTTGAATGTTGTCATTCAATTTTCTCTTTCTAATATGAATTCAATCCATGTTAGTTCCTCCCTACTAGAGATATTATTTCTAGGGTCACTTATTGTTACAATCAGTATAATTTCTTGCTGTGTTGAACATTTCATCATTATAATAGGCCTGCTTTATCCTACAGAAATTTCATGTCTGAAAATATTTTATGGTATTAGCATAGCCACTATATCTCTTGTGATTTCTCTTGGCATGGAATTTCTTCCAATATTTTTAACATGTTTGTTTCTTGAAAGCTTATCTCATGAACGTGGTTTATTTTATGCAATGTAACGTTCTCCGGACTCATAGTTAATGACATAATGTATTATTTTTAAAAGCTGGATAGTATTGCATTGTTTATACACACATTTTTAATTCTATTCATCCATTATGGAATACCTGAAGTTGTCAGACAGCATAGAGTTAAGTCACATTATTTTTCTTTAGCCCATTAATATTTGCTTTCTGATTGAATTTTAATTCAGTCAACTTCCTGTCTATGACATTTGGGTTTGACTTGCTCTTCCTTTTCTAGAAGCTTGAGATGTAGCATTAGGTTGTTTATTTTTGCTCATTTGATTTTATTGTTGTGAAAATTTATTGTTATATTGTTCCCTCTTAAGATCACTTTCTTTGCATCCTAAAGGTTATGGTATGTTGTATTCATATTTTCTCTGAATTGTAAGTATTGCTTTATTTCTTCCTTAATTATACCTGTAACCCACTGGTTGTTCAGCAGTTTGTTATTAATTTCCAATTATTTATGCATATTTGCAGTTTCTTTTGACATTAATTTCCAACTTCAATGTGCTATGGTCAGATATTATGCATTGGATAATTTCAATCAATTTGTACTTACTTAAGAATGTTTTATGGGTTAATATATGGTCTATTTTAAAGAATGTCCCCGCACAACTGAGAAGAGTGTATATTCTGATGTGGTTGAATGGAACACTCTGTGAAAAACTACTATGTTCATTTGCTCACAGGTATAGTTCAGTTCTATTATTTGTATGCTCAATTTTTGTCTAGTTGACCTATCTCTTTGCAGCAATGGAGTATTAAGGTCCCCTGTTGCAACTATGTTCTTTTTTAAAAATTTTTTATTTAAAAGTAAAATAGATAAAACAAAACAAAACAAAGCGGTGTAAGGGTACAAGTAATACAGAACTACAAAAAAAAGTAAGAAATCACCAGTTAATAGATTACACATTATCATCTTAGAGATAGTTGCTCAAGTCACAGTATCAAAGCATAAAAAGTGAACATTCAAACAGAGAGACTGCAAACATGTGTTCTTGTGGATTTGGTTTTTCATGTACATTAGTGTCTGTCTTATATAGTTAAGTGCTCCTGTGTTTGGGAAGCCTGAGCACAATATATTTTGAGTTACACACAAAACCAGTGTTGTACCAGATTACACACTACCTATGCCTTATCAAGGAATCCACTGAGGTTACTGAGATAAAATAAAATGGCATACCTTGGATGAGCTTCCATACCCAGAACATGGGCAATCCTTTTCTATTTTCACCATTCTGAATCTGATGTTCGTAATAAGGAAGATCACTGAGTTTTTGGCTTGTTGGTAAAGAGTTTATTTTATTAGACTCATTTAAAAACTGGAAATTTCACTATGCCACTCATCAGAAACTTAAAGACAATGTTTTGAATTTAAATTTTTGAGCATATTACTAAAAACATACATTTCTTGACAGAGAAGTCGCAATGTTTGCAGCTATTTTTAGAATTATAATTTGCTCGTGATTACGAATAAAGGTGAGAAGCTATAAACCAGTTGAAATAGCTTAGCTTTCAATAGATTTCCTGATTTACTATCCAAGACATATTCTTACTAAGCCATAAAGAATGCCAAACTTGAGAGATTTCTAAGTAAATGGATGCATTTTGAGACCATACTCTTTAAGTGGACTAAATCGCACACACTTATGTACATACAGCATTGTCTCCCTGGTATGAGAAACTGAAAGACTAAAAAAAGACCCAAATGGACAGTTATATTGTGAAATAGGAAGAAATTGTTCAAAGGGAAATAAGAATTATGGAGGAAGATGGGGGTAAGGAAGGGTGGGAAAGGGGAAAAATGATTAAAGAAGAAAAAAGAAGGAGGAGAAGAGGGACTGAATTGAGAGAAGGGATGGGAAAAAAGAAGACTCAAGATATATCATACACAGATGCAAATGCCCTATGATGCATATGATCATTATGTAAGTTGTACCAATAAACTTAATTTTAAATAGGATAAATAAGACATACTCCTACTGTCTCTCACAAATAAATTATATCACAATATTCTTTTTTGAGATATTATTAGTGCATATCCATTGCATAAAATAGTGTTTGTTTTTGTTATATTCACGCATGCACATAAATACACTCTGATCACTGCTTCATTACTCTCCTCACCTTTCCTCCCTCCTTCCCCAATCCTGTTCCTTATTTTTAATAGCCTAGGACTGTACAGCATTCAGCATTTGACAACAGGTATTATTCTAATTCCTTAGTGGCTTCCAATTACTTCTCGTTTTAAGAGCATATGTAAATAAACATATATTTGTGAAAGGAATTTAGGGATAAGATGAATTGTGTTTCAGTCAGATATTAGTGAGCAAAGGTCAAATAGTGCAGGTGGATTTGAGTGGAAAGAGGTTGGGCACATCAATAGTAAGAAGAGCAAGCGAATGCTTAAAATTTAATTCAAATACTGATTTCGTTTGAAATCTTTCCCGTTATCATGGACCAGGTAGATGGAGTGGAGACAGATAAATAATAATCTTTTTGGAAATTCAGCATGGCTGAATAGAGGAGGAGCTGGATTGGAGTTACTCAGAGGAAATAAACTCAAAACATGGCTAACTGGAACACACAGAGGGACAAATATCCAGATGCCAAAATCAGTGTGAAACAAGAGAATTGCAGATAAAAATAAAATAAAAAACACAAGCATAAGGTTGCCTGTGGGAACTTCACATGAGCAAGCACTGACAAAGTCCTACACCCATTCATGACAAAAACCCTGCAGAACACTGAAATAAATTATCTTCATCTCAATCCGATAAAAGCTATCTGTGACCAACCAACAGCCAAATGCAATATATGCACATCCATGTTTATAGTAGCAAAATTTGTAGTACCTCAATTTTGAAAGCAGCCAAAATGCCAGTCAACTAATGAATAGCTTTTAAAAACGTGTGTACTTTATACAATGGAGTACTTATGTGCCATAAAAGTGATAAATTTCAGACATTTCTTACTAAATGAATATACCTTGGGTCCATACTCGTAAGTGAAATAAATTGGACACACATGTGTGCAAATGACATATTTTTCTGTTGCGAGAAACATAAAGTGTAAGTAAGGACCAAAATGTATAAGTGATATTGTGAAATAGAAAGTGCTCAAATTGAAACGGGAACTGGGGAGGGGGAAAAGGAAAGGGAAAAGAAGGGAGGAAAAGCAAAAATGATTAGAAAAGAAGGAAAAATAGAAACAAAGGTTTCATAAATAAGCAGCAGAAGAGGGTTGAAAGGATGAAAGGGGAATGTGGAGAAAAGAATCAAGTTGTGTCATGTACAGGTACAAATTCTCTCTGTTGAATGAAATCATTCCATATACTCAAAATAAATCAATAAACCTAACTAATTAAAATGTATTGTGATTAAAAAATGGATGGTACTACCAAAAAACAGACCTGAGCCTCAGTGAAACAGATGAGCAGATACAGGAACAACTCCAAACACACTCGGCCACCTTATCTTCAACAAAATGGTCAAATAACTTTACTGGAAGAAAAAGAGTCTCCTTAATAAATGGTGCTGGTGCTGACTGTTACACTGCTGACTTCTCTTGTCTGCTGCGTTTTTAGATGCTCACTCAGATTCTTTCTTAGCAAGGGGATAGTTTATGCCTGTTTTATGTGCACTCCTCCCCAGTCGCTATTTCTCTTCCACTATTTTACGCTTATTTCTTCCTACAGCTTAACAGCTGGGTTCTGTATATTTAATTCACTCTCTATTATTTGCCTCATTTTATGTGTTGTTGATGCATTAGGTACATATGAGCCACTCATAGATGCTTGCTGATCAGGTTTTACATATTTGAAACATTAGTCCCATGCAGACCAAAATTAGGCAGAAAAAGTTGATGAACAACATTGTCTTGAATTATTTTTATAAGAATAATGTACTTCATAAAGTGTAGAATACGTAAGGCTTATTTTTCAAGTTCTCCTGAAGCTTTCTAAATATCAGAAACATATTTAGATATTTGTGCACTGCATTTAATATTGAGGAAATGTATTTTCAGAGCTTTAAGTAACTGTCAAAATCACAGTGATGGCCGAGCATGATGGCTCACACCTTTCAGCACTCAGGAGGCTGGGGGAGGACGATCACTGCGACTTTGAGGCCAGCCTGGGTTACACAGTGAGTTAAGGCCACTCTGAACTACATACTGAGACCTTGCTTAAAAAAATCCGAAAGATATAAGAAGGAATTGGAAGTCCAGTTCCTTAGCACATGGCTCAAGATTCTGTGGTCACAATTCTCTGCCTCATTCTCTTTCACAGCAAAATGCTCCCAGCTCTTTCCTCTGTCCCTTCCCCCATCTTCCATACTCTAATTCAGGACCTGCCCTGAGAAGTGCACCATTAGTCACACTTTATCTGATCTCTTCCTCTTCAGAGCTTACTGTTTGTTGTCTTATTATTAGACTGACCCATATCAATGGTAAATAACCACTACTGCTTAACTCAGAGCCTTCACGTAGAAAAATTAGCATCCTGTTAGCCAAACCTTAAGATTACCTAATGAAACAAGAAACTACTGTGAGAAGTTTTGACGTTGGGTCCATAACAGACAGAGATTAGCGCGGGTATTTAGTACCTTTTGAAGTTCCCTTGCCCACCTTGATTGTGTCAGCTGCTGTGTCTGTCCACTTCAAGTGTAAGCTTTGGGGGCTCCTGTAATGGCAAAATAGAGGCAAACAGCATTCATAGCTGCTCCAGGAGACTGAGCCAACCCTTTAGCTATGTGATAGGAAACCACAGAGGTGCAAGGCAAGAGAGTCAGAAACAAGTGAAACCAAGAAATACTGGATTTTATAGTAAATGCAATAGCAACACCACAGCACACCAGCCGTGGTTATGTGGTGGCACAGAAGGGAGGGGAAACCTTCTACTCAGCAGGCTGAAATCCGTCTAAAAGTTGCCCTGGCCAATTTAGCATATGTCCTATGGAACCAAGAAGAAATATTCTGAAATAAAATAGCAATACAGGACCATCCAGATATCAGGCAGTTTTCTATATTAAAAATCTATGAAATAAATGTCTCTTTAAAAAATATTTCTGCTAGCAGAAGAATCTTAGTTTCTTATCACCAATTTTAGCTTTCAATTACTGCATTCTATGTTGTGTCTTTTATTGTGCTGCTATGAACATGGGTGCACATATATCACCGTGGTATGACCTTTCCAGTTTTTATGGAAAAATATCCAGAAGGGGAATAGCTGGGTTGAATGGAACTTTCAATCCTAGTCTTCTGAGAATTCTCCATAAAGATTTCCATAGTGATTGCACCAGTCTACACTCCCACCAACAGTGGAGCAGTGCTCCTTTTTCCCTGCAGCCACACCACTATTTGTTATCAGTTGATTTCTTGATGGCATCCATTCTTTCTGGAGTGAGATGAAATCGTAATGCTGTTTTCATTTGCATTTCTGGAATGATCAGTGACGGTGAACAATTCTTTATGTATTTATTTGCCCTTTGTATATCTTCATCTGAGAACTGTGGGTTCAGATCAGATACCCATTTTTGGAGAGGGTCTTTGAATTTGGGGGCTTGATGTTTTTCAGTTCTTTATATGTTCTGGATATAAATCCTTTGTCTGAGGGGTTGCTGGCCATAATTCTTTCCCATTGTGTGGGTTTCCTTTTCACTCTGTTGGTGATTTCTTTTGAAGTGCAGAAACTTTTCAATAATATGAGATCCCAGTTGTTTATTCTTTGAAGTGTTTCCTGTGCAGTTTGTGTTTTGTTCATGAATTCTCTGCCTACCCCTATGTCTCCAAAACTTCTACCTATCTTTCTTCCTGTAGATTTAGTGTTTCTTTTTAATATTTAGGTCTTTGATCCATTTAGACTTTAGTTTAGTGTGTGGTGATAGGCGTGGATCTAGCTTCAGTCTTTGGCAAGTGGAGAGCCAATTTTTCCAGCATCATTTATTAAAGAGGCTATCCTTCTTCCAGTGAACATGTTTAGTTCTTTTGTCAATTATCAAGTGGCTGAGTGTCTTTGTAGTTCTGTTTGCATCTTCTAATCTGATCCATTGATCCTCGGGTCTATTTCTTTGCAAATACCATGCTGATTTATCACTGGCGCTTTGTAATACTGTCAAGTCAGGAATTGAGATGCCCTCTGACTTGCCTTTGTTGCTCAGAATTGTCCTTGTTATTCTAGGTTTCTTATGTTTCCAAATGACTTTTAGGAGTGTTTTCTTTAAGTCTGCGATGTATGTTAATGGTATTTTGATTGGGATTGCATTACAACTGTATAACAGTTTGGGAGCATGGTCATTTTTACATTGTTGGTTCTTCCTATCCAAGGCAAGGAATATCCTTCCATTTTCTAATATCCTCTTCAAATCCTTTGTTTAGGGTAGCACACTTTTCAGCATATAGGTGTTTTACATTCTTAGATTGATTCCAAAGCATTTCATTTTTTAGATGCTATTGTGTAGGGCAATATTTCCATAATTCCTCTCTTGGAGGGTTTTTGGTTTGTGTACAGGAGTGCTATTGATATTCGCGTGTTGACGTTGTATCCAGTTACAGTGCTGAATTTTTTTATTACTTCTAGTAGTCTTTTAGTGGAGTATTTTGAATCTTCTATATAAAGTATCATGTCATCTGCAAATAGTGATAACTTCTTCCTTTCCTATCTTTATTCCTTTTATTTCTCTCTCTTGTCTGATTTCCCTGGCTAGTGTTTCCAGAACTTCGTTGAACAGTAGTGGTAACAATGGGCATCTTTGTCTTGTTCCTGATTTTTAAAGTGAAAGATTTCAGTTTTTGTCCATTTAGAATAACGTTGTCGTGTTGTTTGTCATAGATGGCCTTTATAAGATTGAGGTAGACACCGTGTATTCTGACTTTCCAAAGGATTTTTATCATGAACATGTGTTGGACTTTATTGAAAGCTTTTTCTGCATCTATTGAGATGACCATCCGTTTGTTTGTTTTTGGCTCTGTTGATGCTGTGTATTACATTTATTGTTTTGCATATGTTAAACCATTCCTGCATTCCTGGAATAAATTCCATTTGGTCATATTGTTGAATCTTCTTGATGATTTGCTGCATTCTATTTGCCAATATTTTGTTGAGAATCTTTACATCAATATTCATTAGTGAGACTGACGTATAGTTCTCCCATTTGGTTGGGTCTTTCTCTGGTGTTGGTATGAAAGTGATACTTGCCTCCAGGAATAAATTAGGGAGGATTGCTTCTTTTTCAATTTCATTGAAGTGTTTAAGGCGTATTAGCATCAAATTTCTAATTCTTGTAGAATACAGTTTTGAATCCATCATGCCCTGGGCTTTTATTTGTTTTTAATTTTTTATTCACATTTTCAATTTCAATAGCTGATATTAGGATATTCAAAACTGTTATCTCTTCTGGACTGAGCTTTGGTAGTTCATATGTTTCTAGAAATCTGTCCATTTCCTGTTTTTCACTCTATGTGAGTAGAGATTTTCAAAGTAGGTATTTATTATTTCTTTTTTGTATTTCCAAGGGATTTGTCATAATTGTCTCCTTTTCAGTTCTTATTGCATCCATTTGGATTTTTCCTTTCTTTTTCTTGATAAGGCTAGCTAGAGTTTTGTCAACTTTGTATACTTTCTCAAAAAACCAGCTTTTTGATTCATTAATTCTTTCCATATTTTTAATTTCAATTTCATTGATTTCTACTCTAATCTTTTCAACTTTCTCTCTTCAACTTTGGGTTTAGCTTGCTCTTTTTCTTTCTAGAAACTAGACATGAAGTATTAGATTGCTTATTTGTGCTCATTCTGTTTCTTGATCTGACAGTTTATTGCTACACATTTCCCTCTTAAGACTGCTTTCACTGCATCCCACAGATTGCAGTATGTTGTCTCTGCATTTTCGTTGAATTTTAGGTATTGCTGTATGTCTTCTTTAATTTCATCTGTAGCCCACTGGTTTTTCAAAAGACTTTTATTTAATTTCCATGTATTTATGCAGGTTTTGCGATTAATTTCTACTTTTATTGCACTATTGTCAGATATTATGCATGAGACAATTTCAATATCTCTGAAGTTATGTAAGAGTGTTTTATGAGATAATATATGATGTATTTTGAAAAATATCCCATCCACAGCTGAGAAGAATGTGTGTATTCTGCAGTGGTTGGGTGGGACACTCTGTAAACGTGTACTAAGTCCAATTGCTCACAGGTATGATTCAGTTCTAACATTTCTTTGCTGACATTTTGGCTAGGTGATCTATCTTTTTAAGACAATGGGCTGTTAAGGTCCCCTGTAATAATTGTGTTCTTGTGAATTTTGTTTTTCATGCCCACTAGTATTGGTCTTATATAGTTGTGTGCTCCTATGTTTTGTGCATATGTATTTATAATTGTTAGTTCTTCCTCTTGAATTTTTCCCCTAATGAGTATGTAGTGACTTTCTTGATCTCGTTTAATCATTTTAAGTTTGAAGTTCACATTGTCTGCAAATAGAATAGTTACCCCTGCTTTTTCCTGGGTGCTTGATGCATGGAATACTGTTTCCCATCCTTTCACTTTTAATCTATGTGTTTCCTTTTAAGTCAGATGTGTTTCTTGTATACAGCATATTATGGGATCTTGTTTCTTGATCCATTCTGTAAACCTATTTATTTTGATAAGTGAATTGAGGACATTTGCATTTATGGATATCACTGACATGACTTTGCCATATTATGTTCCAGTAGTTTGCTTTCTGCTTCTCCACAGTTAATTTCTTGTCCTACCTGGTGGTTTCTTTCTGTTATTTTTCTGGGTTTTGTGGTCATTTTTATCTCTATCTAGTATGTTTTTCAATACACTTTCTAGGGTTGGTTTGGTGGGTACGAAAGTCTTCAGTTGTTCTTTCTCATGGAAGCAACTTGTTTCACTATTAAACTTGAAAAAAAAAAGTGTTTCTGCATATATCAGTCTTGGTTGAAAGTTGTTTTATTTCAGGACATGAAATACCTCACTCCAAGCTCGTCTTGAATTGAGGGTTTGTGCTGAAAAGTCTGCTGTAATTCTAAGGGACTTTCCTTGATAGATGAATTCTGTCTTTTCTCTAGCAGCTTTTAGGGTTTTGTTTTTATACTGTAGTCTGAGATCTTAATTATTATATTCCTATGTAGAAATTTATGTTGGTTTTGACTCATGTTCCATATGCCTCACTTATCTGCGTATCAGATTTTCCCCATGTTTGGGAAATTTGCTATTGCTTCTGTGAATATTTTAGTTATGTCATTTGGATTGACTCCCACATCATCACTGGTGCCTATTAATCTTACATTATTGCTCTTGGCATTATCATGAAGCTGTTGGATTTTCATTTCATGCTGCTTACTATTTTTAAAAATTATATTCTTTCATGACTGCTAATTGTGATCCTGTCCTCAAGGTCTGAAATCCTATCCTCGGCTTCATTTAAATGGTTGTGCCAGCTCTGAATATAATTTTTTGTTTCTTGTATGTCTCTTTGAGTTTACTTCATGAATTCCGCTTGTTTTCTATATTGATCTTTAAAGGTTCCAATCAGTTTCCCATGCTTTGGTACTCTTTTCTCTATTTCTTCTTTAGCTGTGCTCAGCAAGTCCTTTACTAAGATTGGTTTTTTCTATCTTTACATGGGAGAGTACTTCTAATTTGCTTTCCTCTATAGCTATGTGGAGTTGTTCTTTTTATTTCACTTGCTATCTTTTCAGGTATTTCTGGAGTGTTACTTTTGAAGTCCTCTCTTTCAGTGTCTCCTGTACTTGCTCCTGGTGGACTAGATGTTTAAGATTGCTTTTAGCTGTTTTGTTTAGCCATTTTCCCCTTTTGATTTAGTATTTGTTCCTACAACCCACTAGTGTCAACTGTCGGTAGTGTGTAACTTGGAGTCCTAATGTAAGGTTGATGTTTGTCCAATTTCTGGGTCCCTCAAAGAAGAGATGGGCCAGCCACCTGACTTCCCAATGCAGGGCCTGTTAGGTGAGTCCTATATTCTTCCTGGGCTGAGACGCCTAGTAGTATTGATGTAGGTCAGCTTTTAATTCCTGCTATTACTTTATCTGCAGGTTATTCCAGTCATTAAATCTCCCTGTCTATAGTGTTTTGGCCAGCTGATGCCCTATGGTGCCCCTATTGTGTGCCTGTGTGTCTCACAGGCCCTTTTGATTTTCTCCAAGTTGGGGGAGTCCTTATTGGCCCACGCCTCACCCTGCCTGATGTTTTCTGGGTGCAGAAGGAGTCACCCACACTCTTCCCAGAGTCAATAAGATCTTATAGTTAACTGGAGGGAGCTTTACTACTGGCCCTATTTACTCATGGCACACCTCTAATTTAGGGGCATACTCACCACACTGACTGGAGCCTGCTGAATCTTCTTTTTGGGTGAAGCATTTAATGAATCAGCCTTCAAACTAGAACAGTTAATTCACTGCATTCCAGGATTCTGGGAGAAAGGGTGAGAGCTGAAGATCAACAGCAATATTAGTTCCAGGATGTAGAGAATGCCCTGAGGGCCCGACAGATGTCCTGTGTCCGGGCATCTGCTGGGCGCAGGCCAAGGTTCCAGGGCAGCGTGGCATTCCTCAGTACTGACTGGAGTGGCGCAGGAAGCAGGCAGTTATGCAGGCCATGTTCTGAGGGCAGCACACATTCCCAAGGTCTCACAGGAAGCTAGCAGTGGCCTGGGAGAAGGTTCCAGAGCACTGTGGCATTCCTCAGTGCTGGCTGGAGTTGCGCCTATTTCTGGGATTTGAGCAATGTTTCAAACATTCCTTGGTGCACTGGGAATCATCTGGCTCATTTTGGCTTCCAGGACAGACTGCTGGCAACTGCTTGCCACTTGAAGCTCACTGGGAGTGGGCCTTTGAGCCTGTGGGGACTAATGTATTCTTTGGTGATTTCAGACCCAGGGCATGGTCTTACTCCCTGAGAGCCAAGTTCTTTTTGTTTAAAGAGATTAAGACAAAAGAAGACAGAACAAAGCAGATCAGAAGAGAACAATGTAAGCAACACAGTATTTCACAAGACAATCCATAATTAACAGTAGCTGCCATAATGTCTCTTTCTTTTAAATAGTTGTGCATAATGTCATATACAATAGTATCAAAGATACAAAAGTAGTATAAAACCATTCAAGAGAATGAAAGTATTACAGAGCATTCAGAACCAAATAACAGAGAATGAACAATGGCTACTATATTATCTCATTTCCCAAAGAAAATTTGTTTATACTATCACACATTATAAAATCCAGTAGTATACAATATGATAACACCAATGGAAACAGAAGAAAAGCATGGTAGGACTTCAAAGCAAGATGATATTAAATCAACACTGGCTATTATAATGTCTTGTTTTCTTCAAAACAGCTGCTCATACCATCACAGATAACAAAATGAAACAAACCAGGACAAAGCCATTCCAAATAATGAATGAAAACATTAAAAGGCTTCAAAGTAATGTAATGAGAAATCATGATTACCATCAAATCTTATGTGCTCTTACCATTTCTTACGCTGGGGAGACTATAAGGTATTTATACATTTGAGCCTGATTTATTTCACTTATGAGTATGGTCTCAAGCTGCACCCATTTATTCATAAATATCTCAGTGTGATCATTCTTTATAGCTGAGTAGTACTCCATTGTATAAAAATACCACAACGTTTTATACATTCCTCAGGTGATGGACACTTAGATCTGGATATTACAAATTATGCTGCTATAAACATGGGTGCACATATATCACTGTGGTATGATGTTTTCAATTCTTCTGGGCATTCTAAGGCTTTCCATGGGACTGGACTTAAACCCACACAGTCAGGGCCTGGGACTGGATTCCCAGGCCTGTTTGATGTTTGTAGTTTGTTGGGTGTGGCCCACTTGGTCCTGTGGGTACCTCCTGTGGATCTTAGGGTGATTTTAGATGCAGGGATGCTCTTGCCAGCTGTGAGCAGAGTTCCAAGTTTTCCCAGTGCGCTGAAATTCCACCCACAGGCACATGATCAGGGCTCAGGACTGGATTCCGAGCCCTGCCTGCTGCTTGGAGGTGGATGGGTGTGGCCTGGTTACCTCTTACTAATACTTCCTTTTACAATGTGACCTATTTTGTGTATTTTTATGTGTTTTGGTAGTGAAAGAAATTTTAAAACCTAGATGTAGAATTTATATGACCTCAGGATCCACAATGAAAGCTAAAACTTAAACTCTATAGATTCAAGGAAGGAGTAAAAATATGAAGTAATGGCACAGAAAACCTATCATGAAATAACATGAAGAACTGAACAGAACTGGAGAATCATACAGACATTCAGGTACTGCAGACATTTGGAACCCCACGAGGTGAACCAAGAGCAGAATATCTCTACATTGTATTTTATTTGAAATGCCAAAATATTCAGAACAAAAAAGATTTGTTAAAAGCTTCCAGATAGAAAATCTACACAGCCTATAATCACAAACTATCCTAATAAAGTCAGATTTCCCAATAGAAACCCTAAAGTCTATAAGGGCCTGTAGTATTGAATTCCAAGCACTCACAAAAGTATAACTGCCAGCCTAGTTTACTGCGCTAGTCAGTTTCATCTTGCTGAAACACAATACCTGATACAGAAAAGTGAAAGGAGAAGAGATTTAGTTTAACTCCAGGTTTCAGGGGATTCATTCTTATGATTGGCTCTCTTCAAGTCAGGAGCCTCATGGTGGAGAGGCTTGGCAGAGGGGAGCTGCTAACATCACAGGGTAGCCCTGGGAAGAAGACCGGGCACACAGTGCCAGAAAAGAAGGGACTAGTACAGTACCTGAGGTCATCCTTTAGGACCCACCAGAGACACACAGAAGAGTGTCCTTCTAATCCCTTCAGCATTTCTTAAGCCAGCCAAGTCGACAGGTCATCTTAGTCATCTCAATACAACACTTGTGGACTTAATAACCACTAATTTAAACTGTACATAATCTCTAAATCAACACAGTAATATTTTAGCACACATTATACAATTATCTTGCACACACCAAAAATGTAATAATCTGATCCCCAAGCTCAACAGTACCAGTATTTTCTCTTATTTTTGTAACAAAATCAATCGTGACACAGACTTTATAAAAATGAATAAAGAGAAAAATTAATGTTCATACTATAAATCTGTTCATATCAATTTCCAAATCAATGCTTTCACAGTTCAGCATATAAAATACCCAGCTACAGGGCGATAAAGTAAACATGATAAACTGCTAGCTGGGAATGTAGACGAATAACATGAAACAGTTTGTTTTACTATTTTGCTGCTTTCCATTTTATTTTCAAAATAAAAGGACAAGAAAGAGTTAAAAATCAGGCAAAGCTAATGTATACTGCTTTGGAGCAGTAACAGGGCTGCTGAATGACAAAGAAAACAACTATCCAAGTGTGGCCCAGGGCAAACAGGGGAAGAAGGGTGCCCTGGTGAGGACGGAGAGCAGCGTGTGGAACTCCTCATGCTGGTGATTTGTCCTCCGAGTATAATTGTGTGTATTTCCTTTACAGTTACTAAGTACACTGTGCATACAAATTCTATGCATTTTTGGAAGGCCAGACGTGGAGGCACAGGCCTCTAATTCCAGCCCTTGAGTGGATGAGGCAGTGAAGTCGCTTTGAATTGAAGGCCAGACTGGGCTGTGATTTCAAGGCCAGCCTGAACTGCACGGTGAGACTCTATCTCCGAAAGACCAAAGTAAAATCTGAGCACTGTTGGATGTGTATTTCACAAGAGGAAAAGCATAAAAAAGAAAAGTTACTACATACTTGAAAAACAGTATTTGTAAGGAATGAACTTTGTGATTTATAACAAATAAATACAAGTGGTGGGGATTTGGCTAAGTGGATGGTATTTTGGCTTTGGATCAATCATCAAAAGCTGCATTCCATGAACTAATTTGTCTCTCTCTTTTTTTTCTTTCTTTCCTTCTTTCTTCTTTCTTCCCTTCTCTCTTCTTTCTTTCTTCTTTCTTTCTTTCTTTCTTTCTTTCTTTCTTTCTTTCTTTCTTTCTTTCTCTCTCTCTCTCTCTCTCTCTCTCTCTCTTTCTTTCTTTCTTTCTTTCTTTCTTTCTTTCTTTCTTTCTTTCTTTCTCTCTGACATAGTCCATCACAAAGTTTGCATTAATTTTCTTTGCCTGAATGCTCTTATAAAAATTGTCTTTTTTGAAGCTAAAAATATTGTGGTGCTTCTGAGACCTGGGTTTTGCTACGTTGAATTCCTAGGATCTCACTGCCAAAAGCGCCACCACCTTGCGCCAGGTGCAGTGAAAAAAATCGCAGAGAAGAACAAAGAGCTTGCCTCAGTGTGTGGACTCAGTATCAACATTTTTAAAAGTCATACTTTAAAAGACCAAATATATAGATCCAGGTGGGCTTGCGTTCCTCCTTTGATTCCAGGAACCCACATATGTTTCAAAGTATGCAAATCAATAACTTTAATTGTTTCCAAAACTCTCATAGAGAATACTTTCTGCATCTAAAATTGGGAAAACAATTAAGTTTGCAAACTGAGGTATCCCCGCAATAGGCAGTACCTGCCTGTTTGTACTATGCATCCATCCTGTGATTTTCAATGAATATACAAGGAGCAATATGAATTAAAAGAAAATACTTGAAGATGTGCACAAAAGAAGAAATTGTTCAAAAGGAAAGGGGAGCTAACGGAGGAGGGAAAAAGAAGAAAAGAAATAGAAAAAATGAGAAAAGAAGGATAAAATGGAAACAAAGCTGTGTAAATAAGGAGGGAGAGAGGTGAAAGTGACTGAAGAAGAGTGAGAGGGAAAAAGACAAATCAACATATACTATCTACAGCACAAACCCCTACGATGACTGTCATTTGTATACATAAGCTGTACTAATACACTTAAGTAAATTGCAGAACACTAAAGGGGCTAATCCCTGAGTGGAACATGACACTTTTACTGAAGAAAAGTTACTTCTAGTTATGCAGAAGTTTTGCTTATAAGCCTTATTGCTGGTTAATTATTGATATTGCCTTGGCTGGTGTGTAATATCTCATATTGAAGTTACTTAATGACTCGCACATTAATAGAATAATGATATTTCTTAAATATACCTCAATAATACTTAAAAAAGCAATACTTATGGGTAGAATTTGGATATTACTTGACCTTTATTGTTGTCCTTTCACAAATGCACGTTTTTTGAATTGTCACAAAAGCTACAAGAGTCTAAACTACCTAGAACTCAAGTAATACCTAATGTTGAAATGAAGATGCTTTTATTGTATGTTCATGGCCTGTAGCATCCTAGAATCTTGCTTCCCTAATAAGAGCAGGTCTTCAAATCGCATATATCATTGTATATTAGCCATTGTTCGTTTTTCCCATTTCTGCTCCTCGAGTCTCTGTGTTGCACTGCTAATAGCTGTGTTGCCTTTATTACTACCCTTGTGAGTACTGATTTACCGAGCTGAATGCAGTTCTGAATGAAGGAACAGGCTTCAGAGAGACAGTGTTACCTGTTGCTTCATTTCATAAGGGCTACCGCTGTCTCCTGCTGTCTCTCACTCTTGTCCTCCCTGGCACAGACGACACACTCAAGTGCCTGCTGCACCACCTATTTTCAGAAGTGAAGCTGGGGCAAAAGAAAGCTGTGCTCAGCCCAGGCAGTCATTTCAGTGAGTACCAAGGACACTGACACCTTATTCCAGTCACTATTTCTATTGTTTGAAGAGTGAGAATGACTCTGCTGCACACCTCTGACCTTGTTTCGGGGTCCTGATCTCAAAAACACTGAGTCATGCTGACTTTGCAGCAACATTTCCATCTGGCTTTTACCATGTTTGCCAACACTTGCAGTGGACAGAACTGGACTGGCAGGAACTGTGGGCTGCTTGCAGTGCTTCTCAAGAGCTTTTTTTGGATCTACTGTAGCGGCTAATAACATATGAGTGTAAGTGGAACCATTTCTGACTAAACAAAAAGGGGGAAAATGGAAGCTGTGGACAAAATGCTGGTGCAGAAACGTATCTGTGCAATGGAGCTGGAGGACACTTTTTTGGGAGGAGTCCTGGGGACCTCTCCTAAAGTAACAGCTTAGGCCAGTGTGCCTTCAAATCATTCCCCTTGCATACCTCATGACAAGTTCTCTGCTTTGCAGATGTAGCTGGGCTCACATAAGTTTTTTTTTTTTTTTTCAGTCTCCAGTATGTGAGATTCAGTGCCTATTATGGATTAAAAACTGGTGGTCAACTTAAGGCCAGCAGAATTAAATCATCATGGTGCTGAGCATAGATGTTTCATTAAGGAAATTGCCTCCATAAATAGAGACTTCTAGAGGGAAAAGGAAGGCTTTGAGTCTATGAGGCATTGTGGGTTCTCCTATGTGCTTTGCTTGAGCCTTTGGTTCTCCTGGATTAGCTCTGGTCCCTACATCGAGCATTGCTTCCTGGCTCCAGAGAGGAAGATGTGTGCCATTTAACCTCCAGGACAGCTCATAATGCAGGCTTCCTGGCATGTCCTCAACTGTGCTTATCATCAGAGGAGCTCAGGACCTCTGTGTCACTTAGGATGGCTGTGGCGCTTTTCAGGACAGCCCTGGTCCTTATTATGAGCATGAATTTTCGGCTCCAGAGTAAAATCCTCAGCCTCTAAGCACATCGGCTTCACTTCGCTGTCATGGACTTTCTAAATTCCATCACCGACATTTGGGCCTTCCAGGCACGGATCTGTAAAACGGACTGGTGTGAGTCCTTTTCGTGGGCTCTAGATCTCCAGTTGGACTTATGGGAGGCATTATCATGGGCTCTGTCTTTTCATCTGGACCCATGTAAGACACTGCTGAGGGATTTGGGCCCTTGGCTGAATATTCGGTGTCTTGGAAGCTATGAAGGGATTTCTTGCACTTCCTTGTGTTAACTCTGGGTGATCATCATAAAATAATATTATAAATTCCAGGTTCTGATTCTAATTGGTCTCCTCACAACACCTGACTACAACAATGGCCCACAAATCCTTCTCCCTGTCATGTTTTAGTGTCACTCCTCTCATTAACAAAGCAGGAATTATAGCTGGGATGTTAGAAGTTGTGAAAATCATGTGCAGTCATGTATGTGAAGGACGAAGCACAAAGGAGGTGTTTAAGACATTTGGGGCATGAACCCTGAATTCACTTCCTAGAGAAAAGCATTAAGGTGGTTGTATAAACTCTTCCCCTAACCACCGCTGTTGTACCCCTGAGCAAACTGATGTATTTTTTCACAATGTCTCTTACAGTGTGTTTATTGGACATCTTCTAGGAAGCCATACCTCAAATTCTAATGGAAAAGCAGAGGCAGCCTAGGACCAGGCCTTTCCCATCTTCCAAGCCACCTTGTGTCCTGGCCAGCTGGGACACCTCACATGGAGCCTGGCAGGGCTCAGCACTGAGTACCTATCAGGACTTGACATCATTTGCAAATGATGAAGCCAGAGGCCGTTTATCTGGCAATGCCAAAGAGGTTTCTGCTTTTTTATTTTAGGTGAAATTACTTCTCTTGAGGATGGAGAATGCAGCTGGGTATTTAGCTCTCTAGCACAAGTGTCTACCTGGCAAGTGAGATTTCCTGAGTTTGATTCCCAAAAACAAAAAACTAAAGAGAATGAGGAATAAACCACTGAGGTTTAGGTGGAGACGTCTGACAATATAAAGGCAGATACTTGCAAGTTTGACACCTACCTGGGCTACAAAATGAGCTCAAAGCCACACATAACTGCAGAGTGAGACCCTGTCTCAAAAGGCCAAATAATTAAATTATTAATTTTTAAAAACATAAAATTGAGATAAATACCTTCTGTTTTAATAATTCTGTGGGGTTTTATCATGAATGGTTGTTGAACATTGTCCAAATGTTTTTCTTCATCTAATGAGGTGATCATGTTGATTTTGTTCTTAGTTCTATAAATATGGTTTATTACTTTTCTTGACTTCTATATATTGCATCCTCCCTATATCCCTGCAAACCTGGGATGAGTCCTACTTGGTAGTACTGTAGTATAGTTTTCATAATTTGCTGCAACTTTTTACCAGTATCATACTGAGTATTTTTGCCTCTATGTGCATTAAAGAGATTGGCCTATACTTCTCTTTCTTGATTGGATCTCTGTCTGGTTTGGATAGCAGGGTAATGCTTCCAGGAATGACTTGAAAAGTATTGCTTTCCTTTCAATTTCATTAAAGTTTTTGAGGAATAGTGGTATTAGATATCCCTTAAAGTTCTTGAAGAATTCAGCATTGACTTCATCAGCACCTGAGCTCTTCTTTGTTGGTAGACTGTATATTAATTCTTTAATTTCATGAACTGATATGGGATTACATAGAATATTTTATATCTTCACTTAGATTTGATAATTCATATGTATCTAGGAATCTGTCCATATCTTCTGAGCTTTCCATCTTACTAGAGCACAGGTTGTCAAAGTAGGTACTGATGATTCTACGGATTTCAGCAAGATCTCTTGTGATTTTGATCTTTTCATTTCCAATTGCAGGGATTTGAGTCTTCCTTTTCTTTCTAAAATAAGACTGTCTACGGTTTTATTTTATTTAATTTTTCAGTGAATCTTTGATTCATTGATTCTTTGTATTTTTTTACCCTCAGTTCCAATAATTTCTGTTCTGATATTCAAAATTCTCTTCCTCATATGAATTTTGAGATTGACTTGCCTTTCTTTTCTACAAGCATGAGATTCAACATTACATTCTTTATTTGAGCTCACTCAGTATTTCTGATGTCCGAATTCATTGCTATAAATTTTCATCTTAGAACTGAAGTCATTGTGTCCCATAAATTCCAGTGTATATTATGTGCATTATTGTTTAATTGTAGAAACTGTTTAATGTCTCTTTTATTTCATCTTTGCCCCATTGGTTGTTGAGGAAGTTATCACTTAATTTCCAGCTGTGTATTCCTTTTTGTGATTTCTTCTGTCAATTTTTTCAAACTTCACTGTAAATTTGTGTGGGATCACTTTAAGCCCTGTGCATTTACTTATGCATGTTCTATGAGCAAGTATGTGGTTTGTTTTGGAGAGATTCCCTTGTGCTCCTGAGAACCATATCTATTATATTGTTGTGTGATGGAATACACTGTAGATATCCACTGAGCCAATTTGTTCAAATGTTTGATTCAGCTGTGATATTTCTTGTTGATTTTTTGTCTGGTTGTTCTGTCTATGCAGTTATATTTTGAAATCTATTTGTGATCATGGCACATGGAAGTTCTCCCAGTACAATTGTACTAGTGCTTATTCCATATTTAATATTCATTTGCTTTGTTATAAAACAAATAATTTGTTACATCAGATTTGGATTCCAGTGTTTTTATGATGGTTATATGGATTAAGTTTCATACTGGACCATTCCTTTGAGAAGTACATGGTGACTTCTGCATCTCTTCTGATCAATCTTGGCTAGAAATCTACTTTGTTTGCAAATAAAGAATCTAGGCCTGTTTTTTCCAGGTTCCTGTTGCACGTAGAATTGATTTTTATCCTATATTTCTCTGTATACATTATTTTAGTTAAATGAGTTTCCTGTGTGGAGAATACTGTTAGATTTTGTTCCTCCATCCATTATTCCAATGGATTGATGAATTTGATTGATGAATTGAGACCACACACATTGTTAGTTATGACTGGTATGTACTGACTTATTTTGTAATATTACTATTTTCCTGTTATTGATTCCCTTTCTTTACTTTCTCTTTAAGTGTTTGATTCGCTTTGTGGATTGATTCTATTGGGAAGATTGCATTGTTGTCTTTTTCTAGAATATCCCTCAGAAACTTCTGGAGTCCTGGTTTGGTTTTAATAAATTTCTCCAAGTGCTCTTCATCATGGATGTATCTTATTTCTCCATCAGTTTTGAAAGATATCTTTGTGAGACACATCAATGAGAGTTAGGTTTCTTTTCTTTTAGGCTTCAAATAATTCATGTTCCCCATGATGTAAGGCATTGTGTGGAGAAGTCTGCTTTAATTCTGATGGGTATTATTTAAACAGCTTTTGATTTTCTAACTGCTTTGAATTCTGTAATATTAACTACTATAAGCCTTTGTAAAGTTTTATTTCTGAACATGGCTAACTGGGATTCTATATGCTTCACTTATCTGAATGTCAAATTATTTTTCCATAATTCACAAATTTTCTCCTACAATGTCTGAGAACATTTTTTTCATATCCATTGTACTATATTCTAAATTTTACTTTATTACAATTATCCTCATATTATTCATCTTTCTATTGTCTATCAGCCTTGAATTGAGTTTTCACAGTTCTTTGCTACATCTAAGTAGCTAAAAACAGTACAATTCTTGTACATGAATTAAAAAGACACTTAGAACTGAGAAAAACAGTATCTTTCACAATAACATCAAGAAAAATGAAATAATTAGGAAGAATCCTAACACAAGAAGTAAAATAATTTTATGTCAAAAGTATAGTACTCCAAAAAAGGAAACTGAAGGAGATATCAGAAAATGGAAAGAGATTCCTTGCTCTTAGATACACAGAGCTAAGGTATTGAAAATGGCCTTACATCCAAAATTGTTATATAGACTTAATTTTGTTTCAATTAAAATCCCAATGGAATAGCTGTCAGAACTAGAGAAAATGATTGTGCAACGCATGTGAAACCACGGTGGACCAGGAATGGCAAAAGAAGTTCTGGGCAGCAAGGGCAGGGCAGGAGACATCACAATGCAGTATTATTTGAAGTTATACTACAAAGTTACAGTGATTAAAAACTACAGGAGAATAGCAAAAAAGGAGACACTTAGAACAATGCAACAGAATAAAGTACTCATAAAGTACCCCAAGCACACTCAGCTACTTTATCTTTGACAGTGGGGCTAAAGAACAGTGATCTTCTCTCAAAGAAAGGTACCCTCTCTAACATATTGTGCTAGAGAAACTTGCTTGCCATTTGCCAAACATCCATATTTCTTTTTTTTTTTTTTTTTTATTTAAGAGGTAAAAGAGAAAAACACAAAACAAACCAAAGCGGCGTAAGGGTACACGCAATACAGAACTACAAAACAAAACAAAACAAAAAACCATAACAGTAAGAAATTACCTGCTAGTAGATTACACACTATTTTCTTGAAAATAGTTCCTCAAATCACAGTATCAAAGAACACAAGGTGGACATTCAAACAGGGAGACTGCAAACAGCTGTGTTCAATGTTCCAAAAACATTGATAAAGTCAGCTATTTAACACCCCCAAACACACTTGCTGTTATATCCGTTAGAGCTCCTTTTCTTTTTTTTTTTTCCCTCTCTATTTTACAACAAAATTTACACATCTTGGATTTTATTACTCCTTAGTGCTTATTACTTTCTTTGGGGGGGGGGAGAATACAGTCAAATATGGCAAAACAAAGCTGTCAGTCAATACCAAGGATAGACGTAGCACATGGTGTAGAACAGAGTACAAGTTTATCAACAATGGTTATCAACGTTGTCCCTTGTTTCCTTAAAAAGAATTGTCTATCTTATTAGATATTATAAAGTTGGACCAAACAGTAGAGAACAAGACCAATAAAACTTAGGCATTGTAAACATTACAGGACTTCCAAAGAAGACAATAGTCAAACCATAATGGGTATCTTAGTGAATCTTAATTGTCTTCAAAGTAGTTGCCTATGTCTTCAAACTTGATACTATCATATAGAATGGAACAGAGTCTAATCAGTCAAAACAAGATCGTGGGAGTACTACAGGACTTCAAAACAAGTTAATAGGAAATTGAAAAGAGTTACTATTTATATATCCTAATTTTTTTGAATTTTTTCTTTAATTAAGACAAACATAAGAAATGACTAAATAATTTTTTTTGAAACAATAAGGGGGAGATTGAGATAAAACAGGACATAACAATATAACAATAGAGGTCACAGCATGACTGTTTCAATAACCTAGTACTTCACCACCTTATAACCTGACTTAATAGTAGTTACCATAGTGTCTTTTTCCTTGAAATATTTGGGTAAAACTTCATATACTCTAGCTTCAAATATTTTCATATCAAGAAGCCCAGAATAAAGCCTTTCTAATTAATGAGTGAAAACTTTATAAGGCTTCAAGGCCACCTAATGTGGAATCATGATTACCACATATTTTTATATATTTGAATCATTACTTACATTAGGGAAACTATTCGGTATTCACACATGCGAAATTGATTTATTTCACTTATGAGTATGGTCTCAAGCTGTGCCCATTTATTGATAAATATCTCAATGTGATCCTTCTTTATAGCTGAATAATACTCCATTGTATAGAAATACCACTATTTTTTATCCATTCCTCAGTTGATGGGCACTTGGGTTGTTTCCAAGATCTGGCGATTACAAATTGTGCTGCTATAAACATAGGTGCACATATATCACTGTGGTATGATGCTTTCAGTTCTTCTGGGAATATGCCTAGAAGTGGAATAGCTGGAATAAATGGGATTTCCAGTCCCAACTTTTTGAGAAATCTCCAGACAGATCTCCACAAAGGCTGTACCAGTCTACACTCCCACCAGCAGTGCAGGAGAGTTCCTTTTTCCCCACAGCCTCTCCAGCATTTGTTGTCGGTTTTCTTGATCCTGGCCATTCTTTCAGGAGTGAGATGGTATCTCAGTGTGGTTTTAATTTGCATTTCTCTAATGACCAATGATGATGAGCATTTTTTCATGTATTTATTTGCCATTTGCATTTCTTCATCTGAGAATTGCATATTCATCTCAGATGCCCATTTTTGGATTGGATCTTTGAATTTCGGAGGTCTGAGTTTCTTTAATTCTTTGTAACATCCATATTTCTAAACATACATACAGCAAAAATTGAAATGAGTCAAATTTCTAAATATAAAAAAAAATCTGCTGTGACATAAAATAAGTAAATCTCTGGACATAGATGTAGGCAAAAACTTTATGAACACAACCCAAATCACACAGGAATATCAAGAATCACCAACAGTGATCTCATCACATTAAAAAGCTATTGCATAGCAGTAGAAATCACCAACAGAGTAAAGACATAGGACAGTCCATAGAATGGGAAATCTTTTTAACACTTATTCCTCAGACAAAGGACTAGTATCTGGAATAAATCAAAACTTTAAAATGTCAGACTTCCCCCAAATAAAGATCCAATCCAAAAATGGGCATCTGAAATGACTAGATATTTCTCAGATGAAGAAGAATAAAGAGAAAATGAATATACGAAATTTCTTGAGAAAAACAAATTAGAATATCACTGAGAGTCCATGTCCCTCAAGAAAGATTGAATATCATCAAAATATTAACCAATAACAAGTGCTGCTGTGGCTGTGGGGGAAAAGGAACATTTCTATAGTGTTGGGGAGAACTAAACTGATGCAACCACTATGGAAATCAATATGGAGATTCCTCAAAACACTAAAACTAAAGGTTCCATTTGATACAACTTTGGCCCTTCTACCTTTCTTCTCCAAAGTATCAAAAGTGTCATTCCACACTGATATATCCATATCCAGGCATATGCACCTGCAGTCCTGCCTTGATTGTGAAGACCAGAAGAGAGCCCAGCAGGTCCCCTAAGGGGCCTGCCTGCCTGTGCTCTGTGGGAGCCCTAGGTGCACTCAGCGCCATGGGTCGAGCCCCCAACCAAAGGCACAGCTCTATCTGGCCCACAGGGTCTTCCAGGAGCCCGTGGATGGCATGGAAGTTGCAGTGGAACTCCACCGCTGATTGGCATCTAAAGGCCCATCTACACAGGTGCTGTGTGCGTCACCTGCTATATCTTGGGGGAAATGTTAAGGCGCCTTGCATCCCCCTCATTCTCTCGGGAGGACGCTGTTCATGTGAGTGAGCTCCGCACAGGTTTTCAGGTTAGACAGTCATGCAGGTCCCTGAAAATGTCCAGGGTGGTGTGAACAGAAGGAAGAGCGACACTGGTGCACCAGGTGGGCCTGGACGCCCTGGAACCACTGGAGACAGGGAAGGTGCAAGAACAGAAGGTGCTGTGCCCTGAGAATGTCATCAGAACCAGGCGACAGCGCAGGGTCCAGCGTCCGGGAGAGGCATCTGGGCCTTGGCTGGAAACGCAGCTTATAAACAACTGGAGATGTATCCACCCTGAGGAACGAGCTGGAGGGGTCCAGGACCCACGGGTGTGTGGTTGGGGTAAAGAGGGTCCCCTCAGAGTCAGAAGAGGAGGAGGGAACCCCAGGGGCTGGAGGAAGCAGGCTGAGGTGAGGCGGAGCTACCAGGGGCAGGGGGCCAAAGAGACTCTGCAAGGTGGTCAGGTGGCCAGATGGAGAAAGCAGCCTCCGTCACAGTCGCCTTAACCAGGTGTCCACCAGCTGCCTCATTGTGCCTTTCTGCTACTCTGTGGAACCTGATGTTACCTGAATGCTCCTGGCTCAGGGACCTGAGTACCTTGCACATGGAGTTTAAAGAGAGCTCACAGTGAGCGACCACAACCTGCATGTGTAAGCGGTGGGCGGCGGTGGGCTGCGGGGAGGGGCAGCATGTATCTGGGGCTGACAGGGCATCCAGGGGACAGGCTCAGACCCTAGAGCATTAGTCTAAGGAGAAGGTTTTGTTTGCAGGTCCTAAAACGGGCGCTGTAAGTGGTAAGTCGAGGACTGGCAGAGAAAAACAGATCTGAGCACTGTTGGCGTGATTCTATTTCCGTGCCCTTTAGTCAGTTAGCTGCAGAAAATTCCCGCCTTTTGGAGGCTTATGAGACCACCTTCATGAACCAGCTTTGCATGGTGACTCCTCTGTTGGAAGATTAGTTTCTCTAGGGTCTGAATAAGCATCAGCTGCAAAAAAGGATTTAGTGTTCTTTATTTACCTTCCAGCCCTGGGCAGTGACTTCCCTGGGGCAGGGATTCCTGAGGTGCCCTGCCACTTTCTTTGGGCGGCCCCATTGCTTCTCTGCACTGCCCCCTAGTGCAATAACGTTTGTTCACGCAGAAAATACATTGAACAGCTGTTCCATGTCCGAGTTTCTTTTCAGCCTTTGGTCACCCACATTCTCCTGTCATTGTTTTCAGGGCATGAGATATTCTGGGATTTAGACAAGGTAACTGAGGTCAATTTAGGAAATGGAAAAACATAAAAATCAACTAGGTCTTGCTGTTCAGCATTAACTACTCTCAGCATTTTAAAACACATATGTACTTTGAGAATTGATCTCATAGCTGAAATATGTCACAACTGAAAAATGCAAAAGATTTCATTTGCAATCTAATGTTAGATTTTTCTCTGAAAATTTTCCATGTGACATGAGTTTGACCTCTTTCTAAAAAAAAAGTTCAAAACCATGTTGTTGACTGCAAGCAAAATATATATACTATAGTGTAATAGTTGAACATTTAAAGTCCCCACAGTCCTTCCACTCACCATGTTGGATTGTGCACATGTGCATCTGCATGCATGGTGGTGTGCTTAGCATTCATTCCAGCTCATACAAACACACTTCTTTACTCATCCACCTACCAATTTGAGGCTCTATATCTATAGTGCAAAATCTCTCTCCAGGAATGGTGTTCTCCCACCATAACACCAGTTTCCTCACAGCTTTGTTGCCAGATCTTTTCCTTGGTATAAAATCAAGCAAACGGAAAAAAAAAAAAAAAAAAAACTACAAAATTAGTTACTTACTTCCCAGGTGAACAGCAAACAATTCAGAAACTCTGGGAAAAATATCGTGGCTTTATTTTCCTGGGTCAGATCAGTGAAGAAAACCATTCGGACAGCCAGTTGACTTTCTGGGATAGAAATTGTTACAGTGTTGGGAAAAAATACTTAGAAGTAAAATCATCTGGCAACTGAGCTGGAACAAACCTGCACAAACATAGAAAACAGCATTATGGTTGAATAAGAGTGTGATGCCCTGCGCAACACTCTGTCTGCTAGGAGACTGCACGGGCAGCAGTCTTCCCCTTTTCTGCAGCTAGGCAGATGCACCCACTCCACACCCATCCTCAGCAAGGACAGGCTGGACAGCCCATCACTCACACATAGTTTGTCTGCAGTGTATATGGTGACTGGTGACCCTATGTGTATGAGTCACTCGATGTAATGGGCTGAGGGTCTCTGTCTTCCCATATACTACACATTTATGTCCTAAGCAGTCTGTAGTTATATGCAGGGATTTCATCTCTCAGGGTGGAGTGAAGGAAAAGGAGGCCCTGAGTTTGCTAGTCTGATGCAGTGTGTCTGTTATCCTTTTAACAAAATACAGAGACTCTGTTGCCCTCTCAGGGCACAGGTGCTAACCAAAGACAATGAGAGTGCTGCAAATAAGCCAGGGCCAGAGTACTCACCAAAAAGTGTTTACCAACACTTTCATTATGCAAAGGTGCCTCTAGAAGAGTGAGAAAATAAGTCTCTTTTCTTAACCAATCAGCAGGTGAGGAGTATTGATACGGCTGCCTCAGCAGATTAAGCAAAATTTCCTTTGTCCAAAGGAAATATATTTTGTATATTTTAAATTTCATTTTAATTGGTGTATTTTTGTAGTACATAATTTTTGCATTCCTTGCTGGAGGTGCTACATGTGCATATTACAAATACTATAATAGGACCTAGGTTAACCAATGGGGTAACACTACGACCCTCCACAGAAAAGTGATGATAGGGACACTATCTTCCTTGACATTCACATTTCAAAGAGATGGTTCTTAGGTCCTAGAAAAATACCTTACTTGTTGCTAATGGTGGCAAGATGCCTTTTTACCTCTTTTATCTTTGAAAAATATTCATATCCCTTTCAGAGACAGAGAAAGATTTTACAACTTTCCCTAATAGAGACTTTAGCAAGAGGAGAAGTTGCCTCTACTCTAGGAAGAATTAACCCTCTTAGCCTTAATTTGTACATATACTCACAATAGTGCTGTAGTATATATTTTACAGTATCTTTAAAACATGCTATGCTCAGATTATGTAATTATTTTAGATTTATCAAGTTATCTACATACATGACTGTAGTGGTTGATTGATTCTGTCAACTTGAGATATTTAGAAGATTAACTAATTGGGTTTAGCAATTCTACACCTAAGAATGTAATAGAAGACCCACCCTAGGGTGGATCATCACCTGGGGGATAAAAGGGAAGGAGGAAGGACAAATGCATGCCATTCTTCAGAGAAGGTCCAATCCTCCCCTTTGGTTTGTACATCTTCTCTTGGCTAGACTCTTCACTTTCCAGCATAGACTGTTCAGTCTTTCATCTTACAGCCTTCAGCCTTCTGTCCCAGACCCATCAGCCTGCTGGAGTGGACTTGCACAAGACACTAGGGTGAACTACAGACCTTGAATTGAATTCTTCAGGCTCCACAGTGTAGGCAGCCGCTGCATGCTTCCTCATCTAACTCTGTGGCTGACCATCATAAGCCTATCTTGTTGTTTAGGTATATCTCATGTTATATCTGTTCTCTCTAGTAAATCCCTGACTAATACAGAATTTGGTAACTAGGAGTGCAGTCTTTGCTGTGACTATACCTGACTGTGTTTTTCAAGAGGCTTTGGGAATGCCTTGGGGGCAAAGTTTGCAAAGGTTCAGACATGTCTCGTGGATGCATAGAGTGGGAGGAGCTTAGGCTATTCTGAAGAGGAAATTCTGATCACAGGTCAGGAGACCAGAAGGCTGATAGAAAGCCTGATAGTAAAGACCAGGCTTCAGAGGTTTCTGTTGGGAAGAAGGACTGCATTGGTTGTTGGACTCCCCACAATGTGTGTTATGACTTGGAAGAAAGTTTGTCTGCATTTTGCTCATGCCTAGAGACTTTGCCTGAGACTGAGACAAAGGGCAATGGACTGATTAATCTGGAAAAGAAAATTTCAAGGCAGTTGAATGTTGAGGCTGTGGCATGGCTAATGTTTGGGGCTTTTAGCCAGCTTTATGTTGCAAATCAAGAGCAAAGAGCCCAGCAGGATAATTTACAACTCCATGAATTTGGCCAGAAGGAAATCTCCTGAAAAGCTGTGGGTTATAAAGACAGTTTTGAGACTTTGATTGCTGAGAAGTAGAGAGGTAAGGAAGATGGCCCTTGGGCATCCAAGGAAGCAGCAGGTTTCCACCCTTTGCAGCATCAAAACTGCAAAAGTGAAAGACTTTGCTCAGAGAAGAAAGCTGCACAGCACATGTCCCAGAATGGCAACGGAGGTCAAATGAGGTCCCAGAATGGCAGCAACATAGAGAAGATCTCTTTACAATAAGGTTCACAGAACCCAGTGATTGAGACAATTGACCCCTGCAGCCAAGACAGAAAAAAAACTGGCTACTGCTCCAGCTGGCAGCAAAGCTTAGAGGCATACACCTGGTGCTGATTTTAGGTACAAGGAAAATGCACAAATTCTGAGGATAAGACAGTTTCCCCCTAGATTGCAAAGGGCCTGCAAGGCCAAAGAGTGTGCCCCTGAGAGGGCAATTTGTAAAGATATATGGGTGAAGCCAAAGTGCAGTGGAGATCTCACAAATCTGGAAAAGCTAGGAACGTGGATCATCCAAAGAAAGCTGCAAAAAGCAAGCAGAGAGGGTTTAAGAGAAAAGCTGCAGATGCTAAAGTCTCTGTAA
Organism: Cavia porcellus; assembly: GCF_034190915.1. Lineage (NCBI taxonomy): Eukaryota > Metazoa > Chordata > Mammalia > Rodentia > Caviidae > Cavia > Cavia porcellus. Next base: position 99,416,786 of record NW_026947486.1, read on the forward strand.
GTGCCATGGGGTTGGAATCATCCAAGCCTTTTGTAGTTTACAATCAGATTGCTTCAGATGCTGAGTATGGAACTCTAGGACTTAATGGTCATCCTGCTGGATGTTGGACTTGCTTTGTTTCCAATGAATTATATTCCCCTTTTTGTAACTTTTGGAATGGTAATGTTTATCTTGTGCCTATGCATTTCAGAAACATTTAACCTTGTTTCATTTGTATAGGGGATTATAGTTAAGAGTTTGCCATACATCTTGCAGTAGACTTGGGATTGGACTTTTCAGCAATGTTGAAACTGTTAGGACATAGCCAACTCTTGGAGATGGACTAAATGTGTTTTGCATAAAAGATGTACATGCGTTCTGGGTGCCAGGGGTGGAATGTCTGTTTTTGTCAGTGGCCCCCAGGCCTCATTCATTTACATTATGCATTTGTGATTGGTTCCTTGTCTACAGCTTGGATTGGTGGTGTCAGCACTATACCCACATAGGGATGGAGCCAGCATACAATGTAATGGCAGGAGGAAGGTGTGTGTCTCTCTCTTTTGCTAGTTTTTGTGTTGCTGTTTGAAACCAGGATGAACTGTGGCCTGGCCATGTCACTCTGCCTTGGAGCCAAATGAGTATGGACTGAAACTTCCAAAAATTGTAAGAAATAAAGCTTTCCTTTCCCAACTTGATGCCACCCTGCTTTGGAGCCAGCAGATTATGGCTCCAAACCTCTACAAACTGTGAGACAAAATAAGCCTTTCCTCCTGTAACATCGGGTGTTGGGTATTCTGTCTTTGCAATGAGAAACCAACTAAGAGTTTAGACCTTGTCTCAAAAAATTTTATTTAAATGAAGTTCTTGCCAAGATAGCAGACTCCCAAGAAAATGTTGTATACTAAGACAGTTGTTTTAGTTACTTTTTACTCACCCCAAGGCCATCTTTTCTTATCTCTGTTTCCCATCAACAATCAAAATCTCAACTCTGTCTTTACAGTCCACAGCTGTCCTGGAATTTTCCTTCTGGCCAAACTGGCAGCATTGTAAATTATCCTTCTGGGCTCTTTGTTCTTGATTTGAAACATAGAGCAGGCTGAAAGCCCACAACAATAGCCATGCCACAGCCTCAATGTTTGATTGCTTTTTAATTTCTTTTTCAAGATTAATCAGTCCATTGCCCTTGGTCTCAGTCTCAGACAAAGTCTCTGGGCAGGAGCAAAATATAGCCATTTCTGCCAAGCCATAACACACATCATGTGGAGTCTAACAACCAATGCAGTCCTTCCCATCAGAAACCTTCCAAGCCTGGTCCTTACCAGGAGGCTTTTTATCAACCTTCTTATCTCCTGAGCTCTGAGCAGAATCTCCTCTACAGAACATCCTAAGGTGCTCCAGGTCTATGCATCCAGGTGCCATGTCTGAACATTTCCAAACTCTGTCCACAAGCCATTTCCAAAGCCTCTCGAGAAACATGTTCTCACAGCAAACAACCCCATTCCTTGGTACCAAATTCTGTCTTAGTTACTTTTTACTTGTTGCTGAGACAAAATACCTGAAGCCCAAAGTTGGGAAAGGAAAGGTTTATTTCTTACAGTTTTTGGCGGTTTCAGTCCACACTCAGTTGGCTCCAAGGCAGGCGGGCATGGCTGGGCCACAGTTCATGGCGGCTGCAAACAACAAACAGGAACCAGCAAAGAGCAAGACACACCTTCTTCCTGCCACTGCATCATATCCTGGCTCCACCCCTTTGTGGGTGGAGCACCGACACCATCAATACAAGCCCTAGACAATGAATGAATAACAAATGCACAATTCAAATTCCTGCGGTCTGGGGGCCACAGACATAAACCATGACAACAGTCATCTTTGTTTCTGAGCCCTTATCTTTAATCCTAGCTCACCTGCCACTAAAATTTCACCAACTAGGTTTAATTCCCTACATCTACAGGTGACTGATTCTTTTTCACAGAGACAAATGATAGCATTTTCTTCTCCAAAGAAACAGTATGTGAATCAGGTAGAACAGGTAAAACTGTTTTGGAAGAAGGAACAAAATTTGGGGAAAGTCAGACCCAGACACTCTATATAAGTCAGCACTACTCACGGACTGCAGAGGGAAAAAAACTAGGCCTCACAAGAAGGTGACCCCTCCTACAAACCAGTGCCATGCACAGGCCTCTGTAGGAGTTTGCACAGCCAACCCCAAGCCTCACTTAATGAGTCTGCAGCATTCCTGAACTGTGTAGGGGGATTACAAGGCCTCATCAGGAAGTGATCCTCTCCTGGGAACCATATTATCTTCATTATTTTGTTAGAATGGGTTTTACTCTCCTTTGTTTTGTTTGATTATAGGCATTATAGTAACCACTGTTAATTTCATCAGGTTTTGAAGTTGTATATCTCTTATAGTGGTTTATTTGAAATGGTTTTGTTCTATTTTATTTTATTGTACTTTTCTTTATCTGTTTTAACAAAAAGTACAGAAAAGAAAGAATAAAGTGTTCCGTGAATGTCAAAAATCACAATTTTGGAGAAAACATCACATGACCTTCCATTCTCAAAAATAGCATTTTAGAAAAACTTAAAATATGTATGAAAACACTATGAATATGACATTAGATATTTTCATGTGTAAGCTTTTTTCTCAAGAATAGTGATTCAAAGAAAGTGAATCAATGGAGAAATTTCAAAATACATTAATATATTTGGAGGTAATATTTACCTCTAAAGGTAAGTTTTTTTGAGCAGGCAAGGGATAAAAATATTCAAGGTCTGGAGTTAACCGTGGGTCTGGTATGTCCTCAGAATATTCTAAGGATCACGATGATGGAATAGACTCATCCTGTTAGTAATGTAGGAAATCACCTTTATTTTGCCACTCATTGTAAACCACTGCTTTACTGTGGGATGCAGTGTTAATCAAAGAATTCAGGAAGAATATCCAGCAGTCAGCTGGACATGCAGCTGGCTTTCCCAGCTCCTTTGTGTGCATGCCTCTGCCCACCTTCATGGTGAAGACAGGCAATCGTGAACTGCTTGGAGTAAGTGTGGATGAATGACCATCCTGTGTCTCAGCCTCCCATTTGCACTAGGGGTGGGGATGAGACCATTTTTCTGTCTAAAATTTTAAGTCAGAAGATGAACCCCAGACAACTCAGGCTGAGCACGCAATTTGCAACCCCTGATGCCTCCAGGGCACAGACAGAGTCCACAGTTCACACACTGACATTGGCCTGCACATGAGGAGTCTGAGGCTGCTCTGACCTTGCATTTCTTCAGGTACCACAGTTTAAAGATAACTGAAGGAACATGAGTTTTAAAACAACAATGTAACCTCAAGAATAAACACAAAACTGAAATATTAAATGTAACAGAGATCTCTACTTTACCCTTTCTTTTTCTGCTTATTTTTCTATATTTAGTCCCAGTTGTGACAAAGACAGCTGATTGAGTTCTCCCACCTTCAAGCAGCCACATTCCTTTGAAGAGATTTTTGTAGCTTCTTCCCTTGAATGCTATTTGTTGTAGTTAGGAGTTGCACAGAGAACAATTAGAATCAGGACATGTAGTTTATAATATTCTTTAGGATGATCACTCATTATTAACACAAAAAACTGCAGGAAATCTATCCGCAACACCAAAGATATAGAATATTTAGTCAAGGGTCTAAATCACACATCAATGTCCCACATGAGTTCAGATGAAAACCCGGAGCTCATGACAATACCTCCCATGAGTCCAACTGGAGGTCCAGAGCCTGCAAGAAAGAATCACACCAGTCTCTTTTATAGATCTGTTCAGGGAAACCAGAAAGCCCATGCTAGCAGGGTGAAGCCAGAAAGTCCATGGCAGCGGGGTGAAGGAGCTGTGCTGGTGGGATGAGGGTTCTACACTGGAGCCGAGAAGTCACACTCACAACAAAGACAAGGGCTGTCCTGAAGGGCACCACAGCCATCCTCAGTGACACAGAGGACCTGAGCTCCTCTGATGACCAGCACCATGCCAGGAAGCCAGTGTGATGACTTCATCCTGGAGACCAAGCGGCACACATCTTCCCCTCTGGAGCCAGGAAGCACTGCTCAGTGTGCAGACCATAGCTTCTCCAGGAGAACCAACTGCTAAAACAGCAACTCGTAGGAGAATTCACAATGCCTCAACACCTCAACGCAATAGCATCTCCTTCTCCACATCTCTATTTATGATGACAAGTTTCCTCAGGTGGAGCATCTGTACTCAGCAGCATGGTGATTTAATTCTGCTGGCATTAAGCTGACCACCAGTTTTCAATCCATAGCACTATTTTTGCCACAAATTTCCTCTCCCTGTTCTCTCAAGTACTATTTTGCTTTACCATTCAGAGCACATCCAAATTTTCCTGGCTGCCCCCGCTGCACACCCTCCCCACTTTCCTGACCAGACCTGCCTCTACAGTCTAGCTGGTCTGTGCAATGCGGCACGTCCTTCCACCTCTTAGTGAATGAAAGAACAGTCTTTCTGAGACATGGACAAAACATGGTGAAGTACAACACTGTACTGTGCTCAAAAGAGCTCATATTTTACTATTGTATTTTTGTATCCTATCATTCCAATCTCTATCTTTATTCATTAGATGACTGTGGTCCCACAAACATCTAAATACTATAGATACTAGTCTCATAAAACATAAAAATGCCTGGGTTCCACTTTATTAGGGCCTTGGGCTCAACTGGGTTCTCCAGGCCATATAATTAACACTATAAGATTTCTCGACGATCATGGATGTATCAGAATTGGCTTAAAAGGCCTCATTAGGCTCTGGTTGTGCTTCTTGTTCCTGGGGGGAAAGGTGTCTAATACTTAATGATTATAACACAGTCAGAGTTACAGATATTCAGTGATATTGGAACAGCACGAAAGGGACCAAAAGTAGTATGAAAAGGGAGTTCCATAGGCATTTGCTCAAGACTGGCCATGCATAAGGTCCAGTGCACAGAGTAGAGACTGTTAATTTTGCCTGGGCCCAAATACAGCCCTGGGTCATCTATCTTTCCCAACTATCACTCAAGAGGGACACTGGATGAGGAACAGATTCTAAATACCAAATCAATCACACCAGATTTTCTGCCTAAGATAAATGATTACTTTAGTTGTCTCTTTTTTGGGTGGGTGGGAGGCTCAATGATATCCCATTATCCTCAGTGATATCCCCGTTATCCTCGTAGCAAATTATCAGGTTAAAATTCACTCTTCAATTGTAACCTGTAAATCTGTAAACTGAGAATGGTAAATTTATTCTTCTGGAATAGACCCAGTGGATTTATTTCTATCCTAGATATAATGCCAAGAAAGAAACAGTAGGCACTGATGGCCTGTCTCCAGTCTTAGGTAAGAAAGGCTTGCTTCTTTAGCAGGTTAGACCCAGAACCATGACCAGGACATGAACTGTATCTCATGTTCTTTGGATGAAGGGATTTTAAGTAATGGACAAGTGTGTGAATCTCTGAACACCTATGCAGCTAAGAAGCACTACAGGGTATACATGGCATGCTGCTTTCCCTTGGAATTCAAATGCCCAGAAAATGTAGGAAAGAAGAGAGGATCAAGCAAGAGAAATATGTCATGAGGCAAAAGGGTCACTGAGATTTGGAGGCACCTGTGCTACACAGTGACATCAAGGACAGCCTGAACCACACAGCCAGAGGCAATCTCAAAAAACTCAAAAAGCTAAAGAAAGTAAAACTAAATTTTAAAAAGCAAAGAAAGAAAAGAAAAGAGATACCAGACAATTAACACACTTTTGGGAGCTGATATAACTTGTTAGCATTCTCTCAACCCAGTTTCCCCAACTGAACTTACCAGTGAAGCTTTGTGGCCCAGGCTGCCTGCCACATTTCTCACTATCACTGTCCTGGGCCCAGCTGTCCTCTTTCACCAAGCTGACATCATATCCTCCGGTCTCCTCCTTCTCCCTGTGAAACTCTACACCTTGCTGCCAGCCCATTGTTTCAGGGCCCCTAGCAGGGCGCCACCACCACAAGGGACCACACCTGCAGACAGCCTCACTCTTCAAAGTCAAACTGCCCTGAGGATGCCAAGGAAGGACTGGGAGCTCCCCACTAGCTGCCTTCTCAGCCCTTTCTTTCTCCTCCACTGCGCACAAGGGGAAACAACCATGAATGGTCACTGTGAACCTGGAAACAAAGCTGTCATCCTATCACTGTGACCCTACTCTAGCTCACGTGTAATAACAGTTGCCTTTGCCAGCTGCATCTCCCTTAGCTTGCCCTGTTTGGCTTGATGGGGAGGGGAAGGGAGAACTGATGACAGAACAGGAAAGGCGTTCCAGTTAGTTACCCTAAAACAGCCTCTGCTGCTGCATTCCAGATGAATTCAGCAGACAGCTTGCAGGCACATGCTCTTGGTGATTGAAAAAAACTCTGAAATTCCCAAAACCAATAGTTACCAGAATGGGTTTGATTTGAATTTGCCTAGTCTTTCTAGACCACTGAGCTCGTACTTTGGGGGTATGTCCATATACGCCTGTTTTCATTTCAAATGTTCCACACTTCTGCTAAGATCACAGTCCTGAAAAAACAGATACTGTACTTGGATGAGTAAGGAGACCTGCAATTTAGAACACAGCCTGGGCAATTTAGTTACTTAGCAAGACCTTGTCACAAAATAAACATTCATAAGGGCTGAAGATGTAGCTGGGTGCCAGTCCCTAGTACCACCACCACCACCACAGCAGATACTGTATCCTTTATTCTTACAAGATAAAACTGATACCAAAGAATAATTTTCATAAAATATGTGACAGTGTCTGTACTTTAATAAAGTTTATATATCAAATAACTATACGGTTTATTATTAAGATGGTTTTGTTGTGTTGTTCAGACTGGTTTCAAAGTCATGGGCTCATGATCCTCTCCTTCATCTTACTGAGTAGTTATGGCTCCAGGTATGTACCACTGTGCCTGGCTGTATATTGTTTTATTGTGCCTGTTATCTAACATTTGCTTGCATATATATGTGTACACATGTACATATGTATAAAATAGAAAGGTTTTCCATAAGATCTGATAATGATAAAAAGCATTTCCCTTACGTACTCTGCAGTCAGAAAAGCCTTGTTTTTAATACAGAATGATCTCAAAGGAAAAAAAAATGGGAAGGTACTGCTAAGGTTTTAAAGAGTGAAATACAAGGCTGGGGATTCCTCTCAGCAGCATAAGTGCCTGCCTGACAAGCACAAGGTTGTGAGTTTGATGGCTGGTACCAAAAAAAAAATTTTTTTTTTTAATTTTTAAGAAGGGTGAACTACAGGATGTGTATTTAGGGATATCCACCAGAGATTGTGGGTACAGCTCAGTGGG